>NW_027512606.1:724375-1448750 GCF_048772815.1 Callospermophilus lateralis
AGGGATGACAGCCACTGAAAAGATATTTTGTTAGTCACAGATCCTTCCAAGAAGGTGAACACAATATCCCACAGAGAAGCACCAAGGAGAGTTACAGGGAATATAAAGGGTAAAATAGAGTGAAGGGAAATGCAACTAAGAGTCTTATTTGGAGCTTCATGGAAGCAAATGGGTAAGGCAGAGTAAGCAGGTTTAGGATTGCTAATTAGAATAACTTGGCAAGCTCCAGGCATAGGGCCTACATCTAGTAATCTGGTACCTGGCCATTGGATGAGTGTGGCAGGAGCATAAAATAAGAGCTCCATTAAGGGGGTGATTGGACGTAAGGACTTCAGATTGGTTGGTTGATACATTATGAAAATCAGGCTTACAACTGAGCCTTTTTCTACTTCCAGAAATTGGCTAACTTGGGAGGGTCTGTCCATCCAGGGTCAGCAAGCTTCCAAAATGTTGAAGCTTCAAATATAGAAACTCTTTATCTATCACTCCACTTGACACACTTTGCAGCTTATCCATATTTCAAAAGCCTCTTCATGTGGTCCCTGAGTGACTTAGCCCCCTGGAATAGCAGTGTGCTGATGTGAGCCAGTCATCAGTATTCTCTTCAGAAGTTCAGAAGATCCAGCTCTTTTTCAACTCCAATGTGATTCTAGAGTCCTTTATTTAACACTTTGCCCTTTCCCTAAAATAATGTATTAGTCAGTTTTCTATTACTGTAACAAATAATTGAGAATATTAGCCTATAAAGAGAAAGGGTACATCTTGGCTCACAGTTTAAGTTGCAGCCCATTATTGTTTGGACCTGTGGAGAGGCAGCACATCCTGGGAAAAGTGCATAGTGGAGCCAAGTCATTCACCTCGTGGTCAAGAAGCAAAATAATGAAGCAAAGAGAGCAGGGTACCACAGTGTCCTTCAAGGGCATGCACCCAGTGACCTCAAACCCACCCCTTGAGGTTTTAGCACTGAACAATAGCATTAAGCTGAGGAACAAGCTTTAAACACATGGGCTTTGGGGAGACATTCCAGATCCAAATTATAGCAAATAGTAGTGTTTTTATTTTAGCACTTTATTCACTTGCATTCTATCAAATGTCTTTGGAAATTTTAGTTTTTGTTTCCTTCAAAATTTTTCTTTATGTGGTCAAAAGCCCTTTACCTTTGATTTTCTCAACTCATAACCACTTCCAAAAATGAGCCAAAAATATCTGAATAGTCATAATTGGTTAATTTCTTGACACTGTCATTAATTTTGTCAAAATTTTACATTGGTCTTCTCACCTTCTTGGGTTTTCTCTGTTAAGGTTCCCATCTACTTAGCAAGAATGTGATTTGGTTGCCAAGGCTGTCATATCATATTATTTTGTCGATTCTTCTGCACTTCTTAGTGTTTCCATGAAAATCTTGGGGAGCATAAGTATGTGTCCACAGTCTTGCACTCACAAATGTGAAAGCTACCATTAACAGGCCAGCATTGCCTTTCTGCTCATAAAAATAGTGGTCAAATATAAATTTCATGGCTTTTATAATTAGTAGCTCCCATCATTCTTCTTAAGCCCACCTCCAATGTTAGACCTGGTTCAGACTTCTTTGGTTGGATAAGGGAGGTAATTCCTAGAAAACTGATAATACAGTTCTTTTAGGCTAACCCCATATGCTTATGGATGATCTCCCTTGTTAGCTATTTGGATAGAATGAACACATTGCTTTGAATTATTGACTGTAAGGCACTGTGAGGAAGGTGTATATTCTTGGTTTCCCTGGGACTTTCATGCAGCTGTCCCAGATTTACTATAGGGAATGGAAGCGAGGCTTTGTGATACAGACTCTAGAATCAGAGCAGTTATGAAAATTTCTGCTTAAAGAAAATGACATTTAATTCACACATAAGTAGTATATAATGACTTAACTGGATCATGAACATTTCTTCTCTGCCCTCATGATTAAATCTCATATTATTAGCTCTGATTTTCTCCTGTACATCTGGGAAAGATGAACAATGGAAGAGGCAAACAATCTTTAAATTGCTCCCTTGCATTAATTTTTCCATCAAGATATGCTTTGATGTAGAGAGTTAAAAATTCCCTCAGTTACCTGTGCAATCACAAAGAGAAGCCTCCTTCAAACAACTCAGCAATGCAGAAGACTTCTGCCCCATATTAATATAATAGCTAGACATTATACTGCTACTTTACTTCATAAGGGAAGAATACAATTCCACCTTTCCATGTACAAATCAAAATTCATTAATTTATTAATGTTTTTACTTATTCATTCAAGCGTTACAATTTTAATATTCTGAGAAAGCAAACTTAAAAAAATGTTCAAGGTCACAATTTTTATAATTTTGTTTTTGAGGGTGAAAGACAATGATTTCTTTTTAAATGAATGAATGAACAAATAATTACCAATCAACATATTAGGTGAATGATTTGTAGAGAATTTAAATAAAGTAATACACTAGAGTGTGAGAAGGTGGCAACTTCTGATTTCATAGGAAAGGAAGTCTTTCTGAGGGATAATGAGAATCAGCTAGACTTTAATTTTCTGGGAATGATTATCCTAAATAGGTATGGATAGTGCAAAGATCTTAGAGTAGTCTTCACTTTATTCCTGAAATGGAAAGAAAGCCAGTGTGTCTGAATCCTAATGGTGGAGAAGTTTAAGTGTGCAACGTTAAGTTGGAAGGGGTAATAGGTCAAATGGTGACCCAAAGATATATCTAAGTCCAAGGCCCTGAAATATGTGAATATTACCTAACTTGTGTATATTACCATCTTTACAGATATAATGAATGAATGCTGAGATGAGATCATAGTGAATCATCCAGGTAGAATGTAAGTCCAATGACAAGTGTCCTTATAAAGACAGAAAGAAACCAACAGGAGAAAACACAGTCAGAGAATGAGAAGAAAATATTAATACAGAGACAAATAGTGGAATGAGGGGGCCACAAAACAAGGAAATAAGCCTCAAAATGACTCCCCTAGAGTCATTAGAGAGATCAGTGCTGACCTGACTTTGGATTTTGGTTGCCATAACTGCTAGAGAAATTGATCTGTTATTTTAAGACACCCAGTTTGGGTTAATTCATTACAACAGCCTTAGGTATTTAGTAAAGATACATAATCAGGGAACTGATATTTATAACACTGAAAGCAGGTATAAAAAATTTGCAATTTGATCTACACTAAAAAAAATTGAGAGTGCTGACCACTAGAGAACTGAGGTGGTCTTATTTTCATAGTGATAAATATTGCATATCAGTTCATGCTCGGGTATAGGCAGCTTCACATTGAATCCTAAACTTGTGTATTAGGTGTCTATCAGCTCTGTGACATAGGACAATAAATTTCAAACTTTCAGGCCTTATGTTTATTCATTTAGTTGATGATGATGATGATGATGATGATAATCTATTCCATAGTTTTATTGTAAGAATTCAATGAGTTTAAAATTTAAATTACTTTAAAATAGTATCTGGCACTTAATACTTGATAAGTATTAGGTATTACTTCAAGGATTTGAATTTTTGGAACATAGATTTTAGGAAGACAAGGAGTGGGCCAGCAAAAGAAGAAGTATCCATAAGTCCTGATCAAGAAATTGAATAACTTTGGTATTATGAGGATAAATGAATGGATTGGGAAATATTTTGAAATAGAATGTATATTTCTAGGATCTTTGAGGTGAGGGAAAGAAAAATTAAAGAAGCTCCTAGATGTTCAGTTTGAGTAGCTCACAACCTTGTATGATCATGAACTAAGAGACAAAATATAGAATGCTTAAGTGGGGTAGAATTTCTTATGGGAAAGAGTTTTGAAATGTTTTGAATATGTCTATTAAATATTCAAATAAAAAGAATACATGTTAATGACATGTGGACAGAGTTTTGAGTTTGGAGATTAAGGTTAGAAATTCAGATTTTAAAATCATAAATCTATCCATGGTTTTTGAACTGGGTAGGCCTGGGTGAGATTAACTGGACAGAATATATAAACATCTCAATGAAGTTATTATGAAAAAGGAACAAGGAGAAGAAAAGGTGTAATGAGTTCAAAATTCATTACTTCCTAATAATCTGAAATACTTTACAATTATCTATGTTGTACTAAACTGGTCAAGTTGCTAAAACAGATCACCATAGATATCTGGATGGCTGAAGTAATGGGCATTTCTTTCTCATGGTGTTTGAGCCTGAGAAGTCCAAGATCAAAGTGATGATTGAATTGATTCATGGTGTGGGCTCTCTTTCTAGCTTATGTAAACCATCTTTTCACTGAGTCCTCATTTGAGAGAGAGTTTGTGTATGTGTGTGAGAGAGAGAGAGGTGGGGAAAGTGCTTTGCTCTCCCTTCTCCTCTTTTAAGGACACTAGTTCCATCATAAGTGTGCCACTCTCATGACCTCATCGAAATCTAATTATCTCCCAAAGGTGCCCCTTCCAAATAGTATTACATTGTGTGTGGAACTTAAAACATATTGAACATATGAGATCTGGGGGACTCAAGCATCCAGTCAATAACATAAGATCTCAAAATTATTTGCTATCATTACATCTATATGATGGAAAGACTAAATACAATGGTGCATTAATACACATTTCTTCCAAGTTCATTTTAATGGCATCATGTTGCCAACCTGAAATCAGCCAAGGGTGTGTTACATATGCTATGAACCATCAAAAATACTATGTCAGCCTCCTTCCCTCCAACCCCTTATAAAACTGTTCCTCTAACATTTCCTAGCATAACATATCATTTGGCCAAAGGTGGTTTTGTTTGTTTGGTCTTTAGGATGGAAGATATTGCTGTTTATTTTTATTCTGATACTTGTACTATAAGTTTTTTTCATATCTGTAGAATATTCCATTTTTTAATATTGTATTTCTTTTAATACTAAACAAATAGCTGGGCTGATGGTTTATACCTCTAATCCCAGGATAGCTGAGATAGGAGAATTCAAGTTCTAAGCCAGCCTCAGCCACTTTGTGAGACTCTCAGCAACTTAATGAGTACCTGTCTCAAAAAAAAAATACTGGGGATATAGCTCACTGGCAAGCTATATTGCCCCTGGGTTCAATACCCAGTACCAAAAGTAAAACAAAAAAGATGAGATAAAAATTATTTCTCTGAGGATAGGAATTTGGGGAGGAAAAAATCATGGAGGTGAAGATTATTTCAAAATAAGTTTTTAAAAAGGCCAGGGAGAATATGTATGGGACCCAAGTGAACAACAACAAAAACAAAACAATCTGAGAAAGATTAGAGTTATCCATGCTAACATCACAGAATACCAGTGGAAATATTTTGATGTATTTTTATGGAACATGATAAGCACAATGTTGCTTTTCCTGCCAAAGGTAAAAGACATCCCATATATGAGAAAGAAATCTCATTTTCCCAAGTTATAAATACCATATCTGTACCTAACTGGACTCAAGATTGTCAACAACCTGTCAACCATTTCTTCATATTGCACTAGGTCTTCAAAGATAAAATCATTCACTAGAAAACATTTTTTCTAGTTATTTATAATAGTCCTGTAAGTATTAAAATTAAAAGTACTAATAATCTTTATTTACCTGGACTACTTACTCAAAGGTTACCCTCTAAAATTACACGCAAAATACATGTCTCACAAATCTTCCAAACATCCATAAGAAATAATTTCATGGCAAACTTTTCCAGTTTATATAACTCTAAAAATTCCTTTAATATTGTATGAGTGGGATATTTAGCTCTCAGTATAGTTAATGCTAAGAATTTCATTAGCATGTAGTGCACTTGATAAAATATTTTATTTATAGTATACAACTGTGAAATTAGAATCTGTAGTATCTAAATGGAGTAATCTTCAGGCACTGTGTGGCTACTGAGAGGACAGGTAATCTCCAAGATGATAAACCTCCTAATTTCTCGGGGTGTAATCCTTATAACTGTAACTGGTTGTCAGTTGAAAATAATTCAATCGAGACTACTGCTCAGTATAGCCAAAAAGCTTAAATTGCTTCCTCTTGCTGATGATCAAGACCCATCTTGTACATGTAGTTTTATGATTGTGATATAAATTATCATCAGGAAATATTCTGATGTTGCCAGATTGCACACAAAATAACCAAAACAGTCTGAATTGATTTTGAACTAATTGACTTAGGTAGGACTTTTTATACACTAGAAAATTTTTACTTCTTCCCAGTCTAATACTAATAAAAATATGTCTATTATCTGAGAAGTGGAGTTTTAAATATTATATCACAGATATTGAGGCACAAGACAATATGGGAGCAACACATAAATCATATAAGGCATTTCTAGTATGTTATTTGACAGAGACACTCATCCAATTTAGCTGAAGAGAAAGAGATTACTACAGAAATAAAACTAGAACAATAAGGGCAGCAGAATCTCATAGAAATTAAAGATAGAATGAATAATCCATTTGGCTTTCATGCAAAACCAGTATTTCTGGTAAAAATTTGCTGATTGGTTGGTTAGCTGGTTTCATGCTAAGGACAGGAAATTATAATCTGTCTTTCTTTTACACTAGTATTAACCTGAAACATATATTCTTGGTATGTCAACAATGTTCTTATGTCTCTTAAACACTTCATAGCTTACTTCAGTCATTGTTGACTGAGAATCTTTCATATTCTAAACATTGGGCTTAGCAAGTTTTCAAGAGCTATAAGGATCTTTCTTTCAGAGTCTATTTTCTAGGAAGAGTAAAGCAGGAATTCAAAACAAGTAAAGTGAATAAGGATTATGAAAAGTTCTAGAAAAAAATAAGGGTTTGGAATAAAAAATGGATCTAGAATGTAAATCAAAAGTACACTGAGACTCCATCTCACTCCTGTCCGACTGGCAATTATCAAGAATACAAGCAATAAATGTTGGTGAGGATGTGGGGAAAAAGGTAAACTCATACTTTACTGGTAAAATTGCCAAATGGTGCAGCCAATATTGAATGCAGTATGGAGATTCCTTAGAAAACTTGGAATGGGACCACCATTTGACCCAGTTATCCCACTCCTAGGTTTATACAAAAAGTACTTAAAATCAGCATACTATAATGACACAGCCACATCAATGTTTATAGCAGATCAATTCACAATAGCTAAACTGTGAAACCAACCTAGGTACCCTTCAACAGATGAATGGCTAAAGAAATTGTGGAACATATACACAACAGAATATTATTTAGACTTAAATAAAAATAAAATAATGGCATTTTCTAATAAGTAGACGGAACTTGAGAATATTATGCTAAATAGCCTCAAAAAAAAAAAATACTTGGGAATCAACCTAATGAAAGAGGTGAAAGACCTCTACAATGAAAACTATAGAACACTAAAGAAAAAAATTTAAAAAGACCATAGATGTTTGGAAGATCTACCTTTTTCTTGGATAGGCAGAATTAATACTGTCAAAATGATCATACTACCAAAAGCACTATACACACTTAATGCAATTCCAATCAAAATCCAATGATGTTCCTCATAGAAATAGAAAAAGCAATCATTAAATTCATCTTGAAAAATAAGATACCCAGAATAGCTAAAGCAATCCTTATCAAGAAGAGTGAAGCAGACAGTATCACTATTCCAGATCTTAAACTATACTACAGAGCAATAGTAAAACAAAAACAACATGGTATTGGCACCAAAATAGAGTAGTAGACCAAGGGTACAGAACAGGGGACACAGAGACTAATGTAAATAAAAAAATCAGAATAGAGATTCCTCAAAAAAACTGAAAATGTAGCCACCATGTGACCTAGCTGTTCCACTCCTCAATATTTATCCAAAAGAACTGAAATCAGTATAGTATAGTGATATATGCATTCCTGTGTTAATGTAGCTCAATTCACAATAGTTAAGATATGGAAACAGCCTAGGTTCTCATCAACAGAAGAATTGATGGAAAAAATGTAGTATATACATACAGTGGAGTTCTACTCAACCATAAGGAGAAATTATATCATTTGCTGGTAAATAGAACTGCATGGACAACATTATGCCAAGTGAAATAAGCCATATTCACAAAGTCAACAGTCCAATGTAGAAGGTTAAAATAAAAAAGGAGAAGATTTCACGAAAAATAGAAATGAAGTCTATAGATCAGGGGGAGGAGGAAGGAAGGGAAAGGAAAGAAAGATCAGGGGGAGGAGGAAGGAAGAAAGATCAGGGGGAGGAGGAAGCAAGGGAAAGGAAAGAACAGGGGAATAAAATTGGCCAAATTATCATATATATATATATATATATCAGTGATTTTCACTTTTATGTAAAATTATAATTCACCAATAAAAATAAAAATAAAAAATAGAAGGAAAACTAGAAGAGTAGCAAAATGGAAATGGAAACAGGAAAGAGAGGAGGGGAAAGGGAAGTACTGGAGAATGTAGTGAAACAAATTATATTATGTGCATATATGAATATGTCACAATGAGCCCCACCACTATGTAGAATTATAATGCACTAATATAAACATAAAAAGAAAAAATTGAATATTTTTCAAAACTTTTAGTTATATTCACTTTTAATTTGCTTGTTTATTTTCTATTGTGTGTTCAGTAGACCATATGCTTTGTAAGGGCAGAAAGAATAATTTGTGTCATAATGAATATCTAGCTGGAAACGTTGGTACTAGTAGGCACTCAGTATTTGTTTGCTTAATTTATGTATGCATGCTTAAGGGAGAAACAACCATGTTCATATATAAATGTGCGCGCGCACACACACACACAAACACACACACACACATATTCTGGTTAAAAAGCATGTTCCTTTGATAGATCCCTTTACTTATTTAACAAGTTCTTATCTATTTGAGGCACTGATGCATTGACTTGTGGATCATAGTTAGAAACACATATTTAAAAAGTAATATGTGCTTTAGTAGTGGCAGGCTACAAGAACATGGTCTAATGTTTCCCTAGCCATCTCATTTATGAACATTTCATAAGGAAGATTTAGGTTTTATCTTAAAGTATCAAATTTGAATAAAATAGTTGTATGTGGAAGATAAACAACATGCTTTAAAATGTCATTTTATTACTAGAGTCAACGAAAAAAGTATGTACAACATAATCAAAGTACTTGGTGGTGTTTTAGATTGTCAGGTGGAAGAGCTGCAGGTAGTGTTTTGATCTGCTAATTGACCCAGTGCCCAACAATCACTCCATAAGCTCCACCAACAATAACTTTCCTCTGGCCATGACTTCTCCCTGCACCCTCTGGCCCACCATGAACTCACACCTGCTAAACACAGAAGTTCTTGGCAGAGGAGAGAAGACAACACCTGGAACTGTGAATGCCCAGGAATGGAAAGCCCTGGAAAAAGCACTATTTAGAGCTGTGTGTGTAATGACATCTGTATGTCACCACACACTGCTGATTATTCCCCTGTAGGCAACTATATTCTTACCTTCTTTAAAAGCTCCTGTGGTTCCAACACAACTTATGTGCTTTGTGACTCCAGAAATTCTGGGATTTCCACACCTACTCTGAAAATTTTAAAAGGACATTTCTTTCTGGAAAAGTCTGTAAAGGAAAAGGATTATAGAGTAAAACCCATGAAATCTAATGCTTCCTTTTTTTTTTTTTTAATGTGACAAGAAAAAAACTCTGGAAGTCCTTTTTTAAAAAATTTTATTTATTTATTTTTTTAATTTGGAGATGGACAATTAATTCCTTATTTTTGCTTTAAGGTTTTAATATTTTTAACCGATAGGTATATACTCATTGGGTAAAAGTTATAGTGCTGACATCTGCTATCTGTATGTTAAGTAATTAAATAAATAAAACTGTATTGTTTAAATAAATATTTCTAAACAATATGCTTAATAATAAGATGGGTCATATCATAATAGATTATTTTTAAAAAATTCTTATGGTGGTAAATTATATGTAACTTAGGATTACTATATTAACCCTGTTTGGGTAAATAGTTTCTTGGTGTTGAATATATTCATAATGTTGTATTTACATCACCACCATCCGTCTTCATATCTATTTTCATCTTGTGAACTGAAATTTTATACCTATTGAACAATGTCTTCCCATTTTTTTCCTTCTCCTAAGCCCCTGGCAGCCATCCTTCCACATTCTAGCTCTATGGTTTTGACTTCTCTAAGTACTACATATATGTGAAATCAGAGTTTTGGTCTATTTATGGCACCTTACTTTACTTAGCATTATGTCCTCAAGGTTCATTCATGTTATAGCATTGTTAAAACTACCATTTTAAGATGGGACAGACTTTCATTGTATGCATATCCCATGTTTTTCTTGTCAATTCATACATT
Source organism: Callospermophilus lateralis (assembly GCF_048772815.1). Classification (NCBI taxonomy): domain Eukaryota; kingdom Metazoa; phylum Chordata; class Mammalia; order Rodentia; family Sciuridae; genus Callospermophilus; species Callospermophilus lateralis. The sequence goes on from NW_027512606.1 coordinate 734,678, forward strand.
CTTGGACTTTTGGTTTCCTTCCAAATTTTACCTATTGTGAATTACACTGCTATACACTTGACTTTGTAAGTATCTCTCAGAGACCATATTTCTTATTCCTGTGGTATATACTCAGAGTTCTGAGCCTTATACTAATTCTGTTTTTAATATTTTGGAAATTAAAAATGAAGTTTAGCATTATACATAGAGCAGCTTTATCATTTTACATTTCCACCAACAGTAAAGAAGTTTACTAATTTTTCTACATCTTCTACAGCACTCATTTTTTGGTTTTGATTTTAGCAAGACAGAGAAATGAACAAATTGCAATTCACACTTAATGGGTGTGAAGACATATTATCTCATTTTAATTGTGATTTGCATTTTCCTGATTATTAGTGATGCTAAGCTGTCCCCCCCCCCCCTCTACTTATTGGTAGTTTGTGTTTCTTCTATGGAGAAATCTCTGTTCAAATTCTTCTTCCATTTTTTAAATAATATCATAATTTTTTTCATATTTTCACTTTTTTATTACTTTTATATGGTGCTGAGGATAGAACCCACATCAAAACACATGCTAGGCAAGTGCTCCACCACTGAGGCACAACAACTGCCTATTCTTTGTCCATTTTTAAATCAGGTTTGTCTTTTGTTGCTGAGTTCTAGGAATTAGAGATAAGTTAAGTAAATTTTTGTTATTCTTTGGGTTGCCTTTTTATTTTATGGAGAGTATATTTTTATTCACAACTTTTATGTTAAGTACTAATCCATGGTGTACATGCACCACATTTTTAATCTGTTATAAAGATATCCAGTTCACTGGTTGATAAATGTTTTGGCTGTTTCCATTTCTTGGCAATTTGTGAATAGTGCTTCAGTGAGCAAGGAAGTGCAGATATCTTCAACATTCTGATTTCAGTTCCTCTGGATATATACCCAGTAGTGAGATTTCTGGATCACATGTTAGTTCTATTTTTAAATTTTTTTTTAGGAAACTCTAAGTTGTTTTTCTACAATTGTTGTACTCATTTATATTCCCACCAAAATTATGCAAGGGTTCCGTTTTCTCCACGTTCTCCCCTGCACTTGTTGTCTTCAGTCTTTCTGATAATAGTCATTCTTACTGGGTTGAAGTGATATCTCATTTTTCTTTGGCTTGCATTTCCCTGATGATTAGTGATTTTGAGTATGATTGCATGTACCTGTTGACCATTTGTACCTATTCTTTTGAGAAATGTCAATTTAGATCAATCGTTCATTTTTTTTAATTTTTATTTTTTTAATTTTTATTTTAATTTTTTTAGTTTTGGAGTTCCTTATATATTCTGAATATCAACTTCTTTACAGATTATGCCTTGCAAATATTTTCTTCCATTCTGTATATTGTTTCTGTACTCTTGGTGGTTTGCTTTAATATGGATATAATTCTTTTTTCCTATATTTAGTTTCATATTCTATGCTTTGGGTGCCTTGATGAAAAATATCCTTGCTCATTCCTATGTCCTGAAGCATTTTTACCTTGTTTTTTTTTTCCTAGTGTTTTCATTGTTTTGCCTCTTACATATAATTCCTTAATCCATTTAAAGCTGAGGTTTTTTAACTGCTAAGAAATGGGAATGTAGTTTCATTTTTGCTTGCAGATATCTAATTTTCTTAGTGTTGATAAGACCGTCCTTTCTTCAATGCATGTTTCTTATCAAAATTGTTGAAAATCAGTTGCTGTGTGTAAGTTTACTTGTAGGCCTTTTATTCTATTGCATTTGTCTTTGTGTCTGTTTTGATGCCAATGCCTTACTGTTTTGATTACCACAGATTTTTAGTATGTTTTGAAGTTGGGTGATGTAATGCTTTTGTTTTGTTCTTTTGGCTTAATATGACTTTGTTTATTTGGACTCTTTGTGTTTATAGGTAAGTCTTGATATTTGATTTTCCTGGTTGTTTGAAGAATACCATCGGTATTTTGATAGGGATTGCATTGAAAGTGTAAATAATTATGGGTATTTGTGGATATTTTAATAATATTGATGCTGCCAATCCATGAGCATATAGCCTTTTTCATTTTTCTTATCAATATTATATAATTTTCATTATAGAGATATTTTGCTTGTTTAAATTATTCCTAGCTAGTCGTCTATTTTAAATGGGATTGCTTTCTTGACATCTTTTTCAAGTAGTTCATTACTGGCACATAGCAATATTGCTGATCTTTGTATATTGTTTTTGTATTCTACAAGTTTGCTAAACTCATTCATCAGTTCTCATACTTTTAGGTGGAAATTTTGGGATTTTCAATGTAGAAAATTATGTCGTCTGAAAACTGACAATTTGTCATATTTTCCAGTTTGGATGCTCTTTATTTCTTTTTCTTGCCTGATAGCTGTAGCTAGGACATGCAAAACTATGTTGAATAAAAGTGGTGAAAGTAAGCTTCCTTTTTCTGGTGATTACTTTAAAAACAAGTGTATTTGGAAGTCAAATTTGCAAAAAAATTAAACAAAATAAAAGCAAAATTTTTGCTAAAATAAACTTGTCTGTTCTTTAGTAGGTGACATTTATCAACTAGAAGTAATATTTCTTTATTATTTCTGAGGCAGTTATTTATTTTGCTCTGCATTCCTTGCAATTGAGCAGTTTTTGAAATATTAAATTGTTATTACTTGAAACAGCTTTGTAGTATACTGACATAGGGTTGGAGATTTCAGCTTTCTCATTTAACGTTAATTGGGAATACACTATAAATTAAGTATTTTGATTTGGTGATAAATAGAGACATGAAGGAATCTTTTGGGATTGTGAAGTTAATTACTATAAACAAAACTTAAAAAATAAACCCAGGCATTGGCACATACTAATTTAAACAGTGACTTCTTAGATTTTTTATGTGGGTATATCAGTGTGGTGTCATGCATTTTACTATGTAACTGCATTACATAAAACCATATTTAGGTAACTGGGAAATATTAGCATAAACAATCACTCTAGTATTTAGTAGTAGGAATTCATACTTTGGTATTGTGGCTTGAATCAGCCATTTTATTTGATTTGAGAACTTTAGAAAGACACTGACCATGAGGAAAATACAACTTAAAAATTTAGAGCTTATTCAAATAGTTCAACCATTCCCTGACTCCTACAAAAGGAAATTATAGAAAGAAAAATTCTTGAACAATTTGGTTATACTCTAGGAATTTAAACACCATTCTTTCTTTTGTTGGAGGGGTAATAGTGGTGTGCAATAAAGCATATAATATTGTTGTGTACCGTTGAATCTGCTATTCAAAAAATTAAAGTAAAAAACACTTCACAGAACCTGTTAAAACATGTTTATAGTTAAAACTCACTTTCTCTAGCATTACTTCTTCTGTAGAAAGCTGGCTTATGTGTATTGTGTATCAAGTTAACTTTGCTGTGTGTTTACATAAGCTTCTTGTTGTAGGATAAGTTACTCAGACACAGCTATGAAAACAATGAGTATAGAAAACTCCTGCATAGCGAAAGATTATTTATAATTTCCAATTTAGCTCATTAGACTCTAATTTTGGTAAGATCTAAGTTGTTTTCTTTGATTCATTAATCAAAAATTTTCATTAAAATCGCTGATATATCTGCAGTAATAAAAGTGTTACTATAAAAATTTTAGGGGGAATAATTAATGTAAAACAAAATTTTGTAAGGAAAAATTTAATTTTTATCTCAATAAAATTTTAAAGTTGTATGAACCTGCATGACCACTACCCAAAACAAGATGTAGAATATTTATATAATTCTAGAAGTTCTCCTGTGTCATTCCAAACAAATCTCACTTTTGTATTTACTATCCGTATTTTTTTTTAATATTTATTTTTTAGTTGTAGCTGGACACAATACATTTATTTCATTTATTTAATTTTATGTGGTGCTGAGGATCAAACCCAGGGCCTTGCCTGTTTTAGGTGAGCGCTCCACCACTGAGCCACAGCCACAGCCCTCTCCATTTGTTTTGTATTCAATTTCTACCACCTAGATTAATGTTACCTGGTTTTGGACACCATATTCATGTTTTAGTATTGTATGTGCCTGTGCATTTCATTCTGGAGTCATTCACTGAACTCAGTGGTGTTAGTATTCATCCTTGTTTAACATGCCATGAGCACACACCTTCTTTTTACTGTAATGATATTCCTTGTTAATATACCACAATTTGTTCTTCTGTTCTTTGGTTGACAGACACTTGAGTTGTTTTCAGTTTTGAGCTATTATGAATCATCTAAAAGTCTTATAGAAGATATTTTTTTTCTTTCTTTACAGACCCATGATTTCATTTCTCATTTCTTTTGTGGGGATACTTAAGAACAAAATTGCAGAATCATTGGTAGTTTAATTTGGAGAAAATCTCAACACAACTCCAATATGATTGTATAATTTGTTCTCCATAAAATGTCTTATCCCACATCCTCACCAAAATTTGTTGCTGTCAACAAATTTCGTTGCTTTTGATTTTAGCCCTTCTAGTGGCTGTAAAATCGTATTTCACCATATTTTAAATTTGTGTTTCCTAATCACTAAGTATTTCGATCACATTGTCATTATTGGCCATTCATATGTTACCTCTTTAGTGAAGTGTCCAATATTTTTGTGTATCTAAAAATTTATATGCTGGATTCCCTACATATTTTGGATATAAGTCCATTGCTTGATACATGTTAGAAATACCTCAGTCTGTTTCATGATGTTGAATTTTTTAATACCTTTTGTTGTTGTTGTTGTTGTTACCAGAGGATTGAACTAGGGGCTCTTAACCACAGAGCTACATCCAAAACAACTTATGGCCTTGCCAAGTTGGAGAGGCTGGACTTGAACTTTCCTCAGCCTCCAGAGCCCCTGTGATTACAAGCATGAACCATCGCACTTGGCTCTTGATATCTTTTGTTGAAGGATGCTATTTTGACGAAACGTATTTTATCATCATTTTCCTTTCACGGTAACATACTCTTGGTGCCTGACAAAGTCTTCTTCTGTCCCAATATTACAAATATATTTTCTCATTTTTCTTCTAGAAATCCTGAATTTCTTCTTTTTTAATTCTATAATTATTCTCAAATTAATTTTTGTATATGTCATGAAATTTAGGTTTTCTTTTTCAGAGGAAGATTTAGTTGGTCTAACCATTTTTTAAAACTTTCTTTATCCATTGAATTATTGGAATGTTGTGATGTCTTGGTTGTATATATTCTATGGCTTTAATCTGATTTCTAGCTTACACCTATAACATCCTTTGACTTTAAGTTTTCAGTGAGGTTTGAATTTAGGAAATATGGTTCCTCCAAACTTATTCTATTTTAAATCATGCATATTTTCAAAATTCCTTGGAGTCAACTTGTCAATCTCTTTTTTAATGTATTTTTAAAAATATGACATCAGAATGCATTCCAATTTTTTATTATATATAGAGCACAATTTTTCATATCTCTGGTTGTATACATAGTATATTCACACCAATTTGTGTCTTCATACATGTACTTTGGAGAGTAATGATCATCACATTCCACCATCATTGATTACCCCATGCTCTCTCCCTTCCCCTCCAACCCTTCTACCCTATCGAGAGTTCATCTATTCCTCCCATGCTCCGGCTCCCTAACCCACTATGAATCAACCTCCTTATAGCAAGGAGAACATTCAGCATTTGATTTTTTGGGAGTGTCTTACTGTTAGAGTCTGTAAACAAGTCAAGATGGCGCCTGGCATTTTGCAGAGGGAGTGGTTTGTGAAGTAACTCCAGGGTGCCATTAAGTGTGGAGATTCCTTATTGGTTGACTGCTGTATCTAGTTTATGTTAATTAAGATAAGCTGTGTGGAATGTATATATATACCCCTCCGGTCCTACAATAAATGGCTCCCACTCCTGCTGTATCAATGTACACAAGTTGTTTGTCACCCCCCGGTTATTTTGCTGCAGCTGGACTGGTATCTGATTTCACTTAGCATTATCTTCTCTAACTCCATCCATTTACCTGCAAATGCCATGATTTTATTCTCTTTTATTGCTGAGTAATATTCCATTGTGTATATATGCCACATTTTTTTTTATCCATTCATCTTTTGAAAGGTGTCTAGATTGGTTCCACAGTTTAGCTATTGTGAATTGTGCTGCTATAAACATTGAAGTGGCTGTGTCCTTATAGTATGCTGTTTTTAAGTCCTTTGGGTATAGATGGAGGAGAGGGACAGCTCGGTCAAATGCTGGTTCCATTCCCAATTTTCCAAGAAATCTCCATACTGCTTTCCATATTGGTTTCACCATTTTGCAGTCCCACCTTTGTTTATTGGTGCTTGGCTTTTTGAGTTCTTTATGAGTATGGGTGTACCTTTTTCCCTCTATCCTTGCCAACACTTTTGTTGTTTGTCTGCATAATAGCTGCCATTCTGACTGGAGTGAGATGAAATCTTAGAGTAGTTTTGATTCACATTTCTGTAATTGCTAGTGATGATGAACATTTTTTCATGTATTTGTTGATTGGTTTACATGCAGTGGAGAAAAGATAGCCTTTTCAACAAATGGTGCTGTGAAAACTGGAAATCCATATGCAACAAAATGAAATTGAACCCCTATCTCTCACCATGCACAAAACTCAACTATAAATGGATCAAAAACTTAGGAATACAACCAGAGACCTTGCATCTAATAGAAGGGAAAAGTAGTCTCCATCGTGTGAGAATAAGCCCCAACTTTCTTAATAAGACTCCTGTGGCACAAGAATTAAAATCAAGAATCAATAAATGGGATGGACTCAAATAAAAAGCTTCTTCTCAGCAAAAGAAACAATCTGTGATATGAATAGAGAGTTTATATCTTGGAAGCAAATCTTTACCCTTCACACATCAGATAGAGCACTTTTTACTAGGGTATATAAAGAACTCAAAAAGCCAAGCACCAAAATAATAATAATAATAATAATAATAATAATAATAACCCAGTCAATAAATGGGCCAAGGACCTGAAGAGCCACTTCTCTTGTCAATTTCTTCAAGGATTTTTTATTTCAGTTGTATTAAATTTATAGATAGCTTTGATGGAAATGAATATATTATTATCTTCAAATCCACTAAGACCTGTCTGTTCATTTAAATGTGGGTATAAATTCCTATTTAAAAGTACCATTTTCTTTTATTTTTTAGGATATTTTGTTTTATAGGATATAAACATTTTTACTTTGATTTTATCATTACTCATTCTTTGCCTTGTTCTGAAACAGGAATTGAGTATAAAAAAATAGAGAATTTTTAGCACTTTGGTATGTTTTACAGACGTTAGAAAAACATTTCAGATATAGTATATATTTCAAAGACAAATTGAGTTTCCACAAAACCATTTTATTAGTATTTTCATAACATGAGAAACAGTGCTATTAGAATAAAATAGACAATTACATTATTGTAAATTATGCAAGTTTCCAGAAAAATAAAGATTCATAACAATCTGGTCTATTGAAACTTGAAATAACAGAACTTTAAAAAACAATGATATGCAGTAAAAGGAATTAGAAAAGTTTAGCATACCTTTGATCATTTTGCCATCCTAAAAATACAGATTACACTTAAACCATTTTGTACAGAGTTATCACTCATGTATTTATGAAATAGATAGTTACAGTATTCCTAGCTTTTTACAGAGTAATTAGTTTCATGGTGACAAGGGGATGTTGTTCATTGTTGATCTTGCTTTAAAAGCTTAAAAAATGTAGCTGGGTTCTGTGGTGCAAACCTGTAACCCAGTGACTTAGGAGGCTGATACAGGAGGATCACAAAATAAAACAATGAAAATTCTGAAAATAAATAAAAAGGGCTAAGAATGTAGTTCAGTGGTAAAGAGCTCTGGGTTCAATCCCCAGTACCAAAAAGAAAAAAAAATCTTAAAATCTTAGAGAGGGTGGGGGAGATATGGAGGGGAAGAGAGAGAGGAAGAGAGAGAGAGACTTACATCTCAATGAACCAAGTCCAAACTAATGAGATTTTCTTTAAACAAGTTAGGTAAAAACCATCAATTGTCTGTCTTTTCTATTACTATTCATTTTGCAGTATTGACTTATAGATTTAGAACAAAGCTATATAGAGAGGCAAGATATACACTTCGGTGCTACTCATTTTTGGCACCTTTTCAGCACATTAAAAAATATTTAATATGTGAACATGCTGCCTTGATCATTTTAAGAAAAACAGTATCTAGAAGAATCAAGTTTGTATAATTCTTAAGACATTTCTTAAGTAAATTATTTTTGCCATTTTTTAAGATAATTAAGCCCTTTCCTGAGTTATTGGGAAAGATATTCTTCTTGCTTGAGAGGCCATTGTTAGTAATATATTTAAACTAAATATTTCCACCAATTGTTTGGATATACCATATACAACTATCATGAAATTAAAAAAAATTCCTAAAAGACCCCTTGTCTCCCTATCAACCTGTGATAAGATTTCTCTGATTTATGCCAAGTTCTCCTTTGAAATTCACATAGTTCTCTTCCTTTCAGTGTTTACTGAGGTTGTCATTTAGGTAATTACCATTCTAGAGGTTAAAAACTGACACAAGTGATGGCATTACTTATTCCTTCTCTACTAATCTAATAAGAAATGACTGATAAAGGGCATTCAATTTATCTACTCAATTTATATTAAGAGATGTTTCTGGAACATGAATTTATTCCCGGGCTTCAAACACCTTGGCCTTTAATTTGTCAAACTTCAGTGTTTAAGTAAATTAACTGGTTCTGATTAAATTAATTGAACTCAGGGAAGGCTGTGCAAAAGTTATTCCTATATTTCCTCTCATATTTCTGTAAGATCCAAACTACTGAAAAGCAATTAAATTCTGAATTACTCAGTTATCCCTGTAGTACCTGTTCTTTGACCTTGTAAGTCTCTTATTTTTTTTTCTTTTAACACACCCCCTGCATTTCCTTACTTTTCTTCTCAGAGAGCTTCATCTCGCCCCACTTTAACATTCTCTTTAACTCCCTTGATCCTTTGGGGTCCTTTGGCCTTGAACCACATCCTCTTATTTGAGGCAAGGATGATAGTAGTGGTATTCAGATGGTTTGGTCAGTGGGCTGAAAGCAATTCATTTCTTAGGTGTGAATTCAAAGGATACAGAATTTAGAAAAAAATCTATCAGAATATGAACTTTTAATTCTATAATGGGAATTATGTTCACAGAGGATATGCAAAACAGATGTCACATTTGGTCGGCTCATTCGCTCCTTGATATTCATGGACTCAGAAGAGAGAATTTTAGTTGTATGAATTGAATATTTAATATTAGGAAGTTAAAGTGGTCTGACCACAGTAGGGATCCACCTGCCCCAAAGTTGGTGCTGTAGTTCCTGTTGTTCTGGTCAGTGGTTAGATAGGTTAGGTCAGCCTTTTTGCCTTCCAAACTCTGGTGCTTTGATTGCCGAACAACCTCTCTTTCTCATCTTGTTCATTCAGGCAACATTTTTTTCAACACATTCTTTAAATATGTTAATACATCTCTTTAGCTCCAAATCAACTCTAGATGGCCTAGAAGTCAATTTTTTTATTTATTAAAATTTTATAATTTAACCATTAAATATCAAATTTACTTTTCATATGTCCATCTTGTAAGGGGATCTACAACCTGTTTCAATTTGAAACCTCAGTATGTTTGAGCCATTGTAGAAGACTCTAATGTTGAAATTTAATGCGATTTAATGAGATTTTCTTTAAACAAGTTAGGTAAAAACCATCAATTGTCTGTCTTTTCTATTACCTATTTCAGAATAAGATTGCATTTTTTGAAATACAATTTATGCTTGTATGTTTAATGATAAGCAATGTGTTACTGCCACAGTCTGGCTGGGCACAAAATCACGAGCCACTCAAGCAGGAACAAACTTTATTTTTGAAACTGCCGCCAATGCCCCGTACGCTCCCGGGGAAAAAATGCCAACCGACACACACAGCGTTCTCCCAGGCACACACTCCAACAGGAAGTCCCTCCTCCGGAATTCCCTCCTACTGCACTTCCCAGGAGTCCTGTAGCAGGCCAAGGTGGACAGCAGGGGTCTAATATCCATATGAATGAAGATCTTAACATAATCATATCATCTCAATGGCTTGCTGGCATCACCTTTCAACCAAAAATGCCATGCATCATACTACTTGGCTGTGGCTCTTAGCATGTTACAAAAATTATTTTCTAATTAAATGCTTATCTGCACAAATTTTGTGTTAACTTGAGCACTAGAGATGCCATTTATCCAAATTTTTGGTGTGTTGTGTATACCTAAATAATACTATAAAAGCAGAAATGCCTAGTAATGTTTTAATGAAATCAACTGGTTGATTTAAAAAAAAATTGTTCCTTATATTTAAATAATCTTAAACTAAAACAATAATCTATGAAACGTTAAGCTTACATTGTGTGAAGGAGAGTGGCCATGATATTAAAATAGCATTTTGTAATAAAACATTCTAAGCTCCCTTATCTACATGACTGTTATCTTTCAAAGTAATTGTGCAGGTGTGGCTTTCTTTCTCTTTCTCTTTTTTAAGTGATATCACAATGAAATAATATTTGGAACTGCCTTTGAAAAATTAGGATAAAAATAAGTACTGTGTTTTCATGCCATAATTGACTTCAATCACAAAACATTTCTTCCACCTGCAGGTTTAGCTAGTTCAGTCAGAATGATTTTTAAAGATGTTTTAAGCATCTTATGCTAAAAAAAACTGCATGTAACCTTGAATGACAACAAATTTTCACAACTTAGATTTCAGATATTATAGCACAATATCTGAAATAAATTCCAAAGGAGATCTTCTTCCTCTTTCAGGGAAGCTTCTCTGTTAACTGGCATACATCCCCATGGTCTAGATAATTCACAATTATGAACAGTACTTTTCTCTGGCCTTGTAGTTTATATATATTTTTTACCAATAACTGCCTGATCTAGGGTGTCAGGGGAAGAATAGATGTATTGAACAGTTGGAGACAACCTTGTGCATTTCTGAATTGCAGAGTCTCCATTTGTAAGTATTCTTTAATCTCCAAATAATGAGGTTTCAGGGTATACTATAGATAATTATGGCTTGCACAGAATGTGGAGAATTCTTGTGATTATTTTTTTTTTCCGTGTATGTCCTCTTTTCTCATGTTTACCACCACTGACTCAGCAGCTGTGGAGGGGAAGAAATGGATGGAATACTCCACCATTGCTCCTACTGATTCACAGGAAAGTAAGAACCCAGTAGAAGTCCTGAGATGAAGAGGAGTTGAAAGGAGGTGCAGCTAAGATGGGAAGGGATGTTAGATTATTCTCTCAAGATCCCCAAAGCCTATAAATAGTATTAGAAAATCAAACTCTGAATCATCACTATAAAAATCATTAAAAGATAATGAGTATTATTTGTTACATCCTAAGACTATATGGGACAGGAAATAACAGCCCATTTATTTGATTGTGGCAGGCAGAAAAATGCTTCCCCAAAGATGTCCACGTCTTAATGACATGGGCTTTGTACATGAGTCTGTGTCATTATAGTTAAAGCTTTTGAGAAGAGGAAACTATCCTAGGTTATCTAGTGGGCCCAATGTCACTAAAAGGATAGCTTTAAGTGTGAAAGAGGGAGGCTGCAAATTCAAAGAAGATGTGATGACAAAGCAATTAGAAGAATCATTGTAAAAAAGATTGGTCTGGTCATTGTTGGCTTTAAAAATGGAGAGTGGGCAGGAGTGAGGAATTCAGGGAGTCCTGAGCAGCTGGGGATGTAGGACTGCAGTAGAGAATTTTCCCTGGAGCCTCTGAGAGGAATACAGTTCTGCCGACACCTTGACACCTGATTTTAAACCAGTGATGTCCATTCTCTTGGTTTCTTGAACTGTATGATAAATTCAGGCTATAAAATTTAAGCTATTGAATTTGTGGCAATTTGTTAGCAGACCTAGGAAACTAACACACTGATGGATGAGTGTCTTACCCATTCACATCATCCTGGCCATTCCCTCCTTATAACCATCTTATTTACTGAATGTTGGCAGTAAGATATCTTTACATGATTTTTTCATGTGGTTGGTTAAGGTTTTTAAAATATTTATGAATTGAGTCCATCTGAAAGAATAACTGACTTAGATAACAATGTGTTTGAGCTTGTGTTTATCAGTTCATTTAAAAGACGTACTAGTGATGGTGAACTGGGTTATAATTTTCTCCCAAGGGTTAACTCCCTTTTCATAACCTTAATGTAAAACTATACTTCCCAATACTTCTGTAACTTTTTAATAAATGAATCTTTAAATATGTATATATAAATTCACAGTAATAAACTACTGCTGTGTTTAATATTGTTATGGATAAATGGACCATCTGCTCTGATTTGGAAGCATTTTTTTTTTCTTACAGAGATCTATATATCCATAGTATTCATTTTAACAGCAATTTCATGGGATATTTTTAATGAGGTACTTAAAATATAAGGCAAATATTAACTAAAATGATGTGAAATATCATTTTAAATATATCTTGGATGCACCTCAGCTACACATATTTGGGATATTGTAACACATGTGTACTACAGAAAATAGAAAGTTAATTTTACTTTTAAAAATTACCTTTCAATATTGTAGTTATTTATCATCAATTGTTCAGATATTTTAAAAATTATTTGCAGCCGAGTCATGGGCATACTTTCTTCTCCTCCTATTCCCCTAAATTGTCACCAAAGAAAGCAACCAGATGGCTTCCTCCCCAATGTTACTGTGCAGTCTGCCTATTCAGGTGAGCATCAACCCTTTCTGCCCAGTAAAGTTAAATCAAAGACCACACAAAGACCACAGGACATGGCTTCTATTGCATACATAGTATATTCTTGTTGACATATTGTATTTGGCCCTCCCTAGGTCATAGATGATTTATGTATAAAGTTCTTATATACAAGCATTCATTATTTTCCACATGCCCAGAACTATAAGGTTTTGACAAGAAGAAAAAATATTTTAATAGTCATATTTTTACTAGTTTTTATCTTCTTACAATGTTTTTTCGCTGTACATTAATGATTATTTTCTGGCCAACTATCAGAGATAGTAAATGTTGAAAAATATAAAATAAATACAGCAATAGAATTTCAAGCAAGAATGATAAAAATAGCAAAGAATAAAGACTGTTCTTGGGATAACTAATAAAAAACCTACAAAATTGTTTTTCAAAATGACCCTTATGTTTGTACTGTCACTATCATCACTGAAGTAAAGTATGTTTTATTTATTTTTTTTATAAATTAATAAAATCTTTTCTATCCTAGACTGTCAATTCTTGTTTCTTTATTTTGAGTACTAGGGCAGTTATAGTCTAATTTTGCTAGGTGTAAGAGTAAATGAAATTAGTGCTTAGTTTTTAGTTCAAGACAACTTGAAATCAGTCAAACTGATTTTTACTATGTATTAAGGTTTTTGTACTATTTAGTTATATTTACTTAAAATTCCTTCATCCTGAAATTAAATTATCTTTGGAAAATATCCGTCATGTAAACACATCCTATTTTACAGATGAGAAATCTTTAACTTGGTTCATTTAAGTTATGGACTCAAGATCACACTTTATACAAGTAGAAGTTCTTCCTTAGCACCCATCTCCCTGCTAGTGTTGAAGGCAGCAGAATACAACAGTCACTAGTATGGCACTATGTAAAAACATGGATGTGTAACCAATGTGATTCTGCAATCTGTATACGGGGTAAAAATGGGAGTTCATAACCCACTTGAGTCAAATGTATGAAATATGATATGTCAAGAGCTTTGTAATGTTTTGAACAACCAATAAAAAAAAAAAAAACTGCCCTTGCCTTTAGTTGGTTGCAGCAGCTATTGTGATTGATTGGTGCCCAAACTTGCCAATGGTCACATTGACTATCACCTCTGAATCTGTTGCCAATTGGAAGCATCCTACAGAAAATCTGTCTGACACAAAAGTCTACTGTTCCTGCCCTCTACTATGCTGTTGGTACAGTTCTTAGGGGAGCGAAACTACATTCCATTACCTATGATGGGAAGTGATGGAGAGGCAGCCTTTAGATTTACCTCAGTCATGCATATGATGAACGTGTGCAATGGTTCTATAAATTTAACCATATTTTTAAACATTTCAAGTGCAAGGCATCATTGCATTCCAGTTTAAACTCAATATTTATTTTGTAAATGACAGGAAATTTACTTTTGATAGTTAACATAAATAAATAATTTTTATTTACCATTTTAAATTTCTTGTTTTAATTAGTTATACATGACAGTAGCATGCATTTATGCACTTTGATATATGATACATAGATGGGATATAATTTCATGTTTTGATGAGAGTACATATTGTAGAATCTCATTGGTCATGCAGTCACTTATATACATAAAGTAATAACGCCTGTTTCGATCTACTGTCCTTCCTATCCCTACATCCTCTCCTCTACCCTCCCTTAACTCCCTATACCTATTTTAAGGTAATGCTATTCTTCTCTAGTTCCCCCACTCTTATACTGAATTAGCATCTGCATATTAGAGAAAACATTTGGCCTTTGGTTTTGAGGGATTGACTTATTTCACTTAGCATGATATTCACCAACTCCATCCATTTACTGGCAAATGACATAATTTCATTCTTCTTTAAAGTTGAGTAATATTCCATTGAAAAAAAAATATATATATAATATTTTCTTTATTCATTCATTTATTGAAGGACACCAAGGTTGGTTCCATAGTTTAGCTATTGTGAATTGAGCTGCTATAAACATTGATGCGGCTGTATTTCTGTAGTATGCTGATTTTCAGTCCTTTGGGTATAAACCGAGGATTCTGAGAGCTGGGTCAAATGGTGGTTCCATTCTGAGTTTCCTGAGCAGTCTCCATACTGCTTTCCATAGTGGTTGCAACAATTTGCAGTTCCACCAGCAATGTCTGAGTGTACCTTTATCCCCACATCCTTACCAAGATTTTTGTTGCCAGTATTTTAATGATTGCCATTCTGACAGGAGTAAGATGAAATCTTAGTGTAGTTTTGATTTGCATTTCTCTAATTGCTAGAGATGTTGAACACCTTTTCATATATTTGTTGCTCAGTTGCATTTCTTCTTCTATAAATTATCTGTTCAGTTCCTTAGCCCATTTATTGATTAGGTTATTTGTTTTTTGGCATTAAGTTTTTAAAGTTATTTTTAAACTGAGTTTTTAATATGGAGTAAACAGTGTATACCTTTGTTAGAGCAATGACTCTGCTAAGTTTGTATCATCCTCATTTGATACATGGGGAAATGAGTGCTTTATTGACTTTCCCAGGATCACCAACTCCTCATCAGCAAACTGGGTTATGAATCCTGAAAGGATTTGGGGACAGAAAACCTAATTCATTGTTTTGCCTATACTATGGCTTTCCTACAGACATGCAAACAGGTAGCCTGGGTCACTAATGTTCACATAGCTAGTAAGAAGCATACCTAGGACAATATTTGGTTTTTGTCAGCAGAAGGTCTTAAATGAATGCCAAATATTGTAGGTAGATTTCATATATTTACTTTTCTCAGTGCTTATTAATGACATAGGATGATGGGGTTCACTGTGGTATATCTGTACACCTTTTTAACATACTTGGACTCTTTCTATCCCCTGGTAACCTCCTCCCTTCCCTCCCCTGATTTCTTTCTTTTTCTCTAATAGTCTCCCTTTGTAGATAGATTTTAGATCAGACAATATTACAAAAGAAGAAAAATGTTACAAAATTATTGTCTGAAAATCCTGGGGAGAATTATAACAAATAAAAATATGCAAAAAACCCATAAAATTTTCCTGTAAACATAAAGACTCCCACAAACATCTGTTCTCGCTGACCTATCTTTTCAGTACCTTGAAGAGATAGTTTAATGGGGAAGGGATTAAATAGCTGAAAATGTCTAGAACTACAAATTCCCAAATAGTGATTGACCATAATTAGCTATTGATTGGTTGAAATGTGGCTGGGGAATTAATGTGTGTGGTGATTGTAAAATAAATAGTGGATTTCAAAGTATAATTACCAAAAAAGAAAAATATCTCAGTCATCCAGTTTCTCTTTAGATTTTTCATGAGCATGCTATATATTCATTGGCTATAGTCATCTTTCTGTATAATAGATCTTTTGAAATTTATCCCTTTTTACATAACTGTAATTTTGCAACCTTTGATAAACATCTCTCTAACTCCTTCCCTCCACCATCCCAGCCTCTGGTAACTACCATTCCAGTCTGCACTTCTGAAATCAACTTTTTTTTAGAGTTTATGTTTCCTCTTTTTAATGTGGTTATTAGAAAACCTAAAGTTTCTCATGTAGCTGGCTTTATATTTCTGTTGAACAGTGTGTGTGGCTAGAGTATGAGTTAACTGGGTAAATGGTCAAATTACCCATAGGAAGAAGCTCATGTGGAGTATTAATTGTGTGCAAATTTAAAAGACAAATAATACTACTGTCTTTTAAAGACAATTCTGGCTCTCTATTTAAAAAACTACATCACAGTTTTTATAGTACTTTTAACAATATCATATTACTATAGAAATATTGATAGAAAATTAATGGTAATTTTTTGTTAATTCAGAATCAAGCTTTATTTATCTCTTATCAGAGGAATTATTGGCCTAGGGATAATTATATACGTGTTTCAGAAGTTTAGATTTAGTTATATGCAAATGCTTCCCTTAAATCTTTAAGTGCATGCAAAACCAAATTCTAGGTACTCAATTACCTCAATAAGACATCTGTCTAAAGTGACTATTAGATGCATCAGTGAATACTGGGCTTCACTCAGATAAATGAGCAATAATTAAAGTTGTTTGAAGTAGCTTTTGCCATCTGTCAGTAAGACAAAAAATAATATTTTGATAGTATCTAATGTTATTCTGGTCATGGATTTCTGGAGAGAACAGAAATTGTTTCAAATTTTCTGGTGGGAACATCTACAGTAGGCATAAGATTTAAAGAGTTTAACATAGTATCTAAATGTCAGATATAATCTGGAGACAATCATAATCCTATACTTTTGAGAGACAAATGCACTAAATAAAATGTGTGAGAGCACAAAGTCTGGAACTAGGCTCCCTGGGCTAGACAACAGATCTTTCATTTGCTAGGTGTCATTCACTGAGTTTCTTAGTCTCTTTGTGTCTCTGCTTCCCTGTTTGTAGAATGAAAGCAAGAATACCATTTAACACAAATAGGTATTATAAGGATTAAGTAGGTTATATACTGCTAAAAAAAACCAATAAATACATAGAAAGAAGATCAAAAGAGTAGAAGAAGGGGACTAAGGCAGAAGGGAGTATGAGAGGGAAAGGAAACATATTTGGGATTGAGAATGAACAAACTCTTGTATTTGATGATTAAGTTTTGGTTAACAGAACCTGATACATATAGCAAATTATATAATTTTAATCAATAAAAATATATCTGATATATGAACATAAAATAATTATATTTTATAAAATCAATAATATTATATGTAATAAGTACATTGAAAGTATTTAAGTGAATATTGGTATACCCAGGCTATTAAATGATAAGCAGTCATTAAAATGATGTTTGCTGTATTTCCTTACATGGAATAGAGTTGATGGTATATGAAGGAAAGAAAGGAGACAATGTAAAAAGGTCAGGCGTATTGTTTTTCTGTTTTAGACATAGAAAAATGACTGGTGAAATGTGAATATGATTCCATTTAAAAACAGAATTTTGCTGAATAATAATTTGCTTGTTTTTATTTTTAAAAGTGATTCTGGATTTCTGAATTATGTTAGTCACCAAAAATGCATTTTAAAATCTGAGTTGCAAAGCATTCATTCTTTTATCCAGTAATGCATTGTGTAGATTTGATCCAGTAAATGGTTAAATAATCGCTACTGTTGGTTACCTTTGAGATTAGGGAGTTAGCTGGTTGATACTTACTAGTTCAATTCATTGTAATCCACCCTCACCTGATGCTGTGGGAAGGAGAGGCAAGTGCTACTGCAGGTTGAGCGGGGCCAAGGAACACAGGTGGATGGACTGTCACTAATTAGGCATCTTTGGACTATGATATTTCCATAACACAGGCTACAGAAGTATCTGGCACATTGTTGACTCCAGACCAGTGCTTAGGAAAGTATACTGTTATTCTTTGTAAAAAAAAGGTAGTAAAACATGTTTCACAATTTGACAATAGATGTTAAGAATATTGTTCATTTATTAAAAAGGCTTCCGTATTGAAATAAAAAGATTAAAGGTGCCGCAGTCTGGCTGGGCACAAAATCACGAGCCACTCACAGCTTTGTAGATTCAAAAGCAATTCTTTATTCCCGATCTCACACCGGCCCTCTACAAACACGTTCTGGGGAAATCCACGTTCTGGGGGAAAATCCCAAATACTCTCTGAATCCCCCGAGAACTCAAGGGGAACTCCAGGAGCGGGCACACTGGAGGCAGCAGGATACGCCCTATTCCCAGCAGGGTACACCTTAAGCCTGGAACCACCCTAAACCCAAGGAGAGCCCTAAACCCTGATCCGCCCTAAACCCGGATCCACCCTGGTCCTTGAGCAAGGTCACCTTTCTCAAACATACATGCAATGTCACTGCAAATGTCCAAGGCAAGTCCATTTCCACCAGTCCTTCCTCTAAGCAACATGGGGTACGCTGGCAAGGAAATTGTCATACCTACTTGGCTAATGGCTCTCAGCATAAAGGGCTATAACTTAGTTGACATTTTGAGTTATAATGAATAAGGGACATTCTGAATTATGGACTGGTGTGGTGAGAAATCATTACTTAGAAGTTATATTTATTTGTTAAAATAATGATTGAATAGACTGTTTAAATATTCACAATATAAAAAGTAATGAAATGTAATTTTAATTTAATTAAGTATTAAAGATATTTTAAGTGTAGCATTGCTAACACTGTAAGTATGAATATGAATTTTATAGGGGTTGAA
This sequence comes from Callospermophilus lateralis, assembly GCF_048772815.1. Lineage (NCBI taxonomy): Eukaryota > Metazoa > Chordata > Mammalia > Rodentia > Sciuridae > Callospermophilus > Callospermophilus lateralis. The sequence continues at coordinate 753,625 of NW_027512606.1, forward strand.
GTAGTACTTAAATATTTTAATAACCTTATTTATGATACTTGTGCCTTTGGTAGAGATTGAGGACCTTTTCAGTGTTGGTGAGTCTTCTTATTTGGATAGTTTTTGTTATGCTATGTGTATATGTTAATGCATCACAATGAATTCCATCTTTATGTATATCTATAATGTGCCAATTAAAAAAAATAAATACATAGAAAGAAGATCAAAAGAGTAGAAGGGTACTAGGGCAGAAGGGAGGAGGAGAGGGAAAGGAAAAATATTTGGGATTGAGAATGAACAAACTGTTGCATTTGATGCTTATGTCAAAATAAACCACACTATTGTGTATAACTATAATATACCAGTAAAATGTAATTGAAAAATACTATTTTAATTCCTCGGGCGCATTTTGCTAGTACTCGGTGCAGGAGAAAGACAGAAAATCACTCAACCTAACTCAAAGTAAAAACAGGATTGTGTTGTGTCGTGTGTAACTGAAATGCTCCTGGTTTCACACACACAGATGGATCCAGAGGATTAAATAATGCCATCAGAACTTCATCTCACTGTCACCTTTGTTCCATACAGGATTCATTCTTATGTAAACGTCCCTCATATAGCTCTAGACATTCAGCTTATTATTTTCAAGCCTAGTAGAAAGAGGATGAACTTTGTCTCTGGAGAGTATTAGAAATGTCTTTTAGTAAGAATCATTGGTTCTAATGCCCTAGTTTTTCATCTTTTCCCCCACATTATTTAACAGGCATTAAAAATATAGCTGTTGGGCTGGGAATGTGGCTCAAGCGGTAGCGCGCTGGCCTGGCATGCGTGCGGCCCGGGTTCAATCCTCAGCACCACATACAAACAAAAGATGTTGTGTCCGCTGATAACTAAAAAAATAAAATAAAATAAAATAAATATTAAAATTCTCTCTCTCTCTCTCTAAAAACAATATATATATAGCTGGGCTGGGGATATGGCTCAAGCGGTAGCAGTACTCGCCTGGCATGCGCAGGGCGCTGGGTTCAATCCTCAGCATCACATAAAAATAAAATAAAGATGTTTTTCACTGAAAACTAAAAAAATAAAAAAATAAATATTTAAAAATTCTCTCTCTCTCTCTCTCTCTCTATTAATAGCTATTACTGGGAGAGGGACTCCAAAAGAAAATCATGGAGCCATTAAAGGAACAAAAAAGTGGGAGTAGAGTAGGCAAAACCAAAATATCCACCATACTTAAGCAAATATCATGATAAGCAAAATTAAATTGGAAAGATCAGTTTTTTAAGAAAATAGAGCAGAAGTTAGTCAACTGTGGCCCTAAGACCAAATGAGCCTCCACAGTCTGCTTTGGTAAATAAAGTTTTATTGGAACACAGCCCAAACAATTTCTTTTATGTATTATCATTGGCTGTTTTTGCAGTACAGCAACAGAGTTGAGAAATACCAACAAAGGCATTTATAACCCTCACACTTAATATATTTATTATTTGGTCTTTACAATAATAATAAAATTTGGTGAACTCAAAAATAGATGTTTATAGGAAAATAATAGAAATAAATGGGTGCACTTTAAAAGAGTAAATGTAATTTGTGAGGGCATCAGTTTTTAAAATAAGAATAAGACAATGTTGTGTTTTGAACCTGTTCCAGAAGGTGTTTTTTTTTTTTTGAGTCACCATTTTTAATAGGATTTAAGGATTTAAATATTTATATTTTAGGATATATTGCTGCAGTTGCATAGGGATTTGTTGAGTGAGGACCTCTCATAAATATTATGTGTGTTTATGTCTGTGTGTAGATTTTTTTTAACCAACTTTCATGAAGTTTACACCCCACTTCTTTTGTACTTGGTATTTCATTTTTTGAAACTTCTGCAAAAATATTTAATTTTGTGAATTTTTAAATATATTATCATAATGCATAAAAAGGCTTTTTCTGACAAAGAGTGGAACAAATCATCTTTTGCTGTATCACCTTGAGTCTTGTCCAATTAAGGAGCAATTCATAATATCGCTTCTAGATGGAGAGGATATCTGACTTTCCTAGTGTCTTATGTTTTAATCATTATTATTTATTTTTCTACTAAAAATTCCTCTAAGAATAATGGGTACTTTGAAAAGAATATTTGAGCAATTCTTCATTTTTTTATGTAAATAGGTGAACTCAAATGTTTCAGTTATTCTCGGTGTGTAGGATTCTTTCTATAGTAAGTATGGTGAGACAAGTAACCCAATAATATAATTGCAGATGGATATAGGTGCAGTTCTTTCCTGTGTTCCAATAGGAGATGTTACACAATACGCATTACTGTACAGCCTGTGCCATTATAATTGTGTGACCTGTAACAGTAAGCCACAGAAAAAGATGAAAGAAATGTGGGCATTCATATGTTTATGAGAAAATATATAAACTTATTAAAATGCTTGCTAACAATTTAAAAAGAGTTTTCAGAATTGCACTTCCAATTTGTTTTAAATATAAGTGATATGACTGGTTGAAAATGATTTTATACTTTGAAGCAACATAAAATGTTTACATTAAGAACCCTACCATTTAATACAGTAATTGATTTATTATTGTCTAAGATTGATCTAATTAACAGATTATAATGCCAACTACATAGGTAATTTAAAATGTTCTAGTAGCTGTTAAAAACATAAATATAAGTATGTAAAGTTAATTTTATTGTATCTCATTTAACATACAATACCAAATATATTCACATTTATATGGTTAATAGTATTAAATTGTTAATGATATGTGTAGCATTCTTTTATTCTAGATATTTGCAATCTGATTTACATTTCATATTACTAGTACTTTTCAATCTATATGCTATCAGAAGTACTTTGTCTACATTTAGATTTCCTTAATTTGTAGTTGAAAAAAGAGACCACATACCATCTTGTTGCTAACGTAACTAAAACTTTTTGCATAGCTAAGTGGAATAATACATTTTTATTTAAATTTAAATTAACTAAATAAAAAAAAAACTTTAGTTCTTAAATTATAGTGATTACATTTCAGGTGTTCAATAGCCAATGTGATGACCATTGAATGATGCAGTTGGAGGACATTAATCAATCATATAAGTCATAGTATATAGTCATAAAGATCAAAGTATTCAAATTCTTTCAAACTATACTAATTTATTTAAATGTAGAATATGACTAAGTTTTTTTAGTGGAAAAAAGAGCAATTCATTAATGACAAAGCATAAATGTCAAGAAACTATTTTTACTTCATGATAAAAGGACTTAAAAGATGTGGTTCATTTTTACAGCAGTTTAGGAACATAGCCAAGAATAGAAGTTATGTCAAGCACCTTTTTTTTCTTCTTTTTTTTTCTTTTTTTCTTTTTTTTAGGTTCTCAGCTATTGTTAAATTTTTGAACCCAGCTATTGTTAAATTTTTTTTTTAAAAAAAAGTAGTTTATAAGTGCTGAGCTTTATTAGAAAAAGTTTTCTACTTAAAAAAAAAAAACTACTAGCAGATAAAGCACACATCAAAGAGCTTAAATGGCCATATTTAAATGTTTTTTCAATACTCCTTTTAATTTCTCTAAAAAACAAACAAGGACAGGCAAACATATTCTTGTTCCTTGAATTTTCGCTGGTGAAAATCTCAAAATATATATTTACTATGATTCCTAGTCTTGAAAATGTAGAATATGACTATGTATCATGAAAACTTTAAGTAACTCATGAGAACATGTGAAGAAATTTGTACAATAAATAGACCACAGTGAATCTCACCATCATGTATATCTGCAACACACTAATTAAAAAAAGAAAGAAAGAAAAAACCTGAAAGTAATTAGCAGAAAGATCAGTAAAGTAGAGGGAAGGAATAGGGGAAGGGAGGAAGAGAGGGTAAGGAATAGTAGTAGGGACTGAATTAGAGGAAATTATATCCCATGCTTTTATAATTATGTCACAGTGAATCCTATTGTCATGTATAACTGAAAAGAACCAATAAAAAAATTGGGAAAGGAATTCACAGAAGGATTTCCACGCTGACTTTTTGAGTGCTGTTTTCAAATAGTAAGGGTTCATGATGAGAAAGTTTTATTTTAAAAAAAAGGAAACAAATTCTTTTGTTATAAAAAAAATAAAGGTAGTGTCAAAATTTGGAGGGGAACTTAATTACAAATCAATGGATAGATAATTTTGAGTTCACTTTCAGCTCAGGAAGTTTGAAAGAGATAAGGGGGAAACAGTGAAAATAAGGAAGAACATTCTGGAAAATAGCTTGATTCTAAATCAGTATTTGAAGTTAAAACTGGAATGTAATACTCAACAATCTTGAAGGACAGATAGTCTATCACAAAAAGATTGCCTTGTGCTGTGTTCAAAGAATAGATGAAAGATATGCTTATTTAGTTCTAGGAAACTGAGTAATGGAGGTCCATAAGTTTTATTGATAAAATTTCTTTCAAAGGGAAGAAATCAATTCACCCTTCTGGGCCAAACAGGGCACTTGGTGATTGTAAACTGTCCTCATTTCAAACTGGGGAGAAAAGCTGTTATTTTTGTAAAATACTCAAGGATGATGTGAGGATAAGCACATGCATTGATAATGCATTTAGTGTATTTTAAGATAGGGAGAAAGAAGCAATATTAAACTCTATTTGTTTTACATTTCTGGTAGATAGAGGAGCATTTTTGTAGAATGGATACTATATTCAGATGCTCAACTGAGTTTTTCATATGAAACATGACTTTTTACCAGTGACAAAAGAAAAACATTTTCCAAACTCCTTCATCCATTTAAAAGTTAAAGGTTTTTTAAAAAATCACAGTCATCTCTCAGTATCTGTGGGTAATTATTTCTAGGACCCCTGGATACTAAAATCCAAATACACTTGAGTCCTTTGTTCAAAATTGTGTGTAGTATTTGCATAAAATATACATCCTGTTTTATACTTTAAATCATCTCTAGATTACTTATAATACCTAGTATAATGTAATGTCATCCAAATAGTTGTTAGACTGTATTTTATTAGGAAATAATAATAAGAAAAAAAATCTGTGTGTATGCAGTACTGATCCATTTTGGTTTTTAACCCATGGTTGGTTGACTTCACGTGTAACAGTGGTCCACTTTATCCTTTGAATATAGCCCTGGCTGCTCTGCTACTGCAACTGATTTTTAAAATGGACATTCTTTCTCTTCCTTTGTCTTTGCTCTTTTCTAATCTCTCCTCCTCCCTAATCTCAGGGGAAACAGGATTACCTTTCTTCCCCAATTTAGGCAGATGAATCTGTCCTTGAGCACACATCCACCTTAGGAACTAAGTAATCCAGATTTGGGGGATGGTACCAGAACATCTCAGAAATGATTATCTCTCAAATTAACAAGTAAATTACAACTCAGAGAACACCTGGAATGTGGCCTTTGAATCACCTCTTTAAGACCCCCTGTTCCTGTTGATGGGCAGAATCACAGCCTCTGGAACAGAAGTCCCCTGTTTCTCCTTTGCTAGAAAACCAATAAAACTTCTTTTTCCTTTTTCTTAAAACTGTGGAGCAGGGGTTGTGGCTCAGTGGTAGAGTGCTCTCCTAGCATGTGCAAGGCCCTGGGTTCAATCCTCAGCACCACATAAAAATAAATAAAATAAAGATATTGTGTTCAACTACAACTAAAAAAATAAATTAACAACAAAAACTGTGTCTTCATTATTGTATTGGCATCAGGGACAAGGACCAAGGTTTCAGCAACACACATAAGTGGAACTTATGGATACAAAAGGCCAACTGTAGCTGAAATGGTACAGATTTCTGAGTGACTCCATATCAGTTTAGATCAATTTGTTCTGGTCATCAATGTTTTTTTTAAAGGGACTAGTCTCAAAAGACTTTACATAAGCCTTCTGACCTACCAAAAACATGAATGATAGATGTAGTTAAAATCTATTTTGTAAAAGTGTACAGAAAACTTAATAAAAGGTTACAGAAATATTAGAGATACTTCTGTGCTATTTTGGGAAAAATATCTTGTCTTTCCCTTTATTTCTGTAGGGCTCAGATCTTCTTTGATATTTTTTTTCCCTTGTGGTCAAGCATAGTTGTCAAACAACTTTTCATTAAAATAGAATGTAAAGTCTATCAGTGCAAGAGGTTTTGTGTCATTTGTGACTGCTTTATCTCAGTTTAGAGAGTTGTACACAATAGGCTCTCATTCAGTGTTTTCTGAAAACACTGTATACTACTATATGCAAAATCTTTGAGTGAGGTAGAAAAATTAAAAATCACCGTATATAATTCCATAAATATTTGTGAAATTTATTTTTACAAAAAGATATGTTCTAGTACAAAGGTTAATGAAAGCTGTCAGGGGAGATAGATATTAATCAGACAATGAGTATATGCTGAAAAGGAAATGGAAAAGGTTCTTTGAGAGAATCAATTTATACTGGAGAAAGGATGAGGGCAACTTTCTGGTAAGTCTTTCCCAAGTGGATTTTGAGCTTATCCTTGTAAGGTAATGACTTAGAGAGGTTAGGGAGATGAGGTGGTGGTCTGGAGGGATTTAAATGGGGAACTCGGGAGTGCCTCTGGCACATGAAGCACTTTGATGGGAAATGTTGAGCCTATGCAGCAAGCTCAGTAGCAGGAAGGAATCTGATTCCTTTCTTGCTTCTAATCATGATGATAAAGAGCATCCTGTACACTATGGGAAAGTGGGGTCTTTTCCAACATTTCCCTCTCATCATCACCGACAACCATGCCCTATACATAAGAGAGACAGGGAGAGCAGGAGGGAAGGAGGAGGGAGTAGTAGTCAGCTGCAGGCAGCTAGGCACTTTTCTTGGCCCAGGGCAAAATGTGGTGTTTCTTGTTCCACAGTGAAGACTCCTGAGATCACAGTAGAACACAGAGCTGAGTAAGGACACCTTTAAAACATGGCTCTCTGAGAAATTCATAGGCAATATACCTGGGTACATGCACCTGGGGATCAGCATTAGCCTTGGAAATGAGGCACAATAAACTCCCTGGTGATAAGTAGATTGAAGTATTGTTCTCATTACTTTCTCCCTCTCACCAAGAATGAATAGTACATTAAAGTAGGAAGAATTTGTATTTCCCCATCCTACTATTTTTCTGAACACATTGAAAATGCCAAAGAGTAGAATGGCAATGGGATGATTTCTAGCTAAAATCCCAAGGCAGTACTATCCTCAACTTTCTCCCTCTTGGTCCACCATAGGAAGAGCATATGCTGATGGGAGAAGGCAGGAAAGCAGGGAGTTAGTTAGCTTGGGAATTGCTGCCTTGTCTTGCACTGCATTTTTAGGGTTCTTCTGAAGCTATAGCAATGGGAAGGATAAATCAACCAACCTTACCTATCTCCCACAACTACCTCACAAGAAAAAAACCATCAGGGAACAGAAAGATATTTGGGTAAAATTAGTGCTTTTGTAATGTCAACATGGAGCAGATCTGAGTCAAGCTGCCAGCTACATGTGTATGTGAAGTAAGGTAGTTAAGGCAGTATGCTAATGATTTCCCATTTATCTTATGATTTTTAAAACAACCATTGACGATCAACAAAGATATGAAAAAATGTTCAACATTTCTACTAATTAGAGAAATACAAATCAAAACTACTCTTAAGATTTCCTCTCACTCCAGTCAGATGGCAATTATCAAGAATACAATCAGTAATAAATGTTGGTAGGATTTGGGAGAAAATAAAATTATAGGAAATTATTAATTTTTAATGATATTGAATTCATACACTGCTGGTGGGACTTCAAATTGGTGGCAACCATTATGGAGAGCAGTATGGGAATTCCTCAGAATAGTTGGAATGGAAGCACCATTTGACCCAGCTATCCCATTCCTTGGTTTATACCCAAAGGACTTAAAATTAGCATACTATAGTGACACAGTCACTTCCATGTTTATAACAGCTCCATTCACAATAACTAAACTGCGGAACTAAGGTAGATGCCCTTCAACAGATGAATGGATAAAGAAAATGTGGTACACATACACAATAGAATATTACTCAGCCTTAAAGAAGAATGAAATTATGGCATTTGCAGGTAAATGGATGGAGTTGGAGAATAACATGTTAAGCAAAATAAGCCAGTCTCCAAAAACCAAAAGCCAAATGTTTTCTCTGATATGTGGATGCTAATTCACAATAAGAGGGGAACAGCTAGGAAAGAACAGAGGTACTTTGGATTAGGCAGAGGGGAGTGAATGGAGGGGAAGGGGTTTGGAGATAGGAACCATAGTAGAATGAATTGGACATTATTGCCCTATGTACATATATGGGTTAGACAACCCGTGTGAGTCTATGTCATGTACAACCAGAAGAATGAGAAGTTGTACTCCATTTATGTATGATGTGTCAAAATGCATTCTATTTTCATGTATAACAAATTAGAACAAGTTAAATTTTTTAAAAATACAACCGTTGATCTTAGACATTATCATCATGTGTCAAGCATTTTTTTTCCTCCAAATGAGAAAAGTGATATCTAGATAAATTAAGGATCTCATCTAAGGTTAAATGGATAGTGTCTTCTTGGTTATTGGCAAGATCATAGCGTGTGACACACACAGACTCAGAAGCATAAAACAAGAATTTGAGTTTGATGGTCACATATCCATAGATGGACTTGACTAGGCCAGCTAGGCAGCTCCTCTTCTGCTTTAGATTATAAGGACTGTATTTTGGGCTACATCTTCAATTCATATCTGCATCATGTGTTTTGCGTTCTATAGAATAGTCTTCTTATGGCACACCACAGGCCATAATGCACAAGCACATTTTAAAGTCCCTCTTCACAACACATTTACTTGCATTATATTTTGGTCAAAGAAAGTTATATGTTCAGATAAATTAATCAGAAATGACTTCTTAAGGAATAGTCTCTTTAGATCTCCTTATATTCCCAGGCATTAGTAAAACTTCCAGTGTTACTTGGTTATGGGAGACTCTAGCCTGAATAATATTATTAGTAAAGGTAACAAGAATTTAAACTAATAAAAATCTAGAGTTAGCTTTTAAAATGTGCATCTATATTTAATTACTTGACCACTATACATATATCTATGTTTAAACATCAGCATTTAATAATAGTTAAGAAACTTCAGGGCAGCCTAGAAACATGCCCTAAATAGAATGAAAATGCACAGTCTTATAAAGTAGCATGACTAATAGCCTCATATTTTATTATAGTACAAAAAAGGACAACCTCATACCTTTTGCATAGTGTTGCATATTATTATGATTTCTTATTCAGCTTGGAATTCAAGGTTATAATTCTTCAGTAACAATGACGTTTTTGCTCCATTATAGAAGAAATCACTTCTATAATGATTTTAGAAGAGCCGTATCATAAGGATATATATATATATATATATATATATATATATATATATATATATGTGTGTGTATATGTTTGTGCATATATATATATATATATATATATATATATATATATATACACACACACACACATATACATATACATATATGACACAGTATAATAACAACAGTTTTCCCTTATTAGTTATCTATGTTCTCAAGTTTGAGGATATAACTACCATTTAAAACTTAGTACACGACAATTTCTGTTGTTCTCTGCATGGAAATTATAACTTACATTACTACTGCTTCTACTCTTTCTCTATTGCTTCTAGTTTTGGTGTAGTTTTCCTTTGTTGTTTACCAAAGCAGTTTAACCTCTATTGAAAGTCCTTAAAATATAGTGCATAAAGAAGGCTACCTCAAGACCATAAGTGGTTTTGATACCTTCCTGCAAATTCTAACAATTGATCACATGCAGAAAGACAAAGTTCTGAGGGTGCACAGCTTGGTTATTAGAACTTTTCTATGGATTGGGAAAAGGCAACTTTCCCATGTTTTTTATTCAGGCATGGAGCAGTGCTCGGTATGTGACCTGTGGAGCACAGGTTAGATTTCAGTCTCCACTTAGTCAAATGGTCTTGTGCCTTTGGGCAGTGAATAACTTGTACTAGAGTCCACATCTGTTACTAGGTAAATGAATTTGAGCAGGTCTCTTAATCTTTGAACACTTTTCAATAAATTTATCTCAGATTTATGATATAAGATCTCATTTCAAGGGAGAATAAGAATGATAAGTTCTTGGCATCTTATTTTGAAGCTGTATGTTTTTACCAAAGAGAAATAAAATTATAGGAAATGGTTAATTTTTAATGATATTGAAAATTTTTTCAAATAGATATAGATATCACCCATCCTGGGGACCAAACCTGAATCCAAGAATTCATTATGGACTTCCTTCTTCGCCCTGTCCATCTGTGATTACTAAATCTTATTTATGTCCTCTCTAATACTGTCACATTTTATTGCTTTCCCATCACTACTATCATTACCTTGATCCAGATGCCCATCATTTTCCCTTGTATTATAATAATTACTTTGATTAATTCTGAACAATATCTCAGCCTTCTCCAGTCCATTCTCCATCATCCCAATGGTTCCCTTTACATGGCAGATATCCTCTGTGCCTGGCACTTGTGAGGCATTGGATTCAATTCTCAGCAAATAAATAAAATAAAGGTCCATCAACAACTAAGAAAAAAAAATTAAATGTTTCCTAAAATTTGTTTGTTGAAACTTAGTAACCAGTGTGATCCTATACAGAGATAGGAACTTTGGAAGGTGATTAAATCTTGGGCTTCATGCATACTAAGCAAGTGCCCTACCACTGAGCCACACCCTGTCCTTCATGCTTAGTATGCATGAAGCCCAAGATTCAATCTGCAACACCACAAAAACACAAAATATATATTTAAAAATTTTAAAAATCACGAGGGCAGAACAATTCCAGTGAGATTAGTGATCTATAAAGGGAATGTGAGGGAGCTGGTCATCCCTTTGACCTTCTTTCTTCTGCCATGTGAGGGCACAAAGAAAGGTGTCCTCTATAAAGAAGAGAATGGGCCCTCACTAGTCATTGAATCTGCTGTTGTCTGGATGATGTTTCCAGCGTCCAGGACTAAGAACTAAATTTTTGCTGTTGATATAGCCCTCAGTCTTGTGTTTTGTTATAGCAGCACAGGCAGACTGTCATACCGTTCTCCCAGTCCCTAGTTCCTTCCCCTTTTGTTTACTCTCTTGCTAAGGCATACACACTTTCTTACTTATAACAATTAGTGCCAATATTTTTTGTAATTTTGTATTTCAAATTTGTAGTCTCCTTTTGATTGTGTATGTATTAGGATAAAAAATGGGGCCATAGTCTTTCTTAATAGACTCAGATTTTTATTTAAAGCATAACTCAAAGCCGTTATTCCAGAAGTGATTTTTGGTACAGTGGCACTGCTGAACACATCACTGCCTAGTCAGTATAAACATATAGAATAAAAAGAAAAATAACCTGGGGGTAAAAAATGAAGGGCGTGGTGATGCTGGTAAAAGGAGAATGAAAAGGAGAAAGCAAAAAGTCCAGTGATGAGAGGGCAGGGAGAACAGGTCTGCAAAGCAGGCATGAGTTAATGGATAGGTTGGCTGCAGTGTCCTTGCCAAGAATAGTGAGGGGGAAGACCTGCAATAGTTGAAAAAAATTATTGCAAAGAGGTGTAGAAGGGACAGGGAATCTCACACTACACATTTAGAATATAAGGAATGAAGACATAGAGTCACAGGCCTAAGTTCTGAGGCGACTTTTATCGATGGAGGAAATGGAATTTATCTCTGTATAAACTAAGAGCTGAAATGAACACTTAGTGTAAAGTGTTTATTGAAGTATGGTGTCACAGTCAGAATGGCGGTCATCTACAATACGAACAGTAAAGAATGTGGAGAGGCTGTGGGGAAAGGAGCACTTTCACACTATTGGTGGGATTGTAAATTAGTTCAACGACTATGGAAATCAGTATAGAGGCTCCTTGAAAGAGTAGCATGGAACCACCACATGATCCACCTGTACCACTTCTTATTGTTTGTCTTAGGAATTAAAGTCATGATACTATAGTGATACATGCATACCCATCATGTTTATAGCAGCACAATTCATGATAGCCAAGCTATAGAACTTAGTATTTTTCAACAAACAGACGAATGTATAAAAAATGCAGTATATGTATGTGCATATATATATATATATATATATATATATATATATATATATATATGCACATACATATACACACACAGTGGAGTTTTATTCAGTCATAAAGAAACTATGTCATTTGCAGAAATAGAATCAGAGACTATTATGTTAAGTGAAATGAGTCAAACTCAGAAGGTTAAGGATCATGTTTTTTTCTCATATGTGGAAGCTAGAGAGGAAAAAGGAAAAGAAAGGTGGGGATGGATCTCATGAAAATCAAAAAGAGATCACTAGGGGAAAGGGACCAAGGGGTTTGAGGTGAGAAGAGAGTGGGAGAAGTGCTGGGGAGTGATATTGTCAAATCATATTGTTATATTCTTTATTGTATGCATGTATTAAATATGTAACAACCAATGCCATCAATATTCACAAGTATAGTGCACTAATAAAAAATGTGGGGAAAAAAGGAAAAAACTCAAAAAATTAAAACAAATATGTTGTCACTACAGGCAGTTTGCAATTATAAGAAAAATGAGTTCCTTTTTACAATTATATCTGAAATCTGATTAAAGTTGCACAATTACTAACAGGATTGAATAGAAGATGCATTGTGCTCTTAGTTTGCTCTTTAATGCACGTTTGCTGTTGGTTATCAGGACAAAAGATCCAGCTCTTGCATCCTGGCAATGAATGATAACATGGAAGAAGGTAACTCAAAAGAGACCGAGTGTAAGGTGAAATGGTGTGAGGAGCCCTCAGCATTGGTGTGTCCTCCACCATAGCAGCACTCTAGAGATGCCCAACTTTAGGTGGTACTTAGAAGAGGGAAAAGGAACCTCTCTGGCAGTTACAGTACCCTTGAGCCCAGGTTTAAGATTCATCAGAGACTTTAATGGATTTCTATGGCTGGAGCTCCATTACTCCAATGGCAGGGCCAACTGAATATGCAGAAAATGCTTCAGAAGGTCTTGGGAGGAGGTAAGACTAGGAAGACTAGGATTATTTCTCTACGTTTACGTAGTTCCCTTCTCCCACCTTCTTGCACTTTCTCCCACACAGGAGGATTTTTGTCATGGGCTTAAGTTTTTAAATTTTTAAATCAATATCCAAAAGAATTCATTTTAAAATAGATCTCTGCTGCTCATAAATGTCACATCATTTATAACCACATTTTAGAGACTTCACCGAATTGCTGGTTAACCGGTTATGACTGAATGGTGGTTCAGCAGTTGAGTGCTGGTCACTATTATTGTTCTTACAGTGAAGTAATTTTGCACATGATAGATGGTTCAGATACTATACAACAATTACCATTTGTTGTATAAATGTCTAGTTCAGTGGATTCTATAGGACAAATGTCCCAAGACATATTGCTTCTCCCTAAAATCATGTCACACTGCAAAGATAAAGGCAGATAGTTACCAGTGGCTTACTTAAATGTTACAACTGCACTTAGATATTTATATATTTATTCTCATAAATTTCATAACATTTCTCCAGAGTAAGTTTATTATTCTAATCTGTCTGAAGAGGAAGCTGAAGTTAGAAAAGATATTTTTGTACCCAAATATACATTAGTAAGCAGAAAAATATTCAAATCTTCACAGTGAGCCTGTCCTATTAACCGTTATGCTGTTCTGGGAAACCATACATCAGTGAATGAAGTGATTATTTGATTGAGCCCCAAAAGATGTGCGGAAACCCCTTTGGCATTGTGGCTCTGGGGAGTGTGGGCTGCCTTGTGCAGTTGGAGAAAATAACTGCTGTGATTTCAAAGTGAGTTTTTCAAGGCACTGTGGTCTGCAGGGTCTCTTTCGATTACAGCTCCTGATGCTGATCATCTCCTGGGGCTAATATACTGCTGTGGTTCCCAAAGAGGAAGGACCAATATAAGACTCTTCTTACCAGGAAATTATGCGACACTTCCTCAATTTTGATTTGATTGAGAGGATTATGAAGTTAGAATTTCAGTGAAAAGTAATGAGAATTGCTTCCTATAAAATTCTTATTTGACTAGTATTACAATTATTTAATGTTCTCTGACCTGGAATATAGAACTGAAAAGGATTTAAGAGTCCTCTGACCCAGATTTATTTTAAAATTTTATTGCACAAAAAGGTATGTGAGCCAAATATTCATCAGTGGTTAGCTAGAGTGGTTTAAGAAAGTAATATTTTTGAGAGAGTATTTAAAAGATTGTAGGAAGAAATTATTTTAGGCATATTGATAAAATAATATTTAAGCCAAAAGATAAAGAAATAAATATGACTTTAAGAGTGTCATTAAAAATAATGGAATGTCATAATTTTGATGAGACTTTAGCCCACAGAGTGTAGGAACCAGTTTTTTTTTCCCCACTACTTTTACCTAGTACATGAAATACCTTCAGTAAGTATCTGCCAAATTAACCAATAGGTATGGGTTATGATTTGGATATGAAGTGTCCTCCAGAAGCTCCTGTGTGAACGCAGCAATATTCAGAGGTAAAATGATTGTGTTATGAGAACTTTAAGCTAATCAATCCATCCTAATTTGAATGGACAGACTGGGTGGTAACTGTAGACAGGTGGGCCATGGCTGTAGGACAGAGCACACTGAGGACACATCCTGGAAGGGTGTGTCTTCTTTACAGCCCTCCCTTGGTGCTCTCTCTGTTTCCTCACCTTGCCTTAAGCTGTGCAGCTTTCCTCTGCTGGCCCTTCCCTCCCTTCCCTCCTTTGCCTCACTGTGGGTCCAGAGCAATGGAGTTGACCCTTTATGCACTGAGACCTCTGGAACTGTGAGCTCCAAATAAACTTTCCTACTCTAAATGGTTCTTGTTGGGTATTTTGGGAACAGTGATTCAAAAGCTGACTAAAACATTGTGACTCTGAAAGAGAAGACAGGGAATTGGAAACCATACACTGAAAAGCACAATGAATCTGGGCAAATCCGCAAAAAATTCCATAAAAGGAGGTTTGACTAAATTTAAAATGAAGATGATAGTAGAAGTACATTTCATACTTTAAGAAAAATCTTTCCTTTTTTATTTCAGTTGCCGCATTTGAAGAATAAAATATTTCATTGCTCCCATGTGCCCCCTGGGCATGCATTACTTGTACATAAAAAGATTCGGTATGAAAGAAATTCAGTGTCTGCCAATACCTAGTTCTGTTTTGTGCAGGAAGGAACATTTCATACCATTACTCTACCTTCTGATTATGGTCTTCACCCATTTACCCAAATGTCAAAAATGCTGCATCCTTGGTGTCTTTGGTATCTCTGTTTCCACAAGGCACTGCTGAGAAATTCTTCCATATATGAATTGTGAATATAGCAAATTAATTATTTTTTTGTTGATCATGATTTTTAGGGGAAGTTTTTATTCTATTAGGTATGCTATCGTCAGAAATAGAATATATTGTTATTATCTCTCTGGATATTGATATTATATTTGATTATTAGTTTATCTTAAGGCATTGTAGTCTGATCAACCAAGGAAAAGTTATTTTTTACCTTTGACACAGAAATCCCTTTCAGTTCCAAACAGTTCTTCCATTATGTTCTTGCTTTTCATCCCTTATTAATTGGAGGTTTATTGTGAAAAATCTAAAAGATGATTACATCATTGTGACTATTTCAGTTTCCTAGGACTATTTTTCTAATAGTACTTTTTAGTGAAATGTTCATTTCATACCCATAAAAACCTCTCATTTGTTTCTTTGTAGGAAGGTATTCATTATCTTTTAATTATCTCATTTAATATATATTCAAATGTTAATTTGCATGTATAATATATAATATATAAAATTAGTAATATTCTAATATTTATAACTATTTAATTTCTTGATTTTCATAGTTTTTGAATGTATATAATAATTACTTTTTAAATCTCTACAGACATGTTCTATATGTACTATATAGTTCATAGTATATCTTCTTCAGAGAAATGTTTATTTAGACCTTTTGCCTATTTTTAAAATGAAATTATTTAGGGTTATTTCTGTCAGTTTTATGAATCTTTATATACCTGGATATTAATCTCTTTTCAAATTCAGTGTTTGCAAATATATTCTCCTATATTTTAGATTGTTTCTTCAGTTTGTTGATTGTTTCCTTTGTAGGAGCTTTAGTTTGATATAATCCCATTTGTATACTTTTATTTTTTGTGCTTTGGGCATCTTATCCAAAAATCATTGCCTAAACTGGTATCTTAAAGTTTTTCCTCTATCATTTTCTTCTAGAAATCGCAGTGTCAGGTCTTAACATTTGGGCTTGTTATCCAATTTGAGTTGATTTTTGTATGTAAGGACAGATGAGTGTCTAGTTTCATTCTTATGCATAAAGATATTCAGTTTTCCCAGCATCATTTATTAAAGAGATTATTTCTTTGCTCGTGTATGTTTTTGGTTGCTTTGTCAAAATCAGTTGGGTAGAGACACATGGACTTATTTCTGGGTCCTCTGTTCTGATCTTTTGATCTCTGTATTGATTTTTAGTGCAATACTATGATGTTTTGACTACTGTAGCTTTACAGTGTGTTTTGAGATCATATAGCATATTGCCTCCAGCTTTGTTCTTTTGCTTAAGATTTGTTTGTTTCCACAATTTAGCTATTGTGAATTGTGCTGCTAGAAACATCGATATGGCTGTGTCCCTGTAGTATGCTGTTTTAACTCCTTTGGGTATAGACTGAGGAAAGGGACAGCTGGGTCAAATAGTGGTTCCATTCCCAATTTTCCAAGAAATCTCCATACTGCTTTTTTATATTGGCTGCAACAATTTTCAGTGTTTGAGTGTACCTTTTCCCCCACATCCTTGTCAACACTTACTGTTGTTTTATGAAGATAATAGCTGCCATTCTGACTGGAGTGAGATGAAATCTTAGAGTGGTTTTGATTTGCATTTCTCTAATTGCTAGTGATGATGAACATTTTTTCATGTATTTGTTGATTGATTGTAAATCATCTTCTGAGAAGTGTCTCTTCAGGTCCTTGGCCCATTTATTGATTGGATTATTTGTTTTTTTGGTGTTTAGCTTTTGGAGTTCTTTATATAACCCAGTGATTAGTGCTCTATCTGATGTATGAGGGGTAAAGATGTAGGCTCTCTATTCACCTCACAGATTGTTTCTGTTGCTGAGAAGAAACTTTTTAGTTTGAGTCCATCCCATTTATTGAATCTTGATTTTAATTCTTGTGCCACAGGAGTATTATTAAGGAAGTTGGCTAAACTGTGAAACCAACCTAGATGTCCTTCAATAGATGAATGGATAAAAAATATATATGGCATATATACACAATGGAATATTACTCAGCAATAAAGAGAATAAAATCATGGCATTTTCAAGGTAAATGGATTGAGTTAGAGAAGATAATGCTAAGGAAAGTTAGCCAATCCCCCAAAACCAAATGCTGAATGTTTTCTTTGATATAAGGAGGCTGATTCATAGTGGGATAGGGAGACGGAGCATGGGAGGAATACACTAACTCTAGATAGGACAGAGGGGTTGGAGGGAAAGGGAGGGGGCATGGGGTAATTAATGATGGTGGAATGTGATAATCATTACTATCCAAAGTACATGTATGAAGACACGAATTGGTGTGAATATACTATGTATACAACCAGATATATGAAAAATTGTGCTCAATATATGTAATAAGGATTGTAATGCAAAAAAAAAAAATGTTTGGCTATTCAGAATATTTTTACTGCCCTGTTTATTGCAGAACTATTCACAGTGACCAAGGTATGGAATTAACCAAGGCGCCTCTTGATAGATGAAAGGATAAAGAAAATATAGTGTGTATACAGAATGGAATATTTTTTAGCTATAAAAGTAATGAAATCCTATCTTTTGTGGCAACAGGGATGAAAGCGGTATTGTTGTGTTAAGTGAAATAAGCTAAACACAGAAGAACAAGTACTGCATACTCTCATCCATATGTGAAATCTCAAAGAATTAATATATAAATAGAGAATAGTAATAGTTGTTAGAAGCCAGAAAGGGCAGGAGGGAGAGAGAACAGAGAAAGAATACAGAGATAAAAATTCTAGTGTTTACATCACAACAGAGTGACAATAACTTTTAACAATTTATCATCCACATTATAAAGAACTAGAAAAGGGCAATTTGAAGGTTCCCAACACAAAGGAATGCTAAATATTTAAAGAGAAAGAAATGCTAATTATACCAATTTAATCATTAGACATTGTGTACATGTTCTGAATACACACACACACATACACACACACACACACGCACACACCATACCTCATAAATAAATGTAATTATTATGTGTCAACTAAAAAATAAAAAAAAATGAACAACTTTAAAAAAATGGTGCTTAGTGGTATGACTCTTAAAAAATATTTTTTTAATAAAAAGATTGAGACCTAAGGGTATTGTCCAAGTTTTCTCCTTTTGTATTTGTCATTCTGCATTAACTTGGCCCTTTGAAATTAAACAAATGGAGTATATTAGTGTATGTGCTTACTACACGATATTTTGTTTAGATTTTCATCTAAGAAGATTTTATACTTATTGTTTACTCTATCTAAAATTACAAATTTCTCTGAATCCTGATTTCAAAAGACAAATTATGGACTAAGGATATAGCTTAGGGTCACTCACATAACAAGTGATAGGCCCTGAGTTCAGTCTCCAAATTTAAACAATCAAATGATAAATTATGTTCATTTTCAACTGTGTACAAGTTGTAGAATTTTAGCAAATAAAATGTATTAGTTGGTGTAAAGTTCTTTATACTTTATAGCTTTAATTCTTAGTGATCAGCCATCATCTTTGCAATATAAATATAAGAAATCAGTTATAATTTACTAATTCACAAAATCAAAGTGAGAAGAAGTGTCAAACTACTTGATGATAGCTTTAGTAGGAATTTTACCTCTGAACATCAGTTTAATTCTGTGTTCTTCACAATTATTTGGGGGGGGGGGTGGGGTTCCAGGGATTGAACTAAGGGACACTCAACCACTGAGCCACATCCGCAGCCCTATTTTGTATTTTATATACAGACAAGTTCTCAATGAGTTGCTTAGTGCCTTGCTTTTGCTGAGCCTGGCTTTGAACTCAAGATCCACCTGCCTCAGCTTTGGAATTATAGGCATGTGCCACCATGCCCGACTCTCCTTGCACATTTTTTTGAAGTCAGCTGCATATTTTCTTACTAGTCATCCTTCATTTCTCTTTCTGTGACTATGTATCCATCATCCATCCATCCATGTACATTTAAGATAGCCCAATTTTCCCTCTCTTCTGGGTAATAAAAGCTACTAAACATTTGGTTTTTCCCCTATACTGCAGTATGCTCATGGGATGGAATTTCAAGATGATCCTACTCAGAGGAAGCTCTTTGTGTCCATCATAGCCATTTAGAAACTGTCAGGTTACAATTTAAGTTGTGTATCTCTGAATCACATTTTCCTGGTATCACTGACAAATGTCAGTAATGCTAATTTAGTGACATTTTCTCTGGACTCTCCTTTCTCAGGACTTACATCTCCACCAGTTATGATCCTGACATGTCTTCTATATACATGAAAGAGAAAGGGGTGCTCTTAAGTCCAGTAAGGGAGACAGCTACTTGAGCTTATGAAATCTTGCACTGAAAGCTAAAATTCTATATTCAGAACATCATCTTGAAATGTCTAAAATGACTTTCACCTGAGTTAAGAAATCAACCTTTGTAGTACTTAGTTCACTTTATTTTCCCAGAATGAGTCTGCTATTATATTCCTCCTTCTATCAGTCAAATAATACCCTTCCACAGATTGGCTACAGAGGATTTCAGCGAGTTTTCTAATGGGATGAATGTATTCCACCTCACACACCATCTTTACCAACTTGCCCCTAACTCTAAGAATAAATAATTCAATAATTTCCTAAGACTGTATATAATGAATTTACTTATTTATTCATCAAGTATTGATTGAGGATACTTTGTTCTCATTCTGAATATATATGAAAGGCATTAAAAAGAACGTAAATGAATAGCCCCTGTACCCAAGTCGATCCTACTGCTACAGGGGAAAAAAAAAGTACGCAGAGAAACATTTATTTGACTGCTCTCATTTAAGAAAAAAATAACATCAATATCAGTGAGGAAATTAAATAAAATAAACAGCAGATATGTTGTAAGGGCTGAAGTGCCAACCTTTTCCTTTCCCCACAGTATTTGAGAATACTGTTCTGAGCTGTTCTAAGATCTGTTTCCTGTGGTGGGGGTGGGGGCCAGTTTGAGTACAGACAGGTTACTAGCACTGCAGGAGGCCCCCTAGTGGCCCTTCTTTTATGAACTGAGGATCTGGATTATGCATAAAACCAAAACAACTATAAAATTTCATTTATAATTCAGCGCAATTCTAAATGCTGACTAATCTTCTTATAATCTTGTAAAATAGACAATGTTTTTGTTGCTCTGCTTATTAAAGACAGATAAAGAAAGATGGCTGAGGGTGAAGAAGTATCTTATCAACAAAGATGCTATTTAAATTTTCTTTTCACTTTTTCCTGCAAAGGATGGGCAAGACTGATTATATAGATAAAGTACATATCTTTAATTTAATTAAAATTTTTCTGTGTATAAGTTTGGAACCTATAATTATACTGTTTCTAACATAATAATTGCTTAGAGTAAATTCCATTTTTGTTTTTTGTAAAGTTTTCTGACTTTGAGGAGAGGAAAATCTCATGCATATAAAGTTTAGATTGTGTCTGTAAAGCAGTGAAATAAACTATCCTGAGACTCTATTGTAATGACTTATTTGAGTACTTAAAATGTAACAAGTTACACCTTTCCAAAGCCTTTTGGCAAGTTGGTAAGGTGTGCACAGTAGTTGGATCCTATGGCTTTGTCTTCCTTTGACTGTTCTTTGCTGTCAGAATCAAAGGGATTCATTTCTGAATCCCAATCATTACAGACCAGGTTTAACACTCAACACCTTTTCTTTTTTCAGTAAAGGGGAGAGCAACTGGTTTCTCTAGGAAAAACATTCGTTTGGGGAAAATTCTAGTCTCTGCTTATCTTATTCATTTCACTTTTATTTGGGATGAAGTAGTTATTTGAGATTTTAGAATTTAATATCTATAATATATGCCTCTGGAAAATGATGTGCTCTCTTTCTAAGTATGTTAGGTATCTAGGTATTTAGCTGTTTAAATAAGATATTTGAAATCAGTAAGAAGATAATTTGAGAAATGAAGTTTCTCCTATAAATCTGAGTTTACTGTTTTAAAAATTACAGATTATATAATATTATACAGGCCATCTGATAATTCCTAGTCCCTTATTTTTCTGTTGTTTCGAGGACATAATATGACCTCTCATTTTATTTGCCAGTATTAGAAATCGTATTTGCTAAAATACTTTGAAAAACTTTATTTTTATGTTGATTTTTTATTATGGTAAAATTGTCTTAGCCGTTATTAAATAGTGATAAGTAGCAATTACTAGAAGAAATTTCCAAATAACTTATACAATAGAAGTAAGAAAAAAAATACCAGTAATACCTTATTAATCTTAAGGTGGCAAGAAAATATCAAACACAGAAACAAAGACAAGAAGTTCTCACAAGAGGTGGTATAATCAGTGTGCCAACTTCCAGAAAATTACATAAATTAGTAATATGGCATAGTGTCATAGAATACAGTGAAATAAGTTATACAACTCTAAGCCTTTCCTGGCAAGCCCTGTGTAATGGGAACAAATGTATTCTTTATAGTAAAACATCTAAAGAGCAAGCATATTACATTTATAAAATAGGGAAATAGAGGAAAATCACTATTTTGAATATTCCTGGGAAAACAGTATTACAGAAAAACTTCAGCACATTTAATAGAATTTGTCCAACTTTAATTTGCTTTTCTTGCCTTCATTGTAGAGTGATTGTTAGAATCTGTAAACAAGTCAGGATGGCGCCTGGCATTTTGCCAGAGAAATGTTAGAGTCTGTAAACAAGTCTGGATGGCACCTGGCAAAATGCCAGAGGGAGTGGTTTGTGAAGTAACGCCAATGGCCAATGAACCATTAAGTGTGGAGATTCCTGATTGGTTGACTGCTGTATCTAGTTCATGTTAATTAGATAAGCTGTGTGGAATGTATAAATACCGCTCCTGTTCTACAATAAACGGCTCCTACTCCTGCTGTATCAACGTACACAAGTTTTTCATCACCCCCCCCCCATTATTTTGCTGCAGCCGGACTGTGGCAAGTGATAACGTTCAGATAGTAGATACAGTGTTTTGGTTTTCAAAAGTAGCATTTGCATTGACAGATGAAAAGCAAGGTCATTTTTCCTATTCATGCATTCCCAATCTTGATAAGAAAAGAAGAAATTTAATATAAATTTGCTTGTTCTCAAAGCAGACATGCTTTTTTGCATTTCTCATAGAAAATAAATGTATAGAACTGAGTTCTTTTAGTATATCCCCACCCTCAAGTGTCACACAATGAAGTTGAAAGTACCCTGAGGAGAATTCCAAGCATTTTAAAGAAAAATTTTAAGTATATGCCTCTCCTCCTCCCAACAGAAATATCTTACAGTAGCAGTGAAAGATAACTTGAAACACAAACAGTTACTTGAATTTTACTTCAGTCAGGGTCCTGCACTTCTTTTACTGATGGAATGATAGGAAGCATTTTACTAAAGCTAAGTTCTGGTGTTCTATGAGCTGAGGAAGTTTGCCATTTACTGCACTGAAGCAGAGTCATTGCAGAGAGAGATTGGGGTGAGCTTCATATTTCTGTCGAGTGATTTATAATATACACGAGGAAACCCTAGGCACATAGAAATCATCTATCCATTTTAGAAATATTTGATTCAAGGTTTAGCAATCAAGAGACACCTAAAGCATTTATTGTTAGATGGATTGCACTGTTCAGTGTGGACATGCAAAGATTTATTCCCTTGGGAATGTTAAAGCTCATTCTCTTATGGTAATAGCCACATCTTTCTTTTAAAAGTAGTAACATAGAGAAAGAGGGGAGGTGGGGGTAATATTGTATAGCCAAAATCATCATGACACAAATGTTCACAAAATGTTATATGCTTGGATTGATTCCATCTTCAGGCACAGCTTTAAGAAACAAGTTCTAAATATAGAACTTCTGGTTCCGTAAAAGAGGATTACTGAGAAAGGATCAAATGTTTAATTGCATATGATATGCTTCTATAGTTATGCTTCCAAAAATGCTTCCTGTTATCCATCCTTTGCTAAAACTCTTGTGCACTGATGACTTCTTTCCAACTCTAATGAAGCAATGGGAATGTTACTTCTAAAGAACATTAATGAATGTTATTAAGGTGATAAATTTAATAACAAAACTACTACTACTCTTTGAAATTGACCAAATTATGTGGTGTGCATATATGAATATATCTCAGTGAATTTCACCTTTATGTATACTACAAAGCACCAGTTAAAAAACAAACCAATAATAGAAGGATGTCCAGTGGAGTATAGGAAAGGGAACAGAGGGATGGAGAAGGGGAGGGAGAGAGGAAGAATTGGAGACTGGAATGGAATCAATTTTATTTCATGCATGTGTGATTATGTCAAAATAAACTTCAATATCATATATTATTATAATGCACTAATAAAAAGACTCTTCAAAAAAGACAAACAACTATTCTTTGAAAACAATTCAGTCATTCATTTGCCAAAATGATACAGTCAACCTTTTATGTACTGACAAGTCCTTCACACCCTACCTCCATATAAAACTGAAATGAATTAGAGTTTCTCCCTCAGAGGAAGAAGTTGAAGGAACCCCTGCTTTCTTATCCTTGCCAGAAAATAGAAGAGGTAAAAATAATAAAAATAAAATGTCTCCCTAAGAATTCGTTATCAGGTGTCATAGTTTCCATGCATATGAGACCACACTTAACTTGGACTGTATGGATCCAAACACTGCAAACACAAAACTTAACGTAAGTCATCTTGGAAAGTCGATGTCCCAGGTACATTAACTGATGTAGGTAAAAAATGTCTCTCTACATGAAAAATGAAATACATAACTAAAGTCATTCTCACAGAAAAAAAAGCCAAAGTACATGAATCAAAAAAACAAATGAAATAATAACTAAATATATAGAGAATTAAGCCACTATAAAAAAGATTTAGAAGTGCAGATCAAATTTGCAAGGACTGTACATAATAAAATTGTTAAACACAGAATATAAAATAATTACATTATTCTCTTTAAACAACAATAACAATCTTTTGTTCATTTTTGAATCAGGTTAGTTGAGTATTTTTCTTCTTCTTGTTATTGTGGTTTATGAACTATCTATAAATTCTGGATATTAATCAGACATGACTTATAAATATTTATTCTCCTTCTGTGGCTAAAATTCTTCATTGATAATGTCTATTGATAAAAAAATGCTTTTGAAATCTCATATAATTCATTTTGTTTATTTGGTATTTTTTTGCCTATATCTTTTATGTCATATCAAAAAACCATAGCCAAATCTAATATCACGAGATCATGCAGTTTTCTAGTAAATACTTTATGTTTTTTTGGATCTTGGACTTAAATTTGACCCATTTTGATTTAATTTTTATGTATAGTGCTAGGTAGGGTCTCATTTCATTCTTTTGTATGAGGATGTGGTGTTTTCTTAGTACCATTTGTTGAAAAGACTGTCCTTTGTCCATTTAATGATTTTGGCACCTTTGTCAAAAATCATTCAGCTGTCTGTGTGAGGGTTAATTTCTAGACACTCTATTTCATTACACTTTTGTGTATGTCTGACTTTTTATTAGTACCACAGTCTATTGATTATTACAGCTTTGTAGTAAGTGTTGAAAACTAGTAGATTGAGTTCTTTGGCTTTGTTCTTACCTTCCAAGATTGTTTTGGTTTTTGGGGGCCAACTTAAGAATTTAACTTAAAAAAAATTATTGAAATTTAAGAAGAGTCTTACTTTTAGCAAAAACCACATCGGGACATTGATCAAAATTACAATGAATCTACAGAACGCATTTTTAAAATAATTTTTACTTGTTCTTTTTACATGTACATGACTAAGTACTGACATTGTAACAACATTATGTCTTCCTTTTCATGAACATGGAATGTGATTCTATTTATTTAATGTCATTTTTAATTTCACTATGAATGTCTTGAAATTGTCATTGAATAACTAGTTCACCTCCTTAATTAATTCCCCAATACTTTATTCTTTGATCCCATTATATATGGGATTGTTTTCATAATTTCTCCTTCAGATTTTTTTTTGTGTTTTTTTGGAAACATGATAGATATTTGTGTGTTTACTTTGTGTTTTGATGTCTTAAAGAATCCATTTATTAGTTCTAATTTACTGTGGAATCTTTAGGAATTTCTGCATATTGGATCATATTACCTTTAAAGATGGACATTTTACTCCTTCCTAATTTGAATGCCTGAAATTCTTTAGCTTGCCTAATTGGCTTGGCTAGATCTTTCAGTACTAAGTTGCATAAATAAGGTACAAGTAAGCTAAGTGAGTCTTGTTCATGGCCTTAGAAGACAAGCTTTTAACCTTCAGCTATGGAGTATGATGATTGATATGAAATTTTAATATGTGGATTTTATTGAATGTGTTAAGTAAGATGGTAGAATTAAGTAAAAAAATTAGTAATCTCAATCAGTGTGAATGTACTTTCTATTTCAAAGAAAAGATGAAATAAAATAATAAAACAAAATATTTATCAATGATACTTTGAAAGATAAGGATAAAAAGTTTGAAAGAAAAATAATGGGAAACAATTAAGTACCAAAATAAAAGTGTTTAATTACACAAAATAGACACAAAGGAAAAAAGCAATACTAGAGATTTAGTGATTACATGTTCATAAAATGTTTAAGTCTCCTGTAACATATGCCATTTCTGATCTTGTATCAGCTAATAACAGTTTAAAATACTTGAAATCAAAATTAAAAAGTAGACTGATAAATGAACTGTCAAGGAACATTGTGGTAATTGATATAATTACTCATATTCTGGTAGTAGATAGAATAAAATGGAAAAAGTGTGTCTGTAAATGGGAAATATGAATAACCCAAACTTAATTCAATAGATTCATATATAGAACAGTTCTGTCAACACATGGAGAATACATTCTATTTTTAAGATTATCTCAGATTGCCCTAGATCTAGATAATAAAAAAAAATCTCAACATTTTTCAGAGATTGAGATTTTATTCTTAATACATAAGTTTAGCCAAAAGGGAATGAAATAACTAGAAAACTCTGTAAGGTTGTTACTTAAAAAATACACATTAATAAAATGCCCATGAATCAAAGAATTCATAGTTGAATTTATAAAATGATTTGAAGTGAATGATAATGGAAATAATACATTTCTGCTGAAGCATACAATAAAACAATAAATTAGAGGCAAATGTATAACTATTAGGGCTTACATTAAGAAAGAAAACTATTAGGCAGGTGGCATGGTGTACACCTGTAATCTCAGCAGTTCAGAAGGTTAAGACAAGAGGATCTTAAATTCAAAGCCAGCCTCAGCCAAAAAGTAAGGTGCTAAGCAATTCAGTGAGACCCTGTCTCTAACTAAAATACAAAATAGGGCTGGTAGTGTTCCTCAGTGATCAGGTGCCCGTGAGTTCTATTCCCAGAATCTCCACAAAAAAGAAAGAAAAATATTGACACTATGTATTATATTTTAGAAGTGAAATTAAAAAAAAAAATAGTAAAAAATAAGAGTATAAGCCAAATAAAATTAAGGAGTTAATAAAGACGAGAACCCAAATTTAAAAATGGAAAAAATATAATTAAGATCAACAAGATAAAAAACTAGCTTTTCAAAATTGGTATGGTAAAGTTTCAAAACCTCTGTCAAGATTCATCATGATAAAAGAGGAAAGGCTTAAATATACAATATTAAAAGAAATGATATAGACATACAGCAAATATTATACAGAATAAAAAGATAATTAGAGATATAAAATAGCAAATTTCTACAAAAATACAAGTGCAAAAATCCATTGAGTCATAGAAAATCTGAATACATCCCAAATTATTAAAAATAATTAAAGGGAAATACATAACTATGAAGAAAATTCTAAGGCAGAAATAGAATGTACTTTTTATATTATGAGGCTTTTATCATTTTGATCTCTAAACCCAACAAAAAACAATTGAAAAATTATAAATTATTTTTATTCATAAAAATAAATTCAAAAACCATGAACAGAATTTTAAAAAATTGAAGTAATGTGGGAATAAAATATAATAAAGTGTAACCAAACT
The DNA here is from genome assembly GCF_048772815.1 of Callospermophilus lateralis. NCBI lineage: Eukaryota > Metazoa > Chordata > Mammalia > Rodentia > Sciuridae > Callospermophilus > Callospermophilus lateralis. Next base: position 780,926 of record NW_027512606.1, read on the forward strand.
GGGTTTATTCTGTGTATGCAATCTGGCTGACACTTTGAAAATCATGTCACCATATTAATATGTTAACAAGAAAAAAATAATTATCTAAAATAGTTGAAGACAATCATTTAATAATATTCAACGATTATTCATGACCAAAATTCTCAGCCAAGTAGAACAGAAACAAATTCCTTTCTTACCTTGATAAGGACTCTCTACCAAAACTTTCAACAAACCAAAAAAAAAAAAAAAAAAAAAAGGTCATGTCACAGCCAGGTGTGCTAGTGCATGCCTGTAATCCCAGCAGCTCCAGAGGCTGAGGCAGGAGTATGGCGAGTTCAAAGCCAGCTTCAGGAAAAGCGAGACGCTAAGTATAATAATTTTCTTGATTCCTGGGATTTGTTCATTTGTTCAAGACTGAATAAGACCCTGTCTCTAAATAAAGTACAAAATAAGACTGGGGATGTGGCTCAGTGGTCAAGTGCCCCTGAATTCAACCCCCTGTACAAAAACGTCATGTTGCATTTACTTTTTCTTCCTGATGATGTTACTATATGGAAGAAACCTTGATGGAAGTTCATTTGTTCTCTCCTGTGGTTGGTGTGAGATATCTTGCAACCAGAGCATTTACAACGTTCAGAGGGCCCCACTTCGACTGTCAATATGGTGGAATGGACCTGTTCAGAAGCAGTCAGTATTGCATAGAGCTTTAACATTTTGGAATAGAAAGAGATAGAATATCTTCATTCCAATGAAGCCTCAGATAGCTGTCATATCTTCAGAGAGTCCAGTGGTCCCAACTTCCGTGCCTCATCAATGAGAACTACTGACCAAATTGTATTTAGCATAATTACATAATGACCCACACAATTTTTAAGTAATATGTTTTAAACAGCAAAATGTGTGTTTTTAAAGTACTTATAGAATAATTATTTCAATCTGTACATTTTATTTACTAAACATAAAGAGATTCAGTTAGAAAATGACTTTCAGGCATTTTTTCCAGCAGTATTAATTATAGTGAATTCCTTGAATTACCTCCTTGATATAGTTGATCTCACAGACACACTGAAGTCAGTGAAGTGTTTAATCTATTTTTAAAAATTCTGTCATGAAAAGAAATCATGGTATAATGGAATTCAAACAAATGGACAACTTTGGATTTGGAAATCATGAGACCTGCAAGCTATATAGCTCATTGATTACGATCTAAAATATCTAGATCTCTGATTCTTCATCTGGGAAAACAGGAGTCTCATGATTTCTCTGAATGCTCTTTCCCTAAACAGATATGATCATAAAACTTTCATAGTTCTAGGAGTTTTGAGATAGCTTATATAGGAAATTTCAAATATTTTATGCATATCCTGAGCAGCCAAGTGCAGAGGTGAGTCCAGGCAATTATCTCAGTCACTTAAAAGCACAAGTATTTTCTGTTATATCATCAGTATTAAATGCTTTGGTTCATCACACTAACAAGAAATGGATCAGTTCATCTGTTTTTCGCACTTATCATCACAGTTTTGTTGGACCAGTAAGTAAATAAAAAACAATCGCAATAAAAAACATTCATATATTATGAACATTTAGTAACAAGTCCTATTAGCCTATTTCTGCACTATATTTTAAATTAAATTGCCGGGGGGGTGACGAATAACTTGTGTACGTTGATGTAGCTGGAATGGAAGCCCTTTATTGTAGGATCTGAGTGATATTTATACATTTTACACAGCCTTTCTAATTAGCATAAAATAGATACAGCAGTCAACCAATAAGGAATCTCCACACTTAATGGCTTGCTTTTGTTACTTTACAAACCATTCCCTCTGACATTTGGCCAGGCACCATCCAGACTTGTTTACAGACTCTTAACATTTCTCTGGCAAAATAACAGGTGCCAATCTGACTTGTTTACAGACCTTAACATTAAATCATTTGAACTTCTTGAAATAATAGGGTTACCATAATAAATGTCTTGTAATTTTTTTGATTCCTGGGATTTGTTCATTTGTTCAAGACTAAATAAGAATACATGTATCTTAAACTGGGACTGAATTTTAAAGTTCATAATACTGAAGGCTTTGTAAAAATTTATATGCTATAATGTTTTATTACGGATGATTTTAAGAAATTATAGTTTATGTATGTAAAATATTTCATATTATATAGTAGGAAAGCTATATTGGAAAGGATTAAATGATGACCACTTTTTCTTCAAAGTGTTTTGGAAGGAAGATTAATGTTCTTTCCTGCAAAGGTAAATTGACCTAATAATTTTAGCATGGTGAGTTTAGGAAATTTAAGAAACCTTTTAACATATATTTCCGTACATCTGTATTGATAAAAAGAATTCCCCATAGCCTAAAATAGTCTTTCCTTTGCATTCATTCATTATATAAAAGTCAAAGCTAAATTAAAAAGGAAAAGGAATAAAGTAAATTGGTCATGAAGATGAAGCAGATGTTTCTGATGCTGTAAAGGCCTGGCAGAGTGAGTCAAAGTTGTGATGGGAGAGATTTGTCACTGGAGTCTCTCTGCCTGCTGTTCCAACCCCCTTCTCCATATGATGCACCATATCCTAGTGTGGACTTACTTCTGGTTCCCACTGGATCATCCATTCCTTTCTGGACTTCCAGAGTCCACTAAGTGGTACCTACCTTATGTTCTCCTCCTAAACCTTTAGTATATGCATCTGTTATAAGTATCTACAATGTGTCTACAAATTATTTGGGAGATTTGATAAATACTGGTACCTGAATCCTACTCTTAGAGATTCTAATTTAATTGCTTTTGGGTTATGGCCTGGTTATTGGGAGTTCTTCAATATTTCCAGGTGACTAATGTATAATTCTAACTCCTCAGAATGTACCAGAAATCCTATTTGGCTCTTCACAATGATCACTTAATTTAATATTCCAAATATTCTTCTAGGAAGATATTATTTATATTGCAGAGGAAAGGGACTGAACTATCAGAAAGACTGAGTAACTCGCCTAAGGTTAGCACCACACAGGTAGCTATGAGATCCCATCTTTGTTACATCATTGCAGGTTTGCTTTTTCCCTTTCTTTTTGAAGTAGGCCTAATTTTATGTTGTGTGCTATGGTTTCTTTTCTTGCTATATCAAAATATTTTAAAAACAATTATCTTCATAAGATGTTAAAGAAGCATTATTTACTTATGTATAATACCAAGTTCCTGTATCTGTTATGGTAGAATTATTCAGGTTAGTTTTTCCCTTAATTAAATGTGGAATTGCAGTGGTCCATTTCAATGTAAATTGGTTTGTTCTTTTAGCCTGACCAGCAGGCCAAGATATTCATTTGATATTTTATATATTTTACTTTGTGACATGAAATTCTAATCTGCTCATATTTGATTTTAGTTATGCATTAGAAAATATGCATGTATTTTCAATATTGAGGGCCAGTAATAAAATCCACCCCTTAACACATAGTAATTCACATTATGTTATGGCAGAAACAGAATACCACTCAAAACACTTCTGTGACTGGTTAAAATTATATTTTTCTTTTAAAGTATACTTAATTACATTTGATAATTATTTTAAATTATGGATTTCCTTCTCTCTATCCTACATGCTAAAATTATCACTTATATTTAAATCATCTGTTTGTTGAGAAAAGAGGCATTCTAACTTGAAGAAAAGCACTTTGATGGATTATTTTAGGCACAGTTGATAAAAAGTATTACTTAATAGCAAAAAACGATTCATCCTACCAAGAGTATTAAGATGCTAAATAGAAATTACATTGAATAGTGAAAAGATACTTTTTACCATTTCTTGGAAAGCTGTTTGTCATTATCTACTGAATCTAGTAAGTAAATAGACCAACTACTTAAACACATGCATAACTAAACATTTAAAAATATATGGTTTGCTTATAAAATAATGTTTATAGTGACATTATTTATAATATGAAAAAAACCGGGAACAACCAAACGTCTATCAGCATTGGAAAGGACTAATAATAAATTGGTATATTCATCAAGAAAATACAGCAATAAAAAATACTTTGTGCAAGAATATGGCTACATCTCACAGACAATATTGAGTGAAAGAAATCAGACACAAAAGAATGCATTTCAAGTACATGAAATCCAGGAGCAAGCAAAACTGAGAGTGGTTATCTTTGGAGATAAGTATTAACTGAGTAAGGACATAAGAAAGCATGCTGGGATGCAGAAAATTACTTGGGTTTTCATCTGGAGCATCTGAAGGTGCATACCTCTATAAACATGGAGATGCACACTTGTGGTTTGTGCAACTTACTGAATGCAAATTATAACTTGATCAGAGTATAGTTAACTGGTGTGTGTGTGTGTGTGTGTGTGTGTGTGTGTGTGTGTGTGTTTAAATTTTTAATCTAAAAGGATAGAGGCTATGAAAAGCCAAGACCTTTGGACACAGTGAATGTTTGTATGAGGAGAATGTTTTTGTGGCCTCTGAAGATTCACAACTAGGAGTCCAGATGGCTGTGTCACTCACCATAGTGCTTAGATAGGAAATCTATTTTTTCAACATTTGCCTATGTTCCACAATGCAATAGAGTTAAGTTTTTAAAGTTATTATTTTTTTTGCATGTGAAATCTTCAAATGATATTAAATTGGTATTTTAGCATAAAGGAAAAGGAGCAAACAATTCCTAGAATACATGGTTTTCACATAATGACAGCGGAGCTTGAAAATTAACATTGCCCTAATGTAGTGTCCCTCACATTTAGAAATAATTTTTTTTCCAATAGTTTGAATAAATCACTTACCAACATACATATGAAGGTTTATAATAATATGATCCTGTGTTCATCATTAGCATCCCATACAAACGTATACTCTGAACTAAGAAGTGTTTTCTAAAATAAGGTGTACATTTCAAGGTTTGGTCATTTTCTTTATCATCAAAATGATTCCACAGTATCATTTTAAAGTGATAGTATCTGTGTCAGAATGCATTTATTAGTTTTCCAAGGAAATCTTTTTGTTTGTTTGTTTGTTTTTGGCACCTGTGATTGAACCCAGGGGTACTCAACCACTGAGCCACACTCTCAGCCATTTTTATTTATTTATTTATTTGAGACAGAGTCTCACTAAGTTACTTAGGATCTCACTATATTGCTAAGGCTGGCTTTGAACTTGTGATCCTCCTACCTCAGTGCCCTGAGTCACTAGTATTACCGGTCTGCACCACTTCTCCCAGCTTAGATATTGTTACTTTCAATAGAGGTTTCCTATTTCAGATTTGTTATACATTTCTGGAATTGAGAGGAGTCAGTGATCACATGGAGTGACACTGGGTTGAAGAGATGAAGTAAAACTATTTATGACTACCACAAAAGTACAAATTGTTTGCTTGAAAAACAAACAAGCAAACAAAAACTTAGTAATTAATTTTTAAAAATAATTCACTTACATGTACATGAAAAAAGTATATGTGGGGAAATTTTTTGGGAAATGCTAATCGTCAGTGCCATAGAAGTTTGAGCTAAGATTGAAGTTTCTGTGCTCAGTATGTAGCAACAGAATTGTAACTCATGAAAGGTAATGCAAACATCATATATCTGATCTTATATCTTCATATAACTATGAAAAATTATTTGAGAAAAATATAAATATAGTATCTCCTTTTGTGTGTCCCATAATAAACAATACTCAGCTTATATAAAGGATCATTTACCAATTCTCATGGGTCCAAAATGAAACAACTGAATAATGGGTGATAGAATTTTGTTCACTTACATGATCATAAGACTGTACTGAATCTCCTATGGAATCTTTATTTAACAGAGAATTTATATCTCTATAAAACAAATCAATTTAATTTTTAAAAATCACCATCAAATATGTGTCAGGCTGAGATAACAATGGTCTCTTTTTACAGGTGATAGTAATTATAAGAGGTATGCTTCTAGTTATATAAAAATATTATGAGCCATTTTCTACTGATGGAATATCCAAAATTTCTGTTTTTAAAAAATCTGAAATTCTGGATTCTAAATTAAATATTTAATGTTTATTATATTTTGCTATTTCTTAAAATTACTAGCCATTAGCAGAGTACTAAATTTAACATTATAAATGATCAAGGAAATAACATTTTTTTCCAAATAATACTGAATTAACTTGAAATACAATAGAAGGCATGTACCCATCATATAAAAGCCATTTACAGTTATAATGGTTACTAGTTTAGACACCCTGCAGCTGATTAGGAAAATACTTCATTTGGAGAGCTAGCAAAAGACTCATTAGGAATATTCATATGCCTAAGTCACACTCAGTATTACATCGATGCTTTTTATATAGCTGTTGCTATTCTCTTCAAAATTCCAAATGCAAGCTACTACCTGCCTGCTTGAATTTCCTGTAGCCCTTCACACTCAGCGTTTTTAAAACACATGCTTTCTGATCTCTCCTCTCTCTGCCTAGACTGAATCATTTATTTGTAACAAAGCCCAGAAAGTTAGGAGGCCTCTTGACCACTAGGTCATATTGATTCTAAGCCTCATTGTCCCTTAAATTCCTCTCTGAGTCATTTCTAAGTCCACATCTCTCACAATGAAGTATTTTTGGTGATCCCTGAATTATCTCTGTTCCTTCAAATTTCTCTGGCCTCATTATTTTCTTTGTACTATAAGCCAGAATTATTGTTCTAAAATATAGATGAAATCATGATTACTCAAATCTCTTAGTGGGTAAAAGGATAAGGAAGGAGTCCTATGCTTGTACATGACCTGGCTTCACTTTCTACCCTAGTATCCTCTTTTGAACCCACATTTGCATTTTCCCCACTCTTTTTTAAAAAATATTTTTAAAAATACCTTTTTAGTTGTTGATAGACCTTTATTTATTTATATGTTTATTTATTATATGAGAATCAAACCCAGTGTCTCACACGTGCCAGGGAAGCACCCTACAACTGAGCCCCAGCCCCAGCCCATTTTCCCTACTCTTAATGCATACCCTCTACCTCTTCTCTGTGCACTGGAAACCAAACTTTCTAGGTACTGTACCTTCTTCAGATTTCTCCTCCTGTGTGACTTACATGCATCTCTTCTCCAAGCTGTAGCTAATTGTGGGCTTTTGTCAAGTTTGGCCTTGGCCTCTGCTTATTTTCACTCTAATAACTCCCTTGGAGAGAGTTAATTTGCTCTCAAAGATTTCACTGCCACCTCTGTGTTTCTGGTATTTCCTCCACCAGTGTATACAGCCTAGAGCTCTGGCATAACCTTTCTAAAACCTTTCTAAAACATAATCTTTAGCAAGTTATTTTCCTCTTTGAAATTATAGTGACTTGTACATTTCTCATTTATATGTAAAGATAAACCTAGTTTTTTTTTTTAATTAACTGCAGCTGTATAACATTCCTACAATTGACCCCTCTTTTTTCATTTGGTTTCTTTATCAAATGTCTCTTCTATTTTTGTGGGCCATTTTTTCCAATGAGGATAATTTTTTTTCTGTAACTTTTTCTATTGATTTCAGCCTAGAACTTTCTTTCCCGTATTTTTTATTGACTTCCAGAATTCATTGAACTCAAAGATTGGATTCATTTATTCCATGAAACCTTTGACTGATTACCTTCTCTCCTTTTTCTCACTTTGAATTTGTTATCATTTGTTTTAAAATCTGTACATTTCTTTTTATTCTTCAGTTGTACCTCCCTCACTAGATATGTCTGTTATGACCCTGTTATTTTGGTCCTCTGTATCTCTAGCACCTAATGTGCCACTGATGGGTGCATAGTTGGTACTAACCAGAGAATATATGATTGATAGTTCAACCTTATTGACTGCTCAGTGCGTCATGATCTGTATGAACCATTTTGCATGACTTATTTTATATATTTCCCATGAAGTCTTTCTGAACTAGTACTTTATTACTCTCATATATAGGGAATCTAAGGCACAGGAAGATAAAATGAGTTGTCTTATGTCACATAGCTGGTGAATAGTGATGCTGGGGTTTGCGATTTCTGCATCCACAGGATCACTTAACTCGGTACAGGAAATGCGACTTGAAAGGGTTACATAGGGTACTTCAGTCTTTTTAGGAAAGGACTTGCTGAGGAAGTGTAACTGTCTACTCTGAAGTTTTGTCACCAACTTTTAAATACTCAATAATAAAACAGTAGGTACACTGGAAAAAAAATTGCTTTCACTAGAGATTGATTTGTGTTTGAAACTTGACTTATGATTTAGCACTAACTGGGAAACTCCAAAAATTATTGATATGATTGGAGTGGTATTGCTCAAGAGAGAATTGTTGATACTTTGATAGTAGAACATAATTCACCCATTTGCCAAATTCAAGAACTCAAGGAAGGAAAATTCCTCTTTGTCTGTAGGAAATATTTTGGGAAATATTGGTACATATGCTCATTAGTAAAGTGTGCCCTAATTATAGAAATATGTTTACGAACACTAGACTTCAATTAGTTCCTGTTACTGTTTTTAAAATTAACCACATCTGGTGTTTTTTTTGTTTATTTATTTATTTATTTATTTGGTTCTTGGGATTGAACTAGGGGCCACTCAACCACTGAGCCACATCTCCAGCCCTATTTTGTATTTTATTTAGAGATAGGGCCTTGGTCAGTTGCTTAGTCCTCACTTTTTGTGGAGACTGGCTTTGAATTCCTATCATCCTGCTTCATCCTCCCTAGCCCCTGGGATTACAGGCATGTGCCACTTAGCCCATCTTAAAACTAGCCACATTTTATGACTTTAAAGTAGTACTATCCCAAGTGCATTACCAGGTTGGTTGCTGTTGTGATTACTCTCCTCTGTATAATTTAAGCCAGATCTTAACCTAAGACTTTTGTAAACCTGGCAGTTGATTCTAATACTTCTCTGCCAACAAAATGAAAGCAATGTAGAAAGGAAAGGGCTTATTTGTGCCTGGTGACTATTTTTTAGGATAGTTTCTATAGCACACTTTGATGCTTTTGTCTGAAAAAGTAGAAAGTTAAGTGGAAGACAACATCTCTTACACAAAAAGGAAGACATCCTACTCCTGAAATAAGACTGAAGTGGAATTCTTCACATTCACAGATCAGAGAGTCTAGGGGACACAAGATGAAAGTAAGAAACACCTGCATAGCACACAGTGTATCTTGAAGTTAATTTTTAATTAATGAGCAGTAGAACTCACAGCTTGGAATTGTACAACATAACACCAAATCAAGCTCTGTTAGAGCCTGAGAGAGACCTTGCTTCATTTAGCTGGTGGATTACAGCCTGGATCTAAAAAGGCTCCTGGGACCAAGGGCAGCAGAGCTAATATGAGCCTCTGGGAGCGATTACACAAAAATTGGTAAGAGCTCAATTTTGCAGAACAAATTATATACAAAGTAGGCACAGAAAATGGTTGCAAGGTGGTCCAAAGAAACAGCATCACCATCCGAGAAGTAGGAGGTAGTTAAAGTAATTGTTCACATATGTACCCACGGGGCAATCACGGGAATTAAAAAAACAAAAATTGTAATAGCAGTTAAATATACCTTTGCTATTCTAAAGAACGATGAAGTCTGGATTATATAATTACTGTTTAAGCTCCAGATTTGTTAATTCTAGATTTACTTTATTTTTGTCTATTTTATTCACCTTATTAGATACTAAGAGTAAATTTAATTTTGTTGGTTCATCCAAAATGTTTCAAGCCGCTGTCACAGTACAGTTGTTTGCCCTCCCAATACTTCCACTTTAGCTTAAGATAATTAATTACACTAAAATAACAATTTCCTCATTTGTGAGTTATATTAATGGTGTTTGTATTTATTTATTTTAAATGAAGAAAACTGTTGCTTTTTATAGACATTGAAAGTATGTTACCCCATATAAAATGAGGGATTTAGTTTTGTGTTTTAAAAAAAAATGATGATTTTCACCATGTTTAAGATTCTCTGGCCTGTGTCCACTGGTTGCATGTTTTTAAAATAAGTTTAAAATGATGGTTTTCACCATGTTTAAGATTCTCTGGCCTGTGTCCACTGGTTGCATGTTTTTAAAATAAGTTTTTAGTTGTCAATGGATCTTTTCTAAACTTTATTTATTTATATGTGGTGCTGAGGATCAAACATAGGGCTTCATCCATGCCCGGCAAATGCTGTACCATTGAGCCACAACTCCAGCCCTAGTTGCATTTTTTTGACTACTTATATTTGTTTATGTTGAAATAACTTTTCAGAGATTTAATAGGTTTCAGTGAGGTTATCTCAAGAAAATATGCATCATTGATCAGATTCCCAGTATTATGCTCAAAGCATAGTTTTACCTTGAACACTTAATTGATCATTTTAGCAAAATATTCTATGACTGGCCCTCAAACATACATTTAGGATGCATGAAATATGAACTTTTTTCTCCTAAAATTCTTGTGTCAACCCCACAAAAGCAAAAACAGTGAAATAGAGACTGTCTATTTAAAACTACATGATGCAAGCTGGCATTGAGCATGTTATGGTCTGCCGTGCATGTCAGCTAAATGACAGAAATGCCACAGATGTTCTGTAACACACTGACAAAGATACATTCTACAAATATCACAATTTTGGTGTATCCTAGGTGATTGTGAGTCAAAAAATTCTAAGTTTGACATTCTTACCACTCCATTGACATGTACCAAAAAAGGTAGTCAGGCTTGTTGCATTCTGTTAAAACCAGTGCTCTGTTATCAATTCAGATTTTACATAGAAAACACCATTACTTAATGGTGAAAGCATTAAAGATGACCTGTGTTGATTATTGGACCATAAACTTCTGTTTACCATTTATATATTTACCATTCTCATAACTATATTTTTTTGGGAAATCATTTAGAGTCATAAACTGTTTAGAATATGGTTAGACCATTCTAATGAATATATTACTCTGTGCTCATTAAAAATTATGGGATAAATTTATATGGATAGACTTGTAAAGATGCCATGACATATTGTAGAATAGAAAAACTAGTTGTAAAGTAGTATATATGACATGATCCACTTTATCCCAAGTACTTACATATAGACACATGCACACAAAAACTCACCCCACCCCACCCCCACACACAAACAACTATTCAACTATGCTTACTTCTGGGAAGTCAGATTTAAGAGCTAGAAGAAAACAAGTGGGAATTTGACATGGTACTGAATATTTTTTCTGTTACAGATTTATATTTTTTAATGGCTAACTTTTGGAATAAAAATGAGTCAGTAAAGATGTAAAAGATAATGAAGATAATGGATACTTTTTGTGTGCCCGCATTGATGTTCATCACTACATTAGGGAGAACAGACTAGCATACACAAAACCAGAATGCAATAAATGACAACTGGTGAATGGAGTTCAGAATTTTAGATTAGCAGTTTGTAAAATGGAGAAAACAGAGTTCAGAGTTCTTCAAAACTTGTGATCAGCATGTTTCAGATGGCCATGAGATGGGATAGGAGTAGCCAGGCTCTGGTGATAGTATGGTTAGCTTGACAAGTGTGGTGGCAGTTCTCAGTTCTCTAGTTCTTACTGCTTTACATCCAGGTGGGAGGGATGACTATGAAGCTAAGAGAGAAGTGGCAGAAAGCACATTTTGAGCATAGTACAGCTCTGTCTTCTGTATTAATGGGTCATCTAAAAAGGAAAAAAAAGGAGTAAGGGGTATATTGGATAAACATCTAAAGAAGAGAAAAGAGAATGGATATCAAGGAAAATGGAAAATGTCAACTTGGACAGAACACAGGCCTACTCTGAAGTTCCATGAGAAAGACTCAAAGACGGACATTAGACAAAATGTTTTGTGGTCCAGCACAGTGAGGGTAAGACAGAAAATACTTAATATAGATAGACCTGACCAGGATGGACTTATGAAAGGCAGAGGGAGAAGTTACACAAGCCGAAGTCTAATGAGAACAGGGTGGTCACACCACTGCATGCAGCTGCCTCGAGCACTGTTCACACCAGATGTGTGGCTTGCCAGAGCTGTCTGGTTACAGACTGCAGTGGTTCAAACTGTCCTGAAGATCAGCAGTCTGGATCACAGTCACTTCAAATAAAGTGTCACAACACCTTTCACTTGTGTTTTGAGACGTCATGGCTCATACCACAAACTAGGAAGGAAGTGGCTGTAATAGACACAAAGTCTAGCCTATTCGCTGGGCAAAGTAAATTAACAGTTGATTCAGTGATTGAACTTCACACAAACCCTGAAATGGAGCCTGGATGTGATGATGATACAGACTTCTGTTTTAAGGATGTTTACAAAGAAACTGAATGTGTAATGGGACTTAAGTAAAATACTTTATTTTTAAAGTTAAGAGAGACCACATGTGAAAGGCTCAAGATAAAAAGAATTCCTGATAAGAGAACAATGGAAGGTCTGGGTGTGCTGATGGCAGAAGTAAAAGTCTGACAGGTAGGTAAGAGGTGAGATCCAGAACGCAGGTACAGGGATTCTCTTTTGAGCAGAAAACACTTTTCTCTCAAAAAAGTGGCTCAATAAGGAGATTCTTACATATAAAGTTTGAAGAACACAGTTAAAATCACATCAGAAGACCAGAAAGAAATTGCCTCAAGTAAAAATAAATGATATTCATTGATTTTTTGATATATTATCTTGGTCTTGTTCATAAATTTGAGGAACTGAACACTTTCTATCTTAATTGAATTATTTGCTTTTTTACTGTCGTCCCTGTGGTTCAAAATCACAGCAGGTAAGGTGAGGATATTATCTAGAATAAAAGACACATAATAGATCATGCAGAAAAGGCTTTGGAAAATAATATTTCATGGGTATTTCCGAGAAATGAAGGGGATCCATTTATACAAAACCTTGTATACATCACTAGGGTTTTATTTAAAATAAAGTAGTCATGCTGGGCAAGGTGGCATATGCCTGTAATCCCAGAGGTTTGGGAGGCTGAGGCAGGAGGATTGCAAGTTCAAAGTCAGCCTCAGAAATTTAATGAGACCCTATTTCAAGATTAAAAAAGAACAACAAAAGGGCCAGCGGATATGACTCAGTGGTTAAGCCACCCTGGATTCAATACCCAGTATCAATAAACAAACAAATAAATAAATTTTAAAAGTTAGTCATGATTGTGAAGTATTTCTTACATATCATTGTCAATGTGATAATTTAAGCTTCAGGGAAAAAAACTAATAAAACATTAAAATGGAACAGATGGAAGAATAAAATGAATGCTCTCTGATTAATATTAAATTCCTTAGGCAATTACCAATAAGAATTGTAATTGTACTAAATGACTATTATTTTCATGTTGCCCTCATCCTAGGATGGATTTTTAACTAGCCTTATTTCATATCTCTTTTGATTATATAATAAAATGTATGGTACCTCTGATCAGGAAAAACATATCACACAAACACACAAACATCTGAATTCTAATGAAGAAACACATAGAATTCCTGTTTTGTTTACATTTTTCTTACTTTCTCTATCTGCTTTTGACCAATCAATGCAAAGAAAAAAAAGAAAAAGAAAATTTCCTTTTTAAAAAATAGCAAAATTATCACAAGCAAAAGCTTGCTTCTTGGTATTTTATTTTGATACAGAATTTGATTGATGATTGCTTTGCTAGGCCATAAGTCACAGTGGCTTGCCACTTGATGATGTACAGTTGGAGTTTTACCCTGCAATAAAATTATGACAGGTCTTTTTCAAAATCGGGATAATTGTGATTTATATGACAAGATGGAGGCTGACATATTTTAGCAGGAAAGGATCTGACCATTCTATTTCTGTATTTGGCCTACTGCAGCAAGCAACACTAGGCCTGGCAAGAATAAGAGTATGCTGTATTACATATGACTTGATGTAATAGTATTAGTTTGAGATTGGCAAGTCTAAAATTCATGCTGTCATAGTAACTGTCTTTTATAGTTCATGCTGTTAGATTCATTTTGCTTCATGAGTTTTCATTTGACTTTTTGTTCTTTTGGGTCCACATTATTCTGTAAAATTTCGATACCATTTTATGAAACCTCTATCTGCGTGTATGTGGATGTGTATACATATGCACATGTATGCTTGACTTGGAGTCAACATACCTGGTGTCATGGTATGGATGTTGTGAGGTGTCCCCAAAAGTATCTGTGTTAATGCAGGAAGTGAAATGATTTGATTATGAGTCCTGTAACCTGATCGGTGGATTAATCCATTTTATGTATTAATAATTTGAAAGAACTACTATACTGGGTGGTAACAGTAGGCAGGTGGAGCATGGTTGGAGTAAGTCAGTCTCAGGGGAGATACCTTGGGGATTCTGTCTTGCCTTCCTGGTTCCTCCTTCTCTCTGCTTCCTGGCTTTCATGACCTGCGCAGGTTTCTTCCACCACATACTTCTGCCATATTTTTCTGCCTCACCTCAGGCCTAGAGCAATGGAGTTGGATGACTATGGAATGAGACATCTGAAACCATGTTCTCCAAATCAACTTTACCTCCTTTAAGAATATCAGGTGTTTTAGTCACAATGAGGAAAACATAACCAACATACTTGAATTCTATATCTAGTTTGGGTTCTACCACTTCTTGATAGTACAGAACTCTTGCAATCTAATCATTTTATGACTATAACTACATTAAGTAAACTTGATTGCATTCTTATCTATGAATTAAGATACAGTTTACCTGAGAATGTAGTTTTGTTCAAGATAAAATGTAAAATTACTTTGCAAATACAAGTATTATGGAACTGAGTTATTATGTATACTCCTCTTTAATTAAGAAATGTTTGTTGAGGATAAATTTGTGTGCTATTGGTTATAATAATATTTCATTTTCTATACAATAATAATTACTTATTTGATATAGACATTTAACTGAGGAAATAAAAAGAATTGCTAAGTGTTTTTATGAATTAGATTACATCACTGATACTTTGAGTATTAGGAAGAATAGTGGCCTCTCAAAGATGTTTGTATCCTTCCTAATACTACATGTCTGTATATATCTTTCCCTCTTTCACAAAAGATATTTTGCATATCAGGTCAAAGTTGAAATATTTGAAATGAGGAGACTATCTTGAATTATCCAGGCTGACCCAATGAACTCATGTGCATATGTAATCAGAAATCCTTTCCACCTGAAATCAGGAGAGAGATCATGTGGTTACAGAACAGTGGTCAGAGAAATGCAAGGTTTTTGATGCAAAGACAGTCAAGAGCCAATGAATGTAGGCAGCCTGTAGAATCTGGGTAGAGGTTGAAACACATTCTTCCCTTTGTTTCTAGAATGGATTGCATCCCTAGGGATACCTTGATTTTAATCCAATAAGAACTAGAGTGAACTTCTAACCAATACAACTAAAAGAAATTAAATTGATGTTTTTTTAATCACTAAGTGTGTGGTAATTTGTTATGACATCAATAGAAAACTAATACACTGAGTAATGTTGGAAAATTCAGACTAGGAAGGAGAAATTTAAGTATATTTTATGTGGTAACACAATGAGTTTCAAATACGACATACAAGTTTTTTCCAAATTTATTGGCTAATAATGATTAATGTAGAGGGAAATAACACATTGGATCTTTGGTGTCAAGGTGCCTAACAAATTGTCTGTGTTCAAATTTTGTCCACTGTGAACATATAATTGAAATAAAGATACACAAAAAAGGTGTCGATGTGTTTAAAAACTAATTACTAACTCCAGGAAAAACTGGACTTTGTACACAAAATGAGATAGAGTAAGTTGGGGCTACTTGGAACAGCAGAAAACAAATTACAGTCACAAAAATGAAACAGATGGGTTTGAATTTGTACTTGGATAATGGAAAAATGACTCAAACGAAAGTAAAAATTAAAATTCCTGTCATGAACAAAAAGCCAATTAAAAAAAGGAGGAACTGTTGGGCCAGCTGTATTGGAAACATAAAATTTTATAAGGATAATTAGGAAGTATGGATCTCAAAGGGACAGAATTTCAAGAAATTATTATACTTACACTAACTGATTTTACACACACACATGCATAGGTACATATATGTGTGCATGTGTATATATATATGTGTGTGTGTATATATATATTTTTTTTCTTTTTTTTTTACTTCCAAGCAATAGCATGTGTTGTTTTTAAACTATATCTTATAACAGTAAAAGTCCTATCAGAGGAAAACAGTCCTTTGCTACTACCCCCATCCTACTTCTGGATATATTGCTGTTCTTACCTGTTTTATCTCCTTCTTCTTGTATTAGATTACATAATTTCTTTTAAATGTATGTATACCACCATCTTTCAATAGCTACGGACATCAAATTCTTATTATTTTTAATAAGGATTACATCTAGGTCTGTCTGTGTCTCTTTTTCTTTCTTCTTTTGTTATTTTTATTTATTTATTTGTACTGACAATTGAACCCATGGGCATTCTACCACTACATTCTACTACTACATCCCTATCCCCTTATATTTATTATTTTGAGACAGGTCTCATAAAGTTCCCAAGACTGGTCTTGAACTTCTGATCCTTCTGCCTCAGTGTTTTAGTAAGATTTTTTGTTGCTGCAAACAAAAGACCTGACAATGACAATTAGAGGAGGATCTAATTTGGGGTGAATTAGATCTAGAGGAGTTTTTTGGGGAGCTCACTGTTTCACAGCTCTCAGTCCATAGAAGGCTGTCTCCATTCCTCAGGGCTCAAGTTGAGGCAGAACATAATGTCGGAAGAATGTGGTGAAGGGAAGTAGCTTAGGAATTACCAGGAAGCAATTAGAGAGAGCTCTACTCAACAAGGACAAAATTTATAGCCCAAAGTCCCAGTCCCCAAAGCCCACCTCCTTCAGCCACACTTTACTTGCCTAGAGTCACATCTCAGTCAATTCCTATATGGAGATTAATTCACTGATTGGGTTAAGAATCTCACAACTCAATCATTTCACATCTAAACCTCTGGCATGTCTCCCATGTGAGCTTTTGGAGGACAACTCACATCTAAACCATAACACTCAGCCTTCTGAACTGCTGAAATTAAAGACATGTGCCACCACTCCAGACTTATACCTGTTTTTCTGCACACTGCCTATTAATAGATTCAAGAAGATGGTCCTCTCTTGACGGTTTTACAAATCATTAAAAGAATATTCTTTACCAATTTGTCCTTCACAACCTTTCACTGCTCAACATGGGATTATTGGTTTTCCTGAGAGTTGTTAAAGATTTCATGTATTGGTTATAGCCCACCCCCCCACACCCCCTTGATCTTTGTTAGAGATTTTGCTGGCAAGTTTGTGGATAAAAGTTATATTGCAGAATAAGTCAGTTTGATTCTGCATTTCCCACAGGGTCTATGAAAGTAAAATTGAAATGAAACTGTCTGCATTTGAAGGCAGATGTTATAGTAAATCATCAAGAAGCTATAATGTTATGAAATGATATAGTAATCAGTGAGAAATTTGCAAATGAAGCTATTTGGGGTGGCCTAGAAAGGAAGCAGTAGAGGGTAAAGGAATCATCACAGGGCTGATCCCTGCTATGATTCAACCCCAAAAGACTGGGAAGCAATATTCAATGAGAAAAGAAAACAGGCCAGTGGACAGTGGTAGCCAAGAGAAGTGAGTGGTTTCAGGGATGGAGGGATGAATCACATTTAATTTGAAAGGTGAGCAAAGTTGTAACCATTACTTTCACAGTGCAGAGATTATGTATGGACTTAGCAAGAGCGGATTTCAAAAAGCCCCGTAGCTAGGTGCCCTTCTCAGTGGGTGAGAAAGGAAATTGTTCAAATTTTGGGTGGTATAAAAATTTTACATTTATATTGGTGTGATCTGTTTAAATACACATTAAATTTCTAAAAACAAATAATACCTTGTGTGCCTCAAATGTAAATACAACTTCATTTTAATTTGAAAATATGTATCAAAGTTCCTTAAATACATGTCACTTTCCTAGATCCTATAGGAATTCAGAATAAAATTGACTTATTGACTTATCCACAAAATAACTACAGTAAAATTGAATGCTGGTACATTAGTAATAAGGTAACTATTTAGCTGGTCTGAACTTTACTGCCTGGAATTCCATGTAGAGAGTTGGAAGAAATATTGGTGCACTTGGGAAGGAAGTGTCTTTTCTGCAACAACATAGTGCTAAAGTTGGCAAAAAGTAAGTACTTGACATGTATAAAATACCTACTATGTGTCAGATACAAAGTTTGCTCCTTTGGTGAAGTATGAATTTATCCTTACAACAAATTAAGTTGTAACTTTAATTTCCCTATTTTAGTCATGAAACTATGATTAGGAGAGATAGTTATTATAAATATGGCCAAAATGAAAAATGGTAGCATCTGACTCAGGAGTAAAGGCATACTAATGCATGTCACATGCCTGTAATAAGAGGTAGTAACTCCTGCTGACAGTTTGAGTTACTATTTATCAGATGAAGATAATGTCTTTGGGAATTCAAAATATTTCTGTTACAATATAGTAGGTAGTGCTTATATTGTAGTAAAGCGACAGGGAGATTTCAACCCAAGTATTATGTATAAACAAGATTAGTGAATATGAGTCTGTGTTACTGTTTTGTAAGTTATATGGCACAGTTTTGTAGTTGTGTCTTTTAGGTATAATATATTTAAAGTAAGGAGTCATATTGTTAATTACTACTCATTGCTATTTTTTAAATGAAGCAATGAACTCTGATTATAGCTTTCAGAAATTAGTCATTAAATTTAGAAAACTGTATGTCTGCCTTTACAAATTACTTTTTTGTTGAGTATTCAAAAGAATACATAAAGTCTTAACAATTTAATTGAGTTAATTTTTCTGATGGGTATGCTTTAATACCCTACTGTTATGATGGCAGACTTCCCGTGGTAATATTGCTAACTGTCTTTGTGTATAAATACTACTGTGTGAATTACTTTAGATTATTCCCTTTTGTGATTCATATTCTTAGCATGAATGAGTTCTAACATTATTTTAGGTGAAGTAATATCCTTGCTTCCAATAACATATTAACCAGATAAACTGCTTAAAATAGGTACTTCTACATATTCATACGTACAAAGATGTTATTTAAAAATGTCACATGCATGTACATGCACACACATATAAAACAGTATTTTCCTCTATTTTATGATGTGTGGTAAAAGGAAGAGTATTAAATTTTCTATTTTTTGTGAACATTGAGTCTTTATTCTTTTATATGTCTTGTATTCATCTAAGGGAACTAGATAAATGCTACAGATACCGTGTTGAAATGTAGCAATATGAAACTGCACTGTGCTCCAATATACATACATACAATTTACTGACACATTTCATGTTGACATTGCTTCAGTGTAGGAATGTTGTACCTTTGAAGTGGGGCTGCTTTGATCTAGACCTAGACTCTAAATATATCAGCAGTGTAACTTGCTCAAGTAACTAATATCTGGACTCTGTAAGAGGAGGACCAGGATGGTGTTGGATTTACTGTTTGGGTTTACAAAGATAATGGACATAATGTTTTATCACAACCGCTGACACTTTGTAAGCCCTGAGTAAAGATTAAATAGTAAATGTTGACTGATAGATTTCCTAACCAAGAGCCTACATAGCTCTTCAAAATGCTTTCAGCCAATATGAATAGGTTTGGGTTTATATATTTTTTAATGTTGGAGTCCCTTTACTTAATACTTGAGTAAGATAAACATACACACACACACACACACACACACACACACACATACTTTAGCCAAAGACTAAAATTTTATAATGAATTAGGTTCAGGACATTTTATTTCTCAGGAATATTTGTGAAGTACATATGGCTAGTTGATAATTTTCACAGCATTTCCATCTGTATGATCACTTCCATCTGGATAATGATTTAACTTTATGATCATTACAGTGCATGAAGTTTTGAGAAAGAATCTGTGAGTCTGACTTCCTTTCTGTATACTACCATACCTCACATATTTCATATCAACACTAGAAGAAGATGGGTTGGAAATATGGCATTATTTCAAACAAACCCAAAGATGTAATTATGTATCCATAAAAATATATTGATTTTGTTATGGAAAAGTTACAAACAGAAAAGTGATAAAAATGAATTTACATCATAATAGATTGTTTTAAAGAGGAAATTCATAAAACCACTCTTTTGGTCAAATTTCTGTATTTGAGAGGCATTCCCAACCATAGTCTACCCTCCATGACCTTCCCACACTGACAGAGAAGAACACTGATCTTCCTGATTATAGTAGTCACTTTGTCACTTGTATCATCAAATTACAACCCAAAAATGTACCCCTAAAAGCTGTAGATTTGCCAGCTTTAGGATTTTACTTATATGTAAACACTTAGCTGGAATGCATGTGGATTGAACTTGATGTGATTCATTTTCCCCTGCATATGCCTACATGTGGGTCAGTCTGTGCTTGAAAACAGGAGTTGGCAGAGTCACCTGTAAACTCAAGTATTTCACGTTGTTAAAACTTGGATTGAAACACTGACTATGGCTGAGTTACCTTGAGAAAGTTCTTTATCTTCTCTGCACTTCAGATCTTCAACTGTAAAATTAGTATAATAGTATTAGTTTACAGAGTTAGGAAAATTAAGTTAATTGACCTTGGAAAGTGCTTCTGTTCATTAGGTAAAAATGTCAACAACTATATTGTATATTTCTAATATCTGGGTTTATTTAATATACACATGCATTTCATGTAGCTCATATACTTTTCAGTCTAAAATCACTAAAAGTGTTTAGTCTCAGAGCCACATATTTTAATGGTAGTTTATTTTCAAATCTATTGAAATCTATTTTCAAATGTATAAAAATAGTAAGTATGCAATTATGGCATTATTTTTTTAACTTTCTCTCTGCAGCCATCAGTGATAATCCTCATAGCACCCTCTCCTCTGCCATGTCATTGCTATTGGCTTGACAATTGTGCCTTTCTCTTGTTCTGTTTCTTCTGCACACAGCTGAGCAAACTAAACAAAAGAGTATTTATAAAAGTGAATGCTTTCTTGGCTGCATAACACCACATTCCATTCAGCATGAAATAAGTTCTGAAATTCTCAATGCCTTGTAAAAGTTTTTTTCCCCTGAAAATAAGCTCTAAATTTTGAATATCAGGAGTTTGACTTTTTAAAATAATCATCCATATTATTGATATTTCCAAGTGTTTTCAATAGACCTGTAGGAGAGAGAACATTATAACAAAAGTCAAGCCTGAGGTATTAGTGTGCTTGAACTACTATAGCAAAGTACCACCAACTGGGTGACTTCAGCAACAGAAACTTTTTTTTTTTTTCATAATTTTGGAGGACAGTGTCCAAGATCATGGTGGCAGTTTGATATTTATATTTATTTTCTGGAATTGGATTTTTTTTCTCTATATACTGCATTATATTGTTTTCTTTCAGGGTTATTTTCCTTTAAATAAATGTACATTTTTGGAAAAATAATGTACCTGAGCTCAAAAATCGAACCTGATAACTCCTCTTAGAAAGTGAGATTATATTCAGACAAGCCAGTTCATGTGCATGTGTGTGTATGAATATAACTAAAATATAATTAAGTGTCTCAATATCATTTGGCTAAAATTCTTGTGCAGATAATTAAAATCAATTTGGTAAGCAGAAACTATATGACTTAAATGATTTAGCTGAATAAAAAACTATGAGATCTTTTCTTCCTTTAGTTCTGTTCAGTTCTACAAGCAGCTACTCAGTAATAAATATGATTCTATCTTTATTTATTTTTATGTGGTGCTGAGGATTGAACCCAGTGCCTCACACATGCCAGGCAAGAGCTTTACCACTGAGCTACAGCCCCAGACCTTAATATGATTCTACATTCTCTTGCTGTTGAGAAGGTTTTACCATGCATCTTTTTTTCTAGTATCATATATTTAAATTTTAAAGAAAATTGTTGGGCAGATTACAATATGATCAAGCTTTCTTGGTTATAATGTTCCATGGTGTAGTATATTTTTAGTTTGAAGATTGCAGCCAGAGTAAAGCCAAACTGGCGAGTGTTTAGTGGCAGTCTGTTGAAGGACTGAAACTGAACAACTTGAAATAATGCAGGTAAAGTAAAACTTTACCTTAGGTTCTTTTACTGGGACTGGATGAATATGACATAAGACAAACTAATAGGAGAAAAACATACAGATTTTATTTTTCATGAACATGGAAATCCCCACAAAATAGAGAGGACCCAAAACAGTGGCAAAGCCCAAATCCTTTATGGTATACTAGGTTGAACGAAAAATGACAACTATGAGATAGCAATAAAATGTATGGAAAGGCTAAGGAAAATAAGTTATTTCAACAAACTCTGTTTGTACAGGTATTTCTTGGGCTCAACTCCCTGTCTCTGGTAGCAATGTTTATTTTCTCCTTGTACATAGAAAAAGGGAGGTTAGAACATTTGTTCTCCATTTTCTATTTATCAAGTTTCTTTAGCTAAAAATAATCCTTATTCCAAAATTTTGCAGTGGCATATTCTGCCATTCTTCAATAGTATAAAAGTTCAGTATGTTAAGTATCCCGTATATAGGATACTGCAGGAACCAGAGTCTGAAAGGGAGATTCACATCGTAGGAAGCATATTTGGAAAGAATAAGGAAAGCAGGACTGGGCAGATAGATGGAGAGGTTTGCTATGATGTCATTGTGGGAGATCTCAGGTAACATCATGTGAGGCTGGAATGGCTCTTCTGAGTTGTTGGGTATTGAGGCGAAGGAGATGTGTTTTTTATCCTAGAACCAAGCAGCCATTGGATGTGGTTTGTCTCCATGGGAGGGCTAAAGCCTCTGATGAGGCATGTCTCATGGCTAGAAAAGTTAGTGGGGAAGAAGTACCTTTTTTTGTATTTTCAGGAGCTGATACTCCTGGCTGGGAAAATTAATGCTGTGTTCCAGAAGAGGCACCTGAGAATCTCACTACAGCATTTTCCACAAAGTCCTACTCAGAAGGCAGGAAGAGGATATTTTAATTTTTTTGAGTAGGCACTGGGGGATGAAAATTTTATTACTTAAGATAGACAGGCTATATCTGCAGAAGAGTATACAACAAATTTAATCAGGTTTTTGTTTCTTCAATACAGTGTAGTATGCAAACAATTTCTCAACTTAAAAATTGGAAGTATCTGAATTATTATTAATAATGTTTGTTTCTGGTAATGTCAGAAAGAATAGCTAGGGAGTTTAGTCAGAGAGATGGAGGAAGAAAAAAGGAATGAAAGCTACCAAGAAGGAAAGTGTCTTCAGAATCAGAGAGTGGTCAGCCATATCATCTGCTGAGAAAATCAGGTAGGATAAAGGCTGAGAAACATCCACTACATTCACCAACAAGGAGTCCTTGATTCCTTGTTAGGTGATAAGCAGAGGACAGACACAGACTAAAAGGAATGAAGAAGTGAACAAGATGATAATAAAAGAGTAGTGTATTTGACAATTGAGCATGTATCTGTCGACAGAAAGAGCTTGTGAATGCAAAACTAAAATTATAGAGTACTGAAGATGGTGACATGTTCCCCCAATGGAGGATGTAGAAAGGGGTAAGTTCTCTATAGGATACATGGTATACAAATTAAAGAATCTGTAATTGCTAATTTAAAGTAAAAACAAAACAAAACAAAACCTCTGTTATTGTTTTAAAATTTAAAGTGCTGTGGCTAGTGTTGTAGCTCCATGATAGAGTGCATGCCTAGCATGTGTGAAGCACTTGGTTTGATTCTCAGCACCACAAAAAAATAAATAAATAAAATAAAGGTATTGTGTCCATCTACAACTAAATTTTTTTAAATTAAAATGCTTGTTTAAGGGAACAGGACACTAAATATATCACATTAAAACCAATAAGTCAAACTTAACATTTTTGACATTCTATTTGTTTGTTTGTTTCTATATTCTCAGCTCTATTTAGAAATCTAGAGGATGGAAGTTGCTGTATTTAGCAATTTCTCTGAACATAACAAACCCATTTTAAAATGTAGCATTCTCCACCAGTATAGGGATGTTTATATCATAATCTACAAGTCTTAATGTGTATTTCTCAGGTCTACATTGTATATAGTTTTTCTTTCTTTTGTTCATTCATCTAATTTCCATTCAACAAAAGTTCTAGAGCATCAATTATGTGAAAATCATGTCTAAGTAGTAAGATTAGAAGTTTAAACAACAACAACAAAGAATCCTACCCACATGGAGATTCTAGTGTGAAAGAAAGACATAAACAAAATATTTAAATAAATTTTGTGGGATGATAGTTGGTGATAAGTGCTATGAAAAAAGTGGCAGGGTATGGGGGTTTAAAGATCAACAAGTTTCAGTTGAGAAGTCAGGGAAAGCCTTTCTGAGCAGGGAATTTCTGATTCAAGACCTAGAGAACACAGTGGTACAAGGTCTTCTCATACTCAAAGCAAGAACATTGCAGGTACAGAGAAGTGTTTCACATGGGTGTATGAAATACCAGAAGAAATACCAAGGAGACAATGATTGGAGTAAATGGAGATGGAAGGAAGTTTGGGAGATATGGTTAGAGAAATGACAGGAAGATAGGAAGCCATTGGAGAACAGTTGATAGATAGTTGGTAGGTACAGGACCAATCTCACCTGTTGATGCTGGAATATGTTTCAATTGGGTTAAATTTTTGGAGTGTTGTCCTTAAACTGAGAATTTTGAGCAGCGGGTAGCATAATCTGAAATGCTTTTATAGCATCACTGCAGCTGATCTTGAGAAGATCCAGAAAGTGTCATGAGTAAAACAGAAAAACCAGATAAGAGATTATTGAAATCATTGAGGCAAAGGAGGAGTATGGATTGCTCTTTGGTATTAGCAGTGCAGGGGTGAGACATGGGCATATTCTGGGTGTATTTTGAAGGTAGAGCTCAGAGGAACTGATGACTGAGAGGATCAGTATAAAGAGAGTAATGAGTCATGAATGCCCCTTGGGCATTTGGCCTGAATAACTGGAAGAATGAAGTTGACATTAATTGAGATGAGAAAGACAGCAGGAAAAGTAGGTCTGGTGAAATATCAGGAGCTTGGACTTGTTAAATTTCAGATGTCCATTAGTCATTCAAGTGAGTCTGTAATTATAGATTTGGAGTTTTAGGGGATATCTTAGATTGGAGATTGAAATGTTTAGAGTCATCAGTTTATAGAAAGTATTAAAGGCCAGGACACTGCTTGAAATTACAAAGGGAGTGAGTAAAGATAGAAAAGACAAGAAGTCCAGGTACGGAACCCTGCAGCACTCTAAAATTAAGAATTTGAGTAAAAAGAAAGAAACTGCAAAGAAGGCATAGCCAGGGCTGTGGATGTAGCACAGTAGTAGAGTGCTTACCTTCCAAGTTTAAAACCTGAGTTTCAACCTTCAGTACTGAGAGTAACAGGTGGTGTGGAGGAATAGCTGTAAAAGTCAGAAGGAAACTAAGGGGAAAAGTGTATTGAAAGCCAATAGAGAAAATATTTTAGAGTGTAGGAAGTACTCAACTGGGTCAAATGCTGCTGATTGGTCTAATATAATGAGGATTAAGAATTGACAGCTGAATTAAACAGTGCTTAAAGAGTTTACTTTAGTTCCTTTATCACCATGTAAAAATCAGGCCTATGTATGTGTCCTTCTATTATACAGAAATTCTTGCATTTTAATCACAATTGTTCATTAAGCATGTGTGTAATTTTGTTGACTAATTTCAGAATTCAACCTGGATTCTTAAGCAGTATCATAAACCATTTTGACAAAATTTAAATGCTGATTTGACCTATAATTAGTATTGGAAATACACAGAATCTGAAAAAGAACATTGTCTTATTCAGTCTTGTTGAACTCGGTTCTCTTACATGATGATATGGAGATATGCTATTGATAGAAGTCAAGCATCCACATTTTACATTCTTAATATATTTTTAAAAGTAATTTCATATATTTTATTACATCTAAAATAAGCTACTATTCATATATAAGGGATTAAAATAGTTCCTTTTCTTTAGAAATGAGATTATTACATATAGCTCATAGAAATAAGACAAATGGATGAAAATAGGCTTAAACCAATAGAACTACACATATTGTCTTGATCCACAGTGTGGCTGTCTACTGAATTCCTTCCATCTCGGCTTGATAAGAACTTAAGCACAGCATATCAGCCTGTACTGCAAGATTTATTGCTGAATAGTCTTTTTATACTTTAGAGAGTATTTTATTTATTCTGTTTTCCATTAATAAATCTTCTGTTCTTCCTGTGGACATCTATGTCTTTTCCTTTTAAATTGAGGGCAGACATTATTACTCCCTGCTATCTCTTCCATCTTAAGAGTACAGGGTGGAGGGAGTTCAACAAGCTGAAACACACATCAGTTTTTGTGAGAATACACGATATCAGAGAATTAAAAACATTTTTAAAATCCTTAACTACAATCCACTGCCTGTGCTATTCTCTGGAGAGCTTGGTGCACAAAGCAAAGCTCAAGAATATTTATGCAGCCTGACTACAGAGCTCACAGTGAGCCTAAAGCTAAAGCAAGAATTTAAAAATACAGAACAAGAGTTTCATCTTAGGTAAATCCATGGAAAAAAATTCCCATGGAATTATATAGGTTGAGATTCTGGCTGCCAGCAATAATGTTCAAAAGGGACTACATGTATATTTTCAATTCTGTGCTCCGAGTGCCTCCCCATTTCCATATAAAGTACTGGCACTGAAATTAATCAGTGCTACTGGATCCCTCATTCCACTGACAGAACAGTCACCCTGACACTTTTTTCTTTAAAGGCTTTCTATCTGAGGCCTTCCACCGTCCATCACTTCCCTTCATTAAATCCATGGTGAAAGCAGAAGCTAGCACTGGAAGTGCAGTAATGCATACCAAGTGGGGCCAAACATCTCAGTAGCCACATGTGAGTTTATTTTCACTAACCTGGAAACCTCAGTCTAACATAAGCTAACCTTTCAATTATGGTTTTCTTTTATGTGTGCATTGTCTCAGGTAATATGAGTAACATTAATTTTATAGTGTTGTAAAAACAAACAGTTTCATTCATTCAACTGACCATTTACTGCATATCAACTATATACCAGATGTTGTGCTATGCATGAGAGATGAAAGGCTCCCAGCACGGTGCCTACTGAGTAAGAACTTCTTATACATGAGATAATTAGAAATTCCTAATGGGCTTTCAGATTAGCAAATCTCTATGTAGGCAAAGTGGCATGTACACACACGTGTACAATATAGTTAATATACTTACATTTATCTGTTGGAATGTGAAAATTTAGTTACGGTGCTTAATTAATGATAGCATTTAACCAGTAATCTTGTCCTTAAAAAATCAATGTATTTCAAAAGTATGACTCAGATTATGTGGGAGTTAATGATTACTTGAAATTTAGAAAGGACCTACTTAGGAATGTTCAAGTTCACATTTATACTTATTTATGTATATAGTTTAAATGTATTCTAATTGTAGTGCTATTTTAACACAGATTCACTAACACCTGCCTTTAGAAACATTCTTGTAGGTATTGACTTCTTGTGACAATTGTTTGGTTTGTTTGTTAAACGAAATTCCATCCCATCACAGAGCTTTCTCTGATACACAGGATGTCACTGAAAATAATAGTTTTTATAGATTTTTTTTCACAGTGTCTTCTAGATGGTAACTGATACTTAACTGCAAATCAAAAAATATATATCTTTCAGAAAGGAATAGGACAGCATTTTCTTTGTTATATAAAAACAAAGATAGCTTTACAGCAGTATGCTGAGTTATCTATTTTCAATTATGCTTTTTTGGTTTTTGAATTCCTTCAGTCATTTGTTTTATTGCATCACTCTTAATTTTGATGTTGGGCCAAAAGTATTAAAGATTTTTAGAAGTTTGCATTTTGTTCTATTAAGTGGAAAAATTAGTCAAAAGCAACAAAAGAAGAAAACCAACCAAGTGACTCTAAAGCTACTTTCTTTAGAAATGTCTGTCTCATTGGGTCTATTATCAATTCTTATAGCAAGTATATTTTGAATAATCATGATGGCTCTGTGTACCATGGTTAGTGCTAGCAATAAAGTGATGAAAGCTAGGCTTTTGTCTTCAAATATTTCATGGTTCAGTGGGGAAGGAGAGCAGTAAACAGAGGTGGGCACAGATGTGGCTAGCAATATCGTTGGAGAAATGCTATGTGGTGTCTGAGAAGTGGTACCACTAATGGTATGGATGGCAGCAGGGATTTGACAAGGTTAGTCTACAGTTTGAAAAGGAGATTAAAAGTAGGATATTTACATGTTGAATATTTATTTACAAATGTTGACGAAGTATTTGGTCTTTAAAATAGCCACATTAAATTACCCAAATGACTCATGAAAGTAAAAAGGTATACTATCTCTGTATTAATTTAAAAATCACATAAATGCAAATTAAAGCAATAATGCACCAAAAAAATTAAAATAAAATAGAAAACTTTAAGGAGGGGTGGAGAATCTTGGCAAAGGGATCACCTAAAGCAGAAGTACAGTCTGATGATGATATTGAAGCGAGATAGATCCCAAGATGACTTAGGAGGTTCAGAATGAAAAGCATTTGGTAATAGATTAAACTCTGGGGATGAGGGAAGGAAGAGCACATCTGCAAGGTTCTGCTTTGTCCAAGTGGATGAGTGGTGTACTCTTCACTGAAGAGTTGTGGGGGATGATTAGAGAAAGCAGATGTTCACTTTTGAATAAAACAAATTTGTGGTGCCAAAGGGACTTATGAACTGAGATATCTAGCTGGTAAAGAAAACAAAGAAAAATTGGCCTTGGAAAAAATCTAGGAATATATAGTAAGAAATTGGGAATACATGTAAGAGCTTACATATATTCCTTTACAGAGGAGATGATGTACTGTGGTGCTGAACAGCGATGAGACATTGAAAAAGATCTGAGAGTTACAAACAGTAGTTTAATAAGGTCAGAAATGTGGGCAGGAATGTATGTGCAGTTCACAATAATTGAAATTTTGTTTTAAGGTCAATGATGCACCACTGAACGACTTTAAGCAATAAACTGGTTTAATTTAAAATGGCCTTTGAAGGAAAACCTAGAATCACATTTAGCTTTAAAAATATCTTTAAAGTTACTTGCCACAGTCCGGCTGCAGCAAATTAGCCGGGAGGGGGGGAGGGGAGGGGGTGTGACGAGCAACTTGTGTAGATTGATACAGCAGGAGTAGGAGCCCTTTATTGTAGGACAGGAGCAGTATTTATACATTCCACACAGCTTATCTTAATTAACATAAACTAGATACATCAGTCAATCAATAAGGAATCTCCACATTTAATGGCTCCCTGGCACCACCTCATACATTACTCCCTCTGGCATTTTGCCAGGCATCATCCAGACTTGTTTACAGACTCTAACATTTCTCTGGCAAAATGCCAGGCGCCATCCTGACTTGTTTACAGACTCTTAACAGTTACTGCCAAGTGTCCCTTCTGAGAGATTCCTTTTTATGTTCCTTATGTATACCAGAGCTGACATCAGGCTTGGAGAGCCTTTCTGGGTGTCCACAAGCTGGGCCTGGAGGTAGATAAGGCCAATGTTGGCAGAGGATGTTCCAATCTTTTAACAATATCATAGCAAAACCAATTGTCTAATTTATTTACATGGAATAAAAATGAAATCAAAATGAAGAAAAATGCTTTTAAAGAGAGAAATTCAATGTATCTCAGTGGTTTCTAAGCCTAATTAATAATCATGAATAGCTTAATAATTATTACCAGGATGCTGTAATTATTGTATCATCAGCAGCCATTTATTAAATACTCACATGGGGCA
Organism: Callospermophilus lateralis; assembly: GCF_048772815.1. Lineage (NCBI taxonomy): Eukaryota > Metazoa > Chordata > Mammalia > Rodentia > Sciuridae > Callospermophilus > Callospermophilus lateralis. The sequence continues at coordinate 810,675 of NW_027512606.1, forward strand.
GCACATTTGGGAAGAAATTATCACTTGCTTAGTGGACATTAATAGTCAGAGGTTTTTACACTTCTCATACTCCATAGGTGTTAGTCAGCTTTCTATCATTAGGGCAAAATACCTGAGAAAATTAAATTAAAAAGAGACTCATATTTTGGCTCATGTTCTCAGACATTTTGGGCATTGGTCCTTTAGCTCCACTCTTTTTGACCTGTGGTGAGGTTAGAACATCACTGCAGAAAGTGTGTGTTGGAGCAAAGCCACTCAGCTTACGGTAAATGGAAAGAAAAGTGACAGAGGAAGGGGACAAGGTCCCAATATCCCTTTAAAAGGCATGCCGCCTATGACCTAAATTCCTTCAGTAGGTTCACCTCCTGAAGGTTTCACCACCTCTCAATAGTGACACAGGCTGGTCATCAACACTAGCGTATGGACCTTTGGGGGACACTGCAGATCCAAATCACAATACCATATACACTCCAACATATGAAACCAAACACACCAGCCAAATGCAAAATTTTGCATGAATGTTTGTTAAAAAAAAAAATCACGAAGTAGATGTAATCTATTTTTACCCTTTTATATTTCCTACATGACATTTATTAAATAATTCCCCAAACAATTTATTGCTAAAATATGATCTATATGTACTTTTTTTTTCAAAAAGTATGAAATTGATGGAAAAGTATATAACAGAGAGGCAGTCCTTGGACATTAATATTGGACATTTAACTACAGATGTCAGTTTCCACAATTTAAACAAAATAAAAATGAAGAGTAGTCAGGAATTTACAAACTAGAGCCATCCAGTGATTTGACATTATATTTACTGATTTGCACAGAATACAAAGCCTGACAATCCTAAGTGTTGCATAGGATATAGAGAGGTAGAGACTTTTTAACACATTATACTAGAAATATAAGTAGCCATCACTGCTTTGAAGAGGTGATTTGAGAATAGTTTAGTAAATGCCTATCATTCATGCACAACAATCACCTCTAGGTGTACATCTTAAAAACATTTTTGCATTGTGTAAAAGGAGAGAAATACCAAAATATAATAGTGAAAACAAGAAAATACTTCAAAACTTAATATCCATGAACAAGAGAATGAATAAGTGAACTATACCACATTTATATAAAAGGATGCTACAAGAAATTAAAATGCACAAGACAGAGTTTGTGGATAAACAGGGGTACATATCAAAAATATTTTCAGATAAGAAGCAAAATGTGGAAGGATACATTATGTTATGGTACTGTATGTAAAATTCTGAAGGTAAAATAAACATCTAGATATGTCTGGATATGTACTTATGTTGCAAAAGTATAAATCATGTACTAAAATGCTAAATACAGAAATTGTATTGATGGTTTCCTGTGCAGAAAGAGTAAAAGGAAAGGGATGAAAGAGGCATGTAGACTCAAAATTATGTCTTTAAAACTCTGTTTCCTTTAAAAAATGTAATGAAAGACAAAAATGCTAAAATATGGCATTTAGGACACAGGTATATGTGTATTAATTAAGGTATTCTCCATACATCCCTGTATTTTTCAAATGTGTCATAATTTGGGAAAGTGCTTAGACTTCCTGGCATTATAGTTCTTTATTAATAAGCCAGTAGAGAGAGCATCTGGTTGTCATAATCAAAAGCGAACAGGCTGGAGTCAAGTGTGGATACACAACTGCCCATGCAGAAAAAACAGTGTGCACTTTCCATTTCTACACTGTGATCACAGCTGTTGCCCACAAATCATATTAATAGTTAACATTTTAAAGCACTGATTAGATATTTTGCAGAGTGTTTTATGTGGATTATGGCATTAGGATAAAATGGAATCATTAGTCAAATTTAAATAAGATCTAGAATTCATTATAATTGATTGCCCATTATTGAAAGAGAATGTTGATATTAAAAGTTATTCAAAAATAAATGAGAAATGCACGTGGGGATGAAGGGATGTCAGACATAGGAGACCCCACACTACTCTGTAGTCTAAAAATTTTATCACTTCCAACTAATTTCGCTGGTATCTGATGCATAAATATCAGAATTCTTGAAACACTTTCTGAATTTTGTTGATCACAGTGAAGTAAGATATAGAATTGAATGAAAATGAACTGATAAGAAAACATGTAAGGAACATACCAAATCCCTTAAATAGAGTTCAGCAAATTTGTAGTTGATGATGACACTGGTCATTTACTGCATATTTTTTGTGAGTGAGCCACTGTTCTCTGGATTTTCCAAATATTTACTCTCCCAACACTTGTAATGATTTTGTGAGTAATGTGGACAGATTTCTCTCCTTTTCTGAAGCAAGTACCAAAGCAAAGATTTCAAATAAATTTACCAAAGTCACAAAACCGGTTTGTGATGAGGACAGACTTCCAAAGCTCAGATTCTTAGACACCATTCAGTGCTGACAGATATAATATAAAAAGTGATAAAATATACATATTTGCAGATTATGGATTCTGAACAAAGACAAGACAAAAATCATAATCTAATAGCTATAAGAATATAGGCTATCAAGAAAAATACAAGGAGGTACAAAATGAAGAGTAACAGGAAACACTGTAGAAAACTGGATCATCAGGATGTAAAAGAGCAGTCTTTATTGAACGAAAGCTGCTAGATGATCATTTTCAAGGAGATGAAACTGAACACTAGAAAAAGTAATGAATCAATTCAAATTTCAGACCTCATGCTTGGTGCAACTGGAATTTGAGCACAAATCTCTGGACCCTAAATCCATATCATTTTGCCACAGCATATACTATCTGGGCATTAACAGTCTCACTATGTCTGATTAGATTGTTGAGAGTTGCTGTCCTGTCATCCTTTACATTTCTAACACTCTACTGGGTAAAGGTGAAGGAGAGGAAAGAACAATGAGGGACAGAGTGCTAGGGCATCACAAGGAATTAATCTTTGCCAGGCATTTTGTAGAGAGTGAAGGCAGAGAAATATTACATTTTACCTTTATCTCACCCAGCCCCTTGCCCTTCAGTGATGCCAGTCATGTGGGAAGAGTGAAAAGCAAATACAACCAAAGCGTCAAGCACCATAAAGCAAAGGCAATGTTCAGCTTTCAGTCTCTGGTGAAAGCTGGACAGCATCACTTCTTAAGCAGTGGTACATTAAATAGCAGAAAAGAGACCCCAGGGATTTAACACTGGGGTGTATCTATACATTGACAATAAAGAAATGCTTATTGTTGTCCAGAATTCTTGGATGTCTCGGGAGAATGTGCAGCAGTACAGCATGCAGATAATTTTGGAGTGGGAGTTGGTTACGAGAAAGTGTCAGCAGAGGGCAGGAGAAATATCTTAGAGACGTATCTCCTCTGTATTTTGCTCTGGGCAGTGGGTCACAGTAGTGGCAAAAGGACAAGGCAATAGGAAAGATCAAAGTTCTTTTCATTCCAATGCATCTGTCCAAATTAGATCCTGAGAGGCAGGGTTACTAAGAGCAAAATATTCTTTAAATAGTAGCTTTAATTCCAAATAACAATGAAACAATTTTAAGATATGTGCAGTGCCACATACTCTGAACATAAAACATCCACCAGTTTTAAATTTAGTAGCATGCAACGAGAGTAATCTCTGTAAATACCATTGCATACCAGTAAAGAATTCCAATGTAGAATGCAGATTACAGTATTTATGGTAATCTATATGGCAGGTGTCTAAGGAAAATATAATTTTCTTATATTTTTGGTTTTGAGCATGTCAGTGGGATGCTGAAGGACCTTCTCTAAGAGGAGTATAGGTTTTCTTTAATTAATAGGGTTGTCTAATAGATAAGAAAGTGTTTTAATGTGATTACCCCTATGTATTTACTTATTCTTTCTGTAGGTGGTTGGACTTAATGACTTTTATTCTAATGCAAATTTGAATAGCTCTTCATTCATGAAAAAGGAAAAGAGAGAAATTTATAGCAATTGTACCAATTGTACCAGGCATTGTGTGTGTAGCTTTACAAGCTTTATCCTGCTAGCCCAATTAAGCCTCTCAATTTAAGAATGAAGAAGAAATTGAGGAAGTGGGGATTTTTCCAAGGTAACTTGGCTACAGGTAGTCAAGCTGGGATGGAAAATAAGATTGATCTGACTCTTAAAAGCCAATATCCCTTAAATTACATCACACTACCATTTGCATGCTCTCAAGAGCAGATGGGAATATAAGGAACAGCAGCATTGGCCACTGTATGTCTTTTAGAGAACACTAAAAGACAGGATAGAGAATCCCTGCTCTTCCAAGAGAAAGGCTGACAGATCTGCAGTTTCTCATACAAAGGCATTTCAGCATGGCAAGTGAGTTATTCACTGACAGTTTGCACTGTCCTTTTTCAATGCTTGAAGAAAAATTAGTTCTCCTTAAGGTAAGGTTAGAATCTAAAGTTAACAGTGAACTTGCACTTGTTATCAGCCCCCTTTTTTCAATCCTGAGGACTCTTGGGCAGTCTTTATTGTTCCATATGCCTAATAAACTATCAGGAGCATAGTAGGTCTTAATATTGCTGATTTGTGTTGAAAGAATGAAAATAAGTTGTTCAGAGTTTTCAACCTTACAGCATACGTTTGTAACTTTGAGGCAGTAATTTTATTTGTTTGATTCTGTGGAAATCTGCATAATTTTTGAATTCCTATTTCATACCAGGTTTGATTCTAGAAACACAAAAATAGACTCATCCCATATATTCAAGCTATACACTCTACTACCAATACAGACAGTAATTTGAATGGATGAATAAATGAAATGCACAGTGAAACATGAAACAGACACACCTGATGTGATACTATACTTTCATTTTTTCACATTTTTTTTAATCCTCTCCCCCTCCATCTATCCATTTTTCATAAGCTCTTAACTTATCCTTAAAAATCTTCATTAGGCATATATTTGCTCTCTATTTGCATATTCCTTTCCACCTATAAAATAGAGACATCAACTTAGACTTTTGGATCGGTATGATGTGACAGAAAAAAGAGGTATTTGTATAACTGCTTTGAGTTATTTAGAGAAATATGCTAGAAACAAACATATATAATTAGAATTCCAGCTGTACTGATGGAGACATTAAAAGTTGAGTCTGTAGGGACAGTACTTGAGAGGATCTAATACCAAAAGAAGAACATGAGTTATTTTCAATAAGTATATTATGATGTAAACTAACTTTCAAAGCTAGGGTTGAATTTCATCAAAAAGGAATTTTGCCTTAAAAGAACCAGTTTTAATTTAACATATATTAGTCCAATGTTCTCAGGAAAAAAAATATTTAGCAAAGTCCTCATGCAAATAGTATACTTGTAATATTATAAATTGCTGTTTCATTATATGAGAGATAGGCAGGGACTCTTAAAATATATGCTGAATGAATGAATGAAAATGTTATGACAATTATACTGAACTATGTTATGAAATATTAGGAAGTAAACAGTGTAAGTTATTTCAAACACTGACCTCAAATTTTATATCCACATACTTAAGAGTCAGGATAAATTATAATATTTTTAAGAATAAATAAAATTTTATATAACAAAAATAGCAAATTATCATGTTATAATTCTTTTCAGATGACTTTGACAAAATATCATAGACTGGGTGGCTTACAAATAACAGACATTTATATCTGACAGTTCTGGAGACTAGGAAGTGCAAGATCTAAGCATTAGCAGGTCAGGGCTGCTTCCTCATTCATAACCCTTTTTTTCACTGTAACCTTATATCATAGAATGAGGAGATAGTCTCTGGGGTCTCTTTTATGAGGACATTAATCATATCATAAAAGCCACACCTCTTAATACCATCACCTTGGGAATTAGAATTTCAAAATGTGAATTTGGGATTAAAATAAAAAATAAGTTCATTGTGGTCAGTGTTTGAAATGTTTAGACCAAAAGTAAACAGCTTTTTGAATTTTGAATTTTTCTTTATTTTGTGTCAGATAGACAGTGTCTTAGTGACTACTGACATTAAAGGACCAAAATTAGAGAATGATACAGTACTGATGGTTATGTGTCTTATACTTGAAGCATTTAAATATTAAAAAATGCTTCAGTTGGTTTATTTATTTTAGAGTGTGCTATACACTACTAAAACTACTTGACATGAAGTCATGAGGTATATCATTAAAGGAACAACAAGAGGAAATATTGGTGAACAAAATAGATCCCAAAACAAATAAATTAGCGTGGACAGATTATGAAAGAAAATCTTTAAAAGTTACAGAAAAAGCAACTAAAGCACAGATAGAGATTAAATATATGGGGAGATTTAACAATCAGAACTGACAGATCTGAAAACACATCTTGAATTTTTGTTTGAATTTATAAACAAAAACATGTAAATATTTTCTCAAATTCATAAACTTACTGTCTGTAAGTTTAGACATAGTCTCAAAATGTAATGTTCTAAAACTAGATTCAAACTAGAGAGCCTTATTTTTCATCTTGGGACTTCCTCTGTAACTTGAAGGAAACTGAAATTCCCAAAGAGAGAAGCACATGAATAAACAGCCAACTTCAGTGTTCCTTACAATTAGATAAGGTGGTAAAGGACCACCCCATAAACACTCAAATAGGAGTGTGGGAAATCAGGCTGCCTTCCAAATACTTCAGTCAGAAAGTAAGTGAGATCCTATCAATACAAAGGGAAAACTTACTGAATAATCATGCAATGAAAAATGCAAACAAGGAAACCACCCTGCAGCAAATATATAAATTCAATGAATAAAAAGTAATTCGGTATTGCCATAATGAGGCCCTGAGCTACTATTAATAGTTCTATTTGACATGAAAAATGTTCATGCTTAAAATTTCCTTTTGCATTTTACCTATCAGATCTTTGTTTTGGAGCATGCATTTATCAAAATCATTCACTGCCTCCCTCTAGGGACTCAGTTAATATGTTTGCCAAGTTGTTATAATCCTTTCATATCCACTGTCAATGAATAATGATGGTTCTTTAATCACACATTTGAGCTACAGATATTCTAAATCATCACTTCTATGATTCTTTATATTGCTTCAGTAATAAAACTAAAGAATTCTCAGAGCATTTTTTTAAGATTTAATACATACCCCCACTGTAAAGCCAATTCAGTTGGGAATAAGAGAGAAACCATTCAATGGGAATTCAGTTTGTAAATGAAATCAAAAAATTAAAAGTTATTCTTGTGAGATTGATTGTTAAAAATGTGTTAATGCATTTCACATTGATCCCTCTGATTTTCTTCTTGTTTTGCTAACAGAACAGAGTATTATAAATAAGAATGTTTTAGGTAGAAAATAAAAACTGGTAGAAAGCATTTACGAAAATAAATTATTTCGCACATTTGACAGTATGAAAGCTCTACTAAATGTAAACTGGAATATGAACTTCCTTACATTCTCTTTTTTTAAATTTTTTTAGTTGAAGATGAACACAATACTTATGTCTTTTTATGTGGTGCTGAGGATTGAACCAGTGCCTCGCACTTACTAGGCAAGTGCTCTACCACTGAGCCACAATCCCAGCCCTCTTACATTCTCATCTGTGAGACCTTGTGAACTCTTGAAATGGTATGGGGCTTGACTCATGAAAATTGGTTTCTAGTTACTCATTAGCACTAGGATCTCATTTTTTCCCATCCTCAATAAACAAGACAAAACAAAACAAACCTACTATGGAATAGGTGGCATAGGACCATAAGACAACAAATCAACAAATTGATTTGGGGATCAGAAGATTAAGATTTCAATCCAAAACATGTCACCCTCTGGTTGGGCGGCTTGTCATTATGTTTCTAGACCTCCCCTCACCTCATTTAATGATCAAGGGAGATGGATTATACATTCTCAGGAATTTTTTTTTTTGTCCCTGAAATTTTAGGACTATAAATTATACTAAATTAAAGAGTTATTTTTCAATATTGGAAATAAACATTTGTGAGAATTCACTGAAAGAATAATTTTTTATAAAATTCAGCAAACTCTTTATTATTCACACTGAACACTATTGTGCTCTGAAAGTCTTTTTCCTTATGTGTATGTATAGCTATTACTGTTGTTTATTTTTATTGGTGAAGTGTTTCTAAAAATCAGTCATTTCTTTTGATTTCTAGAATATTCATTTATCACAAATTCTAAGTAAAAATTTACCTTTTCTTTAAATGATCTCATATTTTACCTAACATTAGGTACTATTATTATTTCCATTTTTCTCTGTGATGATGAGGGGACTTACCCTAGTATATGGTAAGGTGACTGAAGTCATCATTAGCAGATCCCTGTTGCTCTGCCTATCACACTAGTGAGTGAGACTGATTGTTTTTAAAGAAAACCCATCCTCTTCTGCAGAGAGTGTGATTTAGAAGCTCTGAAACTGAAGACTTAAGGCCAGCAGCATAAGGCAGCCCCCCAAAGACAGGAAACAGATCAAGAATGCAGGTCCAGTAAACTTTCTGGGAAAGACATCCTCTGGCTCTTACTAGAGAGGGTGTTTGTGAAGCAGTCCTCTGGAGTTCATGGGGCATGATGGTGGATCCTATTGACAACTTTGGTCTTTGAAGCAGTATATAAGTAATCTTCTGATCCTAACTAGGTACCAGAGGCCAAGAGAACTATAGATAAACAGAAGCTAAGACACTGGCTGCCTCAAGTCACCCCACCTCTGAATTCCCAGAGGAGTTTCTGAAATAAGATGACATTAACACATGCAGCAATCCTACACTCCATTTCCTTTAGGAAATAAACAAGACATTCATAGTGTCTGACTTCCAGAAAAACAAACTAATGTATTCTTTCATTTTATAATTCCTAAGTTAATAATAATTTTCATGCTATTTAAAAAGGTGTTCCAATGGAAGCTGCTTCTCTCTCTGAATATTCAAGTTCTTTGTTTCAGAGGAACTGGCACCTGAACATTAAAGTGTTGAATAGCTCCTTCAGCCTGGTGTTTGAAACTCAGTTACACTATTTATGAATTGTTTTTGTTGGGCAAGATTCTTAATCTGTAAAGCCTTAGTTTCCTTACTTGTAAAACGTGGATTTGGAAAAATTATTTCCCTAGATGTTAACTAGAAGATTGCAAATTCAAATTGATTTCATGCATTTCCAAGTTTCTAAATTGATTTTCATCCTTATAGAAAACCACCATATTTTGATTCAAAATGTAAATAATCATATTTTCTTCTTAACATCAAAAAACAATGTTGAGTGAAAACATACAAAGACCATGGGGCTAGGGAGTTAGCCTAGTGGTAGAGCACTTGCCTAAAATGTATCAGGCCCTGGGTTCAATTCTCAGCACTACATAAACATAAATAAATAAAATAAAGATAGTGTGTTCATCTACAACTAAAAAAAAATTTAAAAAAATTTTAAAAAATGTACAAAGACCAGCTCAAGTGTGAGTGATGTCATTTCTATATGCTTGGGTGCTTTCTGAGCAATGAACTCCATGTTCCTAGGTCATATAAATTGTAAGGAGTTCCAGATTTTCTATTTGTTACTAAAGAACAAAATAAAATTTGTAAAAGTTTTGCCAAGGAAGAGAAAATCTCCAAGAAACTCTTCTGGGAAAATAGCAGTCGCAGAGGACCTGAGACTGTGGGGTTGAGTCTATATTCTGGAATTCCTTTGGCTCCTGTCAATCATATTAGCTTTCCAGAAGAGTTTCTATAAAGACTCTGGAAATGCTTCTAGATTTTACCCTACTAATAAATTCAATAAAATTGAATTTTATTCCTAGGAGTATTAGAGTGTAGCTGATTGAGTAATTAAGTAATTAAATTAAAAACTATGAAGCATAATTTCATTAGTCAAAGTTAAAAGATTGCATCTTGAGTGAACATAAAGTAGGTTTCTGTTCCAGAAGTAAGTAAATATCAAGCTTACCATATATTGGTAACTGGGGGCTTCATGGAGAAAATTGAAGGCACATAAATCATTCATTCATAAGGGACCCTGTGAACATAGTTTTCTTTCTGTAGCAAACTAAGTCCTTTAAATGACAGTTAAAGGGAGTGTTTCATTCCCCATATAATTCCACATTAAATTGTACATTAATAATGTGATATTTTCAAAGAGTCAATTTTCCTACTTCCCTTCTAAGAGAGACTCAGAAAAAAATTTTAAATTACCTCTATAAAGTTTTAAGTATAGATTGTATAGAGAAAATTTGCTTCACAAGTTTGTGGTTTAGGTCTTTTTTTTTAATTTAGTTTTTCAGTGTCTTAGAATTATACATAATTGTGGGATTCATTTGTGCCATATTCATATACACACATAATTTGATTAATCTCATTCCTTAGTATGCTCCTTTTCCCTCCTTCCCTTGATCTACTTGCTCTACTACTTATATCCCTTTCATTATTATTATTATTATTATTATTTTAATTGGTACATTATAATTATGTATATAAGTCAGATTTCATAGTGGTATGTTCATGCATGGACTTCTCCATGGATATCTTTTCATTCTTTCTGTCATGTGCAAGTTCAGGGAATAAGATATCAGATGGAATAATTTTAAATATAGTGACATTTCTTATTAGATGTGGAATCTTGAGTGTGATACTGAACCTTGACATTTACTGTTTCTTTAATAACACTAATAATAACACTAATAATAACTGTTTCTTCTAATAGTAACACTAACATTTATGCCCTACAATTATTGTGGAGTTAATAAAAGATAAAATCAAGAAAGTGTTAAATCAGTCCTTGGCATAAAATTATTTATTAATGGTTTGCTTTTATAGTTGTTGGTATTATTGTTAATTTTGCAAATTAGGTGTGTCAGTCAGGTTTTCATTGTTCTGACTAATATACCTGACAAGAACAACTTAGAGGAGAAAAGATTTATTTTAGCTCACAGTTTTAAAAGATTCACTCCATGGATGGCTGATTTCAAGGCACAACCATCATGGTAGAAGGACGTGGCAAAGGAAAGCTGTTAAGCTCATGGCACCTGGGAAGCACAGAGAGAGAGTAGAAGTGGCTGGGGACAAGATAAACCCTTCTAAGGCACACTGTCCAGTAACTAATAAGGTACAAAATCCCAATAATCCATTCAAATGGATTAACACATAGATGAGGTTAAAGCCCTCATGATTCAATAACTTTCCCAAAGCCTCACCTCTGGATATTGCTGTATTAAGGACAAATTCCTCAACACATGAACTTTTGGAGAACATTCCAGATTCAAACTATAACATTAAGTGAAGTGTGAATAAAAATTTTACCCTCTCAGGATATATATCAGTGTAAAGAAAATTTTTTTGAGAATTGTATTTTGCACTAATTTTGACAAAGAAGAGTTGCAGTTGACAAAGAACACTACATCTGGTAAGCAAACAAGACCAACATTTTGCTGACAAATATCTGCCTATCCTCAGGCTCCGACAGCTATGATAGACTTGGCAGTTCACACCTGTAATGTGTGTGTGATGAGAATGTGCTGAGTTCCTGAAGATCACATTTTTAGTATTCCCTGCATTAAGTAAACATTAAATATTCATGGCCCATCAGGATATTCACTAACCTCTGTTTCTTTCAGTTCGACCTTGATAGTTATCATTTCTGCTTCTACATAACTGCTAATTGGTTTTTTAAAATATCATGAGTCTTTCAATTAAATTGTTTTTTATTACTGAAAAATAGTGCATGAAACATAGAAAACATTAAAATACCACAATATAGAATATTTAATTATTCCTATTACTCACTATTCAGAGATTACCCCTATGGATATCTTTACATGTCTCCTTCCAGATATATCTTTACATATCTTTTCCTCTCTCCAACTCTAGAGAGAGGTCATAGAGCTTACACTGTTTTAGTCATGTTTGACAAGATCCTGCTGTATGGTGCAGTGATCCTGCGATACAATTCTAATCATCTCCTGTAGGGTTATCCCCAACCCAAGGTGGAGGGCAGGAGCGTAAGAAGGAAAGATGGCAGGATCTTTCATGTCCTCTGATATGTCTCTTGAGTTTCCTAACCCTAGGTCTGGGAAAATTGCCAACAAAAATCACATTAACTTTGTAGCTGACGCTCAGAATAGAATTAAAGCATTAAGACCCCCTAAATTTGTGTATAGTTTGGATTAGTAAGGAAGTAAAGCAAATCATCTTTCATTGTTTCTTCCCAGGAGAAAAGAACTCAGGGTTTATCTTGTTCAAAATGATCTTGTAAATTACCCCAAATGAGGAGCAAACCAAATCATATGTACTAGTAATTGTAGTAATGTAAATAAGTTCAGAAACAGTCACAACACAATACCTCCAAACATAAAAGACTTATAGACTATTAGTAGTACTCTAAATTAGAATAATATTTCCAAAAGGGTATTAGGCAGTGTTGACTTCTCTGTTTATATTTCCAGTACAGGTAAAAGTTCACAGAGATGTTTATATGAGTGATTGCTTCATGATGTTTGGGGATAGGAAAAATTTGAAACCTCTTAAATGTCCAATAGTATGTAGCTGCATATAAATTATAGTGTATTCATATTTTTGGATACCCTGTTCATGTTAAGCAAAATGAAATACCTATGTTGAAGACTTCTGGAATATGTGGTAAAGAAAGAAAAAGAGGTACAGGACAATGTCTCATATCTGTCCACTTATGTTAAACAGACATAAAAATATTTACATATAAATAAATATATAAGAAAGAACTAACAAGGTCTATTTATAGGCAGAGAGAATGAAAAGTAGGAAAAGGGGATATTCGATGTTCAGGTAATAACTTTTTAGCTTTTAAACAAAGTTGTGTCTAGATTTCTTTTATAGTTGAAAATATTGGATTAGAATCAATAGGCTAAAGAGGGCAAGGTTTTGTGGGGTACAATTCAAATTCGTAATGCTTGTTAACTAGGTAATGAAATTATGGAGAACTTTTCTGCTTTCTTTCATTTATTGTCTGAATTATTTACTATGAGCACATACTATTTTTAGAATTAGAGAAAATGTTGAATTTAAAAACGGAAGTGGTGATTTATAGTACATGCTCCTGAATTATGCTGATAGGATTCAAACACTGTGAATAAAGGCAATTTATTAATTTTTTTCTAATAATAATAGTGGTTGAATCATCTTAGATATGCAGTAAAACAGAGATGTCATTGTTATGTTTACCTAAAAACTTAGGAGAAAAATGTTGATGGTCTGAGCAGCTTTATGTGCAACATAGATTAAGTTAATTACAAAGTGAAGTAAAGAGAAGTAGGTAACAGGATTAAAATGGTATTCATATCTATGTCTGGAATGTTCTTATTATTGTAAGTCGTAATGCTCTTACTTTTGTCATGAGGAATTATTTCATTTTTCCATCATGAATGAGCTGGCTTTTTTTTTTTTGGTGTTTTCACAGAGAGAATATCATTTACTGTTTCTTAAAGTATCCTTTACAACTGAAAAAAAAAAGCAGTCACAAGCCACATAGTAGAGAAGTTGTTCATTACTTCTCCTAATAGCTCTATTTTATTTAGTGATTTATATATGTAGTTTCACAGGATTATTACAGAGGGCAGTAAACTCTGAATTATTACTAAGATGCACTACTTCAAACTTTGGAAAGTGGTATTTCCACTAAAGGTGTTATTTTCCACAGGATTGTATGTTTATCACAGCCCTTCTTTAGACATGAGCACATGCTCAAATGCACTCAAGTATATGTGAGACATACCTTGCCCAGAGGTTTGTTGAACCTGCTTTGGACCCAATATTGTTCTAGGACTTGTCATCCTTGTTCTAAATCCAATTTTCTATGCTTTGGTCATTTACAAGCCTTTGAAGGTAAGATTGGAAGATGGGTTCCTTTTATAATACTGAAATTCCAGAGAGATATTTGCTTAATACTAGTTAATAATAATACTTAATATATACTTAATAGTCAATAAATGTGTCTTTAAGGAATCAGTAGCTTGACATATTTTTGCAACTAGTTCAATTTTAGTTACTCTCCTCATGTTATATACCTGCCACATGAGGATGACAAAATGCCATTTTAAAGGCGACAGCTATGTGAACTGCAGCAAGAAATGATAAAATTATTATCATTTTAGCAAATGGAGGTTTGGATGTGCAAATGTTGAGAGGAATTATCCAAGAGGCTCTGTTTTACTAAGGATGAGAAGGCTGGGCAGCACACAGCTAAATAACTGGTCACCAGGCAGAGAATGCAAAGATCTCCGATGGTGAAGAACTTGAAGAGGTGAAGGGAGAAGGTAAAAGAGAATAGTGGCAAGAGAAACCATCCCAACACACATAGTTTCTTATATGTGAAGCCATGCTGCCTGCAAATCAATTCCAATTTTGCCATTGGTTATTTACCTTTGGTCAGTAACAACTTTAATAAATATCAATATTTCCATATATAAAATCAGATTTATTAATAATATCAGCAAGTTTTCTCATAGGGGTGTTATAAAAATTAAATGTGATAATACCCATAAATTACTAGTAAAATGTTTGGCATGCAATTACAATGAAAAATATTAACCAACCTGTTATGATTTAGATGTGATGTTTTCCCAAAGGCTTGTGTTGTGTGGGACAATACAAGAAAGTTTGGAGGAGAAAAGATTAGGTTACATCCAATCAGTCCCTGAATTGGTCCCTGATGGGATTAACTGGGTGGTAACTGGAGACAGGTGAGGTGTTGATGGACGAAGTGGTTCATTGGGGGCATGGCTATGGGATATATACTTTGTATCTGGAGTGTGGAGTCTCTCCCTGCTTACTGATTAACATGTGAGCCGCTTCCCTCTGCCACATTCTCCCTCTCATGTCTCATCATGAGCCCTGAGGAACAGAGGATGGAGACCTCTGAAACCGTGAGATCCTGAATAAACCTTTCTTCCTCTACAGTGGTTCTGGTCAATTCTTACTATAAAATAATGAAAATTTATAACAGCGTAAGTAATGGAGCAAAATAACTGAAGGTCAAATTAAATTTGGAAGTTTGAGCATAGAGAAGATTTGTGTTGAAAAATATTTGAGAAAAAGTTTGCTTGATTTTAGGCCTAAGGATAGGTATGAATCATGGGAATGGAGAGAGGAGAAAGCACAAAAGAGGGTTTTTACAAAAGTGCTTCAAGATAGTTTCTTGTTTTCCAACTTTGGGGGGACAGAAGGTATTCTCATCGGTGTTAATTACTTGCTGCTTTAGGCATGTGGCGGGAGAACTACCCAGGACTTGGAATGGGGAGTTTCCCAAGGGTTTAGAGGCTTTGAAGTCCTGTGCCCCACATTGTGCGAATCTGCACTCAGACCACTGCTCTCCTGAGGATGACTGGGAAAATGTTTTTGAGAGTAATTTAGCCCACAAGAAAAGGAGAGACAAACGAGATCATAGAAAAAGTGGTACTAGGTTCTGGTTTGGAATATGACTGCTTAAATCCTTCCCTTTACAGTCAGGGCTGGTTCAGGGATTGGGAAGGAGCTGGTGAGTATCAATTTCGCAAAAATGAGGACAGGGGTCCTGCAGAGACTGAATATCTGTGCAGTCTCACATGGAGACTACTGACAGGATGGAGGCAATGGGTTTTAAAATGAATACAGGCTCTGTAAAATAGTTGTTCATTTCTGTGCTTAATGACTTCCTTTGAGCAAGTCACATTTCTGTTTAGTAGGTCAGAAGGGTAGCAAAGTCTCACTTCCAGGGTATTTCTTAGGTCTACGTAATAGGAAAGTACTAATATTCTAAATGGAGTTCCATTAAGGCGTCAGGAACTACTGAAGAAAGGTCACTTTGTTTCTCTCCTTAAAGTCATCTTGGTCCCTATAAAGATGCAAATTGGAGTGTTAGCAGGAATAACTTGACATGGGTTGCAAACCAAGAACACCCATAATTCCTGACTACCATTGAGTTAATTGCTCAGTTGTCTTTCTGTGTCAGAAACTCCCTTAAATTAGGAAAACACATTGTCTATATAGCCATTAAATCTGAATAACAAATTCCATGTTTGTTTGAAGAAGTAAAGAGCTCATTTGATCTCATGCTTATCAGTAAGCACATCTACAGAGGAGTGCCCTGTTGAAATGATTCATGTTTCTGTTACCTAAGACTGTTGTGGCTGTGGATAAAGAGATTTAAATTCTGAAATTTAGACTATCTCTCCAATTAGAGTATGCATCCATTATTTTATAAAGTACTGACTTCATGTAAAAATTTTGCTGCAAAATATCAATATAAACTCATTCCTTTTTAACAAAATTTTACACAGATCTAAATCTGACTTTTAAAATACAAGTTCAATTCTATAACCTAACTAAGTGTTTATGGTCTTTTTTTTTTTTTTTTTTTTTTTTTTTTTGCTTGATGTTGGAAGATGTCCAGTTGTAATGTTTGTTTCCTCCAACTACCAAAGGGGATAAATCTGTGGAGTCATATTTGGTGTCACAGTTTACATTGTTGTGTGAGGAGACTGTTTTGACATACTGGCAATAAGTAGTTGGGACTGCCTTTAAAGCAGCAAAAGATATTCTTCAATTTTTATATGCCACAATTATAAATTGATTCATCTACCACTATCTTAAATTATGAAATTTAAAAATATATTCTAAAGAGAAAAGAAAGGCTGAATTTTTTTCATTAATTTTCACTTGACATATCTTTCCTCAAGAATTGATAGAATAGGGATGGGGTTGTAGCTGAGTGGCAGAGTGCTTGCCTCGCATATGTGAGGTACTGGGTTGGATCCTCAGCCCTACATAAAAATAAAAAATAAATAAATAAATAAAGGTATTATGTTCATCTACAACTAAAAAAATATTTTAAAGAAATTTAAAAAAATAATAGAATGTTTATCTAGTGATTAATAAAATGTCCTGTTTTCTGTTTGGCCTACAACACTTGATGCGTGATAAGTGATTAAGTTAGCTGATTTGTGAATGACTTGTCTTCCTTAGATTGTTTTTATATTGGGGTGACCATCTTTACACTTTGAAAAGGCAGAATGCGTGATCTAAGATCTAGATAAGGAAAAAAACTGAAATGAACATCCACAGTTGGACATGACACTGAATTTCATCTTTGTAGCACCTGATTGTTTTTATAAAGTCAATGTGAGTTTGTGTGCTTGACAGGGATTGATGGACTATTTGGTACCAACATGATTGTGCTGCATTCTTTATATACAGCAGCCAAATTCTTTTAGTTTGCCCTCTCCTGTCAAATGAAGAACTGTAGTATTATCTGGAAGAAAAATTCACTAGGTTTATATTTTTGTATCATTATAAAAATATAATTTAAAAGCATACTGTAATGCCAGATTCATGGGACCCCAGTAGACCTCCAGGAGCCGAATCCGATGCAATCACACAAGAGTGTTTATTGCAAGCTGCAGCCTGGACTCACAACCATTTTTGAAGAAGCGGTCCTGAGGAGTGAGTCCTGACCCTTAGTTCAGTGAGATTTTATAGGTGGGGATACTTTATGTGTCACAATATCAAACAGCAAATCATTTCACACTGCAGGAATATCAAACAACAACTCTTAACATTGATTAGCACATTCATTAGAGGAACTAGTCCAGTAGGGGTGATTGGTTAATTCAAGTGGTGGATACATTTGAACTGATTGGTTTAGGCTGGGAGGTGTTGCAAGAGTGTATAGGCTAAACTGAAGGGTGACCTAATCATGTTATCAATCACTACTGTTTGTTATCAAAACTACTGGGAGTGTCACCTGGCATTTCAGATATTTTCCCTGTCTCACTCTGATTGGTGGTCCGAATTAGGCCTCAAGCATTCTTTTGGTCTCTTCAGGAACTTGCATTTGCTGAGTCAAGGACATCTGGTATGGACAAATGACTCAGCAGGGTACTTTATGTGCCTAGGAATGGGTTTTCCAAGGACTAGGGTCATTCCCCACCCCCTCCTTTGGACTGGCCCTGCTCTGAGGTAGAGGCTGGTTTCTCAAAAATGGAGTCACATCAGTTTCTCAATACAATTCTGCAAGTCCATCTTCTGCATTTTTTTTTTTTAATTCGAAGCAGTCAGAAATCATTCCTGTCCTCTGTTGATCCTTACCATGCCTGTCTGATAAAGCCCCAAGGCTGGATCAGGCCCTACTGAGTCTTTCCACCACCCCAACTATTGAGCTGTAACCAGATATGTGATTGAGTACATGGTGCCATTGACAGTTCCTGTCTCCCATTTCAATTGGAACTTCAGCCCTTTGGTCTTTTTTTCTTTTTTTTCTGTTCTCCAGGCAATGATCTACTAACTATTGGAAGTGAAGGTTACTTTCTACTTCTCTCAAACTTCTGATCCCATCACAGTTTCAGCTGCCTACCTTACAGACAACACCAGATGGGATGTCCTTTCTTTGTGTCCCGCCATCTACAAACATACAGATCCAGGCACAAACTTCTTAAATTTTGTCCCTTCAGGTCAAATTGAATTATTCCACTTAATGACTTCCTTTGAGCAAAAAGACTCATCCGTCTTATTACCCCCCCCAACATTCCTACATCCTTCTGACTATCCCTTTTCTACAGAGTTCTCCATAATCTTGCCTTTTACGGTAGCTGCCTCTCATCAGCACCAAAACACCAGCAGTTTTCTGCCATTTAGAATACATTTACAACCTTATTTCCCATCAACTTTCATATCAACTTTGATGACTTTTATTGAATGTTTTATATGCCAAGAGCTTTGCTAAAACGTGTAACACGTGTTTGGCATTTGATTTTTACCAATTGTCACTTTTTAGACAAGTCAGCAGAGAACAAAATAACTATAATAGTGAGTGGCAGAATAAGATTTCAAGTCTAGCCCTCTGACTTTCTTAATCCAATGGTGTGTTCCACATTACAAGCTGAAATGTTTTTAATTAAATTCAAAGAGTTATGAATCATTGATTCTGATACATTATTCCCATTTTTTTCCTCAATCAAGGGCAGGCTGGAATGGATACCCAAAACTCCTTCATCCAGGTCATCAAAGGAAATCAAATCCTTAATCAAAACTAACAAGCTAGCATCAATCAGCATGTGACACTCTTATGTTGTTCTCAAATTGAGGGTCAATGACTCTGAGTTTGATGCCCCTCGTTTGTGCTTGCTTTAGCCTTAACGTGCAGTGGTAACTACCTCTTGGTGTATTTGTATATTTTACTAGATTCTGAGAACATGTGTTTGTCCGTGGTGATGCAATTATGGTATGTGATGCAATTATGACTTAATAGTATCATCTAATAACTGCATGGATATTCTTCATAGGTAGCAATATTTAAGTTAAGAATTCTTGATCCAGACCTGGTGGTACACAGCTGTAATTCCAGTGACTTGGAAGGCTGAGGCAGGAAAGCTTCAATTTTAAGGTTGGTCCTGGGCAACTTAGGGAGATCCTCTCTCAAAATAAAATGAAAAAAGGCTGGGATGCATTTCAGTGGTAGAATACCACTCAGTTCAATCTACAGTACCATAAGGAAATAAGTACATAAATTAATTTTAGAAAACCTTGAAAATTATACTATATGTTGAATTATCGGAATATTTATCAAATTTAAGCTAATTCAAGTTATAGGGATTCAATACATGTTAACATTAAACAGTAGTTCTTCTGTTTTAATATTGTGAGTGCCCATATACATGTGATTTGTCAGTTGTAGATTTCTGGAAATAATTTTTTCCCTCTAACTTATGGTTAGGAAAATAATAAAGAATAGTTTCTCATAAAGAAATGTTATCAGAAGCAGGAAAATGAAAATTAACTTCCATCCTTCATTCTGCCTTTCTCCTTATATTTTTTCTTTCCTTTTTCACCTTCCCCTATTTCTTTTTCTTTCTTTAATATTTTGAAGTCTTTGGGTGAGCTTTAAGAAACGTGCTTCTACCTCCTATGTTCCTGATTTAATCCAACTGGGCATCAGGCATTTGAAAACTTCCCCTGTGATTCTAAAATGCAGCTAAGTTTCAGAGCCACTGGGTTAGATAGTCTCTAATGTACTTTTCACTTCTAAAAATTCTAGGTTCTGTTATTTTAAGGGAGTCTCAAGAGTGTTTTTAAAATACGAAACATACCAGAAGATTCTCTTTCAAAATGTTAGAGACCAAAATATTTTGTCTTTTTATCTAGTTAGCTTGATTGAAGCCTCATGTTGTCAGATGTAAAATTCAAATGGTCATCACTTGATAATTGTTGCTGACTTTCTTCTATTTTTTTTTTCAGGCCACTATACTATTAGCATTTAGAAAATTATCTAAAAAGAAAATCACTTAATAAATAGTGAGAAAAACTTGTAAGCAAGAACTGAGTTACATCCTGCTTTAAATGAGCACCAGTGTGGTTTTGAGTACATTGAAGTTTAAGAGGTTTATTTGTTCATGTATCTGATTTGAGTCTTCCATGACTGACTATGGATTCTGTGGAAATGGAAGTACATTATAAATTGGATAGTCATTCACTACAAGAATGTCAAATGATTTACCATTAAGATGGCAGATCCTATTAATGCAGATACACTTATATCTATTGAAATTTTTATTTTATTTTCCTCTCTGTTCTTCCTTAATTGCAGGATGGTATGCTATATTAGCTAGAATTTAATTTTTAAGCAGATATAAAGGTAAGAGTCAGATCTTACCTTTAAACTAGTTTTTTAAAAAAAATATGTTTTGGCCAGAGTCAGAAGCTTTAGTTTGTGAGAGAAAGTTTTAAAATGAAAATCTGAGTTAAACTCATCAGTGTATACATCTAAAATGTTAATATTCAACACTAACGTTTTCTCAAGAGGCAAGGACATAAATTGAGAGGCCTATTGTGGATTCAAAAATGACATTTGTTTTGTTCACACAGTTTCATAGACAATAAGTCACACGGGTGCTAACATTTTCTGTGAGTTTTTTCCAGTTTAACTATGCAAATTCTTATGTACTTTATCTCATTTTAAGTAGAGTTATTGCTCACTTGTGTACTAGAGTTGGCTGATGTTGCCAAGTACTTTATTTATGTATGTTTCAAAATTCTGACTTGTACCATTGAAAGCAAAGCTTTTATTTTGTTTTGGTTTTTTAATGAAATGATATTATATTTGCCAAATTCAATGGGAGAGCAGTAAATAGAAGATGAGGCTGTAATACTCGGACCTGCATTGTCATAGGTGTAGAACTTGAACTTAAATGATCTCTGTGTTTTAGTTCCTTGCATATAAATATGTGTGCTAATATCCTTAACATTTAGTTTTCAGAGTTATTGAAGTAATTAAGCAATATCTGTGTCAGTGAAGTAAAATGTTTGAGTGATATGTTACCATGTTTAAGTTGTTAATTTACATCTGTACACAGGTTTATTTGCACAAGTGGAGAGAAGTCAGGAATGATCATACAGACATATTCAAGTAGGTGCTAGTACTGCTAATGGAACAGAGAATATAGAGAAACATGCATTCTTTCAAATAAATTACTAATATTAATTTGACTTTCTAAATATAGAAACACATTAGCCATACTATATAATTGCATTAATATTTAAGAAAGATATTAAAATATAAATGTAAAATACATTAACATTAAAATAAAAGAGTCTATTTTCAGAAAGTGTTTAATACCTATAAAGAATAAATTTAGCAAATTGTCCTTGACTGTCATGAACACAGAAGATCAAATGTGAGACTTTTTTTCCCCATATTTTTAATTGGTGCTTTATAGTTTGTTTTACATAATGGTGGGATTTGTTGTTACATATTTGTACATGCACACAATACAAAACATCATTTGGCCAGTATCATTAAGTTACATATCAGTTTCTGTTAAACGTGAGTTTCAGACAATAAACATTTTCAGGCATTTTCTTACTGTTCAGCAGATAGGCTGGCCTCCTTTCTGTTCCCCCGATGTCATCACTCTCTTGCCTAGAATATAGCTGAACATTTTGTGTTCCTTTGACCTAGAATACTCTTCCTTAGCTTTAATAT
The DNA here is from genome assembly GCF_048772815.1 of Callospermophilus lateralis. Taxonomy (NCBI): domain Eukaryota; kingdom Metazoa; phylum Chordata; class Mammalia; order Rodentia; family Sciuridae; genus Callospermophilus; species Callospermophilus lateralis. The sequence continues at coordinate 832,584 of NW_027512606.1, forward strand.
TGCTGGTTTATGCTTATCCTTTGATTTTCACCTCAAATGAAGACATTACTTGACTGTGTTAGGCAACCAGTTCTATTTACTCTCTTATCAGTCTGTTTCCTTCCTCTATTATTACAGTGGGCAACACTTTTCCTGCACTTTAATATAAATTCTTACAAGTGCAGGGACCTTATGTGCTTTATCTCAGCTGTACTCCTGGTGTCTACTGCAGTGCCTGGTGCATGAATATATGATGAATGAGTCAGTGATTCTCTGATATGTGAACTGGAGACAGACAATAACATATCAAAAGCCTGAAAACATAAACCATCTGAGAGCTTAAATGTCAGTGAAATAAATTAGCTGTCTTGTCCAACTGATTCCCAGAGTGTAACTATTATAGAATTTTCTTCTTTAGATGGAATTAGAAGTTGCATAGTCTTATGTATGTGTGTATATATATATATATATATATATATATATATATATATATATATATATATATATATAATATATTTGAGTTCCCCAAAAAAGTACAACCACAATAATAAAGGTACAGATTTTAGGGGTTTTATTTGCTTCACATTGTATTCTGTGGTAATGCATGATATTTTATGGATGCTTATACACTTTGCTGTCCAGAATAAAAGATCTTGAATTGCAAATAGATGATGAAATGAAATGAACCACCTTTAAGCATGAGGTGACTGGCAACAAGTAGTAGGTCAGTAAGAAGAGTGACGTCAATACTGAATATATGCTGATCATCCAGTCCGCTCAGAACCCTGAAGAGTGGGTGGATAAAGCAGGCAAACAGTAAGTTAAATTTAGCCTGCAATGATTTCTTGCCCCTGGGAAAAATAATTGCTTCGTTCCATTGCCAAAAGGGAAACCGGCATCAGCTTAATTTGCCTGAGTCTGCCATAAACTGCAGATGGAACCATAAAACATAGTTAGAATAAAATTAAACACATCTGTCCTAATCTAAAGCAGGTAAGGCCAGGCAGCCAAGAAACATCAAAGTATAATGCTGCACACAGATTACAATATGGAGAGGTGTATTTTAAGAGATTGCTGACAGTGGGATAGAGAACCCTGAAATCTTGTATTGCTTTGTTTTGCTTTATTGAATCTGCTTTGTGCTGGTTGCCATTGTAGTTTTAAGACTCTACCAACACACCTATGAAGAAATAAACCAATAGAGAAAATCATTGATTTAAAGTCCAGGAGTTTATTGCATTTTAATCAGGATTTCTTTCCTGAGCTGATAATACCTTAGATTATTTGAATTACAGGGAATCAGAAGTCCCTACAGTGTATTTTAATTGAACATCAAATTCCAGCCAGGGAGAGCTTGTTTTCTCTGAAGGTATCAACCTACATCTGTGTCACCCACTGGGATAATGACTGTACAGAAAATAACAGGTTAAGACATAAAATTACATCACTTACTGGAAACAGGACAGCTTTTAGAGTGAAGGGCATGATGTTACACGGAGGTGCACTACTCCAACTTCCCTTTAAGTGAAAACATGCTGAAAAGTTACCAGCAATTGAGAGAACTGATAGTCTTCTTGTGCAGAACTTTCGGAATCTCACTTGAACTTGAGAGTCTCTGCTGGGACTGCTTCCAGCCAATTATTGTATGTGGTAAGAGGGCACCTGCCTGGCTATTCCAGACCTCTTGGGATTCCTCTAAAGAGAACTTTTGCGCTGGAGCTTCCTGCTGAATTGGCTAAGACTTTGTCAAGTCTGTCTTGTGGACGGAGGCTCTTCCTGTTCAATCCTGTTTCTATCACTCCTGTCCCTTTTTCTTTATTTCTTCTCAGAGGTGGCAGATCTGTGTCACAGATGGAGACTTTTCCTGCCCATATTGGCTTCCTTATTATTTTATCGTTCACAGTCATCACCTCTTATAAACGTTTTACACTCTTAACTTCATTTTAGCTTTTACTCTCCGGACAACCCAACTGGCACAGGGATGCTTTTATTAACTGGGTATAGAGAAACCGATTCCAAGCAGAACCTACCATTACCCTGGGTATATTTTGTGAGCTGCTATTGTCTATTCTCTACTTTGTCCAGAGCCAAAAATGTTGTTTTATGCAGCCGTTAACCATTTAATACCATTACTTGTGGGGCCTTCCTTAATCTCAGGCAGGCCTTGATATAAACTGAACATTTATGTTGAAGAGGAAAGGGCCCCAAACTAATTTCCTTCTTTTCTTCACATATTGGTTGCTGTGCCGGAAGTTCTCCCTTTCTCTCCCTTCCTGACCTCCCTTTCCTTTCCTACAAACTCCCACTGGACATTTGGTGTTAACATTCATACTTAATTTATGTTGAAGCAAAATGTCTCCAATTCTACATGTGCATATTCAATAGCTTTATTGTATATTTTATTTTAGGTATCCTATAGGCTTTTCAAATATAATACTCTTTAAAACTGAACCTGTTATACATCCTCATAAAGATGTATTACTTGTTACACATCTTGTCATGTAGGTAAGCACTATATTTCTTGTCCTCCTTCAATCCCCTTCTCAATTTGGACACAAGATCATTTTGGACAAATCTATCATCTCTTTTCTCCCTTTGAAAAAGATACTATATAAATATTAGTGATGGAGATAAGAAAGAGCATGGTTACTACAGTTAACAATATATTGGCTTTTTGCTTGTTTGTTTTCTTTTTTGTATCAGGGATTGAACCCAGAGGCACTAAACCACTGAACCACATATCCAGTGCCTTTTATTTTTAACTTTTTATTTTAAAAGAGTCTTACTGTGTTTCTTAGTGCCTCTCTAAGCTGTTGAACCTAGTCTTAAACTTGATATCCTCCTGTCTCAGCCTCCCAAGTTGCTGGGATTATAGGCATACGCCATTGCACTTGGCTAACAATATATTGTATTCTTAAAATATTCTAACAAAGTGTATATAAAGGGTTCTCACCACAAAATGGTAACTGTGAGGTAATGATTATGTTAATTAACTAGATTTAGTCATTCCACAAGGTATACATAATCTCTAAAATATCAAGATGTACATAAAAATGCATATAAATTTTTCTCTTAAAAATGAATGTTCACAAGTCTTATATTGTATTAGAAATAAGTAGACATAAGAAAAAAGGAAGAACAAAAAAGTGTAAAGACAAAAGAGAAAAAGAGGTCAACTAAACAATAGGTGGCATCTATAAGACATGACAAGAGTATAACCATTCTGTCTCATTCTGACCGCAAAAGCATCATATAACTAACACGCATGTGTGGTAGGAGACTAACTAGATTGAGTATTATTGTCTAGAAAGGACAGGATGGGTGCCATGAAAGTTTTCTTAAGATAGCAAAAAATTTTCCAGAATGATGGGATAATCAAAGGGACAAGAAACGCCAGCCTCACGTAGCCTGGGTGTCTGAGGACTGTACACCAACACCAGTAGGTGCACTGAGCAGAAAAAATGGCTGCAAGAGAGGGTGAAATCTCAATCAGAGCTACTTGATTTTGAATAAATATGTTAATACAATCTGGTATGCCAGAAAGCCTCTAGAATACTGTTTGGATTTTGTCTTTCTTCCATAGACACTGCTTCTGTCAGCATAAATAAATCAATACAAACATCTACATCTTGACTTGTCCCCATGGACATTGCTGTACCAACAGATACTGGTCTGGGGAATGTAGAACTCCTCTTTATGGAAATGTGGAAAATATATAGGATTATGACTGACACTGAAAAAATGTTTGGGGGGTTAATGCTCATCGTCATGTGCTATTGGGAGTTAGTGAGGGAAGTGCTGTCAGTCTAACTGTAAAGCTGTGCTGCTTACATCAAAGTTAGACTGGCATGATATTACATATAAATGATGGGAACTTTACCAAAAATATCTCAACAATGATACCTGTGTGTTTAGGTTTGTTACTTAACCGGTAGGCAGTGATTTTCATTTTTTGTTTCACTACCTAGCATTTATTAGCTGTATTTGAGATTAAATGATGCCCCTAGGGGCTGGGGTTGTAGCTCAGTTGTAGAGCACTTGCCCCTTACGTGTGAGGCACTGGGTTTGATCCTCAGCACCACATAAATATTAATAAAGTAAAGATATTGTGTTCATCTACAACTAAAAAATACTTTAAAAATGATGCCACTATTGCTTTCACTCTCCATAGTCACCTTTAAGTTGAGTCAAGACAATGCTCATAATTTTTTTGCTGGGACTACTTCAAAAGCTTAATGCTTTGTTCTTTGGTCATCAGCTTTGCTTCCTTCATCTATTCCAACACAGTGCTGCCATCTGAGGGATCATTCCTCAACATAGATGGAGTGCTGTCCTTTCCCATGCCTAATGTCCTTTTGTGATTTTTCATCACTTAGAGATAAATGCCAACAATTCTGACACTACATACAAATCCTTTTGTGTATTATCTTATTCTTACTTCATCACTGTCTGTCCCTCGTACACATCTCTGCCGTAGCTGTATCAGTCTATGTGAAGTTCCTGGAATTGGCCGTGATTTTTTTTTCTTTGAATATATTATTCCCTTTGCCTGCATGTTGAGCATGTACCTTCTCCTTATTTTCCTCACCTCACAGTAGTGAATCCCTTTTGAAGTGTCTATTGATCCCTCATTCAGTCATCTATAATAAACACAGGTCTTATGACTCTGTGCTATAATTGTAATTGTTTCTGCATTTTTCACTCTCCTCTACTATGCTCTGTACTTCTCCAGGGTGAAGGCTCTCATTAGTTTGATATGTTCAGTACTTACTTCAGTAGATACTCAGAGAACAGAGGGATAGACTAATGGAAGGATAGTCAAGAGGCTAGATAGCTAGCTACACATATAAACAGAAAGCCTATGGAAATATCTTCATTAGTCACCAACTTTCCCATTCAGAATGTACTCTGTGAAATACTGCTGAAGTCGTTTTCACAAATTGATCTCACCAAGCCAAAACATTAATTGACTCCTCATAAATTACAACATAATTTTTAATCTTCCCTGATCAGAGATATGTACACTTTTTCAGTCATTCCCAGGCAAACACTCCATGTCCCAACCGTAGTAAATACCTTGACATTCCCAAACACTATCATTTTACTTGCTCATTTACTCCTCATTTATTATTATTTTCTAATATCTGCACTAGTGCTAATATACTATTTTTGTTGATTATCTTATTGTAGCTAATAAAATGCTTTATAATTTTGACAAAAGTTTCAACTCCCATTTTTACTTTTTTCTAAAATTTTAATGTGGTTAATCTGAAGAAAATTGAAGTGACTTTTGGTTGGGAAAGCTCTTCTGAGGGAATACAGTTCCTAAGAAATATATATTAGCATGACGTTAGGGCCCAAATGCTTTTGTGAATTTTGAAAAGCCCCATTCTCTTTGAGTACAGGAGGTGGTACTTGCACCTATGGAGTACCTTTCAAAACTGAAGGGGCTTCTAGGAATATGATTTAAGAACCTTGTGCAGTAAAGCACACCTATGATTCTGTCTGAAAACTGGTTTTTCATTCCAAACTTACTCAGTTCTATGTTAGGTGTGCCAGGAAGCTCAGGAATAATCCTTAAGATTTCTAGATAGCTTTTTGTTTGTTTTTGGTACTGGGGATTGAGCCCCCAAAGCACTTTTTACCACTGAGCCACATCATAGTCCTTTTTATTTTATTCATTTACTTGTTTTTAAAATTTGAGATGTTTGTCTCACTAAATTGCTTAGGGCCTCACTAAATTACTGAGGCTGGCTTTGGACTTGCGATCCTCCTGCCTGCCTCAGCCTTCTATGTCATTGAGATTACAGGTGTGTACCACTGCACCTAGCTCTAGATGCACTTTTATTTAGTAGAGATTATCCTTCCAACTCCAACTTCAACTGGAAAAGTTTTACATTTGGTCATTTACTAGTTTGAGAGGCTAGAGATGAGAAATAGTTGTATTTTCTGGCACAAGTCATGGTTCCTCTATATTCCTTCTCTTTCTTTTCAAACTGACTTTTTATTTAGCCTCTCTCTTTCTTATTGTACCACATTGCATGCAAGTAATAAGAAGTGTGATATTGTAACAGTCTACCTAGAAATCTCATTACTCATACACAAAAGTTCACTGGGTATATTTTCTATTCCCCAGGTTACATTAGGTGACACCATTACCAATTACTTCTTACTATGTGACTTTGGTAATTACTTTTTCTAGATCTGTGCTCATTCCTGACTGTTATTCCAGATCCCATCTACAACCTACCAAAGCCATGGCTATATATATTAGGTATTTCTTATTATGTAATTAATTTCTCTATAGCAATTTCTGTCTTATTCTTCTGTTTCTATCACTTCTTTCAAGAAAGCTAACATGAATGGGTACCCATGACAAGGGTGAGGTTCCAAAAGAGGATGTGGGAACTTTCATGTGCTTTTTCAAATCTCTGTTAAGATCTAGCCAGAGCAGATCATACGGACAAGTCCAGCTTCTCAGTATCCAGAAATAAATTATACCCCTTTGGTGCAAGGAGTTACAGAGTTAAGGAGCTGAGTGTATGAATGCAAAGAAGGTACTTGTTATAGTTAATTCTGAATCCAGTCTACCCAACATATTCATGTTAAGCTTTTTAAAATGAATTAAACAATATTTCTTTAACAAAAAATGAAGTAATCCCAAACTGAATTAATAACTTGCAGATGCAATAATTTTTTTTGTGGTGTAATTTTTCCTCTGTTACATACCATTTGTCTTAAAAGCACACAGTTTCAAATTGATTTTACAGACATTATATGCAAATTCAAATACTAAAGTGACTTTGCCAAGGAACATAAGTGTGGTGTGTGTGTGTGTTTCAATGCCAACCCCTCATTCTTCCTGAAACACAAAAAGTCAATCTCTGTTCCTTTTTCCTCAGGTGATATCTGTGATCCCAATCCATGTGAGAATGGAGGCATCTGTTTGTCAGGGTTGGCTGATGACTCCTATTCCTGCGAGTGTCCAGATGGCTTCACAGATCCCAACTGTTCTAGTGTTGTGGAGGTTGGTAAGTGCAAGATTTAAGCATTTCAGTAGTTATCCTCTTAGTTTTCATGAATGACTGACAAATTTGGCTGGTGTGTTATGAAGATTATGTGTTAGACTGCAGTGTGATTTACTTATCTGTAGGACTCTCAACTTTATCATTTCCAGTTAAATTAAATTATATTTCCATTAGTGGCATTCTAAAGTAAATTTTTTCTTATATTTTTGGTGATTCATACTATAATTCAAGACACTATAAATAATAATTGAATATAACACAATCCTTATATCTCAAAAGTTAACTTAACTTTTTATTCTCAAATTTAACAAATAATTTTCAAGTTAATTTTTCCAAGTTAAGTTAGTTGAAAAAGAAAGTATGTTTCTTAGGCCCTGTTAATATGTACCTGTACTTTGTAGCTGTTCTAAATAATTACTTTTCTTAGAATATAAATACACATTATATTTCTAAGAATTTAAACAGGACAGTATTCCAACTGCAATACTCTTCATGATCTTTTCAAAAACTTTGCTTTGAAAAAATTGATTAGAGTCACTGATTGCATTTCAAAATGAAGTTTTATTTTAATCTGTGCATTATTTCATTGATATGTATAGTTATGGATTGAGGGTAACTTTTAGAATTTCTAAATAGCTCTCCATTAGGGAAATGGTGTACTTTAAAACAATTTGATACTCCGTAAACTTGTACAGGGATTTTCTACTCTGATTAAAGGTAATATTATAATTAAGTCTGAAAAACAATTATATTTTTTACATCTGTACAAAGAAGAGTACAAAATTGACTATATCTGTTCTATAGAAGGAAACCATATGTTTTCATAAAGATCTGTTAACTATAACGGTCCTTGGAAAACTTGGGTATTTTAATAGCTTTTGGAAAATGGTTTTGAAGAAGATAAGCATTACTATTTTTAGTCAGTAATCAATTTGTGTTATTAATGATTACCTCTAATACTAACTTATGCATAGTAAGAGCCCATTAACTGTCAGTTAAATAAAGGTAGAACAATTAAATAGGACCATTAATTTACCATATTTGGTCACTAGTTATCTAGTTATTGGGTTTTCATGTACTTTATTTCTTAAATGTATTTTTCTTTCATTTTGAGATTTTAACATTGGTCTGACTGTATCTGTAAGAGTTAATTAAATTATTGCTGAAAGGTACTTTGTTCATTTAATTCACTTCAAAAATAAATCTTCTTTAAGGTTTTCATTAACTCACGGTATTTTAGGAGATTTGACAAAGTGCCACAGAAATAAAAATTTGTAACCACTTTGACCCCATCTTCAAATATATACACTTGATTTTTAGAACCAAAATGAAAAAGGTATTCTTTCAGAGTATATATTTCTGAAGGAAAATTTAGCTATAAATATTCCTACTATGACAATATGAATAGAATAGAATATTGGTGTTATATTTTAACCCAACTACCAAAAATTGCAACATCTTAAATTTGTAGTCTATGTTTTTGTCAGTACTTTGAAAAAAAATATAGAATCGATGACAAATGTGTTTAAATAATTTAAAAAGTGGCATCTTCACAGAATTTTATGTAAATACTTGAAACTTCTGGGCCATATTTTTAAACATTAATTCAATATTTATCATTTTATTAGAAGAGAGGTTTTTAAGGACAGTAACATTTTGAAAACTAAGTACCCTATCATATTTCATTTAATTCAGTGAGTCTTTGGGGACTCAGATAGCAATATAATTAACTTTAATTCATATTTATTGTGATATGTTATTAAAAGACCTCTGATAGTCAGACATTGTATAGTTTAACTAACTTAAGCTATATGTCTGTTTGATATGCAACAGCACTCTTTCTTAAGATATACTCAGGTATATGTTACTTGGAATAAATGTGTTTGTGTTAGTATTTGCACTGTTATTTAAAATAGTATAGTAGTTATACCAATCTTAATTTCACATATAGGTGTTATACCATTAAAATAATAGAAAACAAGAATCTTAAAAATTAAAACATCTGTAGTTTCTTATATAAATTTTGCTATTTAAATTTTTTTGAGGTGTCAGAATGTAAGGGGAAATCAAAAACAATTTTGAAGTTAGATACCTCTATAGGATAGTCATATTACGTTACTTATCTTTCTATATATCCTCTTTCTCAAGTCGCATATATTAAAAGAATACAATTTATTTATTAAATCCAAATAATTAGCAGTAATGCTTTTAGTATCTAGCCTACCTTAGGTTTCTTCATATTTTCAAAACTAATTATTGGGACCAAATACTTGGAACATTAGATTCTTTCCCTGGGGAGGGGGGAGTATATTGGGAATTGAACTAAGGGACATTCAACCACTGAGCCACATCCCTAGCCCTATTTTGTATTTGAGGCTGGCTTTCAATCTGCAATCCTCCTTCTATCTCAGCCTCCTGAGCCACTGGAATTACAGCTGTACCACACTGCTCAGCAGAGCATTAGATTCTTAGGGGCTGATGTTGTGGCTCAGTGGCAGAGCGCTTGCCTGGCACGTGTGAGGCACTGGGTTCGATCCTCAGCACCACATAAAAATAAATAAATAAAATAAAGGTATTTTGTCCATCTACAACTAAAAAATTTTTTTTAAAAAAGAACATTAGATTCTTAAAGCCCATTCTGCCTTCTCAATTTGAAAATGATCTGCTTTGCTGAAACTTTTGTGGTTACTCTTCTCTACTTTTAATTAACATCAGTGAAGAAAATAGGATATAGCAATATTTTACACAAGAAACTGGGTGTTTTAAGGTAATATCTTAAAAGACAGAATAGGTGAACTGTCATCATTGCTTTGTTTTACTTACTCATTACTACATCAAATATAGAAGTTTCTTCTTTGCATCCAAAGTTTCTTCTATCCTTTTCAAAACACATAAATTTTATGATTATATGGAGTTCTAAATGTTCTTTTTAATTTCCAAAGGCAAGAAAAGAAGCTTATTCATATTTGCTTAGAAAAATTTAGGTTTTAGTCTCAATTTTTAAAATTACATTTACCCTGCTCATTCTACAGATAAACTTATATTCCTTCATTGCAGTTCATCTGAAAAGGAGTTTCAAATGCATGCTTAGAGAACAATCTCCCTTCAATATTTCACTACAAACCTTAATACTTTAGATTAGCCTTGTTATAAGTTGATGCTACCTATTTTAAAAGAAATATTTGTACAGTTTTGTACATTTTTGTCAAATATGCAGAAAATGCTTTACAACTCTTACAATCAGTCCTCTCATCATTTACATTCTTATAGTAAGCCAAATTGGCATGCTCCATTTTGTGAACTTCATTCATTAGACAATATTGCTTCTTTTGAACTTTATTTGGATACTTCTTCTTCTTCTTCTTCTTTCTTTCTTTTGGACTCTTCTGTGTACTCCAATATCCACTTTCCCTCACTCGTTCTGTGTTTCTGTCTCCCACATATGCAACTCTTCCCACATGAACCCACATATCTTAGTATGCCCAGGCTTTTAGAGTTATTAAAACTCACTTCTGGTATCTGCAAAAGCCAATAGAAAAAATTCTCTGAGAGCAACCAAAACAACTCCCCCCCAAAAAAGAAAAACAAACAACAACAACAACACCTTCTTCACATCTTTGAATGTGTAGACATTTTCCAGGCACAGATGTGCACAGATACACACACTACGTGCTGTCTCCCTTTCCAGGGCACCTTAGGAGTGACCTCCAGTGGCTTATCCCAAATTACTTTTCAGTTAACTACTCACATGTCTAGACAGCACTGTGTTGTTTGGAATATAGTGTTCATACATTCATTTCATATAGCAAATTTCCATTGCCAGTGGATGTTTTAGAGATCTAGACAGAAATCTTGGTAGTTATTATATTGTATACTAATTCAGTAAATTAATAACAAATATAAACTCTTCCAGCTCAGATACTTATGTGTTAATGAAATCAAAGGGGGCAAAATAAGTGTTCAAACTTTTATTAAAAAATAAAATCTTAGGGATGTAGTTGAGTGGTAGAGCGTATGCTTAGCATGTGTACTGCTCTAGGTTCCATCTCCACCATCACCCAAAATAAATAAATCAATAGATATATACATAAATTAAATCTTAGCTTACTTGTATTCTTAAGTAAAAATTTACTGAGTACTTACTAACAGTTTCTTGAATGTTGAAGATGCATGGTAAAGAAATTTGCAGAAATTGCTGTCCAGCTGGAAAAGTAGATAAGCATTTATATTGATTATATGTATTTTATGGATGATCTTGTTGCTTTATAGATGATCAGTCTTGCTTGAGTTGTGGAGAAAGCACTAGACATTGGTGCATAGAAGAATTGGGGGAAAGTTTTAATGGCTAAAATAAGCACTCAACAATATATTTGTTTACTCACTCATCCATCCGATATTTTAATAATTACCTTGTACCAGATTCTGGTTTTGGCACTGAAGATATAACCCCTAAAAAATAATAGTCTTTACGTTCATGAATCTCAAAGACTGAGAAGGTGATGCTTGAAAGACTGAAAAGTTACCATTTAAACAGAGAGTAAAAACCTAAAAATGGTTTTGAGATGAAAACTGAGATAAGTAGGGATGGAGAATGAGAATGGTAGCTGAAAGGGGAATTTGAACCAAGGAATAGTTTTCCTTTAGAACTAAAGATTCTAATGTTATTATGGTCCAGATATAATACATAAAAATTAAGTTGGTATTTTTCTGAAAATAAGCTATTAGATGTCTTAGAGAAATTTACAAGTAATTAGCATACATTTAACCTATTAAATCTACAGTATAAAAACAAGGAATATAAACTTTGGAATTTGGTTGTAGTAATGTAAGACCGTTCATCACTTTTGGAAAGGACCTGTATTTTTTTTTTTTTTTTTTTTTTTGTGGTACTGGGGATTGAACTCAGGAGCACTTGACCACTGAGTCCCATCCCCAGATCTATTTATATTTTATTTAGAGAAATGATCTTACTGAGTTGCTTGGCACCTAGTTTTTTTTTTTGTTTGTTTGTTTGTTTTTTTTTGCTGAGGGTGGCTTTGAATTCCTGATCCTCTTGCCTCAGCCTTCCAAGCCACTAGGATTACAGGCATGCATTATTGAGAATAGTTTAGTAAAGATAATAAAGTCAGTATATAATTTTATTTATATCTCTCTGCCTCTGTTTCTTCTCTGTAGTCATATTTGGCTTCTGAGAAGTCTTCTCATTTTTAGTAAATAAATAAATAAACATGATGGTACATTATCCTATTGTATTCTTCCCTATATTCTTCTATCTTATTCACATCCAAACCTATTTCCCAGATTCTATTAAATTTGTGACTTTTCAGTCTCATCACTGATAATCTGTTCCCCTGCTCCCATTTCATTATGAAAAAAAATGATTATGCTTATCTCAGAAACATAAAGACTATTGAAGAAATTGGAAGTAAAATTACAGATTGACTGTACATGTGGCTGTCTTGTGAATAACCATATTCATGTTTATCTTTTAAAAAGTGATCAGTGTCAGAATATCAAGAAGTGTTAACAGTCTGACTCTGTCTAAAATAGTTCTTGTTAGTGATCATGAAATATCAGAATGTTAGCAAACTATCTTGGGTATTGTGAGGTTATTTTTAGATTTCCAGAGTTTGGTTACCAAATGAAGGATTCAAAATTTCACTTATTCATACAGTAGGTGAAATTATGAGTACTTGTCAGGTTTTCTTCCCTCTTAAGATTACTTCTTGGACTAAGGAAGGATAACTCATGATTGAATCCATCTTTCTAGAAATTATCATAATGAGAGCTGTTCTGCATAGACTGAAATAATTTCTCCAAATCTGCTAGCCATAGAAGATTGATAAGAGATTTCCCAGTCTAACTAGAGCTAAAGGAAATTATTCTCAAAGTTATAATTTCTTTCCAAAAAGTAAGAAAATGAAATGTGTTTATAAAAAGAATTATACAGTTAAGTGGCAGCCAATAATTTAATGCATGATTTTTGTGTTCATTTTGTGCATACTACAGGAAAGTAATTTTGTTCTATATGTATTCCTGTAATATGGCTTATCAACTCATAATCTCATTGATTTTAAAGTATTTCTAATTTATCATTAATTATAATGATTAGAATTTGTTTGCAATTCCAAGCTCTAGCAATTATGTGTTAACTCAGAGGGGGGAAAGTTGAACATCAGAGAACCTTAGAAATTAGGAATACAGAAAGCTATTCTTTCTCAGTTGAAACACAAGAACCAGTTTGTACTAAAACTTTCATTTATAGCAAAAGACAATATAGGCATTAAAAATTTTGGTGTATACCATTTATATGACTGTTCTTTTTTATAGTTTACCTTTCTGATTAATTAGGGATACTTTTGTGTATGAAATGACATTGGACATGTATCAGTAAGCTTTTACTACTTAACAAAGAATTGTAAAATTTTGTGATGTAATTAATTAAGTGAGTGACCTTATCTGGGACACCTTGTAGGTCTTTAGTGCTCTCATTCCTGCGTCAGCCAAGTCAGCTAAATGATTCCCTGTTGCTAGGTAGCGATCTCTACTGGACTGCATTTCCTTACATGGTGGCAGAGACAAGGACGAAAGTAGTGAGGAATACCAAATCCTAATTACAAGCATTTTTCAAATCTTAGCTTTTATCACAGTAGCTAACAAAAATTTTAATGGGAAGATACACAATTTTGTATAGCAAAGATGAGAATGACAGTCGGGAAGGGATTGGTGGCTGATTTTGTAGGCTACCAGAAGCTCAGTCTTCTATAGCTAACAGATTTTGAGAAATTATTTCAGTCCTTGCAGGATACTTCTCATTATGATAATTTCTGGAAACATGGATTCAACAGTACTAGAATCTCATAGTTTGAGGCCAACGTGGGAAACATAGTGATACCCTATCTGCAAGAAAAGAATGTTATCTTATCAAATATAGCTTTAAAATAACATATAAAGATTCCATCCCTTTTTATTGTCCCTTAAATACTTTATTATTATAGGGCATAAATTATTTTGAAATGACTAAAACCAGGCATCTGTATAGTCTAGTTTGATTGATGAAACCTGCAAGGAAAGAACAGTTGTATAAAATTAAAACCAGTAAGAGAGGAAAGGCATTTAATCAAAACTTAAAGCATTCTAGAGCATCTAGGTTATGGAGAGGCTTAAGATAACTGATAGAGAGCATAAGAAAATTAGATAAAGACAAGAAGTGGGAACATGATTAATATCACTCTGATGGGAAGGAAGGCTATTGGATGAGTGACAAGATTTGCTCTCCTCTTCAGAAACATGCATTAGTGACACAGAAGATGGAATGAAGAAAAAGAGATGAAACATTAAGAATTCATTAAAAGTATTTTGACCAGTTAAAAATTTTAGAAACTTCTGTAGCATTTAACATAATCTTATTGGTACTTACTATGTTCTAGAATTGTGCTATTTGTTATGAGAAATTACTAGAATAAAGCATTACTGAAATAATAAACAAGGCATGAATCTTTTATAAAGGGGTTTAAAGTAGATTCCATTGTTTTGAAGGCTTATTTGACCACATTCCCTAAAGCTAAGGGAAAACCAGGGGTGAATTTATGCTTTTAGAAAATTTATTATCCAACATATATCAAAGTACTTATATGAAGAAAAGTTCTATAATCCATATTACTTAAAGTACAGTGGCAACACATAACTTTTAAATGAATCATAATGAGAGAGAATTTGGGCTGAATCATCCTCAGAGCATATTTTTCTCTTTATATTATAAAATTCATCAAGCTACACTTTAAAGTGGACAACGATTCATATTTATTATCTTTCTTTTATTTTAGTCAAAGCTTGAAAACTAAAATAGAGTATAAGTTAAATATTTCAGTGAAAGACAGAACCAAGATAAGGATATCTGTGTTCTTAAGTACCAATTCATAGAAAATATAACAAATTTCAAATAAGAGTTAGCATCTTCTTTGCATTTGATAAAGTCCTACAGCATTTTTATCCATTGAGGTTTGCCTTGCAAAAGTAAGCCCAATTGCTTCATTCAAATCACAGAGAACTATTGGGTACAGAACTCATTGTTCCTCAGTTACCTGAGAAACTACAAACATTTTCAAGAACAAGTCAGACACTTTACATGTTAACTCAGCCTTAATCAATGGTTTTGCCTCCCAAACCAATAGATGAATTGAGGTCCATCACAGAATAGCCTCTGGCTTCAAAGGTCAGAATTCATTAATTGTTCAGCTATGGAGGTCCGAAGCATTACTCTCCATATTGATTTCCGGACACAAAACTCTTGGTGAGTCTCACCTCACAACCAGCTTGGTGGTTGTCAAGCGTCATGTAAGGAGTAGGAAAGGTGTGGGCAGATGCTCTTTCTATGCAGTTTACTGATCACCAGATTGCCATGAAATTAATTCTCTTCTTAATACTGCCTTGTATATTTATAGTATACTATCATTTACACACACACACACACACACACACACACACACACACATTAATTGAACCTGAAAATCACCATCATCATATTCATCACCATCATCATCATCATCATCCATTTAATCCCAGTGTTTATCACACACTCTTTTGGAATTCTATAGTTTGTAGAGATCTGGAGAAACCCATTCTCTAAAGAATTCATCACAGTGTTGTGGTTAAGAACCCAGCCAGACTGTGTTCAAATCTTGGCTCTTCTATCTGCAGTTCATCCTCAGTATTTGCACTTCTCATGGATTCAAACAAATACAAAGAGAAAAAAATTTTTAAAAATTGCAACTGTATTGTAAGATTTTCCTTGTTATTATTCCTGAAACAATGCAGTATAACAATTATTTACATAGTATTTGCATTGCTATTTATTATCAGTAATTTAGATGTGATTTAAAGTATATCAGTGTGCCTAGCCACAAAGTTCTTTGTGCCATGTAACTGAAAATACTATCCTATTTTATGTAAGGAACTTGAAAATCTTCACATTTTGTTATTTGCAGGGGGCCCTGGAACCTTGGACACCAACGGAAAACTATGCTATATCTGTGACTAGAAAAGTTACTTAATCTTTCTGTGTCTGAGTTTCCGCATCTGTAAAAATACAGCAACAGTATCAACTTCAAAAGGATTTTGTGTAAATTCACTGAATCAACACATGTAACGTTCTAGAACAATGCCTAATTTATAGAGCCAGCTAGAAGTTATCAAGTAATATAAATAATTAAACCTAATATACAATTCAAAAGCTACATGCAGAAATCAAACATATAAGTCTTGAATATTTTTTCATCATTTCAGTTACTAATAACATTACTGAAGTGTCCAATAAATCCTGACCTATTATTTTTATGGCAGGATTTTTTCTGCTTTTGTTTGACTATGCAAACTACGGATAATTTATCTGTCAGCTTTTGAGTTCAACATATAATTTGACAAATCACCTCATTTGGTATGGAAAAAAGAGAACCCTGTATTTTATTACTTGGAAATTGTGAGTAATATAAGTAATGTTTGCATGATTAGGAATCAACCCTTTAGGAAAATAGCTTTCCTTATGCTTACTACAAATAACTTAGGAACTGATTTTTCTTTGTAAGATTGTAGAACAGGAATCCTGTAAAGGAATAAGAAATACCAAGTTGTAATTTATGATGACATATTAATGTTAGATTCTTGTGTGTGATAGGTCAACATTAAGCTCTTTGTGGTTTTGCAGAAAGAATAGTCTCTGTGAGAGCGGGGATCCACTAGAATCTTCCATTTAACAAATGTATTTTGAGCTTCCCAGAATGGCTTTTCCTCACCCCAAAGGGTAATATACCCTTCACAAAGACCCCAAGATGAAGAGCCTGCTATTGGGATACTTATAGTTGAGAAAAAATAGACACATCAATAATCATTACACAATGCAGAAAATAATAATTATAAGACAGTAACAAAGTGTTTGAGTATCAAGTGGAGAAAAGATCACTTCTAGTACTATAGTTCAGATTTTATGGCTGAGGTGATTTCTGAGATACCCTGAAGCAGAAATGCATTTCCATAGAGCAAGTTATTCAATGGGAATATTGTAAGCAAAACAAAATGTTAAAAAGCACAACAGATAGAAAGGGCAGGATCTTTCAGGGAGAATTAGTATTAGTGGTTGCTCAGAATATAAGGTGTTTATGGGAAGGATTGGGAACAAGATTGGGAAAGAAGTTTTCAAAGATGTATAGAACCTCTAGACATCTATATTAACTGTTCCCATAATATAGTTTTCTTTCTTAATATCAAAATTAACCCAGGGACATGATTTCATAACCTCTCTTAATAATACATTATTGAGGCATATAATCATTAGAAAAACAAAATAATACAAATCTCAACTGAACAGTATTTGGGGTAATTTTTAAGTACTACCTCAGGCTTTTCTTTTGAGGATTAAATTGTTGAAATTGTACTTTCTTTCTCTTGCATTTTTATTCTGCCTTCAAGATAAGTCTATTTTTCAATCCATTAATTATTGCAATTGTTTTCAATAGGACTTGGTCTAATAAGTAATTGAGCTGAAAAGAGCTGAATGTGGCTCATTGACTGAAATAAGTGCTGATTTCTAACTTCCAGTTTCTAAACAGAAAATAATTATTAGAGGGAACAACTATAAAAGTTTAAAGACATTTTTCAAGAGACCCCATTACAACTAGAAATGTCAGCTGATATGGAAAATCCCATGAAAAGCCACAAAATATTTTTATTCAGCTAGATGGCCACCTCATCCTGGACATTAAGGACAATGTTTTTGTGAGAACAAATGTGTGCTGTTCCTGTCTGTGGACTTTTGTCACCTACATACAAGATACATGCAAACTAGATATTTTGCTGAAAGATTGGAAGATTATCTTCAAAGCTTAGTTTGGTTTCAAATTTTATATCTCTTTCCCATTATCAAGATACCTTTGACATTATTTTTGTATGTGATTTGCTAGTATTTTATTAAGAATGGTTAGCATCTATGTTCAAAAGGTGTATTTATTTGTCTGAAGTTTTCTTTTCTTGATATGTATTTTTTCTGGTTTTGGAATGATGGCTATACTAATTTCATAGAATGAGTTTGGAAGGGTTCCCTCTTTTTCTATTTCATGGAATAATTTGAGGATTTTTGTTAGTCATTTTGGGGAGATATGCTAAAACTTGGCTGAGAATCCATCTGGTCCTGGTCTTTTCTTTATTGATAGGCTTTTGATGGCATCTTCAACTTCATTGCTTGAAATTGATCTGTTTAAATTTTCTATGTCTCCTGATTAAATTTTGGTCAGTCATGTGTCTCTAGAAATTTGTTGATGTCTTCAAAATTTTCTTCTATTGGAGTATAAATTTTCAAAATAGTTTCTAATTATCTATATTTATATGACATTATTGCATGCCATTCATTTGTTCCTCCACCTTCCTGGAAAAGGCATGACCTCATCTTCTTTTCCCCTCTTCCCCCAACCTGTCTCCAGGCAAGAGGGGATAAGATTACTAGTATCCAGTACTGTAAGAATTGGTCCATGAGGGCTGGGGATGTGGCTCAAGCGGTAGCGCGCTCGCCTGGCATGCATGCGGCCCGGGTTTGATCCTGAGCACCACATACAAACAGAGATGTTGTGTCCGCCAAAAAAAAAAAAAACACTAAAAAATAAATTTTAAAAAATTCTCTCTCTCTCTCTCTCTCTCTCTCGCTCTCTCTCTCTCTCTCTCTCTCTGTCTCTTAAAAAAAAAAGAATTTGTCCATGAAACTGAAGGAAGAAGGGAAAAGAAAATAATTCCTACTCTTTTAGTAGTGTATGTGTGTGTGTGTGTGTGTGTTTGTGTGTGTGTGTGTGTGTGTGTGTGTGTGTAAGATTTGATTGCTTATTGGGTTAGAGCAGCCTCAACATGTTATGAACACAGTTGTATTTAGGGCTACTTAGTGCCCCTTAAGTTATTTTAAAATAACTTAAGAAATTTGGCTTTTTCTAGAGTAGGTCACCTAAAATGATGATCAGGACATATAAAACCATGGCATATAAAATTATGTGAGGATGTGTGTATCAGTTAAGAAAAGAATTATGGGGTTATGATAGCTGTCAAAATTAATTTGAGAGGCTGGAATATCAAAGAAAGATTCACATTATTCCATTGTTCTCCAGAAACTAACTCTGGGAGAGATGTGACCTGTTCCTTTGTGAGATTATGAGTTCCTCCTGTGCTGGAAATTTTGAATGATATCTGTATTTTTGGTTGTCAATTTGTACTGTGACCTTTAAATTTGCTTTGGGTTTTAAGTTTTATTTTTAAAAGTTGCAACATCCTTTATTCTGAACAGTTTGTTTTCTTCACTGTTTCTTGAAGGTTTGAAAGAATAGAAATTAATAACATGCATTTACAACTTGAAAATTATTTATTCATTTCACAATACTGGAGATCAAACCCAGGGCTTAGTGCATACTAGGCATATGCTCTACTACTAAGCTACATCTGGAACTCTAAAGAAAACAATCTAAAAGATCAGAAAAAAATGAGGCTTGGGTCCTCCCTGGTTAACCCTCCACCTTTATGTAATTCCATTGTCTTAAAGTTAGACCCATCTACTTTTTTATCAGTTGAGTTCTTAAAGACATTCCAATTAAGGAAAAATTTAGCTTTGGGAGACAAGTTTGGCAGAGAGGGAAATTACATTGTCAATGTCATTTGATTAACATCTGGATACATATACACTGATTATTTTCTTTTAAAGAAGGTCCTAATGATTCTGAAAAGAAAGCATTTAATTTTAGCTCTTTTTTAATAAGCAGAAAAAATCTTCTATAGCAATCATTAACTCAGTGCAGGGGCACATTAGATTAGTCAAACTCTATGTAGGCAAATAGAGGCTGTGTTTTATCTTCTTTTACAGTTAGTGTGCTTGGGATGAATTAAAACTACATGCAGAAAATAATTCCTTTTCACAAAAGGAAACAGATACAACAGAAATGTCTTACCTCCCCCAATTTTTTCTTCCCACTCTTTTAACCTTCATCTTTTGTGTTTCAACAGATATTTTATTTTTTCCTTTTTATTGGTGCATTATAATCATATATAACAGTAGGATTTATTATAACATATTCATACATACACATGATAAAACAATATAATTTGATTAATTTTATTCCCCAGTATCTCCCCTTTCTCCCCCTCTCTCACCTTGATCCCCTTATTCTATTCTACTGATCTCCCATTTAAAAAAAAATTGTTCTAATTAGAGGGGAGTGAGGGGAGGGGTGAGGCTGTGGAGATAGGAAGGACTGTAGAATGAGTCAAAAGGTATTTTAATTAAACCAAATGTGTGGGTCTGCATTCTGGAAAGCCATCATTTCAAAGTAATCTTAAAATTTCTGAATTCCTCTTTGGAATATAAACATTAAAATGATATTTTACTAAGAAAGCTTCATAAATTTTAAAAGTGCTAAATAAACTTTGAAATAACTATGATATTAAATACTTGCTTGTGATCTCACACACATACACACAAAGAATGCCATGATTTTGCACTGAAATGAGTTCTTGTCTGTAGTCACCATTTAGTTTATAAAACTATTGAAATTTCATTATACACACACACACACACACACACACACACACACACACACACATATCCCAGAGGATGTAAAATATTCAGTATTTAACTCTAAATGTCCCTATTCCTTTATTTTAATGACTGTATTTACTTAATAAATTATGCTTTGATTTTTTGTTTAGTGTACAAATTACATTTTTCATGAGATCTTATGGGAGTTAGAGTAGCTTTTCAACCTTTATTTTTTCTTATGTTCTCCCCCACCCCAAGATGATGGTGATGGACAGGGATGTTAAAGTCTGTGTCTGCCAAGGCAAATGGTTCAATTATTTTTATCTGCTTTATGCTACTTGATGGAAGACATTGAGAATTTGACTCAATCTCCATTATGAAAACTTTGTTAAAGCAAAAAGTAATTCTCATAGGAAAAGGCAGAAATGTAATATTATTCAATATTTTTAAGATGCATGTCACTAAAGACAGCCTAGTGGCATAGATAAATCATTAAAAACCTTAACATACAAAAAGAATATCATATATTTTGTTAGGATCATGGGTTTCTGTTTATTTAATGAAATAATTTGATAATACTTTCTTATTTCATATTTCTACCATGATTCAAATGAAATCTGATTATTTATTCAAACCTCATTTGGGAGAGAAGAACCCTGGAATCCATCCAAGTAATATTCACTAAAGGCTTAGTTAAAAATAGTATGCTATGTCCATAAATAACATATTATTCAGTATTATCCATATTCATTGATTATAATAGAAAAGTATGTGCAGTGTATTTTTATTCATTATGCCATAAAACACAATTATTATTACATACAAGTATATGTGTTCTGATGTTTATATAAATTTTCTTAAAAATTTCTTTCATGGTGAGGTCTTAGTTGGCAATTTAGATGATTTAATGAATATACTTCTGTTTTCTAATGCAGACCTTCACCTATTTTAACAATGGATATTTTGCCAACAATCTTAATTACTAAGTCTCTTCTAGCATTAACATTCTATGTACACTCACCCTGTGGTTTTCTTATGTGGACGCACTCACTGAGACTTGTGCCAATATTGCGGATCTATCCATTATTTTTTAGTTTTTTGTTCCTTTGGTTTTAACAGATTGGCTTTTTAGATTAGCTCATTTGTCTAGACTTAGGAAAATGAATTGAGGTTGAAAAGACCAATTTCCCACAGAGAAATAAAATAGAAATCCTTGGAACATGAATCTGATGGTCTTAGCTCCTCACTCTCAGGTGGAAGGAAATGCTGTGGTACTGGGACCATCCCCAACTCACATGTAGCAGGCAGGCAACCACAGGCTCTGTCTTCTCTAGGCATGTTAGGCAGCATTCTCATTGTAAAATGATTCCTCTTTTCCTGTATTAAATTTTCACAAAGATTATGAACTTATTAATTTTATTGAAAATGGATAAATCTGAGAAAACCTTTATATTAACTTCTGGTCTATTTTATCCCTTGCAAGTTTCTTCTTTTTATTTGCTTATGAATTCTCTTAGGATACCTTGGGTTTAATTTCCAATCCCAACTTTACATGGCTAATAATAATGTAAAAACAGTCATTAAATTCACATACTGGACTTAATTTTCTCATCTCTAAAATTGGATAACTTTCCAAAAATATTACCCAGTACCAATTATATACATGGCTCAAAATTAAAACATAACCATTTGCCCTTGAAAGAAGGATAATGTCCAGCTTGGGAAACAAGACCAGAAAATATTATGTGCTGTTTTTGTTTATTACAGGCTTTAGGTGATAGTTTAAAAGTTAGCTGAGGATGGAAGGGTGCCGCAGTCTATGGCTGGGCACAAATCACCAGCCTCCACACAGCTTGTAGATTCAAATAGCAATTCTTTATTCCCGATCTCACACCAGCCATCTACAAACATGTTCTGGGGAAATCCACGTTCTCTGCTCAAATCCATATCCACTGGGCTTCTGTCTCCCAAATATACTGTCTGACCCTAAGAACTCAAGAGGAACTCAGGCAGCAGGATACGCCCTATTCTAAATGGGGAATGCCCTAATCTTGTATTATGCTAAACCGGGAACACCCTAAACAGGGATCCACCCTGGTCCTTGAGCAAGGTCACCTTACATGCAATGTCACTGCAAAATGTCCTATTTCCATGAGTCCTTCCACTAAAGAAACATGGGGGTACGCTGGCAAGGAAATTGTCATACCTACTTGGCTGATGGCTCCCAGCAGAAGGGGATAACTACATAAAACTGGAGACTGACATGGGTATTAAATAATTGAAGGTGGTGAGGTTTGAATTTAGTCTACAAGGATGAAATGAATTTGGATAGGAAAGGAAGGTAGCTGGAATAAATAAGAGATACTTGAGAGCTATCAAAATATTGAGTTATAGCTTTCTTTTTGATGTCAAATCATCTAGATGAAGGATAATTAATCCTTCCTTTAAGTAGCAAAATATGTCCCAATTATGTTTCCAAAGACCTTTAATATCAAATAAGTTATGAAAGCAGGTTACATGAGCCGACTTTCTTTCCAGCTTTCTTGGCTCAGTTTTACCATATCTGTAACTTTTACATTTTTTACTCATTGGCAAAAGAATAAAATGAAAGCTTCCATTCACTCATTTGTATCTCTTTCTAAAATGAGAAAAACACAAATGTACTACTAATTGCTGTTAAAATGATTCATGGTATAAGTAGCTTATAAAACCTGTGTAAGCTGTGTCACTACTGAACATTGCAATGAATTTATGTAATTATTAAACTATAGTTTGATGATTTTAACAATTATAATTTAGTAATAAGTTAAACAATAAGTAAAAATAAGTTTAACAATTACAGATTTAATTCTTTATGAAATGATCAAATGGTTGTTAGAATAACATTGTCTTTTTAAATATTATTCCTTTTCTTGCTGCATCAAGAAAGAAAATTATATATTTCTTAAATATTTATTTTTTAGTTGTAGTTGGATACAATATCTTTATTTTATTTATTTATTTTTATGTGGTGCTGAATTTCCAGACCCTGAAGATCAAGGTCTTGCACATGCTAGGTGAGTGCTCTACCACTGAGCCACAATCCCAGTCCCTACATATTTTTATATAAATTATAACAATATAAACAATTTTTCCTAGATTTATAGCATGAAAGAGATAAAAATAGAAGGTCATCTCTTTTGAGATATTTAGTAATGTTGCATAATGGAGCAGTTGAACTTTATTAAGTAATAGGACTGTATTAAAAATATGTCCAAATTTACTTTCTTTTAACACATATTCCTTGAATCCCTACATTGTTCCAGGAACTGTTCTAAAAACTATAGATCAACTGGTGAGCAAAGAAAGTTCATCCCTGTTTTCATAAAACTGAGTCTAAAGAGACAGATTGATAGACAAACAAATAGACCTACATACTAATTGCATGCATACATGACTATATTGTATATATTATATAGTATCAAGTGTACTTAAATAGATGCTACCCCCAAATATAGTACAGTAACAAAAATAGACATACAAATAGACCTACATACTAATTGCATGCATACATGACTATATTGTATATATTATATAGTATCAAGTATACTTAAATAGGTGATACCCCCCAAATCTAGTAGAGTAACAAAAAATGCATAAAAGTCTGATAAAGAAGAGAATTTTTTTATTCTCTGAATAATATTTGAACAAATATAACGTCTGCTGTGTCTCACTGTGACCTATACTCTGCAATTCTGAGGCTGAACAATCAACTACATCCTATGATGTCTAAGATCTCAACCAGGAGGAAAATCACTGTTTTTGTCATACTTTGACATGTAAGAAGTTGGTAATCTAAACATTTAAATCCTTAGTCAAGAAACAAGAAAACAGGACCAAATAATTTAAACCTTTTTCTGAACACTTTTCTGAATACTTCCAGAGGCAGCTCCACAACCTATTTTAATGACTGAGATCACAAATTTGAAATGATTGTTTGCTTTTTTTGTCTTGAAAATATATACATGCATACATACACACATTTATAGCATTTAACAACTCAGAAGGCATAATCTATCATGCACACATATCATAATTGTTATTTTTGTTTCACTGCAGTTGAATAAAAGCATTCCAAAATATATGTCATGATATAGTATTACATATTTATTGTTACTTTGCTTTAGAAACAATTGCATAGATAATTGTATACTGTAAAGCATATTTGGTATACAATTAACTAAATGTATGATGTAATCAATAAAATGATCAGTCACTAAAAACTGAGTAATAGCCATATATAAAAGAGTATAACATAGTAAGAAATGTATATTTTATATTTCATAATGAGCTTTTCCTATTTGATAATAGGCTACACTGGGTACAGAATTATTTTTAATAGGTTGAATATCCAAGTTATACAAATTTACTTAAAACATACAAGGATGAAAAAGAAAAAAAAACAGAATATATAAAAATTCTTGAGACCACACAGATAGAAGTTTGTCCAACAAAGATGCTAATGGAGTTTTGCATCTTATGGAAGTCAGGGCAATATACAGACCACTGGGTTTGGGTAGTTGCTGCATTTCAGAGTTGAAATCTATAGAAGAAAGGGGGAAGGGGAGAAATGAAGAATGAGACAAGAGTCTGCATAGTGCTTTTTCCTTCCAAGCACCTTCACACTTCTTGAACATGAGCACAGCTAGGCTGGCTGAAAAGGTGGTGACTAACTTTGAAGTCACAAGACAGACTATTGTATCAAAGCAGGATGGGGAGTGCAGTGCAGCAAAGCCCTGGAGTCCCGTCTGCCCTCTGAAAGCTCAGTCCCAGGCCGTGTGTACTTTTGGTCTCAATTGCCTCAAATAATCAATTTCTTATGTATCCTAATATATTATAAAAGGGAACGACAAAACTGATTAAGGTCGTAGCAGAATTCCACCTGGTTGCAAATCACAGAAAGCCCAGCTCACACTAGGTAAACAGTAAAGTGAATTATCTTTCATCAGAACTATAAGTCCAGAGGTCTTAACTCATGACTATGATTCAATGGCTCAATAATATCAGGAATCCAATTTCTTTCTGTTTTTGAACCTTGCCTTTGAACAGGATCAGCTTTCTTTGAAAGCTGGTTCCCAGTTTTTTTTACAAGGTGTTTGCCAGTTACTTACTGGGTCACAGGATTACTTGTCTACATATAAAAAGAGAGAAAAGCAGTAATTTTCCAGACACTTTCTCAGAAGAATGGAGGCTCTTCCTTTGCAGTTGCCTTTCACAATACAAACACACCAACCCCCACCCCTTACATATAGCTCCACCAGGATACAGTTGGCCTTCACATCTGTGGGTTCTGCCTCTGTGAATTCAACCAGCCACAGACAGAAAATTGCTTCTGACCTGAACATGAACAGATTTTTCCTTGTCACAACTATTTACATAGTTAAGAATCATCATGTTCGGTATAATAATTGATCTAGAGAAATTGTACTCAAAGTATAGGAAGGTTGTGCACAGATTATATGCAAACATTATGCCATTTTATATAAAGGATGTGAGCATCCATGATTTTGGTATCTGAGGGACTCTTGTAACCAATTTGCAAATAATTTTCTACCTATATGTTGACCAATGACTATGGTCAACAAAAAGAAATAGATTTAGTTAGTTCTGAGATATAGGCCTCTCTCTAACTCAAAGAGAGTCATCTTCTCCCAGAGTATTGATGGAGATATCCAATAAAACCTAAAGATTTGCAAGATGAAAAGCATTGAAAGTTGGTGAAGCCACTACAGCATATACTGCAAAGGGCTTTTGTAAGCTTCCTCATTTGCTGCTATAGTTCTAACAGCTGGATCCAAAGTTCTTTCCTAGTGATACAAAACTTTGATGGGCTGCAGTCATATTTTTCAACATTTATTGTTTATAACAATCACCTGAAGAGCTTTTTAAAAATGCAGAAGCCTGGGCTTCCACCCAAAATTCAAGCAAGTACATCTATAGCATTTTAATAAATACCCAGGGAGATTCTGTTTTGGGAGATGGGAGAGCTATATTTAGTTAAATCCTATGCATCAGTTACATGTCTTTGCTGTCTCTTTCCCTCCATTGTAGAAATTTCAGTACATCCTTCTAAATGCTGAATTTGTACAGCACAACATTTTTTTTAGATTGTTTATTTTTGTTTTGCTTTGTACCTGTGCTTTAGTTGCCTGAATTAAAGGAAGTCCCAGTGGTGTAGACTCAGGGTTTGTTTTTTCTTTTAATTGTTGATTTCATGACTTCTAAGCAGCAAATAGGAAGAGTTAAGAATCATTTGGGTAGTAAGACGATGTCTTCTGTGATTCTTGTTTCACTGAAATGTCATTATATGGGCCACTAGTGCCCACTTTGAGGTTTATTATTACTCTGGGGCTCTAGTTGCCACCTGTTAATTGTTCGAGAGGTTTTCATTCAGTATTATAGTTTACTGTCTTTGCCACACAGTTAAAGCTGAGAATTAATACCACTACTAACCCTTGGGAATGTATGTGGTTTTGAGACTGTGTGCATAATTTAATAGAATAAATAGTAGTAGTTAGTGACATGTTCATATTATAAGGAAGCATTATTAAGGACATGCTGTACAAAAATAGGACTCTGAAAACTTGTGTACCTGCTGACTCTAATCTTGTTAATTTGTTACAAAGATGCTTTCCAGTATTGCAAGCTCAACCATGACTTAGAACACTTCATGCTCTATAGGCTTTGGATTTAAAAGGATCTGATTGCTATAACTTCTATATGTTTATAATTGTCCTTATTTTGGGCTTGCTACCTCCTATCTAAGTATTCTTGCTTATATATCCACAGTGAAAAGTAAAGTTTTGGCATTTGTTACCTTCATTTCTTAGCTATTGTGTCCTGAGGGAGCTTTATTAATCAGTAGTCAGGATCTCACCTGCGTAGTTTTATATCTGAATTGTAAGAAATCTGGAGGAGTTTCCAAATATCTTTATTACTTGAAGAGAGTTCTTTCCTCAAGCCCTCCATCAGATTTTTGTTCTTTTGCTTATTTTCTCTTTCTTTTTGCTGTTTTGTTTATCAAACTAACATTATCAGGGGCTATGGTTGTAGCTCAGTGGTAGAGCGCTTGTCTTGCATGTGTAAGGCACTGATACTCAGCAGCACATTAAAAAAAATAATAATAAATGTATTGTGTCCATCTACAACTAAAAAAAATTAAAAACACAACAACAACAAAAAACTAACATTATCAGGGATTTGGCCAGTTTCCATCCTGAGGCAACACTTGTAAATAGCAGTACCCAAATCCTAATAAATTCTTTGTCATTTAGATTTCCCTGTTTAAGCATTCACAGAATCAGCACTGTTTTGGTGAGTTAGGCATAATGGTAAGAGTTTGATTTTAAAGTCAAACTGACATAATCTCAAATTCATTTTGACTGTTGACAAAGTTTTTGGTCACTCAAACTTTGTAACTTCCTCTATTAATTTGTGTCCCGTTGGTCATTGATTGCTTTGTGAAGTACATGAGTTCAAATTTTAAAGTGATCAATCGTAACTATAAGTTTATTAATTTTTTCCATTTTGAATCTCCAGACTTTTATAATGACCCATCTATTTCAGCACTTGTGCAAGCCTCTTTGGTATTTTCCTAAAAGGGAATTCCTGGAAGCTACCAATGACTTTCCTCTTCGAACATGTTATGATATATTTTGGACACGATAAAGCAGCAAAGAGCTTTTTAAATATTTATGTTCTCTACGCCATGTATGCCAACTGTGTTTGCTCTCTTTATTTCTTTATGTGCCAAGGAGACAAGCCAAACAGTGTGAGAGGAAAATACTGTCAGGACACAAAGTAAGCTTGTCTAGTGTGTGCTCTGTGCAGATGTAACCTTAATGGAAAAGACTGGAGACCGCTCCCTGGCTGCACAGGGATGCCTTGATTAACAAATCAGCTGGGAACAAAGTTCCTTTGTAAGCAAGTCAGCTAACCGATTTTTATTTTAAAACTTCATGAATCAAGTGAAATAGGAGTGGCTCATATCATGTAATTCAGCAGTAATATTCCAGGAAAGTGCGCTTGTGTCCAGAGCAGAAAGCCTTCCTCCTGGAGGATGGGTGGAAGTGGAAAGGTGAATAGGTGGGTTTTAGGCAACACTGCAAAGTTAAACTGTGTTTTTCACTCTAGCAATTGCCTTGCACCATCTCACACGTACATGCAGTGGAAGGTTATTGTCCTTGGAGTCCTGCTTCTCTCAAACATCTCTAGTTTGAAAACTGGAACCCAAATGATTCACTATTGAATGAGTTAGTTAATTTTACCTTATGTAGATATTATCTAGTAATGTCTCAATCTTGGTTACAAATTGGTACCATTTAAAGAGATTCAGACTTAATTAGTTTGAGGTAGACAACAGAATTTGGCATTCTGTCAACACCAGGGCTGTGAAACACTACTCTAGGATAAATTGTATACTCACATTGTGGCCTCTGCTTTTCTAAGATCCATATTTATCTGTGTGTGTGTGTGGGCTGCAGAACACATAAGTGAAAACCACCTAGGGTCAACCTTTAAAATATAATGTTCCTGTGTCCTTATCATGGAATCATCCTCACTGAATCTTAAAGTATGTGGTGTATGTGTGTGAATTCTTTTTTTGGTGCAGAGGGTTGGGGAGAAGAACAAAAGAGGATACAGAGGAGAAAGAGAAAAGGAGAGTATGTGTGCTAGAATCTGCATATTTAACAAAAAACCAAAGTGATTTTGACTCTCTCTCAGATAATACCTAATTTTTTGACCATTGACAATGTCTTTTAATTACTCTTTGCTAATAAAAAAAATTGATGATGGGCTGGGAAAGTGGCTCAAGTGGTAACGCGCTTGCCTAGCATGCACAGGGTGCTGGGTTCCATCCTCAGCATCACATAAAAACAAAATAAAGATGTTATTTCCACCAAAAACTGAAAAATACATATTAAAAAAAATTCTCTCTCTCAAAAAAAAATTGATGGTTGGGGGTACCACATACAATGTATATTTTAAACAACATTGTTTATGATTATACATGTATATTAACTAACATCAGTCTTGTTTTCAAAGAAAAATGAAAATAAATTTCAGACAACACAGTGGTCTTTTCTAATAAATATGTATATTAAAGAATAAGTGTGTATACATTTTAATTTGATACAGATACTCAGGAATCTGTCCTTAAATAATGAATGATTTATAATGTATGCAAAAAATTATAAGTCAGGGGATTATTTTTGAATATGTAAAACACATTTATGTTCAATCTCTTTTTCTCTCTTCCCCTTTTTTCCCTTACCTCAATTCTCTACCTGCCCCAACTTCACCTCTTTTCCTGTTAACATAGCATCAGATGAAGAAGAGCCAACTTCAGCAGGTAAAGTTCTTATGTTACAAATTAAAGGCCATTTTTTAATTTAATGACTTCAATAATATATACTTCAACCAAAATGGGCAAAGCATATTTACTTTTTTGTGTCTTGGACCCAGTATGCTGTGCCAGACAGAATGATGTTGATTAAAACTTCTGAATAAAAAGAAATAGATAAAAAAATAACTAATACAAAAAAATAAATAAAAATGGCACATCATTATTAAAGAATGAGAAAAATTGGAAAATGAAAACATTGAGATAAAACAGCAAAATAATATGAGGATGATAAAAATATCAAAAAAAGAAAAATGATAAAGTAAACATCCAGAAATGTAACCATCTATGATAGAATACTGCTATAGCAACTATGAGACCAGTATTAGGTATATATTCAGGTTTAAAAATAAAAAAGTTGTTCTTTCCTCAAATACTCATTTAAAATTTTAATTTTTACAATTATAATTTAAATTGAGAATTTTTGCATCCATGTTCTTTAGAGATCTTGGTCTGAAGTTTTATTTCTTAGATATATCTTTGCCTGGTTTTGGAATCAGGGTGATATTGGCCTAATAGAATGAGTTTGAAAGTGTTCCCTCTTTTTCTATTTCATGAAATAATTTGAGGAGTATTGGTTTTAGTTTTTCTTTAAAGGTCATATAGAACTCAGCTGTGTATCCATCTGGTCCTGTACTTTTCTTGGTTGGTAGGCTTCTGATGGTGTCTTCCAATATCCTTGCTTGAAATTGATCTATTTAAATTGTGTATATCATCCTAATTCAGTATGGGCAAATCATATGACTCTGGAAATTTGTGGATGCCTTCAGTATTTTTCTATTTTATTAGAGTACAAATTTTCAAAGTAGTTTCTAATTACCTTCTATATTTCTGTATTGTCTGTGGTGATGTTTCCTTTTTCATTGTGGATGTTAGTAATTTGAGTTTGCTTTCTCCTTTTTTTTTTTTGTTATCATGGCTATAGGTTTATCCACTTTATTATTTTTTTAAAGAACCAACTTTTTGTTTTGTCAATTTTTTCAATTGTTTCTTTTGTTTCAATTTCATGGATTTCAGCTCTAATTTTAAATATTTCCTGTCGTCTACGGCTTTTGGCTCTTAAAAGTTTTTTCTAGGGCTTTGAGATGTAATGTTAGTTCATTTATTTGTTGACTTTTTCTTCTTTTAAGGAATGAACTCCATGCAATGAGTTTTCCTCTTAATACTGCCTTCATAATGTCCCAGAGATTTTGAAATGTTGTATCAGTGTTCTAATTTATCTCTAAGAATTTTTTTAAAATCTGTTCTTTAATGTCTTTTGCAACCCATTGCTCATTCAATAGCATATTATCTAGTCTCCAG
Source organism: Callospermophilus lateralis (assembly GCF_048772815.1). Classification (NCBI taxonomy): domain Eukaryota; kingdom Metazoa; phylum Chordata; class Mammalia; order Rodentia; family Sciuridae; genus Callospermophilus; species Callospermophilus lateralis. The sequence goes on from NW_027512606.1 coordinate 863,893, forward strand.
GTGTTGAAGTAGTTTTTATTTTTTATTTTATCATTGATTTCTAATTTCAATCCATTATGATGTTATAGAATGCAGAGTAGAATCTATTTTTTTTTTGTATTTGCTAAGAATTGCTTTGTGGCATAATATATGATCTATTTTAGAGAAGTGTTCCTGAGAATAAAGTGTGGTCACTTGTTGATGGATGAAATATTGTATGCATGTCAGTTAAGTCTATTATTGATTGTTTTATTGAATTCTATAGTTTCTTTAGATTAGAATAATAGCTAATAGTATCTTTAGATTAGGGTATAGCTAATCTATCAGCTTTTGTTTGGAAATTCTATCCAGTGGTGACAGAGGTGTGTTAAAGTCACTCAGAATTATTGTGTTGTGGTCTGTTTGACTCTTGAACTTGACAAGTTTTTGTTTTATGAATGTAGATGCTTCATTGTTTGGGGCATATATATTTATAATTGTTATGTCTTGTTGATGTATGGTTCCCTCAAGCAGTATGAAATGTCCCTCTTTATCCCTTTTGATTAATTTTGGTTTGAAGTCTACTTTATCTGATATGAGGATGGAAATCCCTGCTTGCTTCCACAGTCCATGTGAGTGGTATGATATTTCCCAACATTTCCTATGGATGTTTTTTCCTATGAAATTAGTCTCTTGTCGGCAGCCTATTGTTGGGTATATTTTTAAATCCAATCTGCCAGTCTATGTCTTTTGATTGGTAAGTTTAGGCCATTAATATTCAGGGTTATTATTGAGACATGATTTTTATCCAGCCATTCTTGTTTACTTTTGGTTTTTAACTGACTTGGTTCATCCTTTGATTAGTTTTTCCTTTAGTATAATACCTCCCTCTGCTGATTTTCATTGTTGGTTTTTCATTTCCTTCTCATAGAATATTTTGCTGAGGCTGTTCTGTAGTGCCAGCTTTCTAGCTGTAAATTCTTTTACTTTTGTTTATCATGGAAGGTTTTTATCTCATCATCAAATCTAAAGCTTAATTTTGTTGGATATAAGATTCTTGATTTTCATCCATTTTCTTTTCAAAGCTTGGTATAAGTTGTTCCAGTATCTTCTAGCTTTCAGGGTCTGGGCTGAAAAATCTGCAGATATCCTAATTGTTTTCCCCTCTATGTAATCTGATTCCTCTCTCTCATGGATTTTAAGGTTCTCTCCTTATTCTGTATGCTAGGCTTTTTCATTAAAATGTGCCTTGGTGTGAATCTGTTGTGATTTTGTGCATTTGGTGTCTTGTAAGCCTCTTGCACTTGGTTTTCCAATTCATTTGTCATGTTTGGAAATTTTTCTAATATTATTTCATTGAATAGATTGGTAATTCCTTTGGTTTGGAACTCTATGCCTTCCTCTATCCCAATAACTCTTAAATTTGGTCTTTTTATATTATCCCATATTTCTTGAATGTTCTGCTCATGATTTTCTTACTATCTTCACTGGGTGATCTACAATCTTTTTGAGATTATAAAATATGCTTTCATTGTCTGATGTCTTATCTTCCAAGTGGTCTAATCTGTTGGTGGTGCTTTCTGTTGAGCTTTTAATTTGGTTTATTGTTTTTTTCATTTCAAAGATTTCTGTTTTTTTTTGTTTTGTTTTGTTTTTCAGACCCTTCATCTCATTATTAAAGTAATAATTGGCTTCCTGTATTTGCTTATGTAGCTCTTTATCGAAATGATCTTTTGCTGCCTATATTTGTTCTCTTCTTTTAATTCACAGAACATTTTAATTATGTGCATCCTGAACTCCTGTGTCATTTCTTCTATTGTGCTAACCATGGATTCTAATAATGTAGTATCTTGATTTGTTTGAGGAACCTTTTTCCCTTGTTTGTTCATGCTGTTCGTGTGTCTTTCCTTCTAGCACTGAGGATATGCAGCGTTACTGTTTTTTATGCTTTAGACTTATAGGGTCCCTGCATGGTTGAAGACACTATACTGGCCAGCCAGTATTCCAAGCTGAGAATTGCCACAACTAAAGATTGTGACTATGGGGTTCCAAGATGGAGGCAGATGCTTTCAGCGATGGAGTGATAGGGGGATGGTGTTGTGCAGTGTGTTTAAAGATGCAGCTCAGACCCAGTGCAGGCTCCGCGTTTATTGACTGGGCCAACTCGGCCTGCCTTTGCTCCACACTGAGATTCATATTTTTTTTTAAGAGAGAGAGAGAGAGAGAGAGAGAGAGAGAGAGAGAGAGAGAAGGGAGAAGTATTTTCATGTGAAATGCTAGGTTTACAAGTTTGACATTAACAACTTTCACTTGAATATCTGATCTTCATTTTTTTTAAAGTGATCATATTAAGTTTAAATTTCAGTAAATAACATTCTTCAATGAAGCTAAATCAGTGGCTGCTTCTAAGCAGCACAAAAACAATTTTTATTTATCTTTTATTTCATTTTCCAAAACTTATTCTATGTTCTTTAAGAAATCAAGTAATTTATATTAGAAAATTGATTGCTAAAGCTAAAATAATCTATATAAAATATAATTTATTAACTATAAGGTATACTAAATGAAGCTTATTCCCAATTAAATTTTCAAAGTGTTCTTAACTTCTATGGTTTTATTAGTTTTACATCTTGAGAAATGTCATTTATTTATCAAATTGAGAAAATTATTATGACATTTAGAATAGGGCAAGAACAAGAAAATATTATTAAATGAAACCAAAATCAGTCTGAAAATGACACAGTGTAGATCTTGTAGATAAACAGTGTCTATAGTTAAAATTAACTTAACTACAATTTACTTGTTTATATCACCTCAAATTTAAAAAAAAAAAAAACACCTATTTTTTATTCTTATCTCTTGCTTGAGGGAAATTTTTAGTTAGTTAGTCTTTTTTTTTATATCAGGCAAGGGACTGAGTTTCAGTTTCCATAAAAAGTAGTCACTATTAATACTGGATTAACTTTTATAATAATGAAAAATATGTATGGAGAAAGTGGAATCTTTCAGACATAGGTAAAAGCTAAAACCTTTTATGTTCTATATTGTTTATATACTTAAACATACTTAGGTATGTTTCATATATATATGAAACATACTTAGGTATGTTTCATATATATATATATATATATATATATATATATATATATATATATAAATGATGAAATCATTTTATTATCAAATCAGCATTCTTTACTTCATATCATTACTACTTGTTGGAATGTAATAAGAACATCTATATTCTACCCTCATAGCAATTTTTCAGTACACTATTCAATATTATTGACTATTATCCTCAGACTGTATGTTAGAACTTTAGATTTATTCTTCTTATATAAGTGCGATTTCATACTCTGTGACATATCTCCCCATTTCTCAACTCCACACTCATACCCAATAATCACTGTTCTACTCTTTTTGAATTCAGCTTTTCAAATTAGATTCATTTGTGTTGATACAAGTGGCAGGATCCATTTTTTTAAGGCTGAATAATATTACATTACATTCTAATATATGCCATATATTTGCATATTCTGTAAGTTACTTCCCTATTTATCTGTGTATAGTCACTAAGTAGTTTCCATATGGTGGCTATTGTTAATAATGATAGTACAGATATTTCTATGTGTTTTTGAAAGTGATCTTATTAAGTTTAAATTTTATATAACCAGAGGAGGATCCATGGGTATAATAGTGTTACCTTTAATTTATTGAGGAAATTCTATACTGTTGCATATGGCTGCACGAGTTTGCATACCCATCAACAATGTGCAAGGGTTCCCTAGACACTTATCTTACACCATATTCAAAAAATCAATTTTAAATAAAGATTTAAATATAAGTTCTAAAACCATAAAACTCCTGGAAATAAAAAGAGCAAAAGCTAATTGACACTGACAATGATTTTGGGGGGTATTGCAATAAAAATCTCAGGCAATGAAAACAAAAATAAACAAGTAAGATTTTATCAAACTAAACAACTTCTGAATAGCAAAGAAAACAATAAACAAAATAAAAAGGCTACTGATTGGGACAAAATATTTATGAACCATATATCTGATACAAGGTTAACCTCTGTGTTACCTCTGTGAACCTGGGAAGGACCACATAAAGGAGGAAAAGTTTATTGTGTGCTTATGCTTTTAGAGATTTCATGATTGATGGACTCCATTGCTCTGGTCCTGAGGTGAGGCAGAATGTCATTATGGAAGGGTCTGGAAGCAAACAAGTAAGAAACTTGCTCAGCTCATGGCAGCCACGATGCAGAAAAGGAGAGACCAAGACATAAAAAGACAAAGAGAAAGGGGTTGGAACATGTATAATCCCCAAGGAAACCTCCCTAGTGACCCTTCTTCCTGTAGTCATGACCCACTTACCTGCGGTTACCACAGAGTAGTACATTAAAATTATTAATTCATCACATGGTGTAATCTACCAATGAGATTACAATTCTCCGTCTAGTAATTTTATGTCTGAACATTCCTTCCTTAACACATGAGTTTTGAGGGACATCTCATGTCCAAACTATGGACAATATCCAAAATATAAATAGGATTCTTCCAATGCAGTAACAATCAATCAATCAATAAAAAAAAAACAGTTAAAAAAAGTAAGCAAAGGATTTGTATAGAATCTCCTACAAAGAAGACAAGAAAATGGTCAACAGGCATATGAAAAAGTGCTAAGCATCACTAATCATTAAGGAAGTAAAAATTTAGACCACAGTGAAATATTATTTCACATCTTTTAGGATGGCTGTTGTTAAAAAGGTAAAATCTTTCTGGCAATCACAGCTGTATTAAACTATGAAACTATAAAAAGTGTACTAGTCTGCATATAATTATAATATTAAAATGTTAGTAATTTTCTAATATACAAAATTGTGTGTATGAATTTGATCCCAATGATTCATGATGGTAGAGGTCACCACCCAGATACAATAGTGTATAAAAGACTTCTTAGCCAGGCATGATGGCACATACCTGCAATCCCAGCAGCTCCGGAGGCTGAGGCATGAGGATTGTGAGTTCAAAGCCAGCCTCAGAAATTTAGCAGAGCTGTAAGCAATTTAGTGAGACATTGTTGCAAAAATAAATAATAAGGCTGGGAATGTGGCTCACTGGTTAAGTACCCCTGGTTCAATCCCCAGTGCCAGAAAACAAAAACACAAACAAAAACAAAAAAAGAAAGACTTCTTGTGAACTCTATGATATGCAAACAAATGGAGATAATTGTAATTGAGTATACCACTGTTTCAGAATTTTTAAACAGTTTCTTGTAAAGTTTTTAATAAATTTTTAATAATTTAAAGCACCAGTTTGGCCATTGAGGAAATACACCTAAGAACACTAATAATCTACACATTAAAAAAGATAATAGAATGCTGGCTAGCACTAGTAAAGATCTGATGCTGCAGTTGTTTGTAGGTTAGCAGATAAAAACCAGTAATAAAACAAGGTATATTCTGTACAGCTACAAACAGGACACAGTGATTAGATATTTTTCTCTAACTTTTGAAATATTCATTGTTACTCCTATAAAAATTATGACTTTTGTTTATGTTTTTTTCCCCTTAACTATGCTGCAGATTTCTTTTAGCTCTCATTCCCATTTTCTTGTGGAATTTAATTCTGCAAGGCCGACTATGTTCAATTATTCTACAACTCATGCATTTTGAAAAGGAATGATGTCTTACCCTATTATTTTCTAATGAATAAGAGTTGCTCTGCATTTTGATGTTAGTACTTTATTTCCTCGGGGTCTGAAATAGAGCTGTGCATCCTTATTCTTGTTTGTCTTACATTTGTTACAAATTTCCCTTCTCTTGTACAGAAATGCTTATTTTTCCCGTTTTGCATTGATCAATTTTGCTAATTATTTTATCAAGTATACTCTTGTTCATAATATATCTTATGTAGTCTTAAACATTAAAACTTAATACATAAAAAACACAAGTTTATTCCTACAATATCCAAAAAAGAAAAAATGAGTAGATCCTCAGTGTAATAGGGAAGAAATCATTACCCCTGAAGAGATGGCCTGGTTAGTTTTCTAAAACATGAATATAGTGATCAAATTAGTGTTTACTTTTCTTTTTTTTCTTTTTTACAAAACAAAACTTCCTTATTGATAGGTATCAGTGATATTGAACTGTAGGAAAAGGTGATTATAATTTAAATCCTTGTTTTGTCTACCTGGTGTTTTTCACATTTTTAACAAGATAAAATTTGTTGAACAACAAGATTGTGATACCAGTAGGGAATTTGGAAGATTGTATATTCTATATCTTTCTCTTTAGGCTTGAGAATGAAATAATCAAAGGAGGAAAAAATAGTGTCTTTATACTATGAAGATCTGTATGTGTCTTCACCTATATATCTCTGAACATATATGTAATTACATAATCTATTATAGTCCCTCAAGGTATAAAACCGAAGTAAACAGATTAAAATCTTATTTTTAAGTAAATTAGCTAAAGTCCCTCTTTGTACAGCTTGAAGTCATCATAAATTAAGTAGGATATATAAGTATCTAGAAATACATACATTCAAAAAGAGTTGTTATGTATTGTGACATAATTTTTGAGTTGCAAATATCAGAAACTTTGATCTTGGTTAAATAGTTAGGGTTTTAGTTGACTTGAAGAATTAAGAATGGATGACTCCATGATGATGATGAAAGTCTTATTTTTGTTTTACTTTCTCCTATTTTTTCTGTGCTGTGTTCTGTACTCTAAAGTTTATCTTTATATTAAAAGGCTTTCCTTGTGGCTATGATATATCTGACAACAGCTACTGAGGTTGTATGAATCCTTACCTAGTCCATAAGAGGGCAAATATTGCATGTGTTCTCTTGAATTCAAAGCAAAAGTCCTGAGACAATTCTGATGGGATAGGCTTAGCTTCCTCCTGCCACCCCTGAAGCAGAAAGTGAGTCAAGATTCTCCACTGAGAGATATTTGCCAAATTATATTATTATATTATGAGCATGTGTTAATATATAATAACAAATCCCACCATTATGTACAACAATAATACACCAATAAGGCAAAAAAAAATAGACCCTCTGCTGAAGCATGAGGTTTATGTCAGCTTTCATGAAGATCATGAACTATATTCACACTGAGGTGTGAATACATGAATAACATTGAGGGTACTCCTTTAGAACAGAAATGGGAAGTGCATGATAGGTCAATGCAACAACTAGCAAAGCCAACTGGAATTAACAGATGTATCACCTTTGTTGCTTCATGGTATATTCTATATATCTTCATAGATATTCTACACCTTGGCATGCTTTCCATGGCAGTTTATAAAATATCCTATGAGACTTTAGAAATCTGATTGCTGCCAAATAAATTTGGTGCACATCTCAGTATTATTAAAGTGTATATTCTTAGGTGCAGTGTTACACATTGTGACTCTTAAAATCCTACCTACTGTAATGTTTAGTCTTTCCTCAAGTTCATAAACACATTTTTCATCCTTGTCCAAGATCTTCATGTGCCTCATCAATACTGACCTGATCTTTCCCTTTTAATTTTAATGATTTGTTTTTACAGGATCTACCAAGTTTAAGTGTTCCTGTTTCCTAGATATGGTTGAATATAGCCCTCCTCTCTCACATTTCAATACCTGACTGTATCTTCTACACCTTTTCTAATAGTATTAGATAATGTTGGTCATTATCTAATACTATTAGATATTCACAGTCTATGTCAGGTTGTTGTTATTATTATTATATGAGAGATTTAAAAAGCTTTCAAGAAACTACAGCCGAAATATAACAATTTTATGTTTAAAATAGTAAAGAATGGTCATTCCAATTTAGTCAAATTTTTAAACCTGAAAGAAAAATAAGTAATAATCTTTGTGTGTGTGTGGGGGTGTGTGTATTCAATTCAACTTTATGAAACATATGTTATAGTGTAGAAAGATTGCCCCCAGAGATGTAAATTAAATATTTATTAAATATTTGTAGAAATTTCATGATAGTACATCGTTGATGATTAGACTTTGTGTTGTTTACCTCTAGAATACTAGGAGAAGGGCCAAAAATTAAACTTGCTTAAAGTTAAAATCAAGTATGAAAAGAATTAAAGTTTAAAATAATAATAATAAAGATGGTTTTATTAGTAGTTATAAAGGAATATTAATGGAAAAGTTTATAAAGGCAAAAGGAGAGCTTCTGAGATTTCTCTAGTTCTTCCAAGAAACAGAACCTATTATATGTGTGTGTGTGTATGCACTGATTGTGAGAGCTGATGAGTCTGAGATCTGTACGGCAGAGGAGCTGGAAACTCAGGCAGGACTTCTAAATTATAGTCTTGAACCAAAGTGTCTACTTTATTGGGGAATCTCAGCTTTTGAACTTATGGGTCTTCAACTAATTGAAGGAAGTCCACATCTAATTGTCCCATTTCATCTGTTTTACATGAAGTCAATTCAGTTTCTCTGGGGAAAAAAATTTTTAAAAAACTTGTTCTTATTCTAATGCGTTAAATTCTACCTTTCCCTTTCAAAGAGTTTTAAATATGATATTTTTTAATTGTAAAAGCTACAGAATTTTTCAGTTTTTTATGCATGTAGTATAAAATTATATGTAATAACATGAAGAAAATTTTATATATTTTAAATGCTTACCATATTACTATTGTAGTTTCTGGACCATGTAGACACTTTGGGAAAGAATGAAGCAGGGAATGGAAAAATTCCTTGATTGCCTTCATCCACATCACACACACATTTTAAAAATATACAGCCTCTTACACTGCTTCAGTCTTCTCTTAAAGTCCTCACCATGTCAGGATCTCAATGCCAAACTCATTAAGGTCTACTGCACATTCAGTCCTCTCCAGATCCTCTTAGGTCTATCTTCAAAATAAATGCAAAATATAATCCTTTCCTGCCATCATCTCTGCCCATACCCTAGTCTAAGACTCCATTCTCCTACACTTTTAGTACTACACAACTGACCTTGCTGTGCCCTTTGCATCTATTCAGTCTTTTCCAACAGAGCTGCCAAGGTGATATTTTTACAAGGCTGTGAGATTGCATGAATTTTCTGCCTCACGGCCTCCCCATCTTTCATCTATTCCTCCAGTAGATGTAAGGTGGACTATTATTTGCACCTTTTCTCCCTTAGTCTTTGACTTCATTTCCTCCTGTTGCTATGTGGCCCTTCCTTCTCTGTAAAATAAACACAAACACAAGTTCCAGGCATTCCCCTGCCTCAGGCCCTACTGAGCACTCAAATCCTTTGCCTTGTGGAATTCTCTGGCAGGTTTCTGCCTGCTACTTCTTCACATCCTTCATATTTTGACCAAAAAACACCTGTTCTTCTTCATGGCTAAAAATTTCAGACCATTATTTACCTTTCATTGCCCCCTTCCCTTATATTATGATATTAATGTTTATCTTTTAATGTCTGCACATAATGTTTATGTAGTTTATTTATTTCTGTTTAGGTTGAGTACACATGCCCCCCAATGGCTGGGATTTTTTTAATCTAGTTTATTAACTACTGGAGTCTCCACTGCTACAATAAGTGTTTGATACATAGCAGATCATGAACATTGCTGTATGGCTACATTAATGAATAAATTAAGCCATACTTATTTTATGCGGATTTTTCTTGTTAACCAAAGGGCCCATATCATTTTTTTCCATCTAGGAGAGTGGTATAAAGACAAGAATGATCATAGATATTTCCCAACTGAAGAAAGAAAGAAATAAAAGGCTAACACTGACTATTTGATAGAGTATTAAGGATTTTTTGAATTATTATTTGGATTCCTTGGCAGAAATAAAGGGGCCTTTAGTTTGATCTTCATCTTTCTACTTTTGTTGCCATAGAATAAAGTACTTTTTTGCTCAGTAACTCTTTCAGCTAACAATGCCAAAAATTTAGCCATTGATGGTAACTAATAGCTGGAAACCACAAAGGTGATTGTAAGAAGCCTCAGGCATGTTAGGTACACCATCTACTTAGTGCTGGCTTTAGAGTGTGAGCAGGGTCAGAGCAAGGACATAGCTCAGTGCAGAGCACCTGGCAGACTCCAAGAAGACAGACTTGAGGATCGACCAGGCTTCCTTAGCCTTAGGTCCAGGATTAATAATATAAAGGCTGGTACTTTTTAACAATATTTTATGATTTATTGCATTGTCTCTTTTTCAAGGTTACATGAATAGTCCATTTTTAAAAAAAAAATCCTTGATTAATACATTTAGGAATATATTTCAAAATAAAATAAAATGTACATAGGTAGCATATTCTCAGGGATATTATTTTTAAGGAAAATTACATTTATTCAAAGCAGTTATTCAAGTGTTAGAACTAAGTAACATTGGATATGCCATATCTATTCAGTTTTCTGCTTCACTAGAAATAAATTTAAATGAGGAAGAATCTGTTGATTGTTTTGAAAGTTTACTAGAAGCTCTTGAAAAAGAACAAACAATACAGTTCTCAATAACAAAAGTGAGGAATAAAAACCAAGGTACATTTTAGCCAATGGTTTGTGAGGCAGCTTGAAATGTTGTCCAGAGGATTTTGTGAAACCTACCTGAGACTGAAGCCCTCTGAGCCCCTTTTCTTTCAGGCCTTAGTGTATCAATGCCTTGGAAGGAATTGGGCAAGTGCTCAGCTGCTAAGAACAAAGCTAAAATAATATTGTCTGGAGAGTAAGGGAGTAAGGATTTTTTCAGAAACATTTGAACATTCCACATCTTTGCCTATGTAAACACAGGAGCTTTATACTAAGTCTTATTTATATGATTGTCAAGAAACCACTGAAAAATCAGATCCACGTTAAGTTCTTAAGGCATGATAAACCCTTAATCTGGTATTCTTTAGCCAGAATATTCAAACACTTTTGTCATATTTTAAGTTTTTTAGGAATTTATAGAGCAACAGATTGGAGAGTTTAGCATAGTCTGAAGTACCTCAAGTTTTCAGAATGTGATTTTTGTTTTTGTATCACCCAGTGAATGGTGTTCCTTGACCCTTGTGAAACTGGTAGAAGGTTAAGATTAAACTACTGACTCGTCTTAGTTTTTTTTTTTTTTTTAGTTTTTAAACTAATGTATTATAGTTATACATAATAGTGGGATTCATTTTGACATAATCATACCCATATGGAATATAATTTTTTCCATTTAGTTCTCAATATTTCCTGTTTCCTTCCTCTCCTCCCTGCCTTGCTGCCTTCCTCTACTCTACTGGTCATACTTCTATTTATTTATTTTTTTAAAACTGGTGTTTTATAGTTATACCTAAAGGCAAAATTCACTGTGTTATAGTCATATGTATAACTTAGCATAATTTGGTCAATTTCATTTTGAAGTTTCTCACTTTTCCCATTTCTCCTCCCACCCTTTAAATAAATAGAAGTTTACTAGAAACTCTTAAACCCCTTTTTGCTCTAGCTTTCACATACAAGAGAAAACATTTGACCCCTGACTTTCAGAGTCTGGTTTATTTTATTTAGTATGACAGTCTCCATTTCCATTCCTTTACCTGCACATGCTATAGTTTCATTCTTCTTTATGACTAAGTAAAAGTCTGTTGTGTATATATATATACCATATTTCCTTCTTCTTTGCTTTTTTATTTGTTCCTTTTAGAAGTACATGACAGTAGAGTAAGTTTTGATATATTATACATACTTGGAGTATAACTTATTCTGATTACGATCCCATTCTTGTGGTTGTACATGCTGTGAAATTCACTGTGGTGTATTCATATATTTTGTGCATAGGAAAGTTATGTTTGATTCATTCCACTGTCTTTCCTATTCCTTTCCACTTCCCTTCTCTTTATTCTCCTATACACCACTGTTTCTTAATCACTTCATTTTTGACAGGCAGATGGGCTAGTTCTGTCACCTGACTATGGTGAATTACACTGCTATAAACTTTAATGTACTTGTATCACTGTAGTACACTGATTTTAGTTCTTTGGGATAAATACCAAGAGTGGGATTGCTGAGTCATGTGTTGGTTCCATTCCCAGTCTTCTGAAGAATCTTCATACTGCTTTCAAAGTGGTTGTATTAATTTGCAGTCCCACCAAAAATGTATGAGTGTACCTTTCCCCCACATCCTTGCTAGAATTTATTGATACTTGTATTCTTGATGATTACCGTTTGAACTGGGATAAGATGAAATATCAGTATAGTTTTGATCTGCATTTTCTTGATTGCTAGGAATGTTGAACATTTTCTCTTGTATTTGTTAGCCATTTAAAATTTTATTCTTATTCTGAGAATGTGAAAATCAATAAAAATGAGTCCTTTAAATTATTCTTTAATTTCAGTACATGAAACCTTTGCCTAGTTTAAATGACCCTTCACATCCATGCTTCTTCTCCAGAGAGGCAGCACAGCCTCCTGTATGCCAGGTTGTATATGCTCTGTTCATTCTCCCCTCGAAGCTTCTGTTTATATTTGTCTAGAATGAGCTTTTCTTTTCCTTTCGGTTCTGCAGAATCTCTCAGTCCTTTCACACTTATCTCACATCCTACCCCTATCTGCTATAAACCACACTGATTTCTCACTTTCCAAAGTTTAACTTGTATAACTGTTAGGAATGTTTTCTGTGATAGTTAACAAAGATTAGCATGACTGGGAAAGGGTTCTGTTCTCTGTAAGATCACAGGATCTCTACTATTGCTTTCCAAGTAAATCATGTTTCTGTGAATACGAAAGAAGAATAGGACAGAGGTTAAGGGAAGCAATAGTTTCTTTGTCCAAAGGGGTTTGAGTTTCTTTATCACATACAATATGATTGGAATTGTTTCTCCACCTAGACTTGGAATTCATTCTTGACTGTGACTCATCCTTCCATTGCATTCCCAGCAATGTTGAGGACAGAATATGTATATATGTTTTGACCAACAGGCTAATATATGTAAAGTAAGATCATCTCTTGGCATCCTATAAGGTGAAAGAGAGAGACAGAGACTGAAGAGATAGGAAAGACAGTGAGAGGGAAAGGTAGTATATTTTCTTGAGTTGTACAAATTATATTCATGTTAGTCACATTCCTTGACTTATATCATCCCCTAAACCTTTTGACGTCTACTGATTTATTAGTTTTCTGAGGCTGCCCTTTACAACTTCTCTTTGGCATATTTGAATTGCCAGAATCACCACTCTTATACCGGGGACATTATTAAGTAAAATAAGGGTTACTTGAACACAGACTGTGACACTGAATCAGTTGATTTGATAATCAATAGTTACTAAGTGACTAATGGGTGGGTAGCATATATAGCATTGATACACAATGGAAAAATGAATGATTCACTTCCCAGCCTGAATGGAGCAATGTGGCACAAGATTCATGAGACTTCAGAACTGCATGCAATTTAAAATTTGTGAATTATTTCTAAAATTTTTCATTTAATATTTTTTATCTGCATTTGACTGAGGTAATTGAAACCAAGAAAGCAAATCTGCTGTTAAAGGAAGACTGTTGTACCACTGGGGTGGTTTAAAATAAATTTGTTTTCTCAGTTTTTGAGACCAGAGTTTCTGAAATCGAGGTGTCAAAGAGGCCATGTTCCCTTTGTAGTCTCTATAGAGACTTTCTTTATTCTTCCAGTTCATGGTGGCTACTGGCATTCCTTGGCTCCACTGCCTTGAAGCCAACACATCACTGCAACCTATACCGCTAGTTTCACATCACCTTCTCTTTTGTCAATATCTTTTACTGCCTCAGAAGGGTGCTTCTTATTGGATGTAAGGCTCATCTGTATAATTTTGGAACATCCCATCTCAACATCCTTAATTATATCTGAAACAAACATTTTTATAATAAGAACATTCATAGTTTCCAACATTTGGAGATGGGTATACTTTGTGAATAGGGGTGGGATGGGGTGGGGTGGGAGGTGGGGGGTCCATTCAAACTACTACAACAATAAAAGTAGATGTGCTAAGTAAACCTACAATGAATTAGGTTGGTATTTTCTGCATATGCAATTTTTAAGTAAATAAACATGTTAACGTGTATTGAAACATTCATAAGAATGGGTGAGATTATTTTTGTAACTTTCATGGTTTGCATTTCCTAGATGAAAATTAGTTATAAAATATAATGATGGAATCAATGGTTTACTCAATGAGGCATCACCGATTCCATACATAAAACCCAAAGAATATATAAATATTTAAATATTAAAAGGAGTAAACTGAAAAAAAAGCCTACAGTTATTTTCAGTGCCTTAACCAACACAATTTAATAATAATGAAGCAATCCTTTATTCAGTGACAACTGTATATTTTTAGAAGCGAGTCCTAGATAAAAAATTAGGCAGCGACTATGATAGTGTTTATATTACTTTAAACATATGCCTAGAAAACATCTGGCAAGGAAAACACAGAGATAAACAATGTTTTAAGCACATTATAAGCTAGCTCCTTTCTGTTTTATAAAGAAAAAAATTGAAGTTCACAAATTTATTCTTAACTATTTTAACATGATTTTATAACTATTTCATGTTTTATAGGTTCTTTAATTATAGATTCAGTCATTGCAAAACAATAAACACAGATCATCAGACTGCAGAAAAATAAAATAAGTGCATTTATTTTATCTAGTAATCTTAACTAGAGTGACAGAGTTGTAAAACATAAAACTAAACCCAATCTTACTTCCATTTCAATGTTATCAGTGGTGTATAAAATCAACTCAGTATAGCTTATCCATTTTGAATTGAAAACACATACTTTCCGTAGTACATGAGAACTGTTAATTGTTTAAATTCATTTTAACAATTGGGAGTGGAAGCTTAATTATGAATTTAATTACTATTGTTATTTTAAATTTTACTTTCAGGCTAATTTAAACACACTTTTTTTTGATAACTTAGTAAATTTCTTATGCTTTGAAAATCTCCTTTGAAGGACATGATGATAAAGGGCAAAGTATAACGTGCTTAGACACACGACTAACCTCTTTCCAAATTCAGATACAAGAGCCAAGTATCTCAATGCAATGTGAATATGACCCTTGGGAAATCATCATGTAGAGTAACTGGAGGGATAGAGGAGAAAATACCAATGGATTGCTGTGAAAAATATGTCAAGAAAACATTTTAATGGGATTTCTTCCACTTTATTTACCAGTGAACTGGATACTTAATAAATGCGTGTATTTCTATTGCTGAGTGTTACAACACTCCTAATTTCTCTACCCAGTGATTGATGGAAGTTGAGAATAACCTTACTGTTCACCACCTGTCATTAAACAGTCAAGTTCTTCCAGTAGACACAGCTTCTTTATACAATCTTAAATATTATAACTATTACACATTGTAAATTGCTCCTGTGAGGTTCTTTTAAAATAATATATATGAATTTATTGTTTTTCTTCTCCTTATAAGATTACCATCCATCGCTATTGAAATGTTTAAGCTACAAATATTGGAATATTTGTAGCTTAAACATGAAGCATTTGGGGACTGCTTAAGATTGTTTCTGAAAAAAAAAAAGTGATGTAGATAAGTACAAACATATATGCATGCCCCAATAGTTACTATTTTAATGATTAGGCCTGCTTATAGGACACACTGCATTTAAAAGCCACCCAAAAATAACACTTCACTTTTAATTGATGTATTTTTTTGAAAATTTGTATCAGGCCAATTAACTTATGCTCATAAATGGGCATAATAGAAAAGAGAATTTTAAGAACGATTTTGAGATCACTAATATGTTACTTCAAAGAAGAGCAGAAGACTCTTTGAAGGATGCTGATGTACAGTCATAAAGGACCTGCAGAATTTCCAAGTTAATTGGAACACAAGCAGAAGAGAGAAGGAGAAGTTATATGTAGAATAAGAAAGAAAATAAGTGGATAATGAGTAAGTCTGGGGGTTTAGTGGATGCAGGAAAATTTAAAAATATAATTGAAGAAAAGGGAAGAATTTTTTAATTACATATGAAGAAGAGGCTGAACATCAAAGACATGGAACTTGATTGTAAAAAATATATTATATTGATGCCTGAATTCTCTTTTATTTTTATGTACATTTTGATGAAAAAAAAGGACTTTCAGTAACATATAATCAGAGTAGACAGTGTTTAAAGTATTTTAATTTTAAAATGGTTGTGTTCTATATTGTTAGTTTCAAATGACAAGCAATGGAGTTTATTCTGTGGTGTATGTGAAAGTGAATTTGACTAACAGGACTCTATAAATGTGGAGTTTTTTTTTTTTGTAAACCATCACTTTCTAGTAAAACATTTAAAATAATTTTCATAATTTTGGTATTACAAAATTTTTAAAAATTCTGTAAATATTCTTCACTAAATTGAGGTTTTGTTTGAAGTCTGGTTTCTTTGGCTTTTTTAGAATAAATATATCAAAAATAAAAAACAAAGTGGAGAACTCTTTGAAACAGCAAATCAAAGCTATATTTTTAAATGATGAAAACATTGTATTCAAGAATTATTGTTTCTAAGCAAATGGCAAAAGCATTTATCACCAATTTTTAAAAAATTATCTATAAATGTTTACCCTTCTTACTTAAAATTCTGCCTTTCCTCTGAGAGAGTTTGTAAAAGAAAAAATGCAAATACTTTCTCTTAATTTATGTAAGAAGAGTGGAATTTTGTTTCCTTGGAGAAAAGTTGATATTTTTTTAAAGTAAAGAGCATTGTCTTATTACAAGTCTAAAAATGAGATGAGCCCTTGACCTAAAGTTCTTAACTGTCTCCTGAGAATACAGTACTTCCCTTATGCTATAGATTTTATAAAAGCCATTCACCTATATGACTTTTCAAATAAATTACCAGAGTGCATTCTAATTCAGGATTCCCTGAACATCACTTTAAACTTCATCCAATTCAGAGGTTCCCATGCATCTCATTAAGTGTTATGACCCACCAGACACATGTGCTGTTGGCATACCAAAATCAGCACTGAGATTCAAATTCCTTTTGAGAGCAATTTGTGGAATTAATTTACCTATTTTATTTAGTCCTGTTAAGGGGTTCATTCAACATCTGTTGGGTCATCTTTCCTAGAGGTCTTTTACCTAAAGAAATAATATATATATATATATATATATTCCTAGTGGTAGTATCTGTTTAATTCCCTAGATTTTAATTTAGGCAAACATGAGGTGTAATGCTCATAAACCACACATGTGAGATTTGTCCAGATTAATATTGTGCAAACTATTAATATACAATAAAAAGAGTCCTTCTCAGCTTTTGTGCCTCACAAATTAACCATTGAAAGGCAAAATCCAGTATTTTTTTTTTAATGTGGTGCTGAGATTCGAACCCAGAGCCTCGCACATGCTAGGTGAGCACTCTACCACTAAGCCACAACCCAGCCCTCAAAATCAAGTAATTTAAAGATGATGAATGTAGTTGGTTTTGTTTGCAGCATTCAACATGATCAACAATCCATGTCTTACTTACATTTTCTTTCCTTAGCTTAAGTGGCATTGTACTGTACCTTTGCTATTAAGAATGTCTCTTACACTTTGTTTCCCACTTACTTTGCTGCTTCTTGGATATTGTCTTATGGTCTCCTTGTTCCTCTTTGTGTAATTTATCTCAGGTTTCATTAACTCTTTTATGAATAGCACTCCCAAATCTAGGTAGCTAAACATCTTAGACTTTCAGCTCTTTCAGCAAGATGGTAAAAAATAAAATTGTTAGGGATACTATATGTAGAAGACCTACAAGAATTGTCAGTTCACAGTATATAGGAATCTACTTTCTCCTCTCTCCCTTCTATATTGCTGACCCTTCTCTTAAATTTTAAACTTCCATTTTCAGTCACAGCTACATATGTCTAATGGCCTCTATGCAAAAACTGAATATTCTTAACTTCTGCCTTTATACATTTCTTTTCTCAGTACATGGCATAACTAATAGCTATGTCAGGATAAAAATCCCAAGTCACCTTTTATTCTCTCTCTTCTTCAACCCTTACCTTCTATATTCATTTGGTTCTTGTTTCCAATACTGTCAAGTTCACTCTCCTTTGTGTACTCCCGACTGACATAGTATTAAACCTCTGTGCCTACACAAACTTTGCTTTACTTTTATAGTTTAAAAAATACAACAGAAGAGATTCCTCAGACTCCCAATTCCCCTCTCATGCTTAATCAGTCAGGATGAACTTGGTTGTGCCCTACGAGCGAGCTATATCCAGATACCAGAGGCTTAAAACACAAAAGTTTTGGCACGAGTCAGTAGAGGATTTCTGTTCACTGTGAACACCTAGGGACAGATTAACAAAGATACAACTCAACTTCCCACAGTTACCAAAGCAGTGGGGAAAACACATGGTTAATCATTTGTAAGCTCTTAAAACTTCTATTGGAAGTGGCACACATTATTTCTTCTCACAGTGGAGATTGGCCAAAGAATTTCACATACATACTTCTGAGATGAAAAGGGATGATATGCTATGCTTCCTTGTGTCCATGAGAGCTGGAACATTGGTGATGTAGACTCACCTAGCAATTACAAGGACTTTAGGAATGATTTCCTTGACAATGTTGACCTTCTCTTTTATCAAACTCTTTATAATGCAATTCTCCATCTTAATCCTGTTTTCAAAACCTGCTTACTTTTTCTAATGCCTGTCATTGGGTGATACTGCAATGATATATCCTCGATTTTGGTATGATTTTGTTTAATCACACCATATACTGTGCTTTTTTTTTGTATTACATAGAATTCTATGTGATTTTAGCATATATTAATTTTTTAAATGTAACTGTCACCATACTATTCCCTTTCAGAGTTATATTGTAGATTATCTAGTCATTCCTTAATTTGTGAGCATTGGAATTGGTTTATGTTAAGTCTAACTTAATGGAATTGAGCTAATTAAAAAACTTGGATTGTCAGATTAGCCTTATATAAATCAGAGATTTTATCCAATATCAGAATTTGGTAATAATATAAAAAAGTGTAGGTAAAGGAGGGTGAGTTCTAGAACAATGATAACATATTCTCAGAGCCTTTATATCTGTGCTTTGGTCACAGGCTTTCTAATCCAGAAAAATATATTAATTCACTAAGTATAAGATATAGATTATCAAGTATATAGGGAGTGTTGGCACTATCATAACTCTCTGTATTTACTCTGTTTTAGCACTAATTTTATTATATTTAGGTTACATATTTATTTGTCTGTACTACTATTTATTGGAATATAAGATTCTTGAGGCCATTGGCTATATTCTGATGTTGGTCACTAACCACAGGAGATGCTTAACAAGTTACTAATGACCCCATGCTATAAGATCAAATTGTCCATAAGAATAAAGTAGACCTGTTGCTCATAAGAAACAAGAATATTCTTGGTCTTAAGTTCAGAGATACCTCTCCTTGTTACCTAGGTAATATAATTCAATTGAAGTAAATAAATTAAAGCAGGGTATTTTTTTCCTGATTTTTATGGTTTCATGGGAAAATACTAAAACAGAATCCTGTAAAAGCATTTCTGTATTTGCCAAAATGATATAATGTACATGACTAGATGATTTTGGCATAACGCAGGGCTAAATTCACCATTTGATTAATATTGAGCAAGTTTAAGGTTCTATTTCCTGCAGAGACATATTCAGTCAAGGATGGACAAGGGCTGGGATTGTGGCCCAGTGGTAGAGTGCTTGCTTAGCATGAGTGAGGCACTGAGTTAGATTCTCAGCACCACCTATAAATAAATGAATTAAATTAAAGTCCATCAATACCTAAGGAAAAAAAAATACTTTAAGAAAAATAAAAGGATGAGATAAATACATCATTTCTAGGCACTTTGAAAACATCAGTGAACAAAACAAAACCCGTGTCTTCATGGAACTTATATTCTATCTGGAGGAGTCAGAAAATAAACACCACCCCAAAAGCATGATAAGTAAATTATATTTGACGTTAAAAGCTTATAAATACTACTAAGTAAACAAGGTTCAGTAAGGGAGAAACAGAAATATTGGGTTGGGGGTAGGGTTAGTCATTTTAAGTAGTCTGCTTCATGATAACCATTGTTGAGAAGATGTTTTTGAACAAAGGCTCAATAGAGATGAAGGAATTAGAGAACAGCTCCTTAGAGGGAGCAGCCAGTGTAGTTTTTGGAATACAAAGTCTTTCTTGCATGTTCTGCACAGCAACAAGGGTCATGTACTCAAACTATTTGTATCTGCAATGCAATATTAATGAATTATTTATTGTTGGCATTCATGTATTTTCTGACTTATTGGCCTTGCAGTATTTGGAAGGCAAAGTTCAAAGCATTTCCTAATGAGTTGGGTGCAAGATGAACACATATGTTCCCTTATTCTCTGAAAGGCAGCATAGGCAGAGGTAGTAATGGCATCCACTTAATGAAAATTGAGAGGCCTGTATTGGAGATTTAGCTCAGTGGTAGAGTATTTGCCTAGCATGCATGAGGCTGTGGGATCAATCCCCAGCATCATACCCTGCCCCCATAACCAAAAAAAAAAAAAAAAAAAGAAAAGAAAAGAAAATGAATGGCCTTGCAAACACAGGTATCTACATCAAAGATTGCACATTTTAGTTCAGGTGAACTGAGGTAGCTCCTATGGGAAGAGCTAAATTTAACCTTGAGATTTTTCTGGTTTCCTTCAAGCGCATAGATCAAAAAGAATGTGAGCCCTCAAGTTTTATGATATACAGATAGTTAAAATTATTTCATCCTGAAAACAAGTATAATAATACATGGGTGAGCCTCAGAGCACATATATAGATATTTAATCCTGAAAAGTATATTATCTTCCAAATTTCTATTTAAAGATATTTTTGCTGCTTACCAATCTTCTGTTAGAATTCAACATATCAATAAAAGCTACCATCATGTCTTACACAACTATGTGAGGTCACAGTTTAGTTGAATCCATGGAAATTATTTGTCTATGTATTTATGCTGATTATTTTAGCACTAAATAATCACAAATCTCCTTATTTTGTTTGACCTACCACAATTAGACTTATCAATAACTTTTAAAAAACCTTTTTGCAGGAAAAAAAAATCACACTAAAATCTTCAGTATTGACCAAGTGAAAAACACAAATGCTGCCACTTGCAGTAAATTATTGGATACTCTAAAAAACTTATACCATTTTTTTTTATCCTGGTCATAAAGAGTGATAGTCCAGACCTACTCTATTTAATAGATTGTTGGTAATAACATGTCTAATTAATTCCTTGATATATTTGTTTATTGACTAAAGGTTTCTCTTTTGTGTAATATTTATTTATACTATAAAAAATTTAACCAAAGATAAATTTATTGGAAATAAGAAAATACAATGGGCAGAAATAACGCGAGGTATTTTTCCCTGAATTCAAGTTTCTTATTGATCCCGAGATGGTGACATCTTGATAATTTCAATCAGTGTATTTTACTTAGAATGTTAAAACATTATAAATATTAAATTTCAGTCAAACCTGGATTATTGCCACTTCTTTTAATGGTTCAATGAGCATATTCTATGTAGTATTAAATACAGTGTCAGAGTCTAAAGATAGTGATATTAAAGTATCCTATTTAATTGCTTTATCATTTTGATCAAACTGAGGAGAGCTTAAATGTCTAATAACTTTCATGAAAGAAGCCTTGCCATTTTATGAACTACAGTCAATCTTTAACAATATCCACCACAAAAATTGTCAGCAGGAATGATTTCTTTTATGGGGAATACAGTAATTACTATAGCTTCATCTAAAATTTGCCCATCTATATTCATGTGATTAATGTAACATAGAATTTACAAATTTAAATGCATAATACTGGAAAAGTAGAAATAAAATTTTTATAGTAATACAAATCTGGCTGTATACACTTAATACTTTTGTGGGTTTAGAAAGTTAATTGTGTTTAATAGTTGAACATTTTTAATTTGGTTTGCAATGATAATAAATTGTTATATGTATTTTAAGTGAATTTCAAGACTTTTCAAATATTTATTCTTACATTTTCATGCCTACTGGGAAGCGTACAGACAAGTACTCTGCATAAAGTATGCTGGTGTGCAGTTATCATTCCTAATTTTTTTTTTCCCGATGCTTTGTCTAACCCTGTAGGCAAAGTTTTCTAGATGTTTTCTTATCCTCAGGATAGATCAGTATAGTCAGCTCCATAGTCAGAATGATCTCACAGGAACCAGTCTTAGATATACCATCAAACAAAAGGCATCCAGCTTAGTAAAGGAGAGTCCACAATGAGCAGCAGCAGCACCAGAGAGAGAGATTTCAGCAAAACAAAAATGGCCAGAAACACTTTCAGCAAATCTGAAAACATGAATCGTCACTCCACATGTTCTCTCTGTCTTTTTCCCTGTGGTCAGATATTTCTCTTTTTGTTCCCATGTTTTTGCTTTTCCTCCTATAGGCCAAATAAGACTTCTTTTGGGAGCAGAAAGCATTGGCTAGTTCTCCAACTTGGTGTTTCTTTGTTTATGGGAATGTGATTCTTTGTAAGCAAAGGGATCAACCAGAATGTCCTGTGGTATGAAATAATGTCACCTACAGAGAAGATTTCCTTAATAGGCATTGCCAGTGTACTTGGTCTATGAGTCATAAGCACATTCATTCAGCGCATATTTGTTGTGTGCTGTGAGGTTTACAAAACAAAGTGGCTTACAAAGAAGCATAAAACAGAAATCCCACAGCTACAGATGCTGAGCATCTATTCTCAATGATGAGATATGAATATCTTGAACAGTTGAACTGCCACAGTGATACATTGTTCCTACTAATTGTTTTCACTTCTCTGGCCACTGCTTTTACTGTATGGTCTATCTGGCCATCAAATGACAGCATTTCTTAAGGCATGGTCTTGGATTCTCTGTCCTTTTCTCTCTCTGTGTGTGTATGTGTGTGTGTGTGTGTGTGTGTGTGTGTGTGTGTGTGTGTGTGTGGTATAGGGTTTTGAACCCAGGGGCATTAAACTATTGAGCCACATCCCCAGCCCTTTTTAAAAATTGATTGATTGACACAGGATCTTGCTAAGTTGCTTAGGACCTCACAAAGTTGCTGAGGCTGGCTTTGATCTTGTGATCCTATAGCCTTGGATTGCCAAATCTCAGAGATTACAGGCATGTGCCGCCACACTCAGCTTTTTTCCCTCTGCTATTTTTAGCTTTCATCAGATAGCAATATCCCTGCCCATAAACTACCATCTATTCCCAGGAACACCACCATTTTTGTTTCCAGGCCATGTTATCCTCTGCTACTCGATACTACCTCTTGAATAACATGTCAGCAAAGATTACTCATGATCATCCCTCCCAACCTAGAAACTCTTCCTGTATGGCAGTGTCAGCAAACATCACCAATAGGTGCTTTTATCACTGGGATGTGAAATCGAGACACGGTGTAGTCATTCTTGAACATTTTCTCTGAAATCTGCCCCATTTTGGTCTGTATCTACCAGACTGTCACAATTTACCTGGTCTAGCAGGGTGATCTTAACTGGTCTGCTTTTATCTATGCTGATCCTTTTCAAGAGTACTCTATAGAACAAACAGATTTTCTGTAAAGTTTTGAAATCCAGGTCTGTTGTTCTATTGTTGAAAGATGTGAATGCAGTTCACAAAACAGGATTTTTTTACACACATGGATTTTGAAGGCCTTCACGATTTAATCCCTGACTTTCCACTGTTTCTCCGTTTATTCTTTCCCTTACCTGGCCTTACTTGGTGTTAAACTTCTAGTTTATGTTAAGTTTTCAGGAAATTTCCCATTAATAGTTTCTTAGGACATAATATGCCTTTCCTTTATGACTCCTTGAATAATTACATTTCAGTTTTAAAAGGTATTTATTGGTACATTGTAACTACACCTATTAATGGGATTTGTTACATATTCACACATGCACAAAATGTAATTTGGACAATTTCCTTCCTTCTTTTTTTTTTTTTAAATAAGATTGATTAGTTTCAGTCCTCCCATATGACTAAAATTACCTGAGATTAGAACATGCAACTGCTCTGCTTTGAACCTTGGTACCAAGCTACTTCTAGAACTCAATAGGAGCAAGCTCCAAATATGAACTAAATGATTATATTGGTAAATAAATGAGTGAATGAGTGGAAGGAGTATATAACAGAAAGTAATAGAAATGCATTGAAGAAAATAAGAATAAATGATAGGGAAGGATTGATGGAGGATATGAAACTTAGAGTAGTCAAAGTAAGGTTGTAAAGAAAGGTATTCTGAACTGGAGAACTACTTGAATAGAATTCTGGGAGAAGATATTTCCTTTATGTCATAGAAGTTCAAGGCAACATAACGAGGTGAAGCATTTGGTTAATTTTTGCAAACAGTGGTGATAACATCTCAGATTCATCCCAATGTATAGACTTTGCAATACCAGGCAGTATGAGCCAACAGAAATTTTGGATTAATATTGTTTAAGATCAGTTAGGAAAAGGATCCCAAATATATAGGTCATTGAATGTATCAGTAAGTATCCATTCAGGGGATTTAAAAAGCTTATGGTTTTGCAGTTCAATTATATATGAGAAAAAAACTGCTGTCTCAGAGTGAGATCCTGCAAATGATCTTTTAAAAAACACCAGCACAGGAAGTATTCTGGCCAATAAGTGACTACTTGCTGTTATTCTTGGGAATGATTTTGAAACGTTTGATGTCAATGACTATAAATGCCTTTAATTCAGTCAGGATGATAAAGTCCCTCCCATCTTTTCTTGGTTTTAAAATTCTTCCTTTAGTTTGTACACATTGCCACATGCATAGTGGATCATTAGGAACTTTGATGATATTTACAAAGCTTCCTCATACCACATTTACCCGGTTCTATTTGACATGGATTCAACATGGTGGAAAGTAAAAATGTAGATGAAGTTAATTGTTGCTGTTATGCATCTATTTCACTGCTTTTTTTTTCCCTCTAAGCTTTAGTGACCTTTTCTGTGTTTGTGCAAACATTCCCTAAGCTTTCATCCAGTGATTAAGAAATAGTCAGTATGTACCCTGTTTGACATGGTCATTACTTAATGCTCACTTAACAAAATTCTACAAGACCAAATTATCACAGTGGGTGAAGGAACAGATGGCCAGCTGGCCAGAATCCATGCCTGCTTTGTTTTATGCCTTCTGAAGTCAGCCACAAATAAGCCACATGCAAAGACTGAGGAGGGAATGCAAACAGCAATTTGCCTGTCCAGCTGTGCTTCCAGTGTTCTCATCTGTGAAGTCTGGAGTGGGGGCAGTTCCCACCCAAGCATAGCTGAAACAGCTCCAGCAGGGATCTCTCCGCCTCATGATTAAGATAGTGGTCCTGGAGGACTGATTCCAAAAGTAGAAATAGAAACCCCCCTCACCTCCTATCACTGTCTCCAAGATCAAAATCACCTAGCCAATTTTAAGAGAAAGAGCTCTAGTTTTGTTGCAATAGTGTGCCCCTTTATTTATATTAGAAGACTAGTCACAATCTATTATAGATTGCTACAGCATTTGGCAAAGAAAGTTTGGCTAGGCTATAGGCTTAAAATTGGGTTGTCACAATTTACTAATGCAAATTAAAAGGGGTACAGTTAAAAAATGTTTCTAATCTCTGAACTTTGTTTTTTGTTATAGATTATGGTTAGTATTTTTGGTTATATGTTGACATTTCCAAAACTATATGTCAATGAGTACAAATGTATGAAGTAATATCCAGATACCTAGCATTTTACAGTCTATAGGGGTACAAAAATATAAGAAGTCAGCATGCATGTGCACAAATAGTTTATAATCCAGTCAGGGAATAAAAGAGACCCATAGAATAATGAAAGAACAAAGCAGTGTACAGTGAGATGCTAATTATGCTGCATAGACAGCAAGTTGAGGAGGAACCTGAAAAAGGTGAAGAGCTGTCAGAAAAAGATTGATGAAGAACATGGAAATTTTGTAGTTGCTTAGAGACACCATGTGATAGAGTGAGATTGCCTGATGTTGCTGAAACTTAGGCTCAGATATTTTCTTATAAAATGTATATAGAAAACAGTGGTGTCTATTCTGTCTTTATCTATGTCCTATTACATTTACATGAACCAAACTATGATAGCTAAAGGCAAATTTGGATGATATCTAACCATTTTCCACCCCTTCACTGGTGTGTATCCTCAAGACTGAACTGTATTTTGCAGGGAATGGCTTGTGAATTCTGAATTATATGCATTTTAAACTAGTTATTTGCACATGGAAAATATCTTTGTTTGGTTCCCTGATTAAAGAAGAGTTTTTAAAAGAATTTTCTTAGATTGCTTCAAAATTATGGAGTATCTTTTTAATTTTTCTTTTAATTTTTTTCTCTTTTTTCTTTTTTTATATCAATCAGCTTATATTTCATTTATGTTTTCTGAATTTTTCATAGGAATTTTCACATGGAAAATATTTTCACATGATTATTATAGTAGCCATCAAAATAATATAAAAATGTTTATTTTAGTTGTTTAGCATAAATACTATGGAGTGGAATAGATGGATCAGATATTCATTTTATTCCTAGTCTTTTGAAAATCTTCACATTGCTTTCCAGAGTGATTATTCTAATTTGCAGTATCACTAACAAAGTGTGAGTGTGATTTTTTGCTCACATCCTCCCCAACACTTATTATTATTTGTATTATTGATTATTGCCACTCTAAATAAAGTAAGACGAAATCTCAGTGTAGTTTTGATTTTCAAATCCCCTGATTTCTAGGTATGTTGAACATTCTTCATATATTTGTTGGCCATTTGTATTTCTTCTTTTGAGAGTGTTTGCTTAGTTATTTTACCCATTTATTGACTGGGTTATTTAATTTTTGTTGTTAAGTTTTTTAGTTCTTTATATATTTTAGATATTAATTCCCTTTCATAAGAGTAGCTGACAAAGATCCTCCCATCTGTAGGCTCTCTCTCCATGCTCTTGTTTCCCCTTATTGTATAGAAACTTTACAGGCACACCAATGTGTATAGCAGCACAATTCACAATACCTACATTGTGGAACCAGCCCAGTTACCCATGAACAGATGAATGGATAAAGAGAATGTGGTTTATATATACAATGAAATTTTATTCAGCCAGAAAGAATGAAATTGTGGCATTTGTTGGTAAATGAATGGAACTGGAAAACACTAAACCAAGTGAAATAAGCCAGACTCAGACTCAGAAAGTCAAGGGTCATGTGTTTTCTCTCATATGTGACTGCTAGAGTAAAATAAGAGGGGAAAGGGGATGGGAGGACACCATGAAAGTGAAATAGTAATCAGAAGAAGGAGATGTAGAGGGAGGAGAGATGGAAAAAGGGAGGAATGGTGGAATAAAATTGACCAAATCATTCTATGTACATAAATAAATATACTACAGTGAATTCTGCCTTTATATCTATGAAACACCAATTAAATTAAACTATAAATAAGTAGAAGAAAGACCAGTGGAATAGAGGAAGGGAAGTGGGGAGGAAGGAGTGAAAGAGAAATCCCTGGGGACTGAGGAGAAGACAAATATATTCCATGCCTATATGAGTATGTCAAAATAAACCCAATTTTATATATGACAAATGCACTAATTAAAGCATTTAAAATATTGGTTATTGTGATAGTCTATGCATTGAAAAAAATGTCTGTTTTAGACTTTGGGAATGTTTATCTCATTGACCCAACACCTTGAATTGCATCTGTACCTTATATTTACTAAATTTAATAATGATAAAGCTTATTTTCATAACATTCATCAATTTATAATAAAAGATTTCTATATACTATTTTTTCTATTCCTAAGCACATTATATCAGATCTAGATTTCTTAGTCTTTGAAAGGGATGACATTGTTTTTGTCTTGTAATCACTGTATTTGCTCTGCAATGATAATATCAAACAATCAACAAATATTAATGGTAAACCATAATATGCCCCAAGTGATATAATGTTATAAAGGATAAAAGAAAATACACACATATATGTAATGTGACTATATATTAGTATTGGGGAAATTAAGCTTTCTGAGCTGAGAATTTCCATGATGCCCTTAGTATTATAGAAAGCTTGTTTGGGAAGCAGTGTGCAAGATGAATGGACAGGAAAGAGAATGGAGGAGTGAGTCATACTAAGATACAGTCATCACTGTGTAAATCAATAGCTTTTTTTGCTCTAATATGTTAACTCATTTTTAAAAAGTCATACCAATATTCATCCACTGGGGGGGAAGGTATTGACAACTGTGACACCATTATTACTTGTGTTTGTAGAATTAACACACACCATGACTCTTTCAAAAAGTTGATGACTTACTATCAGCAAACCTAGCTCAGATGAAAGTTTCAAATGAATAAAGATCAACTCCAAGGAATCTTTATTCCTTCTTTGATACTTCCTTCTTTCCACCTACATAAGTATTTCTGTATTCTTCCTAATCACAGGCTCTAACATAGACTTCTCTCTTCATTTCCACCACCAACCAAACTTATCTGCCACTGCTATGTGACAACCAAGAGCAATTAATTTTAGCTAAGATGTTAACATTGATAAATATGAGCATATTTCCATCCAATTCTGGCTATAAAATAAGACTCTGGTTTCCTTAATTAACTTCTCTTCTGAAAGGAAAGCAACTTCACTGTTGGCAGGTTGGATTTCTTCTGAGGTCTCTCTCCTTGGCTTGCAGATGGCCACCTTCTGTCTGTGTCCTCACATGGCTATTTTCTGTGTGACAGAATCACTGGGTTTCTTTGTGTGCCTAAATTTCCTGCTCCCACAAGGTTGCCAGTTGGATTGGGTTAGGGCGCTCTGGTATGACCTCATTTAACCTCAATTACTTCTTTCAAGGTGCTGTCTCCTAAGAGAGTGCCATTCTGAGGTACTGAAGCTCAGTCATCAACATGTGAATTTGAGCTGAGCACAGTTCACCTGTTCACAAGGACTTTGTGGACGTGAATTGTGAAGGATATCTAAATGTAATCCTACTGGCAGTAGAGAGGGCCCCAGATTCAGTGACCAGTGTCCTTATCAGAAAAGGAAAGGACACCGAAAATCCAGGAAAGAGAGCATATGAAGGCAGTCAGAGATTG
Organism: Callospermophilus lateralis; assembly: GCF_048772815.1. Lineage (NCBI taxonomy): Eukaryota > Metazoa > Chordata > Mammalia > Rodentia > Sciuridae > Callospermophilus > Callospermophilus lateralis. Next base: position 892,904 of record NW_027512606.1, read on the forward strand.
GCGTTGTGGTGCTACACACCCAGGAATGCCAGAAACTGCCCGCAGCTGAAATAGACAAGAAAGGCATTTTTCCTATAAAATATTCAGACAGAGTGTGTCCCTGTTAACTCTTTGGCTTCAGAATTCTAGCTTCTATGCCTATGAAGAAAAAAAATTTCTGTTGTTTAAAGCTACAAAATTTGTGATAATTTGACATAGCAATACTGAAAAGTGAATTCAAGTGCTCTGAAGTAACCTTTCTAGACTCTATCACCTCCATGCCTTCCTACAGACAGTTATAAAGAGAGCCCATCATTCATTCTTTTTTAAATTTGTTCTAATTAGTTATACTCAGCCTTAATACTTGAGGGAAAAAGTTATAAATAGGTATGAAAAAAAATCTGTTTAGCCCCAGATGTTAATTTTCATAATTATCCAGATGTTAATTTTCATAATCTTTCTAAGTGTATTCATAGTTTAAAGAAAAAAGTTAATTATCCCTCTATGAAAGTGATGTTTAGATATTGTATTAGAATATTTTATCTCTCTTTTTAAATATAAAATATCCATAGACAATTTTTCTCCTCAAATGATGGAATCTTGCACATTTACATTTATCGTGGAAGAACAGAATAAAGGAGGAGGGAAGGAAAAGAGGAGAAAAAGAAGTAAATAGTATAAAAAAAATTTAAAGCATCAGTCATATGAATGTGCCCAGAATAATTTCTTCTTTTCAACTAGTTTTAAAATAGAGTGGCAATAGCTCAAACTGGCAACTGCCAAAGTGTTCAGACATTATTAAATGTAAAGGCAATGCTATGAGAGAATTTCAGTGTGCTTTCAAAACCAGAATTTAGAGTAGACGTGGGTCATAATTATTCTTATGTATTTGTTCTGCTAGAATAGGGAAACTGTGCTCTTGCAATTGTCCTATTGGCATTTCTCTACTGCATAATCTAAAGTGAGTGTATCTTCATTTTTAATATCTAACTGCCAATGATTGGAAGGTGTACTTTGCATAATTAACACAATCTTGATACACATTATCACAGGAGAGGATTCACTTCCTAATAATAGGGGTATATACCATAAAGTATTCATGATTTGGAGCACAATCTCCAAATGTGTGAGAATCTAACCATGTTACACATAATAACTTTACTATTGGAATTGTGAGGAGGTAGATGTAGAAAAGTAGTAAATTGTATAGATCTATTGCTTTTGTGAGCAATTAATCTTGTTGACATACTTATATAAACTTGCATAAAAATGCCTGGAAAACATGCTGTTGAATTCTGTTGTTCATTAATATTGATCATATGCTGTCCCCATTTGCGTTTGGAACTACTTAAAGATTACCTACAAAATTATTAACAGCACTATCGATTTTAAAATTCCCTAAAGCCTCTTGAAACTCCACTTATGCTTTTTTTAAGAGTGATATCACCAAACCTTGTTGTCTAATCAGATAATCTGTAATTTATAAATACTAATAAGAAATAAAGATACCCACCAGTCTGTATACTTCTTCTGCACATTTATAATACAAGAAGATGCAAACTTCTTTTAAGAGACTATCAAAGTAGAAAGGAGGTAAGATCACCCTTGACTGCCTTCTTTTTGTTTTTATTTGCTCTGATTGAGTAATATTAATTTGTTTTCAAACTTTGCTCTGCTGTTAAATTGTTTTCAAAGCTATAGGTAAGATATTTATATTAGTGCTGACATGCTACAGAAATGATATTTAATATCTTCAGGATATTGAATACCTTTAGCAGTTTTGACTGCTAAAGTTAAAAACATAACCTATTAAAAACTTATTAATATGAGGGCATTGAGAGATTTTAGAATGCATTTCCAGACACCACTATACAAACAAGGAACTTTGTTTATATCATCTGTACCACATTCACAAGTGAAGGAAAGCTTCTAAATTCACCTTAAAAATTAATCATATAAACTGGAGAACTACACATATTATGATATTGCAAGTTTAGTCTTTGCCAACAATTTTAATTCCACTCAAAGTATTTGTCGTATATTACTAGTACATTAGGTACCTAATTAATAAATAGTACTTAGCCTAAAATTAGTGGGAAAATTCTTCTATGTCTGTCAGGGTCTGTTTATTTCTTATCCTCATTGTAGTAGCATCATTTATACTGTAGATGATTATTATCATTTGTCAGAGTGGGACTTTAATATGATACTTTCAATATCAAAATAGAGCTGAGAATTATGTTGTGGGGAAAAAACAAAGAAAAATAGAAGTTTTCTATGCCTCTATTTTTCTTATGATTAAATTCCTTTATTGCTTGGAGAAAAAAGAAACTGTTGATATGCATTTTAATCATACACAAAACCCAAAACACTTTTGGCTATCAAACACATTTATTGAGTAGATTCCTGGTACTTCATTTATTGTTTTATTTATGTAATAACTTATTTTCTCATTATTTCATTTTGCTCATTTTTAAAGTGAATGTCTTTATTTAATAAGAATTGTTAAATTGGGAGAGTAAAACACTGTTAATGAGATTGTGAAAATTTATGTTGTTCTTGATTGTATATTTGCCTAAGAATTAAGATACATGCAATCATTATGTAAAAGTACACATTCAAACAGTCTGTTATTTACAATTCTGTTTAACATTCTTGAAGATGAAACCATATTAGTGACAAAAACATTGGAACCTAATTAAATTTTAAAGGACTTAATGATTGAAAGATGTAGAAAATTTACAGGAAGTATCCATAGTAATTATTGAGTGAAAAGCCTAAAGCTATTGACCCCCTATAAACCTAAAATTAAAATAGGGTTTAAGCAATAGATATAGTTGTTATTACTCATTATTGTCATATACTTGTTAATTCAAAAATGTACCAAACACCTGCTGTGTGCTGACCATGACTCTTCCCAAGTGACATTTATGATATACTGGGGAAAAGTGACAAGGAACCATTCACTTCAGCTCTGTCATGACCACTCCAAAAGAAGACAAGGCATTTAGCATTTTATCAGTTTTACATATATTTATTGAGTAACAATACTGGGGAAATTTTTGTGTTTGACAGTTGATTTTGAACATAGCTGAAATGAAACAGTATTGTTAGCATAGTAGAGCCTGTATATGTAATACCTCGTGACACAATTGTTGAAAATACTCTGAGATGTTCTCATGTGGGGAGGCTTTGCAGTGCTATACTATTTATAGGAATGTGCTTGGTGAATTCATGCTAATTCTGTTTACATTTGTCATAGCTAACATATTAGTATATAGATTGTCAACCTGGCTTTATGGAAAGGATGTGGACTTTGCAGTTAGGAAGAATGCGTTAAAATTGTTGCTTTTATAGTTAGACACGTTATTTACTTTAACCTCTCCAAGCCTGTTTTTTTTTTAAATCTCTAAAACAAGAATATATTCTTAGAAAGTAATATAAAGAAAAATGTATACTTCCTGTTGCTAGCTTGTAAAGACTCTAGAAAGATTAAATCTTTATACTGTTGACTTTATTTCATCCTACTTTAAATGAAAGTCACTGAATACCTTGGGATGGGAAAAATAATAGCAGCAGTCTCTATTTTAGTCTTTTCTAAAACCCATATGTCAGCTGAGGTCTGATGTCCTCTGGGATGTGAATGAAATGAGTTCCAACTCACTAGCTCTCATCTTTTAGGAATGCGAGAGGCTACACCAGGATTGCTGGGCAAGTTTCGCCTATGCCCTCAGGAAGCGCCCAGAGTGCCTGGGACTTAACATACCCCAGTCAACTCTACCTTCAGATTCCTGTCTCCACTGGAACCCCTGGGGCTTTGTGTGCAGCAGCACTTCTCTACTTCTGGCAGGATGAGCTGAATGGAGAGCATTTCTCCCCTCCTGGCAGGACCAGATGGATGGAGAGCACAGCCGCTTCCCTTTATTTTCCCTAGGTACAACTCACAGGCATGGATGGTTAGCCAATGTCTGTGTAGAGCTGGATTCTCCTGCAAAGACTTTTCACATAGCATCAGTGAAAACAACTTAAACTGGAATTTGAGACATTACGTTTGTTACCAGCCACTTTTTCCAAAATATTACAGCATCCCAGTCTATTGCTTGACCCACCTCTCTCCTTGAAGACTTACTTTACTTTCAGCTTTCCTTTGAAGATCTCCTCTCCTGGGTCTTCCCAATCCCTTCCTCAGTTCTTCCCTTTGTTACACAGGTTCATGTAGCTCATCTCCCTGTGTTTGCTGTCTCATGAGTCTATTTTGCTAAGATGTAGGTATGCATAAGGTAGCCATCTCTTCCAGGCTTGGATTCACCCTGTGTTCCTTAGAGTGACTTCCACTGACCACTTTCCTGGAAATCTATGTTCTAACTCACCCAAGAACTGGTAGAAGTACCTTTATTCTGTATTTTTTAGTCATCACTAATAGAACTCTGAAGGTTTAAGGGAGCATGGAAAAATATTTTCTCTCTGATGTAAATCACAGCACTCTCTTGAGAGGACAGGAATAGCTTCATTAATTTTGGTTTTAATAACTATTTTTTCCTCCTAGATATAATTTGTTAAACTCAATTTTCTTCATCTTAAGTGTTTTCTAGATATATTCCTATTAGGTTTTGCTTTCTCAACTGTAAAATTGAGAGATTGCATAAGGTAATTTTAAAAGTTCCTTATTAGTTTAAAAGTATTTATTTATTTGAATCTATTTCTACCTTTCTCTAACAATTATTATCTGTATGGTTATCAGTTTAAAATATCTAAGTCTTTTTTATCTGATATTGAAATGAATCAATGAGTAAAACCTCTAACACCCAATTTATTTCATCATCCCTTTCTGAAATCATATATTCTTTGTTCAAGGCCTAAAGGTGTGTAGGAGATGTGGATTTGAGAAATATCTAATCTTTCTGATCTTCAGTTGTTTTTTTTTTATAACCACAAAAGAAAATGATAGTGACTACTTTGCCAAATTGCTTTGAGGAATATTTGAGAACATTTATATAGAAAGAATTTGGAAATTGTAAGACACTACCATATAGTAATTAATTAGTGAGGACAAAAGTGAAAACTGAGAAATAATAGATCTGGGTTTTTAGCACAATTTATACATTTTAGCAATGGAAGAAAATGATTCAAATTCCTCTCAAGCTAGTCATTGGTCTTGCACTTTCTTCTCTGTCTCCAATATTGGCAATACATCACTTTAAGGGCAGAGGTTAGATAATTTATTTGTGATATGTACTGAATGGCATAAAACTGCCTACTTAAATAAATATATTGATTTTTCAAAAATAAATTTTATTATGTATAGTTAAGGTTTACAACATGATGTTATGGTACATAGAGATAATAAAATGTTTTATCATAATAAAGTATATTAACATAACTATCATCTCACATAAATTCTTTTTTGTTAGCAAGCAGCTAAAATATACTTCACCAAAATTTCTAATATAACTTATTAATTTTAGTCTTTTTGCTAAGTCTCTAGACTTGGTCATTCTTTGTAATTAAAATGGGACAGCTGGGGGTGGGGAATGACAGCTCCCATGATTTCTACTTATTTTTTTACAATCCAGCCATGCTGTTTCCTAGTCTAACTGTACCTTTATTAGACTCTAGAGTCATTGAACTTCACACAAGTTAAAACTGAAAGGAATGGATCATCAAAGATACTTTCAGATATAAAGCTGCTGGTCGAAGGAATACAATCATGAAGTTTTGCTCCAATGGCAGGGCAATGAGTGACATTGCTAAGGACTAAGGACTTGCTACCTGTTGTTGAAGTCCTATTGCAAAATGATGATAATAAATTTCATTACCTCTCCATAGTTCCAAAAAGGACTTTGACCCATGTCATGACATGTGAATAAATCAGTCAGGGTCGCTCCAGGTGAATTGGGCTGGCTACTAAATAACCACACAGAAACAGAAAGTAACTATTTTGGGGTTCAGAGATGGCTCCTCTACCTCAGCTCTCACAAGGGAGGCCAGAGAGGCAGGCAAAAGAGAGAGCAAGCATATCCCAAATCCCAGTTTTATTTGGGGAGAGCTGTTCAATAGAACATTTTATTCTAATAGGGCCAAGGGTCAGGTTTTGGAGGGTAGAGTCTTGCTTGGTGATGTCTTCTTGTCAGCAATTTGACTGTCATCTTGAAAAGTCACACCCATCTCAGGTGCTGTGTGGGGATTATAGGCAGAGCTAGTGAAAAGGACACATATATCACATAGTCCAGTCAGAGCAGCAACATCAGTCCAGTTCCCTCATACACTCAAATGAGCATAGCTCACATACATAGCCCATGGCTGGCTCTCGACAGACCCATATTCAAGTAGCCATTCACTTTTGCACTCCTTGACTAGTCCTCCCTGTTGGGGCCTCTTGTGTCCAACCCTGTGCCTTCCTTCCTGTCTCAATTGAAAGAATTAGCTCCTTTTCTCAGTGCATCTTCCTTCAGGACTCTGGAATCCACTTTTTATTCATAGACACTTAGTTTTTTATTAATCTTACTTTGCTTTTTTTTGTTTTATTAGTACATTATAGTTATACATAGTAGCGGAGTTCATTTTGACATATCATACATTCACGATTCCATATAATTTGCTCTGTTTCAGCGTCCAATACTTCCTTTCCCTCCTTCTCATCCCTGTTCTTCTTCTATTCTTCTGGTCTTCTTCTATTTATTTGCTGTTTTGAAATTGATGCTTTCTAGATATACATAAAGGTAAAATTCACCAGTACATTCGTATATGTACTCTCCTTTGCTAATATGTACACCTTAACTTTATTTTCTCTTTTTTTCCATATATTTTTATTGATGCATTGCAACCATACATAATATTGGGATTTGTCTTCATGCATTCATGCATACACATGATATTTTTTCTCACTTTGAAATGTGCTTTAGTCTCCATGGTTAAAAAAAAAATAAGAAAAGAAAAAAAGTAGGAAAAAAAAAAACAACATTGTTTTTGTTGTTTGGTCTTTCTTTATCTCACAGAGAGAATTTTTCTTTCCTCAACTAGACTCTACCCTTCTTCAAAATCTCGAGTCTGGATTCTGTCATCAAAGAATATTCTCCAGAAAGCAGACTATAATACAGAATAAGTAGAAAAAAATTCTCAGGGAGAAAGTCTATAATGGACAAAGGGTAGAGTACTCAGATGGTGACATTCCCTGACATTTCTGAAGAAAGAAAAAGGAAAGAAAGAGCATTGCGTAGAAAAACCCTCAGACACCCAGGGTTCAAAGAAAACCTCAGATTCACTAGTGGAGCACTCCAGAGTACAAAATGTGCACTTGAAAGGTCTTAGGTTAGTGGGACTGGCCCAGCTTGACACGCCCCATGGTGCTCAGCTAAGGAGTGTGACCTGGAATGAATGCTACTGTAGCAGATCCTGCCATTCAGTACCTGGCTGCTGTCAACTAACCACATTGCTGGCAGTCTGGTTCTCTCCAAGGGAGATCTGAGCACAACCTTGTCACTTGCCACAGGTATTGGTCACTCTGTTGAAGTTACTTCCTGAAAGCTCCTAAGTGATGATTAAACTCTTTTTCTCCAAAGGTGCAACTTTTGGTTAACTGCCCCTTTTAGGTTGGCAAGAAACATGCTTTTCCAGAGGCATGTTCTACCTTAAATTCAAAAGTAGTCTATAAAATTTTTCTTGGTCTCTGTGGTTACAGTCTTATGCTATAACAGAGGACAAAAACTCTTCAGTGTTCATAACTTCAAAAAATTACTATTTGATATTAATTTTTAAATATGCAAAAGCTATTCTACAATTCAGATGCCTTGAAAATTTAACTTAGTGCTATATTTTTTGAGTTCTTAATATGTGGTAAAGACTTTCATTGATATTTTGTATGTACCTGAACTCTTTTCATTGGTAACAGAACCCATTGAGATAAATATTATTAATATTAATATTTAACACAAGAGTAAACTGAGGCAACAGAGAAAATAAATAAATTTCAAGGTGACATGGACTATAATGTGGTAAAACCAGAATTCCAACCCAGGTCTTCAGAGTTTACACAACCAGTACATTTCCTGTATGTTAATATCTAAAGTACTTTTTCTATAAAATTGTTAATTGCAAAATGTTGATCTACTTTTAAGCATATGCATCATGCAGCGATATTTATTTTTCTTTCAGGTCCCTGCATTCCGAATCCATGCCATAATGGAGGAACCTGTGAAATAAGTGAAGCATACAGAGGGGACACTTTCATAGGCTATGTTTGTAAATGTCCCCGAGGATTTAATGGGATTCACTGTCAGCACAGTAAGTTATTTCTAGTCATTGTGCTTTTATTATTATTGATCTAAAGTGTACAAGTCATTACCATTCTTTGTTTGTAGTAGAATCATAGATTCTTTGAGCAGTTTGAGCAGCAAAGAGCCCTAGCACTTGGCTATACTGCTTCTCTCCCACTGAATACACCAGGTCCTCAGCTGAGGACTCGACTATGTTGCAGTCCTTCCAGGGATGTGGGGGGTTCGTAATATCCTGGTTTGCCCTTTTCATCATTGTTCAACCATAATTGCAAAATATTCCTGTTCCTGTAAAACTGATATTTGTCTCCCTTTCACATTCACATTAAAGCTACATTTTTCAAGCTTCCCAGAATTATCCTGGTGATTAAGTTCAGAGATGATACCCAGAAAAGAGCACTGTCCACTCTGCCCTATCTATAAGACAGGGATCTCCTTCTTTCTTATTGTCATTTTAGCATGTAAATCTTTGAAAAGTCAACAAGCATGCCATCTGCACTTCTTTCTTTTATCTCTAATCTTATTTATCCTGGAAATTTCATCAAAATAAATTCATTTGTGATGATTTCTTCTTAGAAGCAGAACTGAACAAAAATGTCAAATGAGTGGTGTGGACTTCAGATTACCACAGGATCCCAGCAGGCAAGCTCTCAAGGAAAGTTTTTATAGGGGTGTCACATGCAAGCTGAGTATTGGAGAAGGGACTGGATATTGATCAGAGGGAGGTGGTGGGAAGAGTAGAGAGGGATTATGTGAGCCATGAATATCAGAGTGACAGTTAAGTGATGGTTTTAAAAATAAGTAAGGCAAATCTGGATATGTCAGCCAGAGCCTGATTTCCACCCAATAGCATCAAGCATAGGGTCCCCCAAACCTGAATCTTTGGGAGCATCTTGTACTTTTCTGGACATTTCCCATGTCCAAGAGTTTGTAGAATTTCTGAAGATGGGAACCCAGCATCCCAGGTGCCTAGATATTCACTTAATCCAATGAAGAGAATATTGGCAATCCTTAATCACAATGCCTTGAGATACAGTGTCAGAGCTGTGCCCAGAGGAGACAATCTGCCCACCTCCTTCAATTCAGTTCAGAGTAGCCTGTACACATACACACTGAAGACCCACCTGGAACCAGATTTTCATGATGGACTGTTTTCTGGTGTTCAGACATGGGCCTTAAATGTAAGGTCAAATTATTCTGATTTCCTTTTTTAGAAACTGAGAGTATATACAAGCAGATTCTTACTGTTAGAAGAAATCCTTAGAGTTTGGAAGGATTATATTTGGAAGGCATGTATAGACCCCTAATGTCACATGTATTCCACATTAATTCATTCTTTTTCCTCAACCTACTGTTGAAGGCAGCATGAAGTTGGGGCCTGCCTTTAAGCCAGAGATTGGAAAACTCAATATCTTAGTTCTGACAAATAATATTTATACAGTAATACAAAATTATTTTCATTATCTCTAGGCCTAAATTTCTTCATTTTGAGCAGTTCCATTTCATTTCAGTTGTTTTTAAGCACTTAGAAGTTCCATCAAATATATCAAGTCAGCCAGGTGTGGTGGCAAATGCCTATAATCCCAACACCTCAGGAGGCTTAGGCAGGAGGATCAAAGTTACTCTCAGCCACTTAATGATGCCCTAAGCAACTCAGAAAAAAAAAAATCAAGTCATCTTTTGTATGTCCCAGTCTTTTGCCTTATACCCTTGCATCACACTGAAAATTCATTAAATTTCAAAGCTTATTTTGGAGACCAAATAACTGCTCCCCTTTCTGCAACTGACCCCTTCCCCAAGACCTTAAATTCATCTTAGGTATTGCAGTAGAAAACCTGAGGTTGAGAGATTCAATTCAGAACTAGAATTTTATTGTCAAATCACCTGCCTCTATTCTGTAGATTGCATCATTATTAGTTGCAAGAGTCAATGGAAGAAAGAAGACTATATTTGGATTTGGAATCAGAAATCTAGATTTGAGACCTGACCTTTAAAGTTATTGGATAAGTGACCTTGAGCTAGTCATTTGACCTTTCTGTGACCAAAGACACATAAATTGAGGAATTGAACTAGAAATAGATGACCTTTGGTTCTCATGAACCAGGAAAATATTATGACTAAATGGGTTGCTTACTCACTGTATAAAGGTTATCAAGCCTTCCACTTTATAGATGAAATTGAAAAGGATTATAAATTGGGAAAGCAGATTAAGAAGTGCTGGTAGCTCTGGAAATCTTTCTGTAGGAGAAACAGAAATACAACTCTTTAATCCCCTGCAAGAACTGCTATGTGTTTGGGTTTATTTTTCACACTGGTAACAGTTTCATGACCGAGATATTCTCTAGAGCCTTGCTACTCAGAATGTCCCTAGGAGATTTTTAGAAATGCAGATTATCAAGCATCACCTCAAGTCAACTGAATCAGAATCTGCACTCCATAACAATCCCCAGGTGACTCTTGCATATCAGAAAGTTTGAGAACTACTATACAAAGTTTTGAATAGCTAAGTATGATCATATCCTACACTGATAGCAACTGTTGAATTCAGTTGCATAAAATAGATGAGAGCAAAATGTTAAAGGTTTTTGAAAGGCAAGACTTCATTGAAAGTTACTAAAAATTAGAGATGTATTAATTTAATATGAATATTTCATTTGGAAAAAGAATAGAAAAAAATCCTGCAGATAGACATTGGGGGAATGCTTACTAAATCAGTTCTATGTGATAGAATATTCACTAAATATTCTAGAATATAGTTAGACACTTAATTAAGTTTTATGATACCCAGTGATGAATATACAGGTAATCATTTCAGTTTAACAACTATGTTACCAATGTTTTACAAATTAGGAAAATTATTTCCATAATTAATATCTACATATGCCTTTTGGATTTTTTAATGGTATAAGTTTTATTTTAGTATAAAGTTTATAGAAAAACTGAGCATGAAATATAGGGTTCCCATCTAGCTTTCTTTCACATCCATACACAGTTTCCCCTAGCATTAACATATTGAACTGCAATACATTTATTACAATTGTAAGCAAGTATTAATACAACATTATTAACTAAAGCCCATAATTTACATTAGGTTGATTTCTTTTTTATTTTATAATTACCTGGGATTTTAAAAATGGATAAGCTCAGGTGTTCTCCATTATAGAATCACACAAAATAGGTTCATTGACATAACCACCCCCTGTACTCTATCCATTTATGCTTTCCTTCCCCTGCCCCAACCTTTGACAGCCATTGATCTTTCACTATCTCTATAGTTTTTCCTTTTCCAGAAATTCAAATAATTAGAATCCCCCAGAATGTAACCTTTTCACATTGATTGCTTTCACTGAACAATATGCATTTAAGGTCCTTCCTTATCTTTCTAGGACTTGGTAGCTCATTAGTTCTTACACTTAATATTTCATTCTATAGTTTTATCACAGTTTACTCACCATTTGTAGGATACCTTGGTTACTTTCAAATTTTGGCAATGATAAATAAAGCTTCTATAAATATTCACATGCAAGGTTTTATGTGAACATAAGTCTTCAATTTATTTGGGTAATACCTAGGAGAGCAATATCTGGGAAGGTGCCTTCAGTTTTATAAGAGACTGCCAAAATGCCTCCTATGGGGACTGTACCATTTTACCTGCTTGCTGGCAATTAATGAGAGTCCCTGTTTTTCAACATACTCATCAACATTAGTCATAATAAAAATAGCATGAGATTATAACTCTATAATAATTTTATAATAATCATTAGGGATCTCATATAGATTTATCAAATTGTATTTGTTTTGAAAATGCCATAGAATAATTTGAAACACACATACACACTGTATGTATGTATATAAATTAAGGATATACATTGTAGAATAAATTGAGCACCAAAATGGTCCAGAGGTTAAGATTTGAAAGGCATTTGTAAGCAGGCAGCTTTCTACTGGGAGCTGCATTTGGGGCATGCTAGAAGTAATCATATTGTCTTCGTTGCCTAGTAACAACTCTAATGCCTTAGAGAAGGACTATTGCTTCATTCCCAGGACTCTGCCTGTCTTCCCACTGCAGACTCTCTATACATTCTTCCCTCCCAGTCAGTGCACAACTTCACAGCCATTATTTCCTTCAAGAACAAATTGTCATTTTCTATTTTTTGGTGAAGAATAGCTGGTCTAGGAGCCCACCAAGTCCTATAAGCAAAAGGAATGGTTTAAAGAAGTGGTCCATGTGATCAGACTGGCTCAGGAAAGATAAAATTCTCACTAGCCCTTTTCCTCATTATAAAAGGTAGTCAGGAAAACAGACCTAAGGCTTTCCTCTTTATTCTGCTAAATACTGTAAATCAGTTTGGTCTTAGATTTATGTTATTGATTAATGGATTCATACATTCAACAAATAAAAATCTACTGGGGCCTTGAAGTTTTTCACTTGTGTGAAAAAAATTTTTTCCACTTTTCTTAGAATTAGATAATGATATTTGCTGTTTCAATAATCATTGTTAATAGGATTAATTGCATATTTGGCAATTTTGTGTTTTCTCTGATACTTTATACTTGTTAAACATGCAGACTCATAGTCTACCTAAGCCCTGTTGAATTGGAATCTTTGGTCAATGCCTTGGATTTAATGCTTTAGGACTTAAAAATACCCATATGATCTTGAGGTACACTAAACGTAAGGACCATTGGCTTAAAGACTGACCATTAACCTTAAGTATCTTAATTATACTGGAGGAGGCATAATGTAAGGGGCAGGATTCTGGATAAGACCTGGATTTTGATGCAGCTCTATCTTGATCTATAGAGGAAGGGTCAGCTGGCACTTAATGCTTCTGTGCTACAGGTTTCTCATTTAATAATTCAATGCAATAGACATTTACTGAGAGCTTACTGTGTTGTATGCTCAAAATAACATGTCTGCAAAAACTGGATTTAATAGCCCTTTAACCTGCTTGCTTAAAAAAATGTTCATTAGAGTCACATGAGGTGTTTCAAAACATACTTTACAAAATTGGAAGAATTAGATATGCCTGATGGTCTAATGTTTTACAATCTAATACTGATTCCTATTGATTGTGAATTTTTCTTTCCTTTAAAAATGTTTTATTTTTTTAAGAAAAAAAAATCTGTATTGTGGGATAAAGAGAACTTTATGCTTTTCTATAAACATTTTTCTTAACATCCTAATTAAAGATAATTCTTATTATTTTTAAATCAATTTTTAATAATTTTTATCTTCCTGGCTTCTTTAGTTTAGCTTTTTCACGACAGAGTCCATTTGTCCTAACAAAGAATTCACTTCCAAATTTTGTAAAAACTTTTACCTGGAGTTATTACTTATACATGCAAACTATGTAACTCCATTGGTTAAATAAATATCTCCAAGAAGACTTTCAAAATAGACTTGTTTCCAATCCCAAAAGCTGAGGTCAAGATTTGAAATATTCCTGCTCACTGATGACTTTGCAGGTCAGTGTGAGGCCCCTTAAGTATATAAACCAGAGGTCCTGGAACTCACTAAACATTGAATCATGTGGACGTCCAAAGAAATACACAGATTTATTTTGTTCATCCACAGAGATTCCAGTTTAATAGACTTAGTTTTGGACCCAGGTGTATTTAACAAGTCCCCCAGTAAAAGTGACACAAATGTTCCTAGAACTCTGGTTCTCAACCTTGGCTGCACATTACAACTGCCTGGGGACCTATAAAAAATAGTAACGGCTGACTTCTACCCCAGAATCTGATTTTTAATTGGTCCAGGGTGTGGTTTAGGCATTAGGGGTTTTAAAACCTCCCCTGATGATTCTAATGTGCAACCAAAGCTGGAAATCAGTGTTCTAGAACCATCTTGTGAGGAATTGCAGAATCTAAGCCCAATAAGCAGAGATACACTCAAAGGGAAACTAAATTTAGTATACTTAATTAAAAGCTCACACAGAATGAGCTTCTCAAAACCTTATTGAATTGTGACATTTAACCTTTGTTTAAAATCATGCAAATCATCTTACAGAAAGAATTCCTAACTAAGTGAAAGAATCAAGACAGAAGAAGTTGTTAGCTTATTCTTCTTATAATTCATCATTCTTTAATCTATCTATATTAGCCAGAGTTCCAAAACATTTTTATTTTCTTATTTTCCTTTTTTGGCTAGAGGCCAACAAAGAACATGGTCTTGGACAACATAGATAATAGATATTTGCACAGAAACACTACTCAAATATGTAAACAAACTCTGATATTGATAAAACTCATATTTTAAAATGGCTATTTTAGATAATAGGAAAAACATTTTTATCCTTTTACTTATTAAAAGAAACCTGGTTGTTCCAAAATAATAAACTCTGAACAGAAATATCTTTTAAAAATTTTGCCACAAGATTATACTCATAAAGAGAGCATATTTATACTAATAGGCTCGAGCTTCTAGAATGGGTTCACTCATGTTTTATGAAGATTCTCTAAAGGAACACAAATAAAACCACAAAAGCAGTTTTTAAAAATAATGTGATTAATCTGAATTTACACAGTCTCCCAGTGATGTTAACATTGATTTTCTGATCACTGTTGCTCTTTGCTGCTACCTTCTGAACTTCCCTGTAGCTCCCATGGGACCTCATTCTTTCCTAGAGTATCCCCCAGCCACATCAGGAAATTATATATTCACACATTTAGGAAGTATTTATTGAGAACTTACTTTTTGGTGAATATGTGTCATGTACTTAGCTCTGCCATTGACCCCTCCTGGAACATACTGCTCAGGGGCAAGCTACTCTGTCCCCAGCTAAATGATTACCTCACCAGCTAAAGTGTACATGGTCTGAAGAAGCAGCAGGAGTCTAGTCATTTTAGCCACATTGGGTCTTACTGTGTTCCTTGGTGTTGGCTATTTTCAGAACATCACAAATCTTTTTATGAACTCAACCTTCTTGCTGGAGCTGCTCTATCATTCAGGGCACAAGCAGATGCCCCAGGCTTGTTAGGGTCAGAAGGCAATATGTCTATACCTCTTATCCCTATATCTATCATCTTCCCCCAAAGCTATTTTGCAGACTCATTTCTCCTTAGATCTGAAAGCATCTATGCACACAAGGATAAATCTCCTTATGGATCTGAAGCCTATTTATCCAGCAGGTATGGATTAATGCCTACTTTGAACCAAGCAATGTTCTGTATGTTGATTACAGCACTGAACCAAAACAACCAAATCCCTGCTGTTTCAGGGCTTTTATTCTAATGGGAAAAATTATAATAAAAAAATAGCAACACTTGCTTTACCATAAAGTCAAGCAATTAAACTCCTGGGCACTTATCTCAGAGAACTAAAAGTTTAAGTTCACCCAAATATCTGTTCATGGATGTCCATAACAGTTTTATTTGTAATGGCTTAAAATTGGAATTGACCTAGATGTACTTCAACAGGTAATTGGTTAAACAAACTTTGGTACATGCATACCTGTTACTCAAAATAGAAAGGTAGGAACTATTTATTGATACTTATAAAAACTTAGATAAATCTCCAGGAAATTAGCTGAGTGAAAAGAAAAAAAAAAGTCAATTTCAAGAGGCTGTATACTAAATACTTCACTTCTATAACATTTTTGAGATGACCAAGTTTTAGAAATGGAGAATATTCTAGTGGTTTCCAGATATTATAGAAAGGGAGGAAGGTGAGTGTGGTTTATGAAAGGGCAACATGAGGTATCTTTGTGGTGCTGAAACTGTTCAGCATACTGCCATGATAGATTCACAAATGTATGCACATGATAAAATTGTATAGAACTAATTACATATGCAAATAAGTAAAACTCTTTACATCTGGATAATATTGCCATATTTTTAATAATGTCAATAATATTTTGGTTATACTTTTATTATTCACTTGCAAAAATTGGCAAAGTGTACATGGATCTCTTTGTATTATTTTTATAATGAATATGAGTGTAACTAATGAAAATTTTAATTAAAGAACATAAAGCATTAATATGTAATATCTAGTATCCATGTGTGTTTATCAGGATGGGACATGTAATTCAGGGGTATTATTTTGTAACATGGCCAAAGAAGTTTCCTCAGACCTCAAATTGACATTTGAGACTCAGGAAGCTTATCAGGGAGCAAAACACTATTGCACCCTAGGCTAATTAAAGTTTTTTGAGAACTTTAAGGCACCATATACATCTTTAAATTAGTCATTGCTGTGAGGAGGTTTCAGTCATTTTTAAGGTACATCTTAAATTAGAATACTTCTAATGTAAAATTTACCAACCTGACCACCCGAAAAAAAAACAAAAACCATTTAGTGGTAAAGGAACTACTTCTGCCATTTTTTAAATAAGTTAATAGTTTATTTGGATAATGAAGGTGTGATTATTAACACAATTGAAAACTAAAATGCAAGGGACCTGAACCTTGATTCCTTGTATGCTCTTAACAAGTCATATGAACTTCAACAAGTGCTGATTGAAGCCCTGTTTTCCTTGTCTTTCAAATATAAGTAACTGGGCCATTCTCCCAGTTAGGTTCTAGTTCATTATGCCAACGCAATTTAAAATATATGAAAGTGTTTTGTATAATTAGAAATTCTGTATTTTCATAAATTTATTATTTTTTCTATTATTGATTTTCAAAATACTTTAATCATGGTAGAAGAAATTGACATTAAAATAAACACTGATTTTTATCTCACCTAATTATATGGCAGAAAGGTTAGGAACATCAGATGCCTCGATTTAAAAAGTATTATCTTCTAGCTGGGTACAGTGGCACATGCCTGTAATCAAGCTACTTGGGAAGCTGTGTCTGAAGGATTACAAGTTTACTATTAGCCTGAGCGACTTAGGGAGTCCTTGTCTCAAAATAAAAAATAAAATGGGCTGGAGAAGAATTAATTAGTAAAGCACCCCTGTGGTCTCTTCCAGTACCACGCATACACACACACACACACACACACACACACACACACACATGCACACGCATGCACACACACAAATTAGAAGCAGATGAAAATCAAAGAAAATGTGCTGTATATACACCATGGAGTTTTATAATCAGTCATGAAGAAGAATGAAATTATGGCATTTGCTGTTCACTAAATAGAACTAGAGAACATAATGCTAAGTGAAAGAAGCCAGGCTCCAAAGAGTTTAGGGATGAATGTTTTCTCTTATATGCAGAAGGTAGCCCTAAATAAGGAGAAAAAGTATTTTTGTTGCTATTGTCTTTCTCAGAGTCTATTACCATGTGGCATAAAATGTTATCAGATAATACATTAATGGACTTACTGTTTACCAGACTAATGATTCATTCATTCATTCATTCATCAAATATTTATGAGCTGGGTACTATGTGTCTAGGGGAACTCTTGAAAATAGAAGAACAACCAGTGGAGTAAAGGAAGAGGGTAGAGAGGAAGGAGAGAGGGACAGAAAAGGGAGGAACAGGGGAATGAAACTGACTAAATCATGTCTTTTCCTGTCCATTGCTCTTGACCTTACCTCCTGCTGCTTGTACTGTATTCACTCTGTTCCCTTGCTGTCCTCAAACATACTGAGCCTGATATCAGTCTGGGGACCTTGCACACACACACACACACACACACACACACACACACACACACATTACCATAGTATGTGCTCATTTTCTTCTTAGATCTTGGCTCAAGTGATAAATTTCCAGAGGTACATTTTCTGACTGCCTCAAATGAAATGGAGTTCTGTAACACCTTCTTCACTTTGCTTTCCCTTCTTCTACCTTCCGTTATTTTAGAATTTCTCACCTGATGCCGTATAATACATTTATTTCTTACTGTTTTTTTTCCTCTGTAGAAAATAAGCTTCCTTTCTATAGCCAAGACTTTTTTCATTTATGTTTTGCTATATTCAAAATGATTAAAAGTACCCAGCTCATAAATATTTGATAAATAAATGAATGAATGAATCATCAGTCTGGTAAACAGTAATTCCATAAATGTATCTTCTGATAACATTTTACCTTCCATGGTAATAGACTCTGAGAAAGACAAAAACAACAAAAATACTTTTAAGAAATAATATGTGCCTTTAAGAGCTTATGAAATTAATGTAGAATAAAATAGTAGTTCACCTAATGGGCCAAATGAGTTTGGGAACAGTGTACATTGCCTTTCTTCTTCTGGAGATAGTCAGTGTTAATTGGCTTATTGATGGTTCTCAGGAGTAACAGGAGTTCTCCAGTTGATAAAGAATTATAGGTAAGTAATTGTTGGATAATTTTGAAAATGAGTTTAATATCATTTAACTTAATTGCCTAAAAGAGATAGAAGTAGGAGTGGCGTGGAAATCTCAGAGGGAGAGCTCAATCATTATATAAAGAAGAAAGGACAGAAAACAAAATTGAGACAGAGACATGAAAAGTTGAGGGAGTTATTGTTAAAGGAGTGATTAGCATGTTGGAGGCAGAGGTGAGACTAAAGGCTAATAAAGGGTTTCTTTGTATCAGCACAAATGCATGTCTTATTACAAATTCACACTAGGAGGAAGAATCACCCATACATACGTAACTACAGCATCCAGTCAGTGCTATGGCTGTCCCCAGAGATATAGTGACTATGTTGACATGTTAATATTGCTCTTTGTGAAGCAACTTCCTTTGTCTGAGAGAAGAAGGAGCAATGAACAATGCTTTCCATCAAGATTATCTACACATCCTATGCCACTCTTGGTGCTCGAATCTGTTCCATCATGTGTGGTGTACAGTCAGCATACTGTTTTTCTTGGAGTCACTTTTCTTTGTATACCCTCAGTCCATTTTCAGCTGCCTTTTCCCAGTTGTCTATGCCTGGAAGCTGCATCTCCACAGAGTGAACTGAGGGCTCCTGTGAGCTGCATTCTTGTAGCCAGGCAGTAAATCCTTCAAGAGCAATATTGTAAGTCAGGACTAGTGGCACCTAAGAGGGGCATGCAGCAGAGGAACTACACTTCTGAACCCACAGTCGCATGTGAAAGGTGAATATCGGAGGTGATTCTTCCTCATATCAGACAGCTCTGAATATGTCCCCTTCTCACAGCTGTACTGAGTATGTAGTTGCTTTCTTTTTAGGACCCTATATGTCAGATTAAGAAAGGTGTACAGGAAGCATTCAATGCGAGCATCTTGCAACTGTCCAGTCATGTATATTTTAAATCATGAAATCTATGTCCTTTGCATTTTTCATAGCAAAGGCATAGTTAGAGGCACCAGATGAATCTCATATTCTGAACCTCATGTCTTACTAAAATCTATTACTGACCCAACATTCCAAGTTTATTTCCACATCCCCGTTTGTATACCAAATGCTTCACCCATGTATGCCACTGTCCATGCCCCCTCCACACTCTGTGATTCCCCAGGTACTGCTTTTGATTTTGTGCTTTTTGTGCTGGTAAAGCCCTTTCTCTTCTTCTCTTGTATACAAATGTCAGATGCAGATCATCCATGAACACTTCTACCCTTCCCACTCATTATCAGGCAAAAAGAATCTCCTAATTTCTACCTAATACAACACTTATTCTTTTTCCTTCTAACTTGTTTTGTATTTATTTGTATATTTCTCATCACCCCAGGTAGCTTAAAGGCAATTTCTACCTGACTCATATTTGATTCATGATCATAACCTAGAATACTGTTTGCATATAGTAGGTAACGAAAATATATTTGACAAATTAATGAGTAGTAGGGCTTAGTAAATACTTGCTTATTATTTGACTACTAAAATAGAAATCTAGAAAAAAAATGGTGAACTGCATGGAAATCTTTGCAATTTTCTGGTCTCTTGGACCAGACCTCTGGGCTTGCTTGCCCTTACTGAACAGGTTATATGGCTGTGTGACATACAAAATGATCCCTTATGTTCAGCAAGGTTTCTATCACATGGTCAATGTACTGTAAGCATTTGTTGAATGAATCAATGTGAGGGTATCTGTTATCTGGATTCTATTTTTTCATTTTTACTAAATATAAGGTAGCACATTGTATTACCTCTTTGTCAATGTGATAAAATACCTGAGACTTAAAAGAGAAAATATTTATCTGGCTCATGGTTTCAGAGGTTTTCATCTATGGTCAATTTGATCTATTGCTATAGACTGCAACAAGACAGAACATTATGGTGGAAGGATGTGGTGGTGGAAAGTTGCTCAGCTCATGGTAGCTTTCAGCAAGCTGAAAAAAAACCTACCAGAGAGGAAGGGGGCAGGCACAAGATATAGTCCCCAAGGAGAGGAGCCCAACAATCCCTTCAGTTATGAATCCCTCAGTGGATTTAATCAATTCTTGTGACAAGAGCCTTCATTATCTACTCACATCCCCAAAGCCTACCTTTGAACATTGCTACGGGGAGCAAGCTTTCAACACATGAGCCTTTGGAGATAATTCCATATCTAACCATAATGACACACATATTTATCAACTTTAAAGTACAGGAATATTCCGTGTTATTAGGAATGAGACCTATAAAAGCTATTTTGTCTGGCATAAAAAAGCTTAACATTAAAATCTAATAAGTAACCTGTCCTAGGTTCCTATAGCTCCCATTTTAATCTGCGGTTTTTGATGTCTGTTTTTAGTTTTGAGTATTTTAATATGTAGAGATTTTACTTCAAACTTTTTCAATTGATTTGTTGAAAAACATAGTATACATCAAAAATAGATAAATATTCCCAATTCTTCCCAGTTGGCTCTGAATTGATAATGATAGCAAAACAAGGTATGCACAGCAATAAAGTTATGTCTCTATGGATAGCTGCAGAAGTCCCAGGCAGCCTTTTAGAGGCAGGAAATTATTCCAAGTTTCTAAGGAGCTACATATAAAATAGTCACCATATTTGAAGGGAGTAAGCAATGGAATCTATTTTGAAGTGGATGAGGTATTATTTTGATGACAGTATGGATGATATTTTTCAATATGGATAATCAATTTTAAAAAATTGTTTTTAGTTGTAGATGGAGACAATACCTTTATTTATTTGTTTTATGTGGTGCTGAAGATCTAACTCAAGGCCTTACACATGCTAGGCAAGCATTTTACCACTGAGCCCACAACCTTGGCTCCAATAATCATTTTTTCTTGTATCTTCATCTAAGTAAAGCCCAATGAAATGTGAATACACACACACACACACACACACACACACACACACACACGTATATATTATGTATTTGTGTAATTTAACATGCGCATTTCTTTTCCTATAAATGATGACACACATTCCAATCAATTTTGCCCTAAATTCTATAAATGAATTGTTTAGTCCTAGTGGTAATCTGATTAGATAGTTTCCTGGACTAATGATGCCTTTTTAAAAATTTATGAAGCCATCTGTGATATCTAGTATATATTTCCACTGCTAGTCTTCTACACTAAAAACTAAACAAACATGGACTTGCCTTTTTTCCTTGAAATAGCTTAATTCTTAATAATAGGTCATAAATTTTAATTTGTCTCTGAGAGTTTTAGAAATAAAACTTATTTCAAATTCTCTTGAGTGCACTCTTGTAAGAGTATAGAGGACGTTTTTATCTGAGAACATAGTATTTTTCTTTTCTCTTCAGAGTAGTTGAATTGAAGAAAAATATTTATTGCCACCTATCTATCTGCTGTAGTTTATGGCCTGCCATTCTCAAATGGCTCAGAGAGTATATTTAAAATGAACCTCCTGGTCATTTCCTGTTTCTCGGGGACTTTGGACATGATGTGGTTTTGTCATTTGACAGTAGATGCATTCTTTGAAGTTCACATTTCTTGCCCAATTTTTCTCAAGCGTTCTCAATACAAATTCGAGAGCTTTGATGGATTTTGAAAGCAAACCATCTTGTTTTCTCCAAATATTTTATTTAAACTATGATTGATGGTAAGTACATAATTAGCAATAAAGGGAAAATAAGATGGCTAAGAGTTCAGAATGAAATTTAAAAACTGAGTTTTCCTTTTGTTATTTATTATGATTTCTTGAGGTCAATTATATATAGACTGGTGATTAAATGCCTGCCTAGAGAGGTTGAATACAAGAAGCTGTGGCTGATACAGAGCAAGGACAGGAAAAGGTTTAGGGACAGGGCTGAAGTTCCAGAATGTAACAAGAAAAGAATGTGGATGGATTTTCTGTGGGCCATGTGGGACTCTCAAAACCAAGCAGCTATATTATCTTAGGAGGGATGGATAGTGCATGGTGGATGTACGGGGTGTCCCAAAAGAGTGAAGGCAGATACAGATGAGGAATTCCCAGAGCTAAAATGGCATTCAAGAATCTTCAAACTTGCTTCCAGGAGAAGAAAAGCACACAGTTGTATATCTTCTTAATCCAAGGGGTTACCAATACTATCTTTCAACCCAACCACCAAGCAAGATTTTTCATTTCATCTACTCTGATATAGAACACATCAAAATACTGCTATTGTCTTGAAGAGGATTAGATGGGTTTAAAAGAGTTAGTCCATAACTTCCTTCCCAGTTTCTTCCTAAGTCACTGCCTGGAGGGAACTCTGCCCTGAGTCTCACATTGGAGACTTTTCTCTGACTTCCTCTAGCATCATCCCTTCTATGGGGCTAGGAGTTTGCAGGTATAGGGGGTCATACTCATTTAGAGATCTGTGGTCTCTTTGAGACAATGCTCAAGGAACTCCTGATGCCAGAATATTCTGGTCAAATGATGCTGAAAATAGGTCCAGGTCCTAAATGGGCCTCTTCTCCATGTCTGTCCTCCACGGATGACCATGACATTAGTGTCTACAATGCTCATCTTGGTGACAAAACCTGGGGCTTCAGTTTTCTGTATGGAGGAGGCAGAGCTTAGGTATTTGGGTTGGAATATTTTTAAAGAAGTGTGAGATGAGAATTTTTAAAAATACAGTCCCCACTGTATTTTATGGAACCCTGAGATGTCTGAGAGTTCTAAATTTGAACCCAGCCTTCCATATGTTCGGAAATGTTTTAAATATTTGTTCATCTTATTTGTAACTTTTAATTAGGTAGATTTGTAAGATGGCTGCTATTTTCATCCAGATCTGCCCCTATTAGGAGAGAACCTACTTCTGCTTCTGGCCCACTTCATTTCCACTGTTCAGCAGGCCTGAGTTGAGGAGGAGAAGATCCAAACTAGAAATCATGGATTTCTACATGCCCAAGACAAGACTTGTTTTAGGGTGTGAGATATATGCAAATGTTTATTAACTGTAACTCAGATAAAGGTATTTTTCTTACCTAAAAGTAACAAGAAAAACCAGGAAAGTTGTTTCAAGACTTGATTCAGTATCAGAAAAAAACAAATATCTAATCTTAGGTGAAAGATTTTTGTTTTGATTTAAGTCTTATAGACTGAGAAAATCTAGTGCACAAAGAACACAGTGTTCATTATGTTTGCTCTGGTGATTCATTTTCTTACAGGCATCCTGTGATCCTATGATCTTACATCTATCCAAGATATCTGGACCTGAGAAAAGAATTAGTCATAAAAAATCCCTAGGCTTTACAAAGGCAGTCACCCTGAAGCTAGACAAAGAAATGTCTCCTTTACCCTTACCTTACATCAGGAGTATTTCCTTAGATCTAGGATTGAAATATGGAATATGCAATTCTATCAACCATTAATTATTATCTGGGAACTGTAAGTAACTGAGCTTCATTTTATGTCCAAAATAAATAGGACATAGTTTAAATCCCTACATCATTTCCCTAGATACTTTACTTATAGAGCTATAGTGTTTCCATGTTGGGCTGCATGTGTTACAGGAGAGTGTAAGAGACAGGACTATGAGAGGAAGAAAATAAGAGGACTTACTTTTATGTTTTTGAATTGTTAAAAATTAGATACACTAAGTGAGAAGTTATTTAATCACATGAAGGATGCACCTAGTCTGGATTACCTGTCAAAATATACCAGTGCAGAGGTGCTCAGGATAGAGCAGGAGTTTTACAAAGCAGAACACTCCAGGCACAATGTGGCAGTTATATTATCTATTTAAAATAAAATGTTCTCTCTCCAAATCCACAATTGGCTTAAAAATTCTGCACAGAAATGTCAAGTTGAGAAAATACCAATAATGCAAGCAAAGAAGAAAATGGAAGCTAATGTTTCTTGTATTATGAGCTAAACAAAATGTTATGAGACAAAGTGTGTCAAACTAATTGTTTCCAATAAGAAATTGGCTCCTCATATTGAAACTTTCATTATGATATATAACACGTTGATATATGTTATTGATTTGCATTTTCTATATACATTCAGTGATGTATCCAATATATTAGCAATCTTTTATGTAATACTCACATAGTTTATAACTACTTAACTATATATTTATTAGAAGTGCATATCATAATTAAGATTATAGAGATGTATGCACAAGTGTTTTGTGGGCATGACTAGTGGGACCTAGAAGGCGTTTAGAGTTTTTGAAAGAAAAGATGTACTTACAATATAGAAGCTGATTTAAGCTTGAAGTTGTAAAAGTAACCAATAAACAGATGTTTTATTATATTTATATTAACCATTTTCCTCTGCTTCTATCTAACCCTAAAGACACTATTTTATGCCTACAAAGTTGCACTCTACTTATGATTATTGAAACAACATAAAGATAAAGATTCAATCAAAGGGATATTTGAAGCCCTTGGAAAAATATCTATGGCTGTGTCTTTGCCCTTACTCTCCTATAGTAATTTAAGATGAGTTAACTCAAAAATTCACTATTTATTTAAAATAAATACCTAGCTGACTTTCAACATTTTTATTAATGGAAATTTCTACCCATTAGTTTGTATTGCAGAATGGCAGAAAGTGAATCTCTGGAGATGCCTGTGGCCAAAATGTTTCCACTTGGTTTCATGTACAGGCAATGAGGATATCATTAAAACATAATAAAAATGTACATTGTTTCATTTTATTGTTCTGTTTGTTCCTTTTTTTATAGGCACCACAGGGAATGATTTTATGGATTTTGTAATAAATGAGTTTGGGGGGAACATAAAAAAATAGAAATCTGAAGGAGTATGATTACTAGATCAATACTCTATATGTTGAGAATGGAACTGAAATGTAAAAGCATGGAATTATGAAAGTGAATCCCCTAACCTGAAAGTTCCAAAAAATAAAGGTAAATGAAAGAATTCATCACAAATACAATTTTTTTGAGTGAGAATTTTTGTAAGCATCTTAGATAGAGGGTTTCAAGACATTAAATGAAAGATTTTTATATTTATATGTTCTTCTATTTTTAACTATTCAATTTCCCCCTGCAATTGAGGGATATAAATATATCTTGTGCATGCTAGAAACACTTTAAAAATATGCTTCAGTAATGCATGTATATCTCTTCTGAGATTCTGAATGTCCTTTCCATTCCCAGGTATTCTATTTTGTAGCATAATCCAGGGAAAGTGTCTGTAAAATAAAAGTAGACATATTTAGATATGTATGTCTATTTTGCTAGTGGTAATTGGAAATTTTCCCATTATTCACTGTAATTTCTTTTAGTGCAGATATTATTCTTTAAAATCTCAGAGCAGTGTTCACTTGTAGAATTAAGAAGTACATTGTAAGACCCTGAAGATTGCCTATTCTTGTGAATTGCTAGATGAGAGTGGTGAAATAAGAATGCCAAAATGTTACTTGACTCTGTCCAATATAATTGATAAATTTATAAACCAGTCAGATTTCAATTTACTTTTATTTTTCATCATTAGGACATCTGGTTTTATAAACGTTTTCTTTTATGTCTTTCCTCATATTCAATGAAGCTTGTTGTGCCTAACAGTTTTGTCTGTATGCTGTTCTAATGCTTTAATTGTATGCAGCATGCTGCTTTGTTATAGAAACACTTCTTTATTCAGTAATATATTCTAGCTATCATTGTCTAGAAATTTTCAGAACATCCCCTTTCATTGGAACCAAAATATTCAATGTTCTAAGGCTGAAGTATTGCTATATTTTAATTATCTCTTGAATATTTATGCATTTAGTAAATTATGCATTTAGCTTTCTATATGATCTTATTTTTAAATTCATAATACATCTGTATAAGAAATAATTACAAGGGAAAAGCAAATTTGCCATAAAGTATTCAGAAAGATTAAAAATCCTCATCACTTTCTTCTCCATCATTCTCTCCAAAGACTTTTTACAAAGATCAGACAGATTGGGAGCTCTATCATTATCAGGAACACTAAGTTCTGTGGGCACATGGTGGGCAGATCGAAAAGGGCCTAAAAATAGATTTTGAGAAAATATAGAACCAGAATTTATGTTTTTAAAAATTGATCTGCAAAAATGCCAAACATTATATGTGTATAATTTACATTTTTTTTAAAAAATTTGAAAAGTTTGGTTCTATATCCTATGACCCACCGCCAACCTTTTCTCCATCTTGTTTCTTTAGAAAGATTTGAATGTTATTTAATGGGCTTCTCATTTCACATCTGGAATATATGTAAGACTTTTTCACAATCAATGATGTGAGTAAATCCCCTGCTTCTTTTTAAAGAAAAAGCTAAAATATTATATAGAGATTTTTGTAACCTTTAAGTGAAAATAGAGGTAAAAGAAATACTCTTTAAACAAAATGAAAGATATAGTCTCTGATATTTTTAAGAAACTATTTTTCTCTACTAATAAATTTTCTTAAAAAATTATGGATACTAACTTCTGGCATAAAAATTTTTGATAAATATGATACTGGAGAAGGAGGAAACTCCAGTATTTACTCTCTCCTTCTCATTCTGTCTATACTATGTGCCAATGCTACTCTGGCCTGATGTCTCAAAAGCATATATACTAGAGAAAGATTTTTATCTAGTGGATGCCAAATATAAAACATAATAACTTCTCTTGATGCTTTCCTTAACAATCTTTAGGACCAAGATTGTTGCTCTCACAGGAAATACACTCTTCTTAATTTTACTGAGCAGTCAGAAGAAATTGTTTGTATGAGCTGGTAGCCTCCCTAGAGGGAATGTGGTAAGAGGTTGAATTTGAAGTCTTAAAAAAGGCTCTCCATTAGGAAACTTGGAATAAATAGTGAACATTTTAGTTTCATTGTTTGAAATGTTTGAAAATAGGATGAACAGTGAATTGTCTCTCTCTCTCTCTCTCTCTCTCTCTCTCTGTCTCTCTCTCTCTCTCTCTCTCTCTTTGTGTGTGTGTGTGTGTGTGTGTATGTGTTATGTGTGTGTTTAATAAGCCAAATTGGACATATGTATTTTGATCTCTTTACCCTGAAAGCTCACTGAAGTGACAGTGAATTCTAAATAAAATAAAGATAATATAATATTTAATGATCTAAAATCAGTGAGAGGGACCTTTATCTTCCTGGATGAAGGAGTGTGGGAGACCATTACGTCATAAATAAAGAAGGCCACCCAGAGCCTACATCCCTGACACAGCAAAGGCTGAAATGGAGACAAGGCTGTTCTTCACATAGTAGAACAGGTCCTAGCTAAGTTCAGAGAAGAGACCTGACAGAAATCAGGTTAGTCAACTAACAGCTTTCTTTAAATGGCTGCTCTGGTTGCCCCTCCTTTCCCTCTCTATGCCCTCTCCCAAAACAGCACAATTTTCACCATTAAAACTATAATAGTTCTGTCTAAAAAAAATTAAGGTTTCCTAGGAATGAGCTTGGGTTCCAAATGTGGAATTTGAAAACACTAAGAGAATCTTCTCTTGCAAGATGGGATGAGCCTTGATATCTGCACTCTGCCTATGGGTCCTGGACTAAGCATTGGCAGTCAATCTTCTAATACAGGGGAGAAGCCTGTTGGTGAAAATAAACCCGTAAAAGTATTGAAGAAGAGAAATAATATAAGAATATCTCTTAATCTCCTCTCTCATATATATATAAGTAGACAATTAAGCTTCACCAGACATTTAAGGTAAACTACACAAAACAGAAAATCCAAAATGAATACATAAAATACTTGATGCAAGAGGAATAAAGTATGGTTCATGGAATAGAGAGACCTCATCAACACATCTTAATTATAAAGATAAAGAAAATAGGATGTTTATATAACAAAAAATATGCCACTTTGAAAAAGAGTTCGTGAATATGAAAAATTGGATTGGAGGAATTTTTTAGTATAGTAAGAAGTAAAATTCAGAGACACCTTAAAAACTTAGATGAAAATATAAATAAATGGAAAATATGAGTTATATGCTTAATAAACAATGGGTTGTTGATTTAAGAAATTCCACACAGAACTATATTTTATTTATAAGAAAATAGAAAAATTGGAGGCAATAATAATTAAATCCTTGTGTGAAATAAATATATGAGTGCAGACACAGTGAATGACAAAAGACATTTTAAAACAAATTCTAAAGAATTCTGACATTTGCTCATAAATGGATGGATCTAGAGACTATCATGCTAAGTGAAATAAGCCAATCCCCCAAATCTAAGGTCTTCTGATATGTGGATACTAACATATAATAAGGAGTGGGTGAGACTAGAAGTCAATGGATTAGACAGAGGGGAATGAAGAGGAGCGGAATAGGATTAGGAAAGACAGTGGAATGAATCTGACATAACTTTTCTATGTCTATATATGAATACATCACAATGAATCTCCACATCATGTCTAGCTATAAGACTGGAATCCTAATTAGTATAAGTTATACCTCATGTTTATATAAATATATCAAATTCTACTTCTACTATCATGTCTCTCTAAAAAGAACAAATAATTTTTTAAAAAGAAATCTGTATGTAGATAAAATCTCATAATCCCCCCAAAAATGAATGCTATTGTTCTCCAGAGAGAAAATAATCAGTAAGACATATCTACATAGATAAGTAGATAAGATAGACAGGATTTTTTTAGAGGAATTAGCTTACATCATTATGGGGAGGCTGAGAAGTTCCATGGTCCTATGAAAATAAGGTTTTTCAGGGTTCCAGAGAATCCCAGTTGTATGGCTCAGTTCTAGTCCAAAAGCCTCAGAACCAGGGAATTCAGTAGTGCCACCATTAGTCCAAGACAAAAAGGTTAGGATCAGTTGGGTGGGAAGGGTGTGCAAGTCCCATAGTCCGAAGGCTGGGGAACTTGGAGTCCTAATTTCCAAAGCACAAGAATAAAGGTCTTCCAGCTCAAGAAGGCAGAAAGAGAATTCACCATTCCTCTACTTAACGTCTTCTCCAGGCCCTCAAACAACTAGGTTTTGCCTGCCCACATAGAGAAGGGCTCTTCCTTACTCCATCTACTGTTAAAGTTCCAATTTCTTTTGCCAACCTGATCCCAGATATACTCAGAAATAATGATTTACCATTTATTTGTTTATCTCTTACTCCATTCAAGTTGATGCCATCACAAGATGTAACAGATTAACTTGAAGCAAACACTATATTGGCTTCAAACATTCTAGGTAGCAATTGTGTACACTAGAAGATAAGAAAATGAATTCTTGTACTATTTACTTTCTGGGAATACATGAATTTGTACTTAGACTTCTATTAGAAGGCTAATTTCATGCAAATGTGGTGGCAGTTTTTAAGACAAAGGCTCAAAATGACCTTTTCCTTGCTTTTTTCATGAAAATTACCTGAAAATATCCTAAGGCATATGAAAAGAGGATGTAAGAAGAAGAAATCTAGAATCAATGAAGAGTAGAATAAACCCAGGGGAAAGAGAAAAAGACATGCCAGGATGTAGCTTACAGCTCAACTCAGAGCAAGAAGTCAAAGAGTTCAAGGCAACTCTTCCAGAGATTGTTAATACACTTCAAATATGGAAAGATCATGATCACATGGTGCAGAAACATGTACTTCTTTCATTAAAAAATAATTTGATGTTCCAGGAAAAGCAATAAAAACTGTATAAAGCCAAATATGTAAATGAGTCATAATTAAGAGAATACAATTAAGAAAATATGTTAAAAGAAAGTTCATTTGACTGTGATACTAAAATAACCTCAATAGTTTGATACATTATTGGTGAAGAACAAGGACATTTTTTATACTTTATTCTACAATGAAGAATAATTTTTAAATCATAGTATGGTAAATATTCTTTTTTTTTTTTTGCTAATGTTTGCAATCAGTTATAAACCCTACTATTGAAGAATCAATGTACAGATGATTTTATTGCTCAAATTCTTCACACCAAATTATGTCTACATTCTTTGTCATATAACTTTGAAATTATCCTGTGAAGGAGGAATGCATTTCTTCACCCCTTGGCTTTGGGTTTGGAGATAGGTCATGATTTGGCCATTGAATGGAGCAAAAGACAATGAGTCACTTCTAAGCCGACTTAAGTCACCCATATTTCACTTGCTTGTTTGAACTTCTGTTATTGTCACATTGGAGGTACAAATGATAGTTGCTGCCCCTTCAGCTTAGACCTCACAGATGATCCCACAGGGCAGAGACTTGAGCACAGACCTCAGGAGAACCAGCTTCTCTGTGAAGCACTAGTTTGCAGGCCACCAGCCCCAATGACTCTCAGAAGTCTGAGAAATAAATACACACATATTGTTGTAGTAAGAATGGAGGGTTTGTGATTGTAGCTTTAGTTAAGACTGACATACATTTATGAAACAGAACTTGTAAAAACACAAATGATAAATAGCAATACAGCTTTAGAGGCAAGAAAGAAATGTGAAGGGTAGCATAGCAGATTTAATGTCTAAAGCTGATGAGCAAACAGTAAGTTTAAAAATGTTATCGTATTTAAGGTTGGAAAGGAGATCAGTGCAAATACTAAAATATTTATATAACAAAGATTTTAGTGGGGTTAATAGCAGGAAGGGTTTGGGGGGATTATTTTCTCATTTGTATAGTGAGTTATCTATTGAAAATAATGAATTAAATAGAATAAAAGCCATGAGGTAAATAAGTACAAACTCAACAGAATTTTATATGTATATGTGAATTTTATATATATGTGTGTAGATCTGGATGTGTGTATATATGTGTGTTTAACAGATGAAAATAAGATGTAATTTATGCTTAACTATACAAAACTATAATGATTTCTATAATTCCATAATATGTGAATTTAGTACAGTTTTAGTACCTGAACACTGTCCTGCAGATTTTTTAAAAATCCATTTGCATAGTTAGTAAAATGAGTTGATCAAAAACTTTTAGGTTTTCTCTATCACTGCATGTCAACTCAAAGATTTTAAATTTTGCAGTACATTGTGGAAGGATTCTACTTTGGGAAAATATTAATATCATCTCTAAAGATGGCTCTGTAGCTCTTTTACTTGTGACTACATTAAGTTCTCTTTGTCCTCTGAACAACAGTAGAAAGTTTAATAACTGTGGGGAAGTAAGATGCCGCATAAACTAAAATCATTATACTCAGGACCAAATTAAATAGCCAAATTAAGTGGATGGGGCTATACTTACACTTAGTCTTTACTGATACTTAGTCTAATTCACAAGTCATTGAATTTTATTAAAAGGAACTAAACTTCATTTTTATACATTAATCTTGTAGTAGCTTTCTATAACAATGAAGTTTCTAATAAAACCCATTCCTCACTAACAGAAGAAGGAGCATTTGCCAAAGCACTTGTTATGGAAACAACCAATTATTTTAATCAGGTTTCACTAGATATGATGGAAATCATTGCCCTCAAGGCTTACTTTTCCAATGTAAAGTTACATGGTGAGTAATTAATGGAATTGAGAGTCCCATCTTAATGTATATGAAGAGAAATTGATCATAAATGTCTTCTCTTACACAGATATATATATTTTTGAAAGTTGTACTTTTCATAGGAGCAAAGAGACATAGAGTAAATCAGTTCATGGTTCCTATAGGGAAACTAAAGTCTTTTAAATAAATCATAAAGCACAGGAAACATACACATCAATATATTTCATAAACTTATCTCAGAAAACTTAAAAGTTTCACTAGCCACTGTTATACTTTAATGTACTTTAGATTTCTTGTAGTCAATCTTACCAGAAAAAAATTCAATCTAAAACCAAAAATACAAAAGCAATAGAAAGTCTAGCAGTTATGTTTTCCTTCATCTGCATTTAAAGCTTCTTGGAAATCTTTTCTTGAGTGATGAAAGTAACCTGCAAAGCAGTGGGACAACTGCCTTGAAAAAAAATGGTATCTTTTCATTTTTATGAATACAGCTCCTCCTATTAGTATGCTTTATTGAAGTCTTTCCTATACAGCCTGCCTCATTTCATTTGGACTGAATGGTTTTACTTCTAGTTAAAATTTATCTTGGTGGAGGGGAACCCTCTCTGTTGTTACTTTGAAAAGGCTGATATTCCTCATTATTTTTATGGGTCAGTTATTGTTATGCTTTGTCTGTGGGTTGCGGTTCTATGTGTGACCATGCATAGGCATGTTTGTTTGTGTGTAGTTCTGTGTTCACAGTTTGTAAGTATGTGAATTATCAAAAGAATCCTCAAGAAATTCCTTCTTTAGCAGCCTTGTTGAGGTAAAATTGATAAAGTACACATATTTAAAATATATAGTGTGATATGTTTTGACCTGTATATGCTCCTGTGAAACTATCATCCTTAATAGTTAATATTGTCTTCACCTTTAGCATTTTCTTGCCCCTATTGTAATCCCTCCCTTCCGCCCCTGTAACTTCATCCCACACACCACTGATCTATGTTCTGTCACTACAGATTAGCTATATTTCTAGATATTTTACATAGAATCAGATGACATTCTTGTTGTCTGGTTTCTTTCATTCAGCATAATTATTCTGAGACTCCTGCAATGATGTTGCTCGTATCAATAGTTTATTCCTTCTTATGGATAGATAGTGCACATTTTCATGAATGTGCTACAGCTGGTTTGTCCGTTCACTAATTGATGAACAACAAGCTTTTAGCTAATGTAGATAAAGCTGTTATGAATATCTGCAGAAGTCTATGTGGACATACTCTGGCTTGTTCTGGGTAAAGACATAGGAGTGGATTTAAGGGCTAGATTGAAGGAGAGACACATGTGTAAGATTTTGAGAAACTGTCAAGTTATTTTCCAAACTGATTGTATTATTTTATATTAAACCATCAGTTCATAACTGTTAAATTTCTCCTTTTTCTCATCAGCAGGGATATGGGCATTTTAGCCATAGTAATAGTTGTGTAGTGATATTTTGGTTTTAATTTGTATTACTCTAATGACAAATGATGTTGATCATCTTTTCATAAGTTTATTGACCATTCTGTTTTTAAAGATTACTTTAAGATGAACATAATATCTTTACTTTATTTATTTTGTTCATTTTTATGTGGTGCTGAGGATTGAACCCAGTGCTTCACATGTGCGAGATAAGCACTGTATCGCTGAGCTATAATCCCAGCCTTATTGACCATTCTTAAATACATACTTTTAGATATTTTGCCCCATTTTAATCAGATCAGTAGTTTTCTCATTATTGAACTGTAAGAATTATGTATATGTTAGAGATACAATGCTTTATTAGATATTTGATTTGCAAATATATTCTTCCAAATTGCAATTGGAATTCACTTTAAATTGTTTTACTTAAAATTGATTTTAAAGAGCACAAGTTTATAATTTTGGCAAAGTACAGTTTATCAGTGTTTACTGACTCACACTTTTAATGGACCTACAAAATATTTGCCCAAACTGAGTTCAAACAGATATTCTTTTATGATTTTTCTAGATTTTTTGAAACAGTTTTAGGATTTGTGTTATGGTTTACAATCTAGTTTGAGTGAATTTTCTGTGAAGGGTAAGATACTTCTTTAAATTTCTTTTTTTTTTTAACATATAAATACCCATCATTTATTGAAAAGTCATATTTATTTATATATTTAGAGAAATAGTTTTGTATATTTTGAAATTATGATGTACCTTCCTGTAGTTCTGTGTTTTTCATGTGTTTAGCATTTGTTAAGATTCTTTGATCTACAAGTGCAAATTTTCATCATATTTGGAAAAATTTTAGGTATTACCTATTAAAATATATTTTTCCTTCTCCCTCTCAGAATCTTCAGTCACGTCTATTTTAGGTCATCTGCCTGTGTTCTACAACTCACCAATGCACAGGTTTTCTGTCTAGTTTTGTTTTGTTTTTCACTCTCTGTTTTACTTTGTGCATTTTCTAGTGGTATTCCTAAAAATTCACACATCTTTTCTTCTGAAGTGTCCAAACTATTCCCTTCTAATATATTTTTTTTATTTTATGCATTGTAATTTCATTTCTACAAGTTTAATTGGCTCTCCTTTTATATTTTCCATGTCTCTAACACTTTCAACATTTGAAACACAGTTATAATTTTCTTTTTGGCTCATTCTAACATACAGATTTTCTTCTGATTTTTGGCATACCTATTGATCTTGGTTCAATGATCATGACATGATATTTGCCTTGTTGAGTGCTGGCTGCCTTGTGGTCCTATATATTCTCTTCAATTTAGTAGTTTCATATAGTTTCCTTACATGGAAACAGCTTGATCATTCTGGTCTTGCTTTAGATGTTTGAGGTGGGACCAATTAGGGGATTTAGTCCAAGTCTTATTATTTCCCACTACTGAAGTAAGACCCTTCCTTGTCTTCTGCCCAACTGCATATGTTCGTTGATTTTCCAGGCTGAGTGGCGGAACTGTCATTTTCCTGACCCAGAATGAGCTGCAACTCTTGTTCCCTCTGGTCAATTCAGATGGGTCTCTCACCAATAGGTCACTCAAAAGCCAGTGCTTAGGAGTGTTCTCCTAAATGAATGACGGACACTCCAATGTTAGGACATGCCCCCCAGATCTCTGTGGGTTCTCTCTGGGTAGTCATTGCCTGTAACATTATTCTATCCTATAAACCATAGTCTCCGTGACCTCTTTAGACTCACAGCTCTTTCTCATCTCCCTTGTTTTGTAATTCAATATATTGGAGGCAGGTATAACTCTGTGATAGAGTGCTTGCCTAACATACACAAGCCCCTAGGTTTGAACCCAAGTACTACAAAATTTTTTTTAATTGATACATTAAAACATAAGTGGTTTTTTTTTTTACATACTTATAGGGTATCGTAAGTATGTTTGATGTTTCATACACATGTGTATCATAAGTATCATTTGATATTTCAACACATATATAAATCATGCAATGTTTAAATCAGGGTAAACATATCTACTCAAACATTCTTTTGTACGGTGAAAGGATTCAAAATCCTTTCTTCCAGCTTTTTGAAATATAGATAATACATAATTGTTATCTTAGTCACCCTACTGTACAACAGCACACCAGAATTTCTTACTTCTGTCTAACTATAACGTAGTATCCATCATCAATCTATGCCTATTCCTATCACTTCTCTCTCTAGCTTCTGGTAACTACTATGCTACTGTCAACGTTTATGATTTCAATGATTTTAGGTTACACATTTGAGTGAGCCAGTGTGGTACTTGATTTTCTACATCTGACTCACTTTACTTAACACACTTAACACAGTGATCTCCAGTTCTATCCATGATGTCACATGAATATGATTTCACGCTTTTTCATAATTGATTAGTATTCTATGGTATGAGTGTGCATGTATGTATGTATATGTATGTATGTGTGTGTGTGTGTATAATATATCACATTTTCTTTATCCATTAATCAGTCAATGGATATTTATGTTGCTTCCATTCATTAGCTTTTCTGAATGGTGCTGTAATGAACATGGAATGAAGGTTTCTCTTTGACCTACTGAATTTGTTTCTTTAGAATATTTACCAGTAGTGGGACTTCTGGGTCATATAATAATACTATTATTTATTTCAGGAACCTCCATACTATTTTCACAGTAGAAGTACTAACTTACATTCACAATTCTCGTTAGCCCAGGTAGTTAACCAGGCTCCACTTGGATTCTTCCTCCTAATCCCATAGTCTGAAATCCCTCTCAGGACAGTAAGTGATAGAAGTCACCTGGTTTATGGTGGTCTTTTACATCTTAATGTCCACAATCTTGAACATTGTTGTCTCCCACACATTGTTTTTCAGGCAGGAGCAACCTACCTGAAAAATTTGGTCCCTGGTACCAGTGTCTTGGCCAAAAACAGACTTCTTTCAAATTTCAACATTATCACTTTTAATGAAGAAAATAAGCCAATTTGGCATGCTTAAGAATGAATATGGGAGACAAAATAAAATACAAGAAGCAATGGCTTGTAAGCAGTGCTTTTTGGCACTGAGTAATGAGTTGGTTGCTTGAAGCTGATTCTTCCCTGGCAGATGTTTCATTGCCTCTATCTCTGCCAGGAATCAGGAACCCACAAAATATCCTAATATTATGTAGATGAGATTCTGAAATGAGAGAAATCTAACCAGCCAGCTCTTTCACTTTTATGGGGACTGAAATACCTAAGAGTTTCAAAAACAGTCTTTTCTATATTTACCAGCCATAATTTATATCTACCAGGTATAGCTCTCAGAGGTCTATCTGCCAGAATTTATGGAGAACTGATGAGCTATTTTTTTTAAGTAAAGGTCACCATTTTGAAAAGAGACAAGAGTGTTTCTTGAATTATCCCATTCAGTGGGTTGAATTTCTATGGGCTTTACAATTTTGTTGGTCATTCCACTCTAAGGCAGAGCCACTTTTACATACAGTGTTTATAAAAATTTTCCCCATGATTGACTCTGACAATACTCCCAAAGTAGAATTTTCCGTGTATGTTAAAGCCTCACAAGAAATTTATCTGTATTTTCCTCCAGTGACATAATCAAGAAACATTTTATGGAATGATATGAATATGGTTTAACTCATAATAATATGAATAGTTAGTTCTTTTTATAGTCTTCAAAGTTGAAAAGATTTTTTTTTTTACCATCAAGTACCTTATTTACTCTTCACAGTAGCCCTGAAATTATGATATAATTCTTCACTTGGGAACATTGTTGTAGTTAATTATAGCTTTAACACAAAATTTTAAAGATATCAAATGTGGAAACCTGACATATTCTTTTTCTATATTCTCTGAATCTTCATGTATCTGTATGTGAGAGTTGATTGATAGCATTCTTTTTAGGAAGTTAATTCAAGGGTTAAGGAAAATTATTTTTCTGTGTATATTAATATGTGACTGTATGTGTATCAGTGACTGCCTATTCTTTAAATGTAACATCACTTGCAAATTTTCTTTGGTTCAACATTTTTAGTATAAGTTTCTATCTATGTTTACAAATATCAAGGTCCTTGAAAATAAAGTTGTAATTTAGTTTGGCAAATTGAGGGTTTGAAAGCATCCCCTTAAAAGTCCCTCTTGGTAAAAATGTATATTTAGAAGGTATGTTGGTGTTATGCCTCTCTTCTTAACAATATGCATGTAAAATGAAATAAGTGGTTACCTGCAGGTTTCATACAGCTCATATCTTCAAAAACATTATAAAATAAATTGCTGATAGGAGTGCAAATTGTTGCAACCCCTTTAAAAACCAGTTTGACATTCTCTCCTAAAGTGGAATAGATGCATCTTTATTTCTCAGTCATTTCATTCCTCAGTATAACCAGGAAAAATTCACTACATTTGTGCATCAAGAGACATTTATAAGCATATTCTCTGATAATTTTACTTCCAAAAACACAAAGACCATTAACATTAGAAAAGAAAAATTCCTGTTGTCTATTCTCATAGTGCCAAACTATACAACAATTGAAATGAACCCATGGCCTCCTGCAACAGGGATGGGAAGGAAGCCACAAAGAGAAAAGTACATACTGAATAGCTAGCTGCCTTTTAACTGTGACATGCAAATACAGGTAAAAGTTAAAGATGCTGTTTAGGAATATATATTTAAGTGGCAAAACTGTAAACTATACAAAGAGCAAAACTGTGAACCCCATAAAATGCAGGAAACCAGTTACCTTTGTGAGGGTGAAGGAGAAGTTGTGAATGGAAGGGGAGTGTGAGGACTTGTGATGTTCTGGCAGGATTCTAGTGCTTGACTATGGTACTTTTTGCACAGGTTGTCTCTTAATAATTATTCATTTAATTTATTATTTTGTATACTTTTCTGTATGAATGTTATCTTTCAAATAAAGATTTTTTTTATGTTATGTGGATTGTCTCTCAGGAAAAACAGTTAGTTTAATTACATAGATATAAAATGTATCCCTGTCCCCTATAAAGAAGGAAACTTCAAGACAAATGTATTCTTTTTATCTAAATATAAAACTAAGAGGCATGTAATAAAGAATGTAATAGCCAAATAAATACATTTCTACATAGAAAAGCAGTTGTGGATTTGGAAAGTAATGTTAGAACAAATGTCCACTCAAGATTTTAGGAAAATTATTAAGAATGATAAAGTGTTTGGTGGGGGTATTCCAAATTAAAACTTGAGGAGTGGAGTCTTTGACCTAGAAGAAAAATACTAATATTGTTAGGTTATGATGATAACTTGAAAAAAAGATGGTGGAGTGTCCCTTATGTGTTCCCCTTAGCATGCAGTACCTTGAAGGCAAATGTGAAGTACTGGTGGAGAAGGAATGCTAGTCTGACCTGGTGGTCATGAAGCACACTGATGAATAGCAAAGACTTTAGAGACAAATGATCTGAGTTTTGATCTCAGTTTTATCACCAGTATTACTCTGAGAAATATATTTGTATTTTTTTATGTCTTTATTAGTGCATTATAATTTTGGAGTTCTTTTTTCATATAATCATGCAAGCATAAACTATAATTTGCTTCACTTTAGTCACCCATACTTCCTCTTTCCCTTCTCTTACTAAATTCCTCTTCTCTACTCTATTGATCTTCCTTCTATTTATTTATAGTTTTAAAAATTAGTGTTGTACAGATATACATAAGGATGAAATTCCCTGAAGCCTATTCATATATGTACATAGCCTAATTTAGTCAGTTTCATTCCAGAATTCCTCCCTCTTCCCATTCCTTCTCACTCCCCCTCAATCCCCTTCCTTTACTCCACAGATATCTATTTTCATGAGGATGGTCCCTTCTTTTTTCCCTCTTATTTTGGTTTAGCTTCTGCATATGAGAAAAAATAATTGACCCTTGACTTTCTGAATCTGGTTTATTTCAATGAGCTTGATGATCTCCAGTTTCATCCACTTACCAGCAAATAACATAATTTCATTCTTCTTTATGTCTGAGTGAAACTCCGTTGTATATACATGCCACATTTTCTTTTTTTTATTAGTTGCTCAAGACAATACAATGATCTTGACATATCATACATTTGATTCAAATAGGGTATGAATTCTCATTTTTCCACGTGTACAGATTGCAGGATCACATTGGTTATACATCCATGTGTATACATACAGCAATACTAGTGTCAGTTGTATTCTGCTTCCCTCCCTATCCCCCCTCCCCTCCCCTCCCCTCCCATCACTATTCTGTACTCATTCTACTGTGACACTTATCTCTCTCTCTCTCTTTTTTTCTTCCCTTCCCCCTCACACCATCATATATGTATTTTGTGGACCCATGAGTGTCTCCTTCCGTCTTCTGTGCAATTCCTCTTCTCCCTCCCTTTCCCTCCCTCCTCTTTTCTTTGGTTCATGGTAGTCTTCTTCTCATGCTCTTCCTTCCTACTCTGCTTTGAGTCACCTCCCTTATATCAGAGAAGACATTCGGCATTTGTTTTTTAGGGATTGGCGAACTTCGCTTAGCATGATCTGCTCTAGTGCCATCCATTTCCCTGCAAATGCCATGGTCTTGTTATTTTTTAATGCTGAGTAATATTCCATTGTGTATAAATGCCACATTTTTTTGATCCATTGCATCTGGGTTGGTTCCACAGTCTAGCTATTGTGAATTGTGCTGCTATGAACATTGATGTAGCTATGTCCCTGTAGTATGCTCTTTTTAGTTCTTTTGGGTATAGTCTAAGAAGGGGAATAGCTGGGTCAAATGGTGGTTTCATTCCAAGCTTTCCAAGGAATCTCCATACTGCCCTTCAAATTGGCTGCACCAGTTTGCAGTCCCACCAGCAATGTACAAGTGTACCTTTTTCTCCACATCCTTGCCAGCACTTGTTGTTTGACTTCATAATGGCTGCCTTTCTTACTGGAGTGAGATGGTGTCTTAGAGTGGTTTAATTTGCATTTCTCTGATAGCTAGAGATGGTGAGAATTTTTTTTTGTGTGTGTGTGTACTTGTTGATTGATTGCATATCCTCCTCTGTGAAGTGTCTATTTAGATCTTTGGCCCATTTGTTGATTGGGTTATTTGTTTTTTGGTTGTTTAACTTTTTGAGTTCTTTGTAGCATTCTATCTGAAGTGTGAGGGGTAAAAATATGTTCCCAGGATTTCGGCTCCCTATTTATCTCACTTATTATTTCTCTTGCTGAGAAAAAACTTTTTAGCTTGAATATGTCGCATTTGTTGATTCTTGATTTTAACTCTTGTGCTATTGGTGTCCTATTAAGGAATTTGGAGTCCGACCCCATGAGATGGAGATTAGGGCCAATGTTTTCTTCTATTAGATGCAGAGTCTCTTCTTTATCCATTATCTGTTAATAGGTACCTGTGCCATTTGCATAAGTTGGTTATTATGAATTGCACTATTAAAAATATTGGTGTACCTGTATTTCTATGGTATGTTAATTTGAGTTCTTCAGGATACACACCAAGGAGTGGAAGAGCATGATTATATGGTGTTTCCATTTCTACTTTTTTGAGGAATCTCCATACTGCTTTCCAGAGTGGTTATAACAACTTGCAATCTCACCAACAATGTATTAGTGTGTTTTTCCCCACATACTCAACAGCATTTATTTTTATTTGTATTCTTAATGATTGCCTTTATAACTGATGTGAGATGAAATCTCAATGTAGTTTTTAATTTGCATTTCCCTGATTCCCAGGGATCTGGAAGATTTTTTCATCTATTTGCAAGCTGTTTGTATTTCTCTCTTTCTTTCTTTTTTGAGAAGTATCTGTTTAGTTCTTTTGTTCATTTATTGATTATGTTATTTGCTTTTTTGGTGTTAAGATTTTTTGATTCTTTGCATATCCTGGACATTAATCCCCTGCTGGAAAAGGAGCTAATAACCTCTCCCATTCTGTCTCTCTTCCCTTTCTTCCTTCATCTCCTAAAGAATTGTAATAACAGTAACTAGTTCATAGCATGCACTAATACATATAAAAGGCTTACCATAATGTTTGGTATGTAGATCAGAAATTGTAACTCTGGGGTTGTGCTAAGTGTTATCAATCAGCTTTTATCTTGAAGTGCTGTTTGGCCATACTGTTATTATTAGAGATTCCATAGAGGTAAACTCAAAAGATTATGAAATTCTTTACAGAATGCAAGCAACAAATTTTAGTTTGAGCAAGCGCCTAGGGAAAATTCTTTGTTATGAAGGATTTTCTGCTGTAGGTGGTTTTCCTTGGAGTCTGCTGAAAATACAAAATGGAAAACATGACCATATGCTAAAAATTAAAATGCTTATAGAAAGAAAAAGAAATAAAACATGAGCAAATCACATTCTAGTTGACAATTTAAATAAAGTTCCTGAATAAAATAAAAGATGCCAAGGTAAATGTGAATTTCAAGTTCATACTAATTTTTGTAAGCATATCACAAATATTTCATGGGTATCCTCTGTTTTTATTTGCTTTATGTAGCAACCCTCAATATTAGGAAGTCTATATGCAATTTCCAAACCACCTTAAAAATCCAAACACTCTAGATCATACATAACCCAAGTTATATAGACTCAGCATACATTTCCAAAATGTTGCCAAAAAAATGTAATTCTAGAGTACATTAATGAGCTCTCTAAAACAAACATTTGTATAAAATCATGCCCCATTCCACATTTGTTAAGTTCTTTATTAACTCCCCAGTACACAGGAATAAAGTTTAAAATTCTTAACTTGATTTATAAAGCCGAAATCTGGTTCCTATCTTCTTAGTAACCATGATCCCCTGTAATCCATGTCCCCTCCCCACAGTCAAATTACATGCCCTAGACACTTAAGGTGTTCAGTTCTTTCAGAAAACATTGTGTGCTTTTATGTTCTTTATTAATTTAACAATCTTAAAAAAAAGCTCCAGCTCATTCTTTAAACACCATCCACAGTTATTACCTCCTTCAAACAATCTTCCACATCTCCTGTAGACAAAGTTCCCTGCTATAATCACAGAACATTTTGTGCTTAATACTCTAAGGCATATATTTCACTATATAGCATTATAATTATCTCCTTCCTAAATAAAAGGGTAGAAATGCTGTCTCTTAGAACAGGAACCATTCCAATTCACTGATGCACCCAATTATGTATTTTAGTGCCCAATTCATAGATGGTACTCATAGAATTTTAATAACTGAATGAGTGAATGAAAGGATGAAGGCAGATTATATGAATCAGAGCTTTGCTTCCAATATGAATCCCATTACACCTATCCTGTTATGGGTTTGTGATAATTCTCTATAAAAAATTCAGAATGGTTAATCAAAGTTGACTGCTAAAACTAGAAAGAGGAGCAAGTGAAATAATTTGGTTCAGCAGATAGGATGGAGGGATTTATTTTGGATAAGGCACTAGAAAGTGCAAAAATGAATAAGTGATAATATACCATAATAAAAGTAGGGAACCAGGGAATATATGCTTTTCATACTTTGATCAAAGAACAATGAGATATTGAGAAGTCACACTTAGACCTACAGATTGCTGATATGAATAATAATGAAGCACATGTTCATGGAGAAAAATAATTCATAGAGTATAGTATGTATAAGAGAATACCCCCCAAAATTTTCCTAATTCTACTAAACTGCAAAACTAAACATTTCCTAGCCTGCAAAACCAATTTAGTTTCCAATATTTGGAGTTGTTTTGAGGGATTGCATTTTACTGTGTAGCACTTATCATTTTGCACTGCAGCTAATTATTTATTCCCTTCTATATTTAGTCAGCTATAAGGTAGTAAAAAAAATAAGGGACCATGACATATAAATCATTAGCTGCATTCTGAGTACCTAGCACAGAACCAAAGAAGGATGGATGGATGGATGGATGGATGGATGGATGGATGGATGGAAGGACTGACTGGTGGTTAGATAGATGGATAGATAAATTGATGGATGAGTGCAAGAATAAACTTCATAAGAAGAAGAAGTTCTTTTCAACATTTTCTAACCTGGCTTATCCTTCAGCATCACCTGAACTCCTTTTAAAATAACATGTTTACCTCCATTTCACACAAGAATCAGAAGTTCTGATTATGTAGGTATGCTACATCTTGAGACAAATATTGAAATACATAACACATGCTATATCATGCATGAGATGCCATATTATTACAAAAGAAAGACATTTGAAATATTTCTCTGACATTTTTTTGTGTGACTTTTCTGATTTCAAAAAGAGAAGTCACTCAGTTCACATCAATTGAAAAAAAAAATTACTCAATTTCCATTATTTCCCTAATATAATGCCTTTAGAAAGAGGCTAGATCCCTAATTGCTTTCCCAATCTTAATCAGTGAACTCCTTGTTATAGTACTTAGGTCTACGCATCTCCAGTATTCCCGGTTCATTCTTACCAATCGACAAATATTTACTGTGGACAAGTCATTATGCTGCATGCCCACATCCCTGAAGACAGTTTGCACTCTAATGAAAATTTTCAGTGAAGGATGCATTTGGGTTTCTTGTTTTGTTTGATTTTTTCTTTTTTTGCTTATATTGTATGCTTTTATTTAGGAATGCCCTCAAGTCATCAAATATTTCAATTATGGAGACATCACAACCCCTC
Source organism: Callospermophilus lateralis (assembly GCF_048772815.1). NCBI lineage: Eukaryota > Metazoa > Chordata > Mammalia > Rodentia > Sciuridae > Callospermophilus > Callospermophilus lateralis. The sequence continues at coordinate 936,833 of NW_027512606.1, forward strand.
TCAGTTATCCCTTCCTTAACCTGCTTCTCAGCTGGTTTTGGCTTTACAAGTACCTTGGAACAGCTGTCTTATCTCACCAGCCAAATATCTGATTATGAGCAAATAAGCCTTAAGCCTTAATAAAATAATTTTATGTGAAAGTATTCCAAAGAATTGGAATGGATACCACTTTGATACAAATAGAAAAGGCATTTGCATCAAAATTGAGATATTAAAATAAGTGCTAGGATGCCAAGAGAGAGATGGGCAGAGAATACAGCTCTTTTGTTTGAAAGAGGTGATAGGTGAATATCTCTTGGATTTGGAACTTTTGTTACCTTACTGTTCTTAGTAAGTAAAAGTTACCAACAAGTCATTATAAAAATATTATACGTGTACTGATGTGATTGGAGAATGTTGATCTTAATTTGATACTGAAAAATAAATGACAGGTAACATAGAACAAAGCTATATCAAAAGGAAATTCAAGTTTATTAGATGAAAAATATACTAAACTTGTCCCTGAAATGACTGGGAAATTCTATAGGTAATTCTGATTATGGCATAGTTACATTCTATATTACAGTGGAAGAACAGTATTCTAGAAATTCATCATAAAGTCATTCAGACTTAAAAGAGAAAATGAAAAACCATAGGCTTTAGATAAGTAAAAAAAAAATTAAAGGTCAAACTTTAAAGGTAATCACTCACAGGAGGTCTGGATAATATTTAACAGCTAATGGGGAGTTCAGGGAAGATGTGTTGTTAAGGATCAAAAATAGTAGACCCTTGAAAATAAGCTTTCACCAGTTAATTAGCAGTCAATAACAATATTTCAGGGAAAGATAACCCAAGAGAAAGAATAAGGAAACCAAAAAATCATATCTTTGCAAAATGGAAAAAAAAAAAAAGCAAAAACATGCTACAGTGGTGTCCTTTTAGTATCAAAACAAGGTGCTAAGCCAAAATCTCAGTGCTTTACTCAGCTTTTTCATTTATGTGACCAAAAATCTGACCAAGATAAAGGAGGAAAAGTTTATTTTGCCTCATGGTTTCAGATTTCTCAGTCTACAAAAGGTTGACTCCGTAGCTCTGGGCCCAAGGCAAGGCAGAACATCATGGTAGAGGGAAGCAGCTCAGAATATGGGAACAAGGAAGCAGAGAGATAGCTCCAATCACCAGGGACAAAATATTAACACCAAAGGCATGCCTCAAGTGACCGACATCCTCCAGCTACACCCTGCCTGCCCAAGGATACCACACAGTAAATCCATATTAATGGATTAATCCACTACTTAGCTTATGACTCTTATAACCAATAATTTCCCTCTGAAAATTCTTTCAAAATTGGCTAAACATAAGCTTTTGGGAGAACACCTTTGTTTAAACCATAACACTCAAAGTATTACTTCTTGATGCTGTTGGGGCTTGGTACATACTTGGCTGTGATAAGAGGATAGATTGACTGACAGAAAGGATAAATGGACTTCTGTTCCCAGAGGTTTAGCTATCCTAGTGTAAAAGGTATTCAATACTTAAAATATTGTAAGCCAAGCTGAAAGAGGAAATGTACCTCAACTACTAGGATTTCAGCATCCACCTAAAAAGTTCTGAGGGAATTCAAGGAAGAATTAAGACAATGATAACCCAAGAATAAAAACTGCTGTGATCCTAGTACAAAGGTGACTTAGAGAAAAAGTCATGAATTAATTAGCTGATTAATTGGTTAATTATTATTATTATTATTGTTTTAATTTCTAGAGGAGGCTCCAGAGAATTAGTCTAGATATCATGCAGTCTAAGGAAGAATGGGATAAATGCATATTTAAATATAATTCTCTGAAAAGAAGCAAAATGTCTTCCATAGCAAAGATTATGCCTTGCTTTTCAAAGACCCAAATAAGAAACAAGCAATGCAATTTTGACTTCAAAAAATTTTTTTGACAGTCTGCTGTTGCAAGTCATGACTTTGGGCTATAATTTGCACAATATTAGGTTTGACAAAATTCCAGAACAAAGACAACGCATAAGTAAATAATTTTCTGAATGCAGATGTATATTAAGTAAACTTCCAAAGAAATAAGTATACCCATTGACCTTCAGACCTTAAGACTATCATTACTATTATTACAAATGAGCTATAAGATTGATTAAATATAGAAATTCTTAAATATAGGACTACTGTGTGAAATTGTTCTAAGATTTAAAAAATATTCTGCTGTATTCCACTATATTTAGAATAGATATGACCCTTTTTTCCTGGAAATTATAATGACTTGATCTGTGACAAAAACAAATATGTACAATTTATTATGAAGATGTTTAATTTTCATTTCATTACATTATAGTGTGTGAACATTTATAAGACTTTAATTAAGCATGATTTATACAAATTGAGGTCATTTTCCATTTAGATTGCTTGCAGTGTTAATCACAGTGTGAATAGCCTTTACTGCTGAAAGAATTGCATTATACTAATATATAAACGCCTCTCTGTAATTTGCATATGTTCTCTGAGCCCGCATGTTACTGGATATGTGCACATGTAAAAATGTTTTGCTAAATATGATACTGAACTACAGAATATATATAATTCATTTAAAATAACATTTACATTTTATAAATTTAGATTTAAGTAGTTTGAGTTTTAAAAATAAACATTGCAAAGTGAATATTTAAACAATGAAGAGGTTATTTTTTAACATAAATTAAGTATGTCTATAAAGCCTTTCCACTTCAGCAAATGTAATTCCAATTCACTCCACCTCATGTTAACACTGGCTAAAGGTGTTAACGCTTGATTTTTTTGGAACCAGAATTCCTTAATTATAACTTGCTTGTTGATGACTCTAGATTTGTCTTATGGACCTATAGCTAAAAGGTTCAAAGGTTGATTTGTCCTAGATGCACATTCACATATTTTTAAACACTATTTATTGTGTAAAGACATGGATGATTTAGGGAAGAACAACTGTGTCTGCATATTAATAACAGTACATACAATTCTTGGTTGTTCTCACATTATTGACTAGGGAACTTCGTTCTACTAAGATTTCAAAGGGGCAAGAGTTGGATTTGATTTTGGTCATGATGTATTTTGTTCTTAAAATGAGAAATTTCTTAGGGCTTTTTACCTGAGTACTAAGTCATATTTTGTACTATTAACACCAAATCTAGTGTAGGTTTCTCTCCTGCCTTCTATTCATTTCTCAAGTCTATCTCACTATGGCCTCACTGGGTCCTTCTAAAGCAGGAGGATAAAGGGGATATCCTCCTATCCTGCTCCACCTCTTCAGTGCCAAAAGACAAACTGCAATTCCTTCCACTGGAGCTAAGGGTTCATTGTAATTTGATCCCTTTCCTGCATCTTCAGACTTGGGATGTCAATACTCCCCCTCACATTCTCTGCTCCAAAGTGGACTATTCATGTATCTAAACCGACCATCAGATCTTCAAAGTTGTCATCAATTCCAGTTCCCTGCTTGGAAGTACACCACACTGTCCAACTTGTCCTTATTAATCCTGATTAAAACTTTCCTTCAAGGTGAAAATCAAGATATATTCCCTATGTGTTCTTCAGGCATCAGTACTCAGTTTCTTCTATATGCATATGTAAACAAATAACCTTTTTATGAATAGCTTCATAAAATAAGGAAATGCTTTTTCTGAGAAATGAAGATTTAATTTATCAGCCATAACATGTTTTTATCTAAAACAAATTACAGGAAATGTGGTCTAGGAAAAGGCATAGTGGGCATGTTCCAAAGTAAGCAAACTTTGCCATTGTCTTAAATTGAATTTCAACAAAATAAATAACACAGAGATTTTCATACCACTTAGAGTAACTGAAGTTTTGATAATAACAAGAAGAATTGAACATTTCATCAGCTAGAAAAGTGAAGAAATGACTTAGGTTCATTCTTTCCCCTTCTTTTTACTCTCTTTTCCTTCCCTCCCTCCCCTCTCCTCTCTCTCAGGAGAGTTTCAGTATCAAATATTTGAGAGCTTGTCATAATTTTCAGCACACAGTTCTTTTTAGACATTGTCAGATCCTACATTTATTGTATTTTGCATTTCTGAATACTGAAATTATTGAGATTATTTTCAACATAGTCATGAATTATCTCTGCTTTCAGTTTGGGACACCTAAAAACAACAACAAAAAAGAGCTGCCTTCAGAGAAAGTCATGAGTCGCTTAAGGAATATAAGACCTCACTTTCAATAGTGCACCATGAATGGGAATGTGACAAACTCAATTTTCAGAAGGGGATAGTGTTTAGAAGACAGAAATTGGTACTTGTTTCCTTGTTTGGTCTTGAGGGGATAATTTAGTGATCAAATTGCTTTAAGCAACTGTGATAACCTAGGACTTCAGATACACCTTTTAATATAGTTGATCAGAAGGCACATTAAATCTAAACTATATTTTTAGGTTGCACATGTCACTATTTCTATTATTTTGCTAGAAGTGTAGCAGGAAACACTTATGGGCACCAGTGGTCTTCAAGTAGAGTGTAATATTTCTGGAGTATAAAGAACAGGGAGTACAGGAGCTGCATGTGGAAAGTTTGCCATCTGACTAGGGGAAGGGTGAAAGGCATATACCTAGAGGACTACTAACTAATACTGTTTATGTCTTAAACTGGTTAAACATAAAACAGCAACAGAGTTATCAGATTCAGGACCAACAGGGAGTTGACTGGAGTAGATGATAGGAGGAAAAAGAGATGAGAGAGCAGCCTGCTCTCCACCTACCTTACTAGCTCTACAGAACCCTGTGTTGTACTACAGGGAATTATTTGGAAATATCAGTGATTGATATTTGACTCAATTAGTCATTTTTCCCTTTTGCATTCAATTCATATTCATTTTCTCTGTTGTCTAAAATTAGCATGGAAATTAGTATAATTTGATGAATGTTATTACATACAGTTTTGTATCATGTGTGATAATGGTATATGAAAGGTAAGTCCCCTTAGTCATCCTAACTTTAGAAACTCTTGAATGAGATTAGGAAGTGATCATCATTTACATTTATTATACTTTGCATGTAATGAGCTTTAGCGATTAACTCTAATTTGATTCTCATCGTATTCATCAAAGGCAAACTATTTAAAAACTAAAACATCTCCGTCAGTTAGAATTTTAATGAATTAAGATGAAATGAGACAGTGTTAATTGGCAGTTGCTGTGGGGTGGTTTCTAGATCTTATAAGTAAAACCAATTCATCTCTCCATGAGGGTTAATTTGTTTGATTTAATTCTAAGGATATACTGAATATTTCCCCAAACTATCATACGTATTTTTAGAATTTGAGAATGGTTTAGTTCTGTTGATCCTTCATCTGGATTTTTCAATTCTATTTGAATTTGATTAAATTTGATTTTAATGAACTGTTGGTTTAAGCAGAATTTGTATCACTGACGTGTATAAGTACAAACACCAAAGGATATAGCATCACTCAGACTTTTTAATTTGAAATGTCTAAAATTTTCTAATATCTAATCATTTTTTTTACCAATAACCCTCTTCCTTTATTCTTGTTTCCTTAGATATAAATGAATGTGAAGCTGAACCTTGCAAAAATGGTGGTATATGTACGGACCTTGTTGCTAACTATTCCTGTGAGTGTCCAGGAGAATTTATGGGAAGAAATTGTCAATATAGTAAGTATTTTCATGTGTATATATATTATATATGTATATCCATTTATATGCATATGTGGATATATACATACACATACATGAATGATTTTATTTATGTATCCTTCATTTATTATGGAATCTGGCCAAAATCAATACCATTCCTTTCAGAGTGCATAATTGGTCAAAATGGTACATTCCATATTTATTGACATAATATTATTAGCACACACATATTTTCCAGTTCACAGTATGCAGAGAAGTAGCATTGTGGTCAGAAAAGAATGGCAACAGTCCTGAAGATACTCAAATCTGTTTTTCCAAATAATCCCATTTTGATTTTGAAAGTGTGTATAACCTAGATCAGTACCAACAGAGTGGTTACTTTGGATTTGATAGACATTGGAACCAAAGAGCTTCTATCACAAATAAAGGTAGAGATAAAGAAGGATTTAGTTGGCCTCCCTTACATCAGCAAGGATTTTATATCTAATTTATTTGTCTTCTTGGAAGCCTAACACAGTCACATTTTGAGATAGTCTATCAAATGTCAGGACAATAATTTGTGTGAAATGTTTAAAAAGAGGCAGAAAGTTTTAATCTCCTTAAAAATAGAAAAAAGGAGGCTAAAAGAAGTAACAGGGCTATCATCAATGGTGTGGGACTTAAATTAGGCAGAAACACAGGTAAATAAGAGCACTAATAATATCACTTTATAATTGTTGGATACTTAGGAAACTTCATATGCTACAGATTTTATGTGAATTATACTATCTGAGCATCACAACAATATCATTCAAACTCAGAATAAAGAATTCAGATGTAGAAACTTAGATACATATGTGATGTGGTTTGTCCAAGCTTTCACAATTAGTCAATTAGTTAGTTGTAGAAGCAGAACTAATAAAAATGCAGGCTTTGTATTCCCAATTCAGTGCATTTTCCTCTGACCTGAGATATTTCTTCGGATACAGATGATCAAAATGAACATACAATAAAACCATTACTTCTCTCCCTCTTTTTCTCTCTTTGGACACTGTCACACATTTCCCACTTCCTCCTTCTTCCTTTCCCTTCCAAAATGGTCTTTATAAAAAAAAATAGGGAATTATATTGAACAATTTATTTGAGTTATATGTACAAACAAATGATCATCTAAAAGCTACATACCCATCATCCAAACCTGAAAAATTACACTAAAATAGTCAAGTTATTAATATCAAAGACAATTCACTATCATGTCCATATTCAAAGGAAAGTCTTAAATAAAGTGTATAAATACAAAACCAAGTCAAAGAGAAATAGAATGTTTCACTAAACAATATAAAAAAAAAACTGATTGGAAGACACCAGGTACAAAGTGATGGACTGAGGGGGAAATTTTTCTTGGCTCCAAATGATTGGAGAAGGATAATGAGCATGGGTTGATGAGGAAAGCCACAGGGATGAAAGGGCACCTTGAGGACAGATAGACCATCCAACCAGAGACCAGTAGCCAGCCAAGCAGCTAGTCTAGCAACCTTCCCATAGAGCACTTACCTGACCACCTTCATTAACTCAGATGCAGATTCAGCTCTTGGCCAACCCCAGGCACAGAACTTTGATCCTTTGTTTTTTTTGTTTCATGGAAAATGAAGATGGCTGCCTGGTCAGTGCTGATAATTGTGCTAAAGAGCTACCTCTATGATGTCTACAAATGAACACTTTACTAAGATGGTGAAGAATGAACAAACCAATGTCAGTGAACTATATTACATTCGTGTAGCAAAAATAGTTCTGGGACCAGAATAGAGTATCTTCCGAGAAGCACTGGAACTAAGCAGAGCTTAAAATGGCACCTGGCTTAGCTCATCCAGGCATGCTAAGGCCACACTTCTGATTCATAGGAAGACTGGACAGTTAGCAACTGGAGGGAGAGGCCTTCCCATTTTCTTTAATGGACTCATGAGAACTGCCTTGGGACGACTGTCACTCTGAGTTGATCCATTCCTAGCTCTCTGAATCAGATTCAGAAGAACTAGCCTCTGAAGATATGAACATTCTAGACCAAGCCGTAGAGCATTAAGGAGTTGGGGTAGAGCTTAGAATTGATAGCTGGGGGAGGTGGAGCTTATGAAATAAACACTAACATCAGGAAAGAGGGAAAGATGCCTTTGCTGCCCAAAGATCAACTAAACACACAACTGGCTGCCAACATGTTGAAATCAAAGAAGACTTGGTGTGAGCTGGATCTTGAAACCAAGAGCTAAAACCTGTTTATACTGTCACAAGAGACTTTTGTTGAGGTTACTGAATCTGAAACTGCCCTTGAGAAAAAAGATGACTGATAGATTATGGAAAGCATATTTTGAAATCAGCTGTCCATTTACTTGCCATCAGTTTGTACCTGGTGTCATCCAATCAGTTTTTGATATTGTGTTTAGTGAAACATTCTATTTTTCTTTGACTTGGTTTTGTATTTATACACTATATTTAAGACTTTCCTTTGAACATGGACACAATAGTGAATTGTCTTCCTTGACCTGAAGATTTAGTTCTACACATTGAGAACATTGAAAATTCACCACAGAGAAGCACCTTCATGTTACAGATGGCACTAACTCTTTGCTGCTTGAAGTTAGGATCTTGGGAATTGACATTAGATAGATTATACCTAATGTGACAACTTTCATCCTGCAGCAAAATTGATAAATTTTCATCTGTGTTTTGCATCACTCCCAGAGTGTTACTATTGACCAGCTTACACCTGTAAGAATGGCCGAGAAGCTATTTGTTTGGGATAAGTCACAAAGAAGGAAGACTAACTGCTAGGTACTTAGTGTCAGAGGATACCTGTACTAAAACATGGCTGCTCTTGTGTTCAAACCCAACGGTTGTTAGTTTAATCTTGGGCTTGTGTACTCCATTTCTTTGCTTTACTTCTTTCATATTTCTATCAATGGCTTAAGTTCAATTTATTTTGGTGGAATTTTACATTTGTGATTTATTTTTAAAATCATTCATTGTGAAATCATTTCAACACCCTCAAAAATAGTAAATAATAGAAGAAACTGCAAAGGACTAGAACTGACTTTAAAATAGTATAATTATCTGGGCGTGGAGGCATATGCCTGTAATCCTAGCAGCTAGGGAGGCTAAGGCAGGAGGATCACAATTTCAAAGCCAGCCTCAGCACATTAGCAAGACACTTAGCAACTCAGTGAGACCATGTCTCTAGTAAAATATTTTTTAAAATGGCTGGGGATGTGGCTCAGTGGTTAAGTTCACCTTGGTTCAATACCAAGTACCAAATAAAATAATAATTAACAATAATAATAATAATAACTATAAAATAGTAAAAGCCAAAAATAAACTGTGGAACATTTAAAATAAAGACAGAAGAGGAGTATCAATTATCCTCAGTTTATTATATCTTTCAGTTCATACAATTAAACATAACAGCAGGAAACAAATGGCAAAAATATGAAAAAAAATTTTCCATAAAGGAAGCAATTTAATATTTAGAGTTGAATTGTGTCTTCATCTTACAGTTGGTGTATTTTGAATTTTCTGAAACTTTCCTATATTACCTTTATAATCTGGAAAGTGTAATTACATTTTAAATGAAATTTAAAGAGAGAGCACTATGTGAAAAATGAAGACTGACTTCACCTCTCTCATTGCCTATTCCCCTGCCTTGTATCTACTCCCTCTCATTTGGGAGTGAGAAGAGGAGAGGGTGGGAGTTTTAAGCTAGGATCGCATGCTGAGCAGGAGGCTCAGGAGGAAGTTCTGATAGGGGCACACACTCTTCTACAGGGATCCACAAGCTCCTCACACCTTCACACATGCTTATATGTCCACACTCACAAGCACAGATGCCAGGAAGAAATGTGTTCTTAATCATGGAGGGAAATTATTAACAAAGGAGGTGACAAAAAATGTTTTTTCAAAGATATAAAGAACCCTCATTTTGCAAATTTACTTAAAGGAGTATTTCCTTGCTTCTACATGTGCTCCTTCCAATCTATTCTCAATCCAGCTGTTAGAAGCAACCTTTAAAAACAAAACAAAAAAAACAAATAGTTGAGAAAGCACCAACTCACAGCCCAGTCTCTCACTTTGCTGATGTCAGGCAGAGTAAAAGCTATAGTCCTCTTTTCTGAGATTCACAGGACCCATCTCTACCCAACATTGCTCACTCCTCTCTCTCCAACACCATTTCTGGTCACTCTTATGCACAACTGTAGCCACACTGATCTCCTAGCTGTTTCTAGCATATACCTAGGGTATTATTGCCCTAGAATATTTCTTTTCCCATTCCTTTTTTTCCCCCCTGCGGTATTTGATATTGTGACACATCCCCATCCTGCCTTCAGGTAATTGGGGAAAAAAAAGAAAGGAAGAAAGAAAAAGAAAAAAACCACCAAACTCAATGAAGCCTTCCTCTTGACCTCAGCATAGTGGAACACACTTTCTGCTTTGTTTTTTTTCTCCTTAACATTAATCACTAACAATTATTTTCAGATTTATATGTTGTTTATTGATTATTCCCTCAATTGAGTTTGTGCTCCATGAGATTTTATAATTGCCAGAAGAGTGTTGGCACATAGTGTGTGTTCAATAAAATATCTGCTCATGAATGAATGAACCTAGCATTTTTATTTCCTTAAGAATAGGAATGAGATATTATTTTTCTCAGTGTCTTCAACTACTATCAAGTTATTTTTATTTGACTTTCCTTTTTAAAGCAGCATTATAAAACTGCCTTTGGCAATATAATAAAATGTAATTCAGCACTTTGGTACTTACTTGGTACACCATTGATACATATTGGTACTCTAGCATTCATTGTACTCAATGAATATTGATGCAAATTGAATTGCTTTTCTTTGATTTGACAATTAACCCTTTAATTTTTGCCATAAAATTTGCAGGTAAAGGTTCCAGTAATTAGTAAATAATTACATTTATAGGTGTATTAAGGAAATGAAACTTTAAGTTCACATCAGATTTTTAGATATGGCCTATATAATTTACTCGTCTCCTTTGAAAGATCTTAATTATCTTTCAGTTTTATATTTCATTTTAAATGAAATTGCTATTGATTGATATGTGAAAGTCATTTAGGTGTTCCTACCATATTTATTACAGCATTACAACAATTCTTCTAATTAAAGTCCTCATTTAGACTCCCTTGATTCTTTTAAATGATTAAAGCTCAAGTGTCCAGACAGTCATTTCCATAAACAGCTTGAAAGGAAAATGATGACTGGAATGAGAAATGTATTCTCATAAGAACAGATATGTCTTGTCATGTATGTTTTATATATATGTATATATGTATATATGTTGTAGTTGGGCACAATACCTTAATTTTTATTTATTTTTATGTGATGCTGAGAAAAGAACCCAACTCCTCGCACCTGCGAGGTGAGCACTCTGCTGCTGAGCCACAACCCGGCCCCTTGCCATGTATGTTTAACAGCATGTGGTGGTTAAACCATAGTAAGTACAATGGAAATTGATAGCTCATTAGTTAACTAATCTAAAAATAACTAGAATTGTTTTCATTTATCAGGCTATATGGCCCACAATAGCCATATACAATTCCCTCCTGGCTGCTTAAATGTGACATGATTAAATTTCAGGAATGGCACTCAAATACATTTTCATCACTGACACTATTTCTGGAAATTAAGATAGTTACCAAGGGAGCTCTTAAAATGCATTGCCAAACTATTATGCCAAAATGAATTAAGACTTGGATGAGTTCAGAGGGCTTTATTAAAAATAAAAACTAAAATCTTCAACTGAAAACAAAGTAAGGTTTCAAAATATCAAAAATATTCATGCTTTTCTTGAAAACTGTAAATTAATATTTTCTTATCTTCATTTTTGAGCACTCATAACTCTTTAAGCATAATAAAAATGAACAAGTATTTACAAATGCACATATATGTGTAGTATATGTGTGTGATATATATAAAGAATATATATACATGTATATATATTCTTTTTAATGTCAGTGTGTACTACCTTATATCTTTATGTAAGTATAGGCTTATTCAATGAAAATACATAAGTAAATAATGTGATATGTATTGTATATATTCAATGCAATTGTTGCTTTATAAAGATGAATTTATAAGTAATGGCAAACACATTGCTAGACTGTCTTGCCACCAATTGTCATATTATAATGTTGATTTTAATTTTAGACTTCACTGTGTGCCAAGAATTGTCCTAAGTACTTTAAATATTAATTCATTTAATCCTCTCAGCAGTCTTTGGAATAGGTGCTATTTATTACTGGTTCCATTTTACAGAGAAAATTGAGCTACTGAGTGATTAAATAATTTGCTTAGGTTCACATGGCTAGTAAACTGCAGAGCTTGGCCTCAGTCCCAGTCATTGCAGCTGCAGAGCCTGCAGATCTAAGTATGATATGATCCTGTCTCTTACAGGGTAAAAGGAAACTGTTTATTACACTGCATATATTAAAAACACTTGCACGTGATGAGTGGTCTTGGTGAGTGTCAGCAGCATTAGAGGGAAAAACACAGTCTTGGCATTTAAAGAGAACTATGAATTTTCTATTTGTATCTTTATATCCTGAACAAATTAGTTGCCTTTTCTGTTCCTCGGGTTCCTTATCTGTAAGCGAACTTAACAATTTAATTTGATTCGTATTGATGAACAGGTTAAAATTAATAGTAGATGTAAAATACCTAGGTCAATAAATATTGTAAGTAAATTAATGGGTAAGTAAATACACATTTTGGAGTTGTGTGAAAAGCTAAAACCAGTGTACCCCTACATTTGCTTTTTGTATAATTTAGATATTTTATATGGTCAAACAGCTCACTTATCTTTTGTAACTGAGAATACATAATTGACAATAATTTTTATGGAAGTTTACAATACAACACTAATTTCCTACTCTTCTCTATCCAGGTAGGACATAGACCCAAAAACAAAATATGAAAGAAATTTGCCAGTTAAATAAGCCAGGCATAGAGACCCACCATCTCACATGTGTGGAGTATAAGAATATTAATCTCAGATAAGTGCAGAGTAAAATGTTTGTTACCAGAGGCTTCAAGAGGAAGGAGAAGGGAGGGAGAGAAGAAGTTGATCAATTGGTACTAACTTATATTTAGAAGAGAGAATACAGTTCTGGTGTCCTCTTGCACAATGGCTGTAGATAACAATTATAACAATAACTGCATACTTCAAAAAGCTAGAAACAAAGGATCTTGAAAATTTTCTCCAGGAAGATAATATGGGAAGAGAGATATGCTTAGCTTTATTCAGATATTACATGATGTGTACATGTATAGAAACAGCACATGGCACCCTATATGAATATGTATAATTTTATAATTTTGTCATTTAAAATAAATTAAAAATAAAATCTGATATAAAATAGCTTTAAATCAAGAGTTTTTTTTAATTAAGAAGTGAAAAAGCAAATTGAAGCACACATAAGTGAATATATCAAACTCTGTGATTAAATAAACTAGCCACAAATGTGTATTGAGCTTTTCTTAGCATAACTATGTACAAGGTTTTTAGGACACATGTGAATGAATGTATTCATTCACCAACTTATATCAAACTTTAGCTACCATGTCTAAAGCTGGGGCAAAAATGTCATTAGATTACATCCAGTTTCTATTCTCATGCATTACACAGATTAATGGAATAAAAGAGCAAGAGTGACATAATACCTAATTATAAAATCTAATGAGTGCCATGAAGGCAGAGGAGAAGAGAAAGTTATGATGGGATACCTGTTTTGGTTGAGGGTTTAAAGAAGAGACATTTGAACTGAGAGCAGAAGAATGTGTAGTCTGTACCTTAACAAAGGGGGAGGTGGTGGAGATGAGAGTTTTACAAAGGGAAGGATAATATCCTCAGGGATAAACAACCTACTTGTCCTTGAGAATTCTAAAATTCAGTGATGAGTTAAGAATGATCTGTAATCATCATGTGATAGCATCTGTGGAAGGATCACCTAATTTTTAGGTCTAAATATTATGGAGTCAAGAAATTTCATTTGGAGATCAAGATAAAACAATATTTATGCACTCCAAAATTAACATTTTAAACTACATATTTTACAACCAGAAAGGATTTGTAAAACACTAAATAGAGTTTAACTCAAACAGTAAATGTTACTGTCTGAGAAATATAGCAAGAAATCAAATAGAAACAGAAAAATAACCATTTACCATTGATCCTTGTTTTATTTCAGGTAATTAATATTTGATATATTTTAGAAATTTAGAAGCAATTCTTTAGTAATGATGTCTTTGAAAACATGTCCTAGTTTATTTTAAGATTGCTTTATTTCCTTGAAACATATAATATAGAAATAAGCGAATCCCCAAAATCCAAAGACTGAATGTTCTCTCTGATATGCAAATACTAACACATAACAAGGGTGGGGAATGGAAGAAAAGAAGTTCAGTGGACTAGACAAACTGGAATGAAGGGAAGGGAGAAGGGACAGGAATAGGAAAGACAGTAGAACGAATTTGACATAACTTTTCTATGTTCATATATAAATATGCCACAGTGAATCTCCACATCGTGTACAACCTCAAGAATGGAATCCTAATTAGAATAAGTGATAGTCCATGTATGTACAGTATGTCAACATACACTCTACTGTCATGTGTACCTAAAAGAACAAATTAAAAATAAAAAAAAATATTAATCTGGCACTCCAGTATAATAGAAAAAGGACTATTTTCCTAGGCTTCCACCTTTTATGAACATAAGAGAAAAAATAAAATTGTGAGTTGATGTATACTCAGCACTAAGCATATAAATATTAAATCCAAGATACATAATATTTCAAGTCTACCAATGAATATGCAGGTCTACACATATAAATAATCACAGGGGTATATTCTCAAATACATATAATTATTTCAAATTCTCACATTCTTTTAAAGAGTATGACAGGAAGTTTGAAAACAATGCTGTGCAAATGTATCAGTAGTTCTCAAGAAAATAAATGATTCCTACATTACTGCAGGGTGAAGCCTTTGCAACAATAAACAGAAAAAATTGACTTGGTGACAAAACTGAATTGGATTTTCTGTGTCTGACACATAAGTTCCATCTTCAGTCAGATGCCTCTGGCTATATCTTTTCAAATGTTACCCAACAGTTTTGTGCAGACATATCATGTTTTGAAAGTTCACCTGCTGTACCTTAAAATGATAATGTAATAAAAGAAAGAGGAAAATATCAGAAAAAAATGTTCAAATAGACTTTCTAGGATTTATTAAATACCTCTAACAAATTGAATAGGATTCTTATTACCTGGTAGTTTTTTTTTATTTGATTGCAAAATAATTTATAAGTAAGACATTCTTATGTATTCTTGATTTTCAAATTATATCAGCATTCCCAATGCATGTTAAAACATGTATGTCTGTAAGTTAACCTTAAATTTATTCTCTTGGTTTTTTTCAAAAAATGTACCCTAATGTTTCCCAATTCAAAGAAAGATTAAGTACTCAGAGAAAGGATTTGGGGAATAGCATAACTTGATTTAGTGCTCATAAAATTTAGAACTATAGTGAATCCTTGAAAATTATTGTATTTTTCTCACTGAAAATACCAATATTTTCAAACATCTTCACAGTCCCCACCCTTGCAGAAAATGGGGAAACTTAAAGTTTTTACAGTTTATAAAAGAAAAACAGAAAGAAAAAAGAAAATAAGTCATTCTAGAAATGGACACTCAGAACTTGGTTCAAGTGAAATTTATGGGATAGACAATTATCCTATAAATGCTAACATAGCATTCTTGGATAGTAAGGTGAAATTTGGGATCCAACCATCAATGTGAGCCTGAAATAGATATTTTATAATGAAAAAATTACAGCACAAATCACAGTGATTTCTGCTTCTATAATATTCAAGAACAGCAGAGATAAATGCCTTTCTCAGATAGGATAAAGATGGTTCCTGATCTTCTCTGAATGTGCACAGTTTTCCAAATGATGACATGATTTCCTGAGCTCTCAAGGGTTTCAAATGGTTGCAATAAAATTTTACTGGCAACCTGGGGCTAAGTTTGGCAGTGACAGCAACAACTGGCATGACCCTTGCCCACAGTTTTCAACTGAATTGGCACACTTGGAAGTGATGGCTTCCAGCAGCATGTAAGACAAAGAGCCAAGTCCACATTTTGAGTTTTATCATCAGAGCTGTCTTCATCAACTGAAGAATCAGGGCACAACAGACTGCTTTCCTATTTAGGCTGGTGGAATTATAGGTGCATTGGAGATACTCAGATGAGGTAATGCTGATGATTACTAAAATGCAGATGGTAGTTCAGGGATGCCTTGGTGATGAAGATTCAGATTTGATAAAGTCAGATGAGACTGGTAAAGTGACAAAATGGGGTGGCATTGCCAAGAGAAAAAAAAATGAAAAGAGTGGAAGATTGCTAAGAATAGAGTTTACATCAGATAAAAATCATTGTTTATCTGCAAAGTTTCAAAAAATAGAATAGCAGTAATCTGAGAAATAGAGCATAAAGACTGAGAAAGCAAGGTAAAGGGTGCTTCTGGAATAGGAGCTGGACAGGAAATGGAGACTAAAAAAAAAGATGTCTTAATTTGGAGGCTCAAACCCTTAATGGTCCTTACATAATTGTAGTGGGTGGAGGAGAAATATGACGGATTGCAAGTGCTCATGTTGAGCAGGTGCAGAGTAAGCAATGAAAACCACAGACCATACCTCCCAAGTTATGGTACATGCTACTTGGAGCATATCTTAAACCCTAAAGAGCCACAGAGGTGACCAAGGTCCTAAAAATAAATTTCATAATAGTTACTTTAATAGCTTTATCTAGTCGATAATACACTTTCTTTTTAGAGCTCTAAAGGGAATAGATACATAAAGTATCCAACTTAAAAATAAATTGAACTTGAGGAATATGGTTCTATAAAAAGAGTACAGCCAGAGAAAAGTCAGTAAATCCAATACTAAAATTCAAGGAAAACAGGAGCATGGACAGAAAATAAACTATTCTGACAAGAAAAAATGGTAAGAACTATAGTTATATAAAGAAACCTATAAATACTCAGCACTATTATCTAACTACAAAACACCAAGGAATGGAAACTGCAACTTTTAGCTCAGAGAATCCAGAGATATCATGGTGGTTTGTTCAAAATGAAATTCATTTCATATTTTCTCTGGAACACTTTCACAGACACAATTTTTTAAACATTCATAAAATGACTATTTGGAATATAAATATTTCTTTATATTTACTTGGCAGAATCTTAATAATGCCATTTCCTTTTCCACTAGAATTATTCCTGGATTTTACCATTGTTAATAGTCTTTAGTTTAACAGAGCATGAGTGCTTTTTTACAAGGATTTAAGAGTGTTCTCAATCCTAATCTTTAAGTGTTCAATGCAAGATTTTCAACCAAGGTATAAGACTCTCAATGGAAGGATGAAGGTGGCTGTGTGATGAGAAAACAAAAATAAAACGTTCGTTTTTATTAAGGACTGCCTAAAATTTAGAATTTCTATCAATTGCAAATATAGGCAATGACAACTTTAGAATTAGCAATACCTATGACAAACAGAAATCACAAATACTGTAATTTGTTGCAAATATCTAAAAATTTAATTTACATTTTTTCACTAGTAGATCTGCCTTTTATTTAATGCATTAGTAGATAAATGCATATATTAACATATCATACATTTTAAAATATTTCAATTGTTTGTATTTCCTTACATTTCATTTTACTCATTTAAATGTGTTATTCTGAAATAGGTCCCTAGGCTTCCCCAAACTGACAAAGAGTTTCATCCATAGAAATGATTAATAACCCCAAGTTAATGCTTTATCTGTCTGAAAATATGATTTTCCCCCTATAATATGCTTGAAACTTTTAGAAATGAAAGCAATCAATGAGCAAATTTTATTTAACCTTTATTCCTGGCCTGTCTATTGAG
Organism: Callospermophilus lateralis; assembly: GCF_048772815.1. Classification (NCBI taxonomy): domain Eukaryota; kingdom Metazoa; phylum Chordata; class Mammalia; order Rodentia; family Sciuridae; genus Callospermophilus; species Callospermophilus lateralis. The sequence goes on from NW_027512606.1 coordinate 954,442, forward strand.
TTTTGTTCTCTAGTTCTATGTGTTAAAAACATGTAAGGTTCAACAGCAGAAGACCACATTGTTAAGCCACATTTTTGTCACTGTGTTCACAGAAGTTTTATTAACAAGATCGAGGTTTTATGATTGAACCCATTTCTACTTCTAGTCAAGAGCACAGATTTAAAAAGTTTTTAAACTCTGGAGATGTGATGTATTCTAAGGTACCTACCCTGTGAACACTAACCTGTATTTAAAAGACAAGAGAAAGAGCCAAATTAAGTAACTACCTCCAATTCTCCTCCCTCCTCATCCCTTGCCCCTATGCACTGCCCATGAAGCTGAGCATACTCAGTTTGCCTTTTACCAAAAGAGCCCCTCAATTTACCTAGGTAAAAAGATGGCCAGAACCATGAACCAGAACTATGAAGAAGTCTTGTTCACTACTTGGTGTTCTGTGTAGTTCTGTCTTTCTCTCTTTGATCCCATGTCTAGGTCATATGGTCTCAGAAAATTATTGTTTCTCCTTATTTTCGTACTCCCTTCTCTGCATGAATGATGAAGTTAACTTAATGATACTTCTCATTTATAACAATATTTTAATTTGAAGTTGCTTCTTGTGATGCACAATAAGTAGTTCTATAGACTGTACTAGAAAATCTTACTTATAAAACAAGAAAAACAGTCATCCTACAAGTGTACCTGAGAAGGAAAACAATTTGTTTGGTATTTCTCAACTCCTTTCATCAGTATGGGAAAATACCAGCTGTTTATACACATTTAACCTTTTGGAGTAGTTAGGTGGATTCTGTCATGGAAGCTTCTGTAAATTTGTTCATTATGCAAAACACTATAAAAGTCCCCACACAACTATTAACTATGAACTTCTGTTATTTAGTCTAATCATAATAAGCAAAACTATTTTTTATACTGTAATTGATGGCATTGCTATCCTGAAAATATTGTAAAATAATATGTAAAATTTTGTTCAATGAAATTGATAAATGAGTGTAATGGGAGGGGAGTTTTTTTCCTAAGGTAGAGTTCACACCCAGTAATTTCTAGTGAGTATCTCTGTTCTACTTCATGAAGTGTGAGAGCTTCGCTTGGGGAATTGCTAAGGGACCCTTGTTTTGAATGGCCCTTTAATATTTTCCTTATAACTTTTTTTTCTAATTAAAAAAGCAATAAATACCTTTAAAAGAGCACTTGGAAGACACAAAATTAATGTTTTAATTTCCTTTCCTTTTGAAATGGAATCTGCTAAATCCACCACCTGCAACATACCACCAACAGCAATGTACATGACATTGACTTGAGTCACTCCTTCTTTCCCAGTGTGTGCCCCTCTGTCTGAAGCACAGATCTCTTTCAGATCTCATCATGCTCAGGAAGAGGCCTTGTTCTTCAATGTATTTACTGTCCTCCACTCCACAACACCTAAAATAACTAAATGGAAAAAATTGGACACTTGACAAATTTGGTCAGCTGAGTGGGTAACTAAGATATTTTTAGTTTAATAACAATTCTCTAGAGAGTTGCTTTCATCTACTTTAATTGATTTAAAAATGGAAGCAGACTGTCATTTATTTAAACATATGAAGAGACAACCAGATTCATTGAATCCAAATTTAAACTGAAGTTTTAAAAGAAAAATATTAGAAAATTTATAATATTAGTCTGACACTTTTTAGCAACACAGAAGTAAAAAGGAACTACTGTTTTACATTCGAGTCACAGCCTCTCTACTCCCAAGAATATAACAGTACATACAGTTTTTGAAATTTCAGGAGCTGGCTAGCCAAGTATATTTTCAACAAGGCTGCTTTTATTACTGACTGAAGTGAATTTTTTTTTAGTATTCTACCTTAACCAGACAGTACATGATAGAAGTTAAAACCCATAAAAATTATGCTTCAGTTAATAATTCAAGTTATTAATTAGTCATGCTTATAAGACTTAAGAGTAGAAACTGACTTTTAAAATGATTACAAGATTTAGGGGGTAAATATAATCAATTGACTCATTTTACTCACATTTACTTTTAAATTTGTTAACACAGATAATGGACCTTAAATCCAGATTAAAGTGAACATCATAGAAAAAGAAAAATATCTTGGGAAAATTCAAAGTTCTGTGCACATGAATGTTTAACTGGCCTTTGCTTATTCATTCTATGGATTGTTGTGTACCTATAATACAAAGATACTAGAATAAAAAAAAATGACAACTTCAAAAACAATTCTAGGTTAATACACAACATTCTCCATAAGGTAATGTTGAAAATTATACATAAACTTTTATCTTTTCATCCGTAGTTAGACTAGTGTTATGATTTTTGCACAGGTGCTGACTTCATATTTAAAATGTGTTAACATTGAAAATGATTGCCTCCACAAGTTATCTTGAGGCATGTGTTAAACAGAGAAGAATGCACAATGATAACCGGCTTTCTTATAAGAGGACATATGAAACTCATCTTTTATAGTGAGAAGGTAAAAAGCTAAAGAGAGGAAGAAGAAAGCAATGGAAATCCTTGGGCAAGGCAGTTTACCATAGTTCTTTTTTTATGGATATCTAGTTATAAAATAATGCTAAATTTAAACTAGGTCCTACTAAGCGGTTCCCAGGTATAAAGGAATTTAACATTAAAAGACTAAGTATAAAGTTTTAACTCTGCCTTGTACAGAGAAGAGGCTCCAGGAATATTTGGTCAGAGGTGAAGGAGTGACAGCCTATGTTGATCCTTCAGTCCCTAAGCCATAGCAGAAACACAATGAGCTAGCCACTGGTCTACATCTTTATAAACATGATGGCCAAGAATCCCATTCACCCTTTTTGTAGCTTCTCTGCACTCCTTAAAGCATATGCTGCTCCAAGAATGCCAACCCATCATATCAAACTGTTAGTAATGACCCACTCCTAATGAATGTGCCTGACTCCAAACCCTTGTTCTGAGACTGTAGAGGGGGTGTTGACTTTTGGTGGGCCTCAGTTGCCTCAATTAAAACTGAGAATAAAAATACTATTCATGAGGTTATGTTGAAATGTCCAACAATTTTGTTTTTCTCTGTATAGATTTCATTTGTAATCTCCAGGGAGGTCTCTGAGATAAAATAGATTCATACCTTTGGGGCAATGCAGGATAGGGGATGACAGAGCAGAGAAAATGTATTGAAAGTTCATCTAGAAGAATTCAGCTTATTTAGCTGTTACTTGTCTCAGTTGGAGGAGTGAAAGATATTGAAAGAGATAAAAAAAGGGTGAGTGAGCTTGAATTGATAATGTATGCATTTCCAGGTACAGAACCACCCCAGAGGATTATACTTTTTATTATGTTGAGCCTTAATTGAATGGCTCAATAAAGTTTGGGAGCACTGTTGGTGACAGTCGCCATGAAAGATGTGGGAAATGTATTGTTTCACCAAACAAAATCCTGATATAATTATTGTTTGGAAAAGGTGAAAGATAGGCTTAAATAAAATTAATTAAGTAAATAAATTATGAAATTCACATCAAATTATACTTAAATGCCAAGTGCTTCTATCTGTGATTACAAGTATGCTTAGGATCTTTTTGTACTTAGAATAGTAACAATTAGTTAAGCTTGGAGGAAGATTGGAGAGGAAAGAAAAAGTCAGAGACACGAACTGCCAGAAGTATTTCTTTTTCTGCCATGTGAGTAAAATCTGTTCTAAGGTGTGTAGTTTGGTATTGCTAGAAAGAAAGTTTCCAACATCCAGGAGGATAACCTTTACCCTCTGAGCAATGGGAACCCAGGAAAAACTACATATTAACAGAAGAGTGAAAAAGTCAGATTTTCTAAAGATTTACTCTAAACTCAAGGTATAGGATCAGTGAGGGAATTAGCTGAGAAACAAAGAGGCTCATGCAAGCAATGGGTACTGTGTATGGCGGTACTAGCTAGATGAGAAAAAGAATCATTTAAATAGCTAAAGCACACATGGAATTTAATAACTAACCAGTAACATTTATTTACAGCTCGATTTCAAAACATTAATTTGTGGTATTTTGGAGTAATTTAAAGACATAAATTAGTGGATCATTTATCAATATTTAATCTATAACTTTTAGCAACTATATAAAGACAGTAAAGAAACAAGAAAATTGGAGGGTTCCATCCATGTTCTTAGGATTGCTCAGCACATATGCACCCAGAGCACAGACTGAAGTCACTCCACAAGAATGTTTTATTGACTTTCTGAAGTTTTGTTCGTTTGTTTATTTGCCGCAGTCCGGCTGCAGCAAAATAACCAGGGGGTGACGAGCAACTTGTGTAGATTGATACAGCAGGAATGGGAGCCTTTTATTGTAGGACAGCCATTTATTGTAGGACAGTTTATTGTAGGACATTCCACACAGCTTATCTCAATTAACATAAACTAGATACAGCAGTCAACCAATAAGGAATCTCCACACTTAATGGCTCCCTGGTGTTACTTCACAAACCACTCCCTCTGGCAAAATGCCAGGCACCATCTTGACTTGTTTACAGACCCTAACATTTACTTGTGTTTTAACCATGTTCTTCTAACAAACACTGTGCAAAGTGTTTTTTTAATTTATCACAAAGTTATTTTTTCCCCTGAAACTGTCTCTTCACTTTACTTTCTCTGCATGACAATTCTTAAGAAACCAGTATGTGTGCATGGTTTTCTTATGTCTCCCAATTGGATCATGAAAAGAGTCGGTTGGGTGCTAATGAGTTTTGCATGATCATTTTTCCCCAATATATCCTCTTTATGCCCTTGGAAACCTAAAATAGAATGAATATTAACATTTTTTCCTCATGTTAATTGGACATATGAGTCAGGATGAAACAGAAAAGGCAATGCTGAAGATATGGGATCCAGGGGGTTCCATTTGGGCAGAAACGTCTTGTTACTTTTCTCAGTTATGTACTTGAGGAAATGAGACTTCTTTGATTATTCCAACAAAATTGCCAGCAGCTAAAGTTTCATTTCCATTTATCCTAAAGATAAAATTGCTCAGATGTTAAACTGGGGGAAAAGCATGATCATAAAGATGTTTTCAGAGTTGTAAGCTGGCTTGTCAAAGGGTTAACAGGAGCTTTCTAGAGGAGACCCCCATTTTGTGTCCCAGTGAAGAAAAGGGCCTGCCAGACACAAACCTATTTTAAAAGGAGGTTATTTAATTAGTTATTTTTATTTCCAGTCAGTCTGGCAATACACTATGGAGAATCATTTCATTTTCATTCATTACAAGAGCCATAGCTTATATTTCCCCCAGGCAATGAGTTTTATCTGACAACTTGAATGCTTTGGTGACAGAAACATCTGATGATGGATACGAATAAAGGAGATGGCAAGTGACATGATATTTTGAATCATTTTCAGTAACTGTACAGGATTAATAAGTTTGCTTATGTGTATACTTAAATTTTTATTAAAGGACATTTTTTTTGCATGGGAAATGGGCATAGGTGTTCTATTTCTTTTTTCAATTTTCCTCTGAAAAGAAATGAATACATGCAAAACCTGTCTAAACCAGTGGCATTTGTTTAATCATTAGCTCCAGGTAGTTATGGTAGAAGTCAGACTTTACCAACCATGAATTTTTATCTTTTACTTTTGTTTTGTAACAGATAAACAGGGCTCCTATTCATGCTAGGCACATTGGGTATCATGTATTGTGTGTCAATGTCATGTTGTGCTGTTCATAACTTGTTGAAAAAAACCTATGAGATGAATATTATAGTCCCTGCAATACTCATGATTAGCCCCACAGTTCACATGCTTTGTGTTCTATTGGCATTATTCAGACCTTTTAAAAATAAAGTTATCTGGCTCCAACTCCAAGGAAGTTTGATTAAATCAGTCTGAGATTCATCTTGGCCTTGGGATGTTTAAAAGCCTCCTATGTAATCCTAATGTGCAGCAAATTTTGGAAACTGGATTCATCTGAAACTGCTGAAACGTTAAGCAAATTCCCCAAGCCCACGTAGCTAGTAAGGGTTGGTATAGGAATTCAAACCCAAACATTCTTCATTTCATAACTCAGTCTTCAATGAAGCAGGGCATCTTGTTGGTTGTGTTCAGTACTATTCAAAGTGGAGACTTCTAGAACTATATTTACCTTCACACCCATAACCAAAATTAAAATGAAGAGCAGTTTCCACGAACTGACACAATTAAAAATTTGCTAAGACTTAATAAGTTGCATAACATTATACTTGTTATCTTAGTTATTTCGTAAAATATTGCCTACATTTGAAAATTTTATGATCTAATGAAGTCATGCACTTTAAACAACCAAACTTAAAATGAATGTTTCTATTATTTCTTTTATCTTTGCCACTTTTATTAAAATGAACTGATAATTTTTCAAGCTACTAAGATGTGAGGGATATGTTGTCCTTACCCCCTGCCTGAGCAATTTATGGTTCACACAGTTAATGGTAATTGAGGAAAATTTTTCAACTGATTAAATATTTTCTTATTAATGTAAAGTAGAATTTATTTCTCTAGTTCTGTATATTTTATCCAATTTATCTTTTCTTTATATTAGAAACAGTCACTATGTCCTACTGTGTCCTTGTGATTATTAAATTAGAAAATAGTTGTGTTTACTATTTTTAAACACTTGACTACAAAAAAAATATTTCCAAGAAAAGCAAGTCACTATTATTTTCAGTTATACAAGATTATTTCAGAAGTGAAATTAATTCTCCTATCTCCATTTTGGTTTAATGACATGCAATATCTTATGTTTGAGGCTGATGGTCTTACCTGATTCTTGAATCCTGATAGAAATTAACATATGAGGGTGGTGAGCTCATTCAACATTTACAAGATGCAAACTTCTGGAGAACCTCATATTTTCTGTAACTCCAAAGTGAGAGAAACATGAAGTTCTCTTTTCTGTAAGTTTTTAAAAAGCATAGAATTCTAATTTTGACTAATTTTTTTCAAAACTTACAACTTCATGATGAGCATACATAGGACTATTTGTAGTTTAAAAATTTGCATCTGTATTATATTTAATATATTTATAAGAAACATATTGTTTGTCTTTTTAATAATTATGCTGAGTTATATAGAGTAATGTATTCTATTATGATATGTCAGAAAATAGCAATTTATTCCATTATGTATATTTTATTCAACATAGCTAACATTTCACACTTATTTCAGCAACTGAAAATGTAAATACAGACTTGAGGTTTTTAAATGGCTTTACTTGTCTATATTATTTAGTAGTGCTGATACAAATTCTAGATACTGTTTTTTTCTGCAAATGTTTTCCAAGAAAAATAAGCATTTAACTTGGACATGACATAATATCAAGGTTTATTTTAATATACTTTATAAGTTTAAAAAGAATCCAGAGTCATATTTACTATTTCTCTAGGATATTTCATATTCTTTACATTGTAAAACAGATCTGGTATGAGTCTTTGTTGAATGAGAGATAATGTATGAAAAACTGGCTCAACTTCTACAAATTCATAATTAATATGTTATTCTATTAAATTCTCCTAGAAAGTTTTTCCCACAAAACTACTAAAATATCCTTTGTGTTAGCAGCTTTACATTCAGTATCATTCAGAATACTATACTGAATTATCCCTTTCAGGACAACAAAAGCCATTTATGAATACAATATGCAGAAAATTTGTGATATTTTTTGTCTGTAGGCATGTTCATTTTCTAAAATTAATATTATCAAAAATTTATCTTATGTTCCAGCTCTATTCTGAAAATCCTGAATATAATTAGAGAGAGAGAGAGATGTTTTAATTAACAATAAATAGCTCAGATTGTGACTTAAAGGGCAGATGTAAAAATCATTTACAAAAATATTGAGTCCCTTAGGCTGTGGGTTTAGTTAAATAGCTCAGTGGAAGGGTGAACACCTAATATACGTGAAGCCCTAAGTTCAATCTTCAGCATCCCCCTGCCCCCCAAAAAAAGAAACAGAGAAAGAGAGAAAGAGAAAATTTTAATTCTCTCTTTGTACAGTTTTTTGTGTTTATCTTCTAAATTAAACAAATATGTCCTTACATTTTTAAGAGGAAATATGTAGTATACATGTGTTTACAGTTCAAATGAACCAATCATCCTCTACACATTTTCAGGATCCATTTGGCTCTTCATCATTTGTCCCATGAGTTTTCAACACGTTCTAACATTAGAGAGGGCTCATTATGCTATACCTTGTCATCTGCAATGGCTTTTTGTTTCACCTCTTGGGTTTCTTTTGACCTCTGGAACACTGAGAATTCAAACTCACCCTGACATGACATCCTGTGTGAAGAAAAGTATAACAATATTGTATGGAAAAGATGGATAGATAGAGCTGGTAATTGAATTTGAAACTATGATTTATCTCAAAAATAAAAATCAGTGTCTGACATGCCAGTAATATTGCTTTATAACAAAACATCAGAGGAAATGCCTTGTATCATTTACCCAGATATGCATTTGCCAAAAAATCTTAAAAGATATAAATAACTTAAAAGCACAAAAAGGAGTCTTCTGCATAGCAATGCTTGAATATTTACATTTGGTATTCAGTTCATGCTTCTTCAAGCAACTGAATCCCTTCTTTAGCATTTTACCTTGGCATTAAACCCCTTTTTAGCTCTTTCCTGTTTTGTCAGAAAGCAAGAATAGATATACAGCTACTGGTTTTGAATTGCAGGCTTTTGACTATACAGACAAATGTTTCATCAAACCATGTTGTTATCTTCATAGTTGGTAGAAGATGGATGTGCAGTTTAAGTGGAATCCTGAGTACAAGTTACTGAAATCTTGCCTGGCTGCAAAAGTGCACTTAGCACTTGAAAACCCCATATGCTCTTCTGTTTTTGAAAAAAAAAATTGCATCTTAAGCAAACTAAAACACTCTTTTCTCTTGTCCTCCAGGAGCACTGTTCACTGTGGTAGAATGATAATCTTATTAGATTGGGTTGACTTTTGTGAATTATCTCAATAAGAATTATCGCCTTTGAACACTAGAATGCAAAGGCCCTACTACTTAAATAACATTGATATTCTGCAGCAATATTCTTATAAGTCAGCTTGGGGAAATAATAGTGGATAATTTCCTATTGTAATTTAGCTTATTCATAAATTTAACTTTTCCTGAATTCAAATCAATTAATTTAAACTGATAATGTTTCATAATTGAATTGAGATAACAAAGTGTGAAGAAAAGCATAACCACATTTTATAGGAAAGTAGCTAGATTGCTGATAATTGAATTAGTAACATTATAAATGCAATTTTCATTTTAATCATGATATTTCCTCTACCTCTAAGAATTGACTCATGTTTATAAGTATTTCAGCATACCAAAAAAGATTTTTTTAAGTATGATAAATCCTTAGAGTGATAATATTTATATTCAAAAGATTAATTCAGTTTCAAATAAGGAAGAGAAGTAACTCCGAAATACTGTTATTTGTTTTAATCTACATTAACCTATAATACTGAAAACTGCTAGTTTGTAGAACACTGTTCTAAGTGCTCTGGAAACAAATGATGCAAAGGGAATAACTTCAAGAAGTTTGTCATCTAACAGAAAAAAAAAATATGCACAAGTAGTTGTTTCTCATTTTTTAACCTGAACACCTTCTGAGACTTCCAATATGGAAAATTAGTAGAACACAATTTCCAACAGAATGGCAGAAATGCTTTCCTGGCCACATATTACAGAAAAAAAGCCTTCATGTTTATGAAGAAAATTAGCATTTATCTAAACTGAGAAGCCCATTTGATATAAATAAATAGACTTTTTTTTTCCTAAGGTGCATATACATTTTATGTGCAATCCAAATAAGCTTAATGGATGTTTTGGAAGAACATTGCTAACTTTTCAATTGCTAGTTTTCCCTAAGCAAGTTGGCTATGGCTCTGTGTTGAATTTGTACCCTGGTACAAAGAAGTAGTCTCCAGGATGGAGGGAAACAAATATCTGGATTTCTACTCCAGGTTCTTTTAGGGAGATCACGCTCAATGCTATGACCAAAGGCTGACACCTAAGAGGATGCTCTCTAGAAATGTGTAAATGAGTGGGAACTGGGAAGGCTGTGTGTGCCTTCACCTTCACATTTGCATTCTATATCCCAGAGCCTCCTTTACCATCTCCCCATTCCAGTTACACTGGAACATTCAGGGCCTTTCCCTGAGATCAATCTTTCTGATTTTTTTTAAATTTAAATTTTTTAAATTTAAAAATTTTTTAAATTCCTGTCATCATTCCATCCCTGACCCTCTTCTAATACAACTTCCTCACACTAGAAAAACAATTGCCTAGAGAGAAATCAGATCAAATGCATGACGATTTAGATGAGAAAAAAATCTTCAGGACTCCTTTTATGGGAACAGTGTGAGAGATGGTGGCCTTGATCCTCCCTTACCAATGTAAAACTTGATCTGAAGACTGCTCTCACACAAAACAAACATTAGGAAAATGAAGCCAAGGCATGATCTAGACAACACAGAGGGAAGCTTACATTTGAATCAGTATTAATTTCTGCAGTATTGGAGGTCATCAGTAATTCATTCACCAATCTTCATGTTCAGCACAATTATCACGCTATGCTAAACACCAGCAGAGGACTCACTCCCATAAGAAGATGAGATGCTCAGAGAAAGGGAGGACTGGAGATGTTTAAAGGAGATTTGTTTCTTACATGGTTTTAATTTGAAATCGTTTCATTCTGAAGATGTCTGGATACTGAGATAGAGCAAATGAAAGCAGTGGATTCCTGTTACAGATTCAGCCATGCATCTTACTTATTTGAAAGGCTTAATCAGCACACTCAGGAGCAAGATGTGAGGCATCTTGTGGCGCTGCTTACTTGTCAGCTGCAAGATCAATAAAATGCAGACACTATTTTTTGCCACACTCCAAAGAATGAGTTTGCAGAGTGGGAAGGACTTCACTCTGAAGCTAATTTATTCACATGCAAAGTTACTTTGAGGAGGGCATTTGGGGCTTGGCACCAGCTGGCCCAGCTGCTCCAGCCCAACCTCCCAGGTGACATTGTTCATTCAGTTTTAGTCTGAACAGCAGGTCTCAGGTCAGAAGGCATTTCCAGTCCACCCAGACAATTCAGATAAAGCAGTTTTGTTAAATGACTCTGTAAATGATGCCTAAAGCCTCTGCTAATCAATGTTAAATGGACTCATTAATTTAGGATTATTGTCATACCTGACAGAAACAAGGCCAATACCAAAGGTGCATAAACATGATCTCACAGCCAACAAATATAGAACTGTTATGTTCTGCCACTCTATTCCACTACTGCCTTCCACTGTTGGACTCAGCACTGATCAAATTACCACTGTGTCCACTGTGGGAGTAAAGAAGAGGTATTTCAGAAATACCTGGTAATGCCATGTGGCAGGTAGTTGAAAAATAGATCCACTCCACTCTCAGTCTCATTGTTTTTCATTAGTAAACAAATGCACTTCCCCTTTTTCAGCACAATTTCCATAGAAGTCGTCTGTATCCTTGAACTCTTTAGAGAGTACAGATGAAAAATGATTTTTAAAAAATTTAAAATGAATTATATAAAATGTTACGATGTCACCTGTAATCTGTACCATTTGCTTACATTTGTATTTTTTTAATTAATTCCTTCTACAGATACTTTCTAAAAGCCTTCTAAAATTGAAGTTTGATGTTAGAGATAATGAGGAATATAATTCCTCCCTGCAAAGGGGTTCCCATCTTATGGAGCAATGGAAGTTGCAGGTCAGGAACATACTGAGGGCAGCTTGAGAGCAGAAACAATTTTCACTTTTCAGTCCTGTCCCTGAAACCTGGTTGATAGAGCCTGTCAGGCCCAGGGTAGTGGTTATCACAAACTCATGGAACAATGTTCAAACCAGCAATAAGAATGACTCTTGACAGATTTTTAAGGGAGGAATTAGGTTCACTGTTATTATTTGTTAGACACACCAATTGACCAATGTCGATTAAAGGGCGCATTCTCTGAGCTGCCTGCAGTTTTTGAAGCTCATACTTCATTTCCTTCCTCTACCCTATAACTAATCATTACTAGGACTGCCTATTCTTACTTCCTAAATATTTTTTTTAACTCTTACTCTTCTTTTATACTCACATCATTTTTTTACCTAGACAACTGCTATTTCTATGTGTTTGGGGTGATAGTTTATTCCCTTTTAATTCTCCCTTTCATGGTACAGTGAGTATGATCTATAATAAATGGTAATGTGGCCATCATTACAATCTTTCAAAAAACTCTCCATAAGTGACAGAATTAAGTGGTATCAACAATCTCTTCAGCAAAATCATCTAAACTATCTCTGCTTCTTCACACTGTTTCTGAACTTCCACTGTAGAACCATGTTGGTCTAATGACACTGAACTACCTCTACCCCCATGATACCAGCTTGTTTCCCACTTGTATCTGTTTTATGTTTCTTCTCTACTCTGCTAGTCCCCGTTCTTTTTTGAAATTTTTTTTTCCATGAACCTAAGACTTGATTTTCATTCCATTCTCACATTGATCTCTGTGCATCTACCAATCCACAATCATTGGCTATATCCTATTTAAAAAAAAAAAAAGTTATTGTTCTGGGTGTCTTCCCTACTGAACTGAAAGTGCTTTGGGGAAATGAATACTATAAATGTAGCATAGTAGGCAGCTTTCGCTTCCCACTCAGAGATCAGATTTAATATCACCTCTCAAGAAAGCCATCAATGACTGCTTGACCCACCTTCCTTTAAATTTTTTTTCCCCTTTCATAGTACTTACAACTTAATGGTCTTTTCTTGTTTATTTAAGTATTTTTAATTTGTCTCCCAACTAAAATACGAATTCCTTGCCAACAAAGACACTTCTGTCTTATTTATCCCTTGGTATCACCACTGCCTAGAAAGTGCCTATTATATAGCAGACTTTCAATAAATATGTATTTTTAAAACTGAATTACATGAATGGAATATGGATGAATGAATAGACTGATGGATGGTTGGACACATAAAAAGAGTTCGAAACAGTAACTCACACTTAAATTGGCAATACATAGGCCAATAATGGTCTCAGGTGAATTTTTAACATCTCAAGGGGTGTAGAACACCATAGATCCTCCATATTTACTTTTGTGACAGTTTTAATACATCCCAATCTGTGAATGCTTTGTTTATCCTGAATGCCATTCATGATATTCTTCATATTCCCTCCATATTAATTCTCCCACCCTCTTCCAGTAGTAGGAGATTCCCCCCAAATATAGTAACAGCAGACTTATATCAGAGTCGACCATTGAAGAATCATGAACACTTCATCTGAATTGCAGGCTTATCTTTGACATTGTTAACTTACCTCCCCACAAGTGTCCTCATTTATGAAATAGGGTTGATAACCTTTTTTTTCCTGAAAGTATTATTTTGAAGATATGTGAGAAACTCATTTGGATGCTCTTTTCAAACTTCAGAGTTCTCATTTGATATTAATTATATCATTAATCATTTGTTCATATTCCTTCCTTCAGTTATTGATAGTAATGGCAAAGAATAATTCCATGTTATTTCTTTTTAAGCATCTTATTGTTGATTTTTTAAAGTGACTTACTCTTAGGTATATAATCATTCGCACTCTGAATTGCAACTCCTTCATTGGTTTGTATAACTGTTAGGTTTAATAGGACGCTGGGGAAGTGGATAGCACAGGCAAAAAGGAAATTAGATTTTGAACCTTTTATTATGATGACATCCAGTTGATTGTGGTCCACATGATTAGTGAAGAAAAGATGCTGTTGTGACAACTTTCCAATGTAAAGTAAATATAAAGCTTAATTTGCACATTAGTTTACTGCTTACCAAAAAAGTAAGAAAGAAAAGCCTCAAAAACAAGGCTCAGCACATATTTATTGAGCTCTTTCTGTGTAGTAGAAACTGTGCCTATGAGCATTTAGCAGTAAAATAAACCCAGTGTTGCTCTGAAATGGCTAAAATGCCAGGAACACCTCAATTGAAGTCCTTTAAAATGAACTTACAAAGCCATATTCCTTGTTTTTAAGTAATTTATAGTTACAAAGGAAAACCAGTTTATCTTTATCCTCCTCACAAATGGTGAATTAAGTGTTATTATAACCCAGATTGGGGCTGGGGATGTGGCTCAAGCGGTAGCGCGCTCGCCTGGCATGCATGCGGCCCGGGTTCAATCCTCAGCACCACATAAAAACAAAGATGTTGTGTCCACCGAAAACTAAAAAATAAATATTAAAATTCTCTCTCTCTCTCTCTCTCTCTTTAAAAAAATAACCCAGATTGTTAAAAAGTAAATAACCAAGGATCATTAGCCAATAAGGAAGTTGATACATCAGACTCAGGCTTTATTCAAGAATCTCGGCCACAGTGGTGTTTTCTGTGGTGGGCTTTTCTGACTGTATGTGGGTGATAGAGTATGTAGTTAGAATTGTTATAGCTTGTTTAAAGGAAAACAACTACAACATGGAATGCAGGACTGGGGACATTAGTGCTTGTAAATTTAACAAGAAGTGAGAAACCTCATGGGACAATACGTGATACACTGTTAAAGCTCTAGATCAATAAAACATGTCAGTGTATATGTTTCAAATTTTTTTAAATTTCTTTTTGTTGTAGTTGGACACACTACCTTTATTTTATTTATTTATTTTTATGTGGTGCTGAGAATCGATCCCAGTGCCTCCCACATTCTAGGCAAGCGCTCTACCACTGAGCCACAATCCCAGCCCTTTAAATGTTTTTAAAATGAATGAATGTTAATGATTGAGATCATTATAAAGACGAGGAGCCTTATGGCAGACAAACCATGCAAATTTGTAAAAGTCACTTCTTTGTGTTTGGATTCCATGATAATGCTACAGCCCACAGCCAGTAGGTTTGCTGATGTGTTCAATAATAAAAGGTAGGTGATAGGTTAAGAGAATTGACAAAGTAGACTTGCTGAATAATGGTGGTTTGAGATCTACTTTTGCTTATCAACTGGCTGCAAATTCAATGAAGATGTCCAGTTCAGCAGGAGGTCTTCAGATGCACATTGCCTGATGGCACTGAGTCCTTGCTAAGGCTATCAAGCAGTTTAATTGATCAAGCCCGACTCTGTAGCTCTGCCAGTCTATTTAGTGACCTACAATAAATGGCCCATGATAAATGACCTCCCTGCCTGCTACATTTTTCTATCCAAACATTGCACAAAGCAAGGACAAGGATCCTTGAGACTCCTTTAATGGCAATATTCTTAAAAGGTCAGTCTCCTACAGTTTTTAAAATCAGATTGAGTGTCATCATGAAAGTTTCTTAGGGCTTTTATGAAGTCTATAAAGATCTTGAAGTTTAAAATGGGAAGCAGAACAAGAATCTGACGAATCAATATTTGAGATTTTAGTGTTAAGTATTTTGAAATGTGAAAATCAGAGTATTATCTGCAACTAATAGTACAATTCTGAAAATGAATGACTTCTTAATGACTTCAAAATGATAGAGAGTACTGTGTAAAGTGTTGAAAAGTTCTAAGTACATGTTTTAAAGTCTTTTGAAACAGACTTTGTTATCTAGATAGAGCATATACATTATTTCTTGTCAACTTCAAAAGATACAATGTTTACTATATTAATCATCTTCATTAATGCAAACTGAATGTGATGACTACTTATCCACATGCTTCCATCCTTTTCTTAAAAAAAAAAACATTTAAAGGTGTCAAAGTCTCTAGAGAAATGTTGATAATGTGCCTAAAGCTGCTTACTATTAAACATGGAATGGAAAAGGAAGCATATAGCAATGAAAATATGGTTATCAATGAGAAATATTTCCTACTTCTAAAAATATTATAATCCAACATAGGAATTCTTCATTTTATAGTTTCAAACTCAATCTAATCACAAACATTGAATTACTGAATAATGTTGGGCTTTAGTAGTAATTAATGTGTGCTGGTAGCAATCACCCATCCAGTTGACACCCATATGCTGATAATGATAGCAATGCACTCTTTTTATATTTTCAGGAATTCCAAAAACATTGTCATAGATTTTCTATAATAAGATTCTCATATTTATTATTCAAATCTAATATGGCAAAATTTTGAATATAAGGTTTAAAATGTTGGTAAAATTAAGAAAATCAGGTATTAGTTTAGTTATATTGTAATCTTACAATGAAGTTTTAAAATTAAATTTAAAATTAGTGAAATTTTCTAAAATGATTAAGAAATCCAACATTCATAATATATACAACTGTATATAATATATACATATGATTTTTAGGTGAATTTACTTCCATTTCTAATTTTAGGAATTAAACACATCTGATATCATCAAAAATATCATTTGTATCTATTATTATTTAATTATAGTGTTGTCAATTTTTATTAGGAAATTTTCACAAATTTCCAAGGCAAAAATTTATAGAGAAAATTTTACAATTTAAGTTGTAAATGCAGATACTTTCACATCGAGTTGTGGATTTTGAACTAAATATATTGGAAAAATAAATATTTTAGCATCTTCATTTATTGATGAGTACACACACTGTCATTTATATTGCAGTATCATCTTCTCTCATTATAAAACACTTTTTCTATGTACTTCTATAATTTATTATATATCATAGGTAACAAATCTTTCAAAACACTGATAAATTTACACAATGCCTTTTTGTGAAAGGATAACTTGGAATAGTTGTAAAATTTCAGGTCAATAGCTTATAATAGTGAAAATATGCTATTAGTACGAAAATCATTTTGACCCAAAACTCAGCTGTATGCTGGTCAGGAAATAATAGATGCACAGATATTTGCTGAGGGCTTATGATTTATGAGGCACACGAATCTCTGAGAATATAAAATATGAGATGGGGCTCTTACATTTTTTATTTTTATAATTGACAAGAAATACGTCTTTTAAGAGCATTATGCTTTTGCTGACGTGATCAACAACCAAAAAGATAACAGTACATCAAGCAGAATAGAAATACAGAAAGAAAGTGCCTATTTAGAGGCCACTTCCAAAACATAGGGAAAAAAAGCTTCAAGAGAAGCAAGAATTATTTCCTTAATATAGGAATCAATATAGATCAGTCCACTGGGACTTAAATGTCATGGATGTACAAATTAAAATTACTTTTCAAATATTTCCTATCAAATCATAACCATGTTTTGCATATGTATTATTTCTAATACATTTGCATTTTTTTTCTGATTTGTTCCCAGAATGCTCAGGCCCATTGGGAATTGAAGGTGGCATCATATCAAATCAGCAAATCACAGCTTCATCCACCCACAGAGCTCTTTTTGGTCTCCAGAAGTGGTATCCCTACTATGCACGTCTAAGTAAGAAGGGACTTATAAATGCCTGGACAGCTGCAGAAAATGACAGATGGCCATGGATTCAGGTAACAATGATGTGGGAGGCAGTGATTGTCCAAATGACCTGGGTCACTGTTCAGAGAAAACAAGAAGGAATTCATCATGACTCTTCCTAATAGTCAGAGGAAAGGGTGATGTAATTAAGGGCATAAATTGGTTACAGACTCTAAAAATGAAGGAAAAGTACATGTTCCACTTGAAAGTGTGTTCAGGGGATTCAAAGTGTTAGAACTCTTGGGTATAAGTGCACTATCTTAAGTCATATTTAAGATGGATGCCTTCTCATCCACACTATATTAGCAGCACCTTAAACTACAAGAATTTTTTAAAAAAAATGTCTTTTTTTTTTCTGTTTCTAAGAAGTATCTCCACATGTAAAAATATAAAATATATAGGCTATGATAATACCTTGACACTCTCTTTTTATAACTGTCTAACTAGTCATTGATATGTGCTGAAGGGAAGAAAAATCCAATATATGTGAGGTCAGAGGAAGAAGTAATTAATTATCTTTATAAAGATACATGGGGAAGACAGCTTTTGAGGAAGGCCTTGGAAGTGTTTTCAATAGAGATTAGATTACCAGGAAAGAGCATGATCAAAGGCTTACATGAGCGTCCAGGGAGCAGCATGTAGAAATTCATGACAACTAAAAGTTGCTAGAGGGATTTGTTCAAATTTAGTGTGAGTTGGCTCTGTCACAGGATCATTCTAAAAGGTTTTGGCTTTGTTTCACTGGAGTGGGGAGCTGCTACAGAGTTTTGATTAGGTGGCTTATCTGTTTCTCTGTCTACTACATATTTTGAGTCAGAGAAACATGGAAGTCCCTGATGTGACATAAATAGTGCAAAAAACATGAAGTTTGCTTTACAGTTTGTTTTAATAGAAAGGAAAATTGATTCCTGACAAAATAACAAGACTTCTAAACTTTAGGAACTGCACCAAAATCTCCTTCATAAACTTTTTTTGTTGAAGTTTCTTGGGAATGCTTGTAGTTCACATATATGTATATGATGATGTGTATGTGTCCTTATATATAAAATTATTTTATATAAGCAGCTATGTAGAGTTACTTAAAGTCCTTTATGAATTTTTTGCATGCATTTCAGAAGTTTCTTCCTATATTGCACCTGACTTTTTCAATCTATACCCATGTGTGCAAAGAGAATTCCAGATATAGAAAATGGCACATCTACAGGGTTTTTTGTTGTTGTTGTTGTCCTTTTTCTTTTTCTTTTCTTTTCTTTTTTTTTTTTTGGTGCTGGGAATGAACCTTACACATACTAAAGACCTTGCCTAGTCTAGGCAAGCACTCTACCACTGAGCTAAATCACCAACCATATACAGTTTTGATTATAGGCTACTGAAAACCCAATTCAGCATTAAAAGAGATACAGAATAAATAATCATTCCAGAGACACTTCTAGTGAATCTAGTTGATAGTTCTGAACTGCATTTGCAGAATCACACTCATGATAGAATTTAAAAAAAAATTTACATTTTATGTCCTTATTTTTCACTTTATCTCACCTTGGTTTATTGTTCAATAACACAGTACATCATTCTGACTTTCAAAGTATGTAATTGTCTTCTTTATTCCAGAAACAATATATGGAAATAATTTCAAGAAAATAAGACAATGATCATCTCAGAGACATTTAATCTAAAAGTAGTTTAACTTAATTTATTATTGTAAACAGAACAAAAACTTCCTTTTAAGGGCTGTGAGTTGATGGCAAAAATGGTAACAATGATGATGATTTTGCTTTTTCTCTGAAGATGATAATGAACTCTTAGAGGAAAAATAGTAAAATAAATGTAAACATTTTATTAGAGGAAGAAATTACACATAGTGGGATGAAAAACTAAAAATTTGTCATTGCTACTCAATGACTATTTAGTGATATGTTCAAGGAATATTGTTTTTATTGTATTCTTTAATAATAATTTTTATTTTCCTAGTTATTTTCCTAAAAATAAAAACTTCATCAATTTTTTAAAAGAAAAATCATATTTCAAAGATTCAGAATTCTAGTCATGTACCAAACTTTCAGTATTGGAGCATTCATCATTAATTTCTCTTATCACTTAAATCTTCTATCTCTATTTAGTTTTTCAAATGAAACATTTGCAAACTTCATATAAACTCACTTGTAATGAACATAGTATTCCTATAATCTTTCGGGTGTTTGACACTGACTAACTAAGCAGTATTCAGCTTTATTTTCTTCTTTGTGTTGATAAAATGAAAATTGAAATTACCACTTTAAATTTACATGCTCAACATATGATTATTGATAGTAATGCTCAAAGTTGTTTCTGTGTGTAAAGAGTTGGTAGAGAAAATGCAGTCATACAAAACTTCTTTTTTCTTTTTCAAAGTTTTTCTGAACTGTATTTTCTCCCTGAGATTTATTTCCAACTATTAAATAATGACCACATTAAACATTAGTTCATTAGCTTTCTAGAATGTAAGTTTCTATTTCTGACCCAGGGATTTGAAATATCAACCTTACCCAATGACATAAATATATCTTTAATTATCTCATATGAAAAATACAAAGATTACTGAAAACTTTTGGGTGTTTTGCTAAGTACAGTTAGCTAAGATGACTATTATCTATTTTCTAATAGTGAGGTTTTTCTTTTATAACAATATGTTGCAATTTTAAATTTTTTTTCTTTTTAACCTCTAAGGTGATTTTGGTTGCATATGCATTGACTACCTAGCCATCCATTTCGTTATACATTTAACAAAATTTTACCAAATGAATGTGTGTTCTTTTCTCTACCCTCTACTAGTCACTAGAAAAAATAAATAGTGCCTTCAGATATGCTGAATGTACGAAACAGAAAAATGAACAGGGCAAAAATAACCATAAACAATGTTTGGCTTTGTCTTACATGGTCTGCTAACTATTCCATTTGAATCATAATATTTTAGTGGAAACTTTATTAAATTTAAAGTTAGAGTAACATAATATTTATGGAATACAAAGAGCAAAATTCCCATTATAATATTACATAACTAGATGATTGCATGCTGATATATTTGATAGGTATAATATAGTGTAATACATATCAAACTTTAATTTGAAAGTTAATTTACTATTAGTTTTGTTGGTAGTATTTTATCACTGGAAAAATAGGGTTTGAATGATCTGTTTTAAATTATTTCTCAATTTTTTTTAAGAAAATGTGGCTATGCTCTTAATATGTCCCTTTTCTATAAACCACAGAGTTTGTGAGGGGAAAAGATAGCTAAGTCTTAAAATTTAATGTGCACAGAAATCATAGGTCACTTGATAAAAGTAGAAATTTCTGGATTGCTCCCCAGATCTCCTCCAGGTCATCCTCAGACTACACTGTAAAAACCTGTCTCAATGGATTTGTACTGCCTGAGTTAGAGTAAAAAGATAAACAAAGTAAAAAGCACTCTGCTTGGTGATCTGGGCACTTTGTTGTTCCAACCACAAATACCAATAACTACTAGGAAGCAGAGAGGAAAGAACAGTAAAGTAAAATAAGGAAGAACAGTGGAAAATAGGCAGCTCAATGAAGTCTCTAAACCAGGGAGAGATATCCCCAAGCTATGTATCTTTATCAGAAGTGCATTCAGGTTTGGTAGCAATTCACAAGAAAGTTTTATGGTTGTTTTGAGTCAGTTAAAGTTCCTAAATGACTCTTGGATTTCTCTTTGTTACAAAATTTAAAATATTAAAAAGCAAAATCATCTGACTTTTGCATTTTTATCAAAATAATACTTAATAATTTGTTGTTATTTAACAAATAATAATTTGGGTTTTTTTTAAGCATTCAGAGTGGGATTGATAATGCTACCAAAAAATAGACTAATCATCTGTTTCATTTTAAAAGTTTGTACATGTGTGTGAAAAATTTTTGGTTTTCAAAGATACCTGGGGCTCCTCAAGGTACACAAATAATTTTTGTAAAGTCCAGAATTAAAGGTGGTTTGTTTTTTTTTTCATTTTTCCGGCTGTTTTCTAGTTCTAGAACCAGCATCACCTAGCATTTAATCCATCTAAATTATCTTCTCATTCAATTGAAAAATATTTTAGAATGTATTCTTTTTTTCCTGAATACAAACTACTTTCCCAAATGTAGTCCTGTTATAATAAATGCCTCTCTAAGGCTAATTTATCTAGACTTTAATACATTGCTACTTCTAATGATCTTTTTGTAAAAACTGTGATCCTGAATGGAAATTTGCCATTTTCATTTAAGTTTTTTTTTATTAGAAATGAATTTTCATCCATAGTCATGCATTTTTAAAACAAACATTTTAGTTTAATTAAAAAGCATTTGCATTAAAAATGACTTGATGTCTTTATACTGAAAAATCATGTATTTGTTCTGGAATTTTCTAGTCACATACCACAGTTATGCCATCCTAGTTCATATTGCTTGTTTACCAGCCTTCAAAGATGTGTTTTGAATCTTAACTCAAGATTCCTTGAGCTACAGGGCATGATTACCCGCATGTCAATTGTGCTTTAGTAGAAAAGGAGCTGCCCCTGGAATCTTTCCTCTGCTCTGAGCTGCCTCCTTCCTGACTTGCAGCAGCAGAGGCCTCACTGACCTGGATTTTTTGCTGTTACTCAAATTCATGTGACTTATTATGCTGCTATGCTTGGGCACATGCACCACATGGTTCCTGTACTGATCATCTGCTAATCTTCTCTGAGTTCATCCCATTATTGCCTTCTATAGGAAGCAATTCCTGTCTCTTAACTCCACAGATAGAAGTGCCTACATTCTTATTTTCTCACTCTTTCATTTATATATTTCCATCATAGCAGCTAAAATATCTTCACAGTCATTGTTTGCCTTTTCCTTGCCTCCTATCCTGTAATCAACTAATAGTAAGGATTAAACCTGATTTAAATTCATTACAATAGTACCTTGTATAAAAACTATGTTGGATAGATGTAATCGACTATTAAGAGAATAAGGAATGTGATACAAAGGAATAGGGAAAAGATGGGGATTGTTTTCACATGGCGATCATACTGTATTGAGTAGTTGAATGCCAAAGAATTCAGACACTCTGTTCAGCTGGTATACATTCATTGATACCACATGTAATATAATGATCTGAACACAGGGAATGTCTCACCTGTCTAGGGACAGAGGAACCACACTTCTATAAATCCCAGTGGCCTGCATTTGACTCCTAATCACTACAAGACACTCTTACAAGTAACCTTAGACAGGAATGTGTAATATTTGTAAAATGCTTGTCAAGACGTCTGCTACTCACAGACTGTGTACAAGACATCACACTGTTCACCTTCTCCTATCCCTTTGTTTCATTCCTAAAATGTTATTAAAATTTTCTATATTAGCTTCTAATAGTTTAGAATTGTTGGACAGTACTATTGTTAATATAAATGTATCTTCTCCCTCTAAAATGAATTTAATTCAAAATTTTTTTAGTCTGGTATGTGCAAGCCTATAACCTCAGGGACTCAGGAGACTGAGGCAAGAAGATCACAATTTCAAGGCCAACTTCAGCAACTTATATCTTGTCTAAAATTTGGAAAAAAAATATAAAAATAAATGGAAATGGCGATGAAGCTCAGTGGTAAAGCACCCCTGGGTTCAATTCTCTGTACATAAAAAAAAAAAAAAATAAAATAAAGGCAAGAAAAAAAGTTAATATTTTTAAATGGTAGTATCTTTTCAGTGAAATTTTACTCTTGCAAAAATTTCAAAGACAAACAAATCGTATGTTATATTATCACTCATAAAATGCAGAACATAGATTTATAGGGACTTACTTTAACACAATATTTTGCCTGTACTAAAGTCTTTGATAATTCACTAAACTATGCTTAGATAAAACACTCTTTCATTATTATTGCTATATACTTTAACCATGAGAAAAGCTTTTCTAAATTGACTTGTATTTACAAAAGTTCGAGTTTTAGATGCCTGTGTTTCAGTTAGTTTCCATTGTTTCATGAATATTACAAGTTATTTTTTTATGATACTGTTGGAGTGAAATGGGGAAAAAAAAAGATTAACTGAATATAGCAACTCTCTTCTTTTACCCGCCCCCTGAAAAAAAAAAAAAATTCCAAAATTTAATCCAAAAAATCTGGATTTCCAATGTACCTTGTCTGTATTCATGGCAAATTTCCTCTGTTTCCCTCTGCATGTCTCTTTACATGGACCAGCTATGCAACCTCTGGGCTACATAGCCCCATTTCTGGCACTCAGGAATAAAGATTGCACTCTGAGTTCCTGTTATTCAGTGTTTCTTATTGCAACTCTTCTATATATCTAAGTGCACTCTTCTGTATTCCCCTGTGACTCTGAATCCAGCTTCAACCTAAGGCATTAAATCTGCTTATGAGACCTGCCTATGGGAGACATGGCTAATGAATTAGAGTCACCCACTCACTGCCTCTAATGCAACAATTAGAGCTGCATAGTGTCTCCTGCAGAAACACAGTAGATTTACTGACAGCCTGTCCTCAAGTCCCTGGAGGTGAGAAATGCTGAGAAGCAGGAGAAAAGTGCCAGTCTGAACTAAAGGTTTGATTGTCTTTTCATGTTTATCTTCTGGGAACTAGTAGGATTACTATTTGGATTGGGCTGAAGGAATTCCTTATTTCCACAGTAGACACTGAACTAATTTGTTCTGCCCCAATGCCTCCCTGAAAACCTCCTTGTGTTGAAAATGTGACCCAGTACCAAGCCACCTGGCCTGATTCTGAAAGCTTTATTTTCTTGAGGCAGCAATTAATTTGAAACTATTTCTATCTGTAGGAGTATGCTGTTTTTTAAAACTAATGAGTGTAGTTAGATTTAATTGTCAAAAAAGACATATATTTTCCTATACTTAGCTTAGAAATTAGCTTTGTTGCCTACCGTATTGCATGTTAGCTTTATGACCTAACAGCTAATGCTTAGCACTATGTACCAATTCAGCTGTTTTGACTGAAATTACATTGAATCAGTATCATTCTTATCCCCATAATTCAGATTTGGAAAATGGACATATAAAGATAAGTTGGCTAAGTTTACTAAACTGGTATTTATTTTACACTGCTGTGATTCCAACTCTAGCAGCTGTTCTGAGAGACCATCTCTACCCTATTTATAACTTCTGCAATGTCCTTTCTTTGACAGCTTTTGGTAGTTCCCATATACTTTTGGGGGGGACTGTACGCTAGCATATAATGGGTGTGCAAGAGACTTGAATTTTCTTAAAATTTGTAAAAGTAACTGTCCGATCCTATAAAATATATACATGTTCATAAACAAGTAGTTCACTTCTAGCCTGGAGCAATGGTTCTTAAACTTTACATTAAAATTACTTGAGGAGCTTTTTAAACATGGTCCTTATCCTCAGAGTTTCTGAATTAGTATGTCAAGAGTGGTAACTCTGGGCATTCATTACCTGTGAAGCTGAAACCTCAAAGAAATTTATCAGGTTAATGATCCTGATAAGAAAATGTGATAATCATAGCCTTGATAAAGCTCACAATATAGCAAAAGAGACACACTTTACCTTGGAGGGTCTCTCTTTTATTATTAAAAGCAAATTTAATTAAATAAACTAAGATATTGAAAAATAGCATATTGCTCTTCAAAATGAGATATCAGTATGAAGCTTTATTTATTTATTTTCTATGTACCGTCAACTGGTGCTTAACCACCCAGTCATATTCTCAGCCCTTTTTCTCTTTTATTTTGAGACAAGGTCTTGCTAAATTGCTTAGGGCCACTCTAAGTTGCTGATGCTGGCTTTGTGATTCGCCTGCCTCAACCTCCAGAGTCCCTGGGATTATAGGTGTTTGCCTTAACATCTGGCAGTGTGAAACATTTCAAGGGAGTGAATGACATCAAGACATCACAAATCCAAGACCTACCTTTCTGAGCTGTCTTGGTGCTATTTTGTTATTTACCTGCCTATATTTGTGTCATCCTTAGTTAGAAATTCATATTCCTCCAAAAAGTGAAAATGGCAATGTTTAATTGTTTCTAAAAGGTTTTTGTCTGTAACACAAGGCCTTCAATAATTAAGTCATAATTAAAAAGCAAAAGGATTGTAAAAGTATCTACATCCCCATTAAAGACTAGGCTTTGAATGTTTCATTGCTAAATTCTGTTGTGTCTTAGGAGTCTTTAAAGGAGAAGTTGCTATTTTCCATGTGATCAGACTATAATGAAAACACTGAAAAGTCATTTACATTTTAATTATTAAAGGTGAATTTAGCATATTCAGCATCTTTAAGAATGGCATTAAGGAAGAAGTTATTCCAGGCAGACAACAGGATGAACAAGTTACAAGGAAGAGGGAAGAAAGCTCCAGGACCATCAAGGACAAGCTTTACTATACTGAAAAGCTGGGCATAAGTAGGAGCAAGAGGAGGAAGAACTCTGGAAAAAGAAACATCTGCAAAAGTGTGAAAACACATGATGGTCAGACTGAAACTAAGGTTGTTTTGGGATGGCTACTGATGGGATTTTAGCAGCATATTCACTGTCAGTTTAAGAAAATGACTTGTTAGTGGTCTGTATTATGAGTACCCAACACAATGCCTAGTACTAAGAAGAATTCAGTAAATTTTCATTGAATAAATGTTGAATTGAACTTTAGTAGAGAGAGGGGAGCTTACCAACCAGCCTGACTTGCCCAGAGGTAGATAGATGTAAGAAGGTCTTGAATTAGATTGGCAGATATTAAATAAAATAAAGATGAAATGGTAAAGGGTTTGGGAGTACAGCATTAACAACTCCTTAAATTGTGCGTTAGAGGAAGGAGAAAAATTAAGAAAAATTAAACACAGCTCCAGGTAATGATGGTGGTATCATTGACACAGATATAAATCTCTGGAGAAGGAGTTGGCCCACTTTTTTTATTCAGTTGAAGAAAATCCTGATAATGGTGTTCAGTATAAAGTTGGAAAAGTGAGTATGATACTTTGAATAGAGTGTAAGTGGATTAAAAGTAGATAACACTACAATGCTGCACCATTGCCAGATGTTGCTTCTGCTTATTTGCCAAGGGCCTCTGTGTGTCCCATGGCTACACCTAGTGGAAGGGACTTTGGGTAATGTCAGTTAGAGTTTTGGGGGGATTTTGTTGTTGTTGTTGTTGGGTTTCTGTTTGTTTGTTTGTTTGTTTATGTTTGCTACTGAGGATTGAACCAAGGGCCTGGTTCACGCTAGACAAATGCTCTACCAGCTGAGCTTCACCGGAGCCCTGAGATAGAGTTGAAAGAGATATTTAAAAGAATAAATGGGAATCCCAAGATAAAATTTAGTTTTCTCTTGTTTTCATTTCTACCAAAATCTTTTTTTAGACAGCTTACCTGGGTAGGGAGGAGGGGACCTTGGTGTGGGACTCAGGAAGAAATGAACTGAACTTTGACTTTATGAATAAATGAATCCATTCTCCATTAGTTTGTTTTCCAGAGCATTTTATTTTTATATCACATGTTGGTTACGTTTTCTCATGTATTTGTTTTTAATGTTGTTGCTGCTGCTTTTTTCACCAGAATTGATATATTTAATTAAAATCGTAGCTGTTCAGCCTAACATTGGTGTAGTTAGTATAGATTGCTTTATTTTGTTATGATTCGGGTTCTTGAAAAAATAATAAAGCTCTCCTTTTTTTTTTACACAAATGGACTATCAGATTTGTTGCTTCTATTATATACTTAATGCTTCAATAGCTTTGAAGCATTTTTCCCTGTGTTTATAATATGTGACTTATATTTTCATTTCTCAGATTTAAACAACTATATTAAACTCAGGTCTCTTTAGTTTATTACTATCATTAGTGCCATTAAGAGATAAAGTACTGAATTTTAGAAGTAGATGTGACTATCTTAGATTTCTCCTAGCTGGATCCTAACCTAAGCTGGTATTTGAACATAATGGCAGCTTTCAAGAAGCTCTTAAATCGAAATGTGATTATCTCGCAGAACAAACAAGACAGGCATTTTAATATAATTGCCAATGGATCTTAGCTTTTCCTTTCATAGGTGCATTAGCCTAGATTTGGAAAGATGTACACAAACTGTGAAAGAAGGGTACATTATCTAATATAGTTTAGAATGCTTTTCTTAGTTTCAAATCTGTGATATGTGAACTACTATTTGTTGAGTTGCTACTTGTAGAGTTATTTGTACAATAAACAGGTTTTGTATGTCCACACATTTCAAATCATCTTATGTGAAAACATTCTACTTAATTCTGTGACATTGGAGAGGGAAAAAGCCACTTGATTTAATTCGATCAACAGTTATGCTCTGGAAAATAAAGAGAATTTACTCTATGAGTTCCAGCCATAGGGGACTTCTTTGAGCAGACTCGAAGAAGGAAACTTTTCCAGGCTTGGAAAAAGAATCTTCCAGAATGATTCATAACTCCATTTACATTCACAAATTCACTTATTCATATGACATATTTATTCAGCATTTCCCATATACCAGTCATTCCTTCCTGAGGAAGTCTAGGCACTACTTCCTCAGGGAAGCCTTCCCAATCACCCCACAACCCTGGACTATATGTGGTCCTTTTTTATATGTTCTTGTAACTTATTATTTTCATGCATAATACTTGTCGCGGTTACTTTGTATTCTTACCAATTCCAATGACTAAACTTTAATTAATAAAAATATATGCTATTATAATTTTTGGTATCCTAACACTTAGGAAAATTTTATTTGCTCACTATGTATTAAATGAATTAACAAATAGTGCAAAGATAAATAAGCCACATTACCTGTTCTCTTGGTGTTTAATATAATACAGATGAATCACATTTGCATAAGCAGTTGTTATTCTGTTGTAAAGCACTATCATGTTCAAGATCAGTAGTTCTGGATTCAGCTGGCCATTAACTGTCATCTTGAACAAAGTTATTGAACTATTCTAAGGTAGGGCTTCTTTAAAGCATCAACAACATTAGTTCAGCCTCTTAGAGTGGTTGTGAGGATTATACAATGGATATATAGTCACAGATTGGCCAGTAATTAATAAAGCACATTCTCATCAATGTAACAAATATTTATTGAAAGTTGTAGCCAAGACTTTTAACTGTCTCCCAATATCCTTTCAACTTATTTCCATAGTAAGTGGATTATTAGCTAAGCATGTTTTACCCCACCTCCCATTCCAATAGATATGGTCAATGGATTTTCAAAAAGGCCAAAGGCACACACACAAAGTCATATGGTGGGTTTGGGAAACTTTTCCTGAGACACAGCAATCAGAGGCCTCTTTTCCTCTCTTCATCCATCTCTCTATCCTTCCCTGAACTCAGTCTTCCATCTTGGGCCATGACATCAGGTTACATACAGTGGGAAATAAATTAGAAGGCATCTGGAGCCCTGGTATATTGGCCCCTTCTGCCTACTCACATGTTTACTCACAAGGTAGGATGCAACTTCTTTTACATTTTAAGCCACTGTTAATTTGGGTTTTCAGTTACTAGAATCTGAAATTAATTGTACCTCAAGTGAGTCTGCAAAATAGCAGGTTTTATATCAGATCCGAAGAGGATTGCAGCAGTGTCACAACAATTATTAAGTGTAGATTGTTAAGTGCAAAGTCTAATTTAAAATGAAACTTATATTGCAGATGTGTTTTCAGTCTGCCAGAATAGGTGAGTGGGTTCTTCAAGATGACTTACCATAACAAAAGAAAAAAATTGCCCTTCTTTCTAGCTTGATAATACACTTCACAATGCCCCATCCTGACATACACTCTACTTTCTGAATTTTCTTTTACCCCACTGGAATGACCATTCAATCAATGTTGGCATGCAACTTCAGTTATGCAACTTGATGTTTTTAGATCTTGGCTTCCTGTCTGCAGTCACTATTAATTAATATCTTTTCTTTATATCTATGGCAAGGCATTTTTCCCCTTTTTTGGTATCATTGATAATTATACAAATCAAATTACACTTGACCTTTTGATAACACTTGACAACTTGATAATATTTTGCTTTATGTCTTTGATTGTTGTTTGTGTGAATTTTCCTGTTTAGATTACGTGTGACAAGTACAAAGATCTTTCTTGTCTTTATATTTTGCTCTGCATTTATCATGGTATTTATAGATTGTAGACATCCAAAAAATATCATATGAGTTAAATATATTTAGTGAATTATTCAGAGCATAAATCAAAACATGTGTGATATAATGATGCAGCTGAAAAAATAAGTTGTGGTGATCCTGCATAAACTGGTGATCCAAAGGGGAAGATGTATGTGTTTAAGTTTGGTAGGAAAGAGAAATTATTGGAGATTTGAACACAGAGAAGTTATCCAAAATTAGAGAATCTATAGTTCAGTTTATTTTTTTAAAAAGGTCAAGTGTAATTTGATTTGTATAATTTTGAATGTCCTAATAAAATTATCTTAGTATTTTGTTATATCACTATTTTTAGTTTTAGATAGACACAATACCTTTATTTTATTTATTTATTTTTTATGTGATGCTGAGGATTGAACCCAGAGCCTCACACATGCTAGACAACCACTCCAGTATTGAGCTACATCACCCACCAACCACTTATTATATCACTTTTTTACATCACTTTTAAATCATATGAATCTTAGAATTTTGGAGTCATATGATTAAATGTAAATATGTAAAACATATAAATACTTACGTTCACCTTTCATAAAATTAACTGTGAAATGGAATTATAGATATAATTTTATACGAAAAACATCTAGTGGTATGAGTTACTTTTTGATCATCAAAAATAATGTGTTTTATAAATTCTGGTTACACTCTGATGAAATTATAAAAATGAAAGAACATATTTTCTCATTTAAAATTAATTAGTTCTTTGAGGTTTAGAAAATGTTAGATGAAATTATATTATTCTTCTTAGGGGAAGTAGAAATAAAACTATTTAAAATACAATCTGAGTTTTTAAAAGATTTTTGAGGTGCCCACTTCTGTTCAGCAAAATCATATTAAAATTATGACAAATATCACATTATTCATAAATTTTCAAAAAATGTAATATTTTACTATACAGAATTGTTTGATAGTGATTAAACTATGTCTTTGAAAATGGGTAAAAATATTTTATTTCCACATTAGGAAGTAATGAGTTCATGTTGCACAGGAGTGACATGTCAGGAAAGTAGAAATTTTTTCTGTTTGTTTTTTCTTTCTTCTCTATTTTTATTATTATTCTTTTCTCCTTACTTCCAAGAGAATATAGATCACCCATATTCTCCATCATCTTTCCCTGAGGGCCATACAGGAGATCAGAATTACCCAATTTGTTTCTTAGGGTTAATAAAAAGAACAAGTGAAATAATATATCATCTATATAAAAGCACTTTGAAAAGTAAAATGTATACAGCCAAAGGTTCTGATCAGTGTGAATTAAAGAATCACGTAATTATTTTGTTGCTCATTTTTATTCTATATTCGTAAATGAGGAACTTGGTTTTATTCTTTCCTGGAAATGAATGGTAATAATAGAAAACAGTCCTTGAGAGATAAATCATGGTAGGCACCTGAGGGACATCATCACCTTTATTACCCAGACAACCTCAAGAGTTACACAGCGTCTTATTTCTATTATACAGATGCAGAAATTCTAGCTCATAAATATTTAAAAACTTGTCTAGGGTCATGTTAGCTAGTGTATAGCACAGCCAATTATAATCCTAGGTTTTCCTAACATAAGCATTTGGCTCTAACTACAGTGATCTGTTCTGCCGTAAGAGATAGCACCACTAATTTTTCTTCTTTCATATCTCTCCATCTAGACAGGCAAGTGTGTTAGTGTTCATCATTTTGCTCAGCACCAACAAAGGTAGGGCCTCTTTGCATACCCTACAGAGAGTTAGAATGGGACCCTGATTCTAGGCATTTGCCTCTTTGCTTCCCATCTTCCAGTGTTCTCATAGCACCAGGATTGTCTCTCTCACCACTAACAATGTGAGGTCCCAAAATATGTGCAGTTCCTGAAGTCCTTTTGTTGTGAAAAACTGTGGCTTCAAATTTCAGTATGTTTTGCTCACAAATTTGTTCAAAATGTTAAAACAATTTAGGATATTTTATCTTCCATTTTAATAAAACATAATCAGATATTTAAGTGCAATACCCAAAAAGGTTATATGAATACAATGAAATTATAAATTAATCAATTAATCCTTACTATAGAAATGCATAAGTGGGTGGAAGGATTTTTTTTTTTTTTGAAAGAGGAGACGGGGAGAGAGAGAGAGAGAGAAAAAGAGAGAGAGAATTTTTTTTTTAATATTTATTTTTCAGTTCTCGGCAGACACAACATCTTTGTTTGTATGTGGTGCTGAGGATCGAACCCGGGCCGCACGCATGGCAGGCGAGCGCACGACCGCTTGAGCCACATCCCCAGCCCTGGAAGGATTTTTTTAAAAAAATTCTTTTTTTACTTCTTTCAGGGAAACTTGAATATAAGCAGCACTGAATCTGTGTTGTCAGGTGGCATTTTAAAATATTATGGAATATTATCTCTGTGTTTCTGATATTTGACATTGATGCAGGCAAAGAATTCCTGAGGAGGACATCTACAGCTCAGGAAATAAAAAAAAAGAATCAATAAATAAGATAGCATAAAAATTAAAAAGCTGCACAGCAAAGGAAACAACAAATTGAAGAGACCATCAACAATATGGGAGAAAATTTTTTCCAGCTACTCCTTCCACAAAAGACCAATATCCTAAATATACAAAGAACTAAAAAAAAAAACCCTCAGCATTTAAAAAGTAACCAAATCAACAAGTGGACAAATTAGTTGAACAGACACTTCTCAGAAATAGAAGTATGCATGAATAATTACATGAAAAAAAACTGTTCCATGGCTTTAGGCATCAGGGAAATGCATGTAAAAATCTACAATGATATTCCACCACTCTCCCGTTATAATGGCAATCATCAAGAATACAAATAAACCCTAAGGAAAGGACCTCTTGCACACTGTTGGTTAGAATGTAAATTAGTTTAGTCACTATGAAAATCAGTATGAATAGTCCTCAAGAAGCGTAAAATGGAACTAGCACATAATCCAGCTATGCCATTCTTCAGCATTTATCAAAAAGAATTAAGGTCATTATACTAAAAAAATACATGCATATACATGTTTATCAGAAAAATTCAGAGTTAACAAGTTGTGGAATCAGTTTAGGTTTCCATTAACAGATGAATGGACTCCCTCTTTCCTCTCCCTTTCAAAGTACTCACTGAAAAGGTGATATATATACACAATGGAACTTTATTCAGTCATAAAGAAGAATGAAATTATGTCATTTGCATGAAAATGGAATGAACTGGAGTCCATAATTTTGAATGATGCAAGTGAGTTAGACAAATGTTATGCTAACGCTCATATGGTAAAGCCCAAAAGGAAGAAAAAAAAAAAGTCAAAATAAAATGTGGTGGGGGTATGCTGTGAAAATTGAAGGGAGACAAGCAAGGTAGAGGAAGGGCATCAGAGAGATGGGTGGAGAAGTACTGTAGAATAAGATCAATCAGATTATGTTTTTATTTTTATGTATGCATGAATATGCCAAATAAGACCCACCATTTGGTATATTTAATGTGTATCAATTAAAAAATTATGCTAAAATTAGATAATCTGGTTATCCCAGTTAATAACATTCCTAGCTATTACCTTTAGGTCTAAATTAAAAATTTAATAATAAGAAGAAATATCCAAGCAGTAGTTTCACCTGTTTATACAAATTTTTAATCAGAAACATAAGTTCTCAAGAAAAACCATGAAGTGTAAGTCCTTTATGCTTTTTTTTTTCTGAACTGATACATACAAATCAATAATGCCATTTAAGTCCTAACATGTATTATCTTACCTTTAATTTTGAGAAGCAGTTAAAAGAGTATAGTCATTTAGATTAAAACAATTCCAGAACATAGTGTAGGATGTGAAGTTATTAGTAATAGTTACAGTGTATTTTGTAGATTCCTTCCTCCTATTCAGTCTTCTTCTTTCCCTTTTTGGTTCATTTACTCATATCATAATAATAGAAAATAATATCCTAGAAAACTTGCCACCCTTTGTGGTAGGATATTTTTGCTTTGCAGACTTCTTTTATCTTCAGTGCATAAAAATGAAGAGCATCACAGTTTTCTGGTTCCCAGAAGTACCTTTTAACTTTTTATTAGGAGATATTTGTTTCTGTATTGAAGTTTAATTGATCCCAAGTCAGCATTTAGAACTTCAGGACACTTGTTGCCATTACCAATAATATTTTCACACATGGAAAGGTCTAAAGTATTTTCATAGTAAAACTCAGAAACTGTTCTGTTGATAGATTTTATTTGGATGATAAAAGCAATATATAGAATTAAGAAAAATCAGAGGAGGAGGTAGTGGGTAACACATTCTAGTCAGACTAATAGGATATTGTGTGTTTATTTTTCCTTTCCAATGCACTAAGTGCTGTCCTCTGTCACTTTAACTCGAAAACCACTCAGTGAGAGGGTCCAAGCAAAAGCCCATATTTACAGGAACCCTACAGAGAGATTCCGCTCCCTCCTGCCTGGGCTGACTCTTAGAAGTAATGAACCTCTTCACATCTCTCTTAATATTTTTTACATTGATAAACTTAACATTTTCAAACTCCATTTATTTCTTTTGATGAAATGGTTTGTGATGATTTCTTTTGGTATTCGTCTTTACGTTGTCCACTAAACATCCACTCAAAGGACATGGATTGTTGGCATGGAACCCTGAGCAATTTGACAAGACCAAGTCCCTTAAATTCTTCCTCTTTCCTCTCTCTTTCAAAGTACTCACTGGCCCTGTACTTGTGCATCAAGGGGATTTATTTTCTTTTGAGTAGCACCAATTATTTATTTCAAAAATATATGCTAGTAAGGTAATCTTATTTTCATTGTTTCTAAGGTGATTTTATTGGGGTTCTCTTTTCTACTCATGCACTTATATGATTTTCTTCTTATTCTTATTTGTTCTCAAAATTTTCTAATTTGTTCTTCATAGTCTATTATGCAGAGAAAATAGTGATGCTTTTCTCCTTTTAGTTCTTCTTTATTTCTCTGAATCTGCTTGTGTTGACAGCCAATATTTCCTTAGTTTTTGCACTGGTCATAGGCGGTAACCAGAAAAAAAAAAAGAAAATTCAAAATTCAGAGCATATGAACTCAAATCTGTGACTCAGATAATATAACTTATTTATTAGGGCCGTTGATTGTCTTAATATATACTATTCCTCCAAACTTAGCATCCAAACTGAAATATTTAAAGTAGCCACAATTCACACTGAGTTCACATTCTCAAATGACGGAGCATGTGAAGAAGTTCTAACAACAGTGAGAATCAAGAGAGATGAGTATAGTATAGTCGAAAAAACAGATGGAGATTCAGAGGAAACCTATGCCTGGCCAAGACTCTAGAACAACAAACCAAGTACACCCCTGCTGGTCTTTTTTCTGCCTCATGCTATATAGTAAGGGGGTGTTTCACTTTAATTTGAAGTTCTGCGAAATGTAAGGAGTCATAAGAGATGATGGTTTTAATGTTTATGTGTGTGTTCTCTTCCCATCTTTATTCAAAGAGGATAGTTAACTGAACTCATGTTGAAGACTGATCCATGCTTGGGACAGTATAGGGTACGGGCAGCCCCTCTTATCTGGAGTTTCAGAACTAGCGTTTGATAATTAATAAAAACTTTGATTAAAATAAAAAGTATTTAAACTACATGTCATAATTCTTGGATAAACCACACCAACAAATGCATTACTGATGCCTTATTGTTTATTACTTTTCTTAACATATTGGTGAAGTTATTCCAGTGTAGAATCCTTGATGTTAATCATATTCTCAATATTATAGATTGTATTTAGTAATTTGCTGTTTTGAGATTTTTCAGAGAGGTTTTATGTGTCTTCATAAAAAAAAAATCCTCTTCTTTCCTATTCACATTTTTTTTTAAATTACAGTTGCTCCCTCCCTTGTCCATAGAGGGTATGTTACAAGACTCTCATTAGATACCTGAAACCATGGACAGTATTGATCCCATGTATCATGATTTGTTCCTATTCAAACATACTTTTGATAAAACTTAATTTACAATTTAGGTGCCATAAGATATTAACAACAATAACAAATAATAAAATGGAGCAGTTACAATAATTACTATAATAAACACTATTTAAGATTCATGAATTATTTATTTCTGGAATTTTCCATTTATGTTTTGAGATTGCAAGTGTCTATGGGTAACCAAAATAATAAATATAAAAATGAATGGAGAGGCTACTGAACATTTAATTAAATTAAATTATCTTGTTAGAATAACAACACGAGATATTAAGATTTAAAAAAAAGAAAAAGAAAACAGGACAGACTGGTAAAAACAGAACTAACTCTTGGTAGTGGACAGTTTAGCTGGCAAGAACAAAGGAGAGTGGACCTGGCCAAGAATACTCCAGTGTGTGGAAAAGTGGAGAGCACCAGGGTTTGGGGGTGCAACAGATTTCTAACAGAACAGTGAAATTTGATTCTTTGTAATTTTTTGACAACTTTTTTGGGAGGGTTGGCCCAGGGTTGTTCAACCACAGAGCCAAATTCCCCAGACCTTTTTATATTTTTATTTTTATTTTTATTTTGAGACAGAATCTTGCTAAATTTGCCTAGGGCCTCACTAAATTGCTGTTAACCTTGAATTTGCAATCTTCCTGCCTCAGCCTCCAGAATTGTTGGGATTACTGTTGTGTAGCACTGTGCCTAAATCCTAACTTATCATTTTAAGTGGAAACTTTATAATTTTTTTAACCCCTGAAGTAGCTTATTTGCAATCTGAGTCATAAGGGGTCCCATTTACAATTGGCTTGGAAGCGCAAGTGTTTTCTCACATCATACAAAACAAATGATTGCCTTTTTTTTTTTTTTTTTTTTTTTTTGCCTGAGGTGTGTTCGCATTGCCAGCTGCTAAACAAAGGCACCCACTAGGGTTGTTTTCATGCTGACTGGTGAAAACATGTATTTGAGGTAGAAAAACTTTTTCCTATTCTAATGCTCAACACAACACTCCATCTCCTGTTTTTTTGATATGTATGGGGATTTCTTCTCACTGGAGACACCAACTGGGTCTTCTATAATTTAACTAAATTCTCATGCTAACCTGAGTCATGTGGATGCCACAAGTTAAATGCTGTCAAAACCTCTTCAGACACCAACTGCAAGCAATAAATTGTACTGTTACCTGGCTATAAATCAAGGTTTCCACTACCCCTCCTTGGTTTTGATTAACTTAATAAGAAGGCTCACAGAACTCAATGAGACACTCATGTTTATCAGTTTGTTATAAAGGATATTAAAAAAGGATACAGATGTGTAGCCAGATGAAGAGACGATTTGGGTGAGGTATGAGAGAAGGGGCTTGAAGCTTCCTTGCTCTCTCTGGTGCACCACTGTCCAGGACCTTCAGCAACCTGTAACCTGTCCTTTGAGGTTTCTTTGGAGGCTTCATTATACAAACGTAATTGATTACATCACAGGCCATTGGTGGTCAACTCAATCTTCAGCTCCTCCCTGAACGTTGGAAAGTGGTGCAGAAAGTTCCAAACCTCTAATCACATTTAATTGGTTTCCCTGGCAACTAGCTCTCATCCTAAGGCTAGCAGGAGCCCACCAAGAATACCTTAGGACAAAAGACTCAGGAAATTATAAGGGTTTTAGGAATTTTGTGTCAGATGCTCCTATCACTGAAGAAATTACAGAGGTATTTAGAGCTTTTGTCCGTGTCAAAAACCAAAGGTGAGAACAAAAGATTCTCTTAACCAACCTTTTCTTTTTTTTTTCTTTTTTTCTTTTTTTTTATTGATTATTCAAAACATTATAAAGCTCTTGACATATCATATTTCATACATAAGATTCAAAATGGTTATGAACTCCCAATTAACCACCCTTTTCTACAAGGGTTTTGGGTCATAGGAATCAAGTGTGTGTGTGTGTGTGTGTGTGTGTGTGTGTGTGTGTGTGTTGTGGGTTGTGTACTTTTTCTATATCAAGATGGAAGTATCCTGAATGATAATGATTTATAATTTTAGGTGTTTTAATTATGCAAAATTTTTAAAAACATTCATATAAAAACAGTATTTAAACTCAACAGAAAGACCTGGTGTCCAAGTGGAATATTTATTTACTGATCTAAAGGTAGTTAACAGTTTGGTTTTTTCTATCCTTATGCAATGTACTCTTCTTTTAGGTTAAGCATTGATGATATGTGTATATCTTACTTACAGTAATAGCAAATTGCCTGTTATATTTTTGGTAATTCTAATGATGGAACATATACTAAAACTCATCCTATCTTGAAGATTATTGTATTACTTTATCTGATACTTTATTATGTATGGGGTAATACACAACCTCAAACTTAAAAAAGAAACATTAATACTTTAAAAAAATCTCCATTTCCTGGCATTTAGTAGTCTATTTAAACAAATTGCCTGGATTTTGTACATATTTTAAAAATATATTCATATGCATCATGATTGCTATGGAGTTACAATTATTATATGAATACTATATAGTTGCATAATGCTCTAATGTAACATTCTATTTAAATTCATATTTTTTTAAACAAATAGTAGCTTACAAAATACTTTTTATGAAGAAAAGAAGCAAATAACCACTGAGTGTTTGATTATAACTTGACTTTCCTCCAAAGAATAAATTCTGAATCAGGCATTTCTTTTCCTTTCTTATTGGTCTTCAACTGACAGTGATTCCTGGAATTTCTTGAAAAAGAAATACTTCTCTTTCAATTCCTAAGTATTAAAAAATTTAAAAACCCGAATTTAAAAACCTTTTCCATATAAAATTAGAAAGTATAGTTTCATTTTACATATTATTTCTGTGTGTGTGTGTGTGTATGTATTTTGGTTAATTATTTATTTCAGCTCTGGGGAATGAACCCAGGGTGCTCGACTACTTAGCAACAACTCAGTCTATTTAGCATTTTCTAAAAAACTTTGATACAGCAGCTTCCTAAATTGCCTCGGCTGCCCTTGAATTTGCAATCCTCCTGCCTCTGCTTCCCAAGTGCCTGCGATTACAGGTGTGTAGCACCACACACAGATATTGGAATTATTTGTAGTCACACCAACTACCTGTCAGACATACACTTAACTGTACTGAATATATCCCAACTTTCAGCAACAATGTCAAGTTAGAGAAAAACAGAACTATTCATAAAATTAGTTACTTATTTCACTTTTTTCCTAAATTTGAATGAATAATTTTATGTTAGTATGTAAGTATTTTTGAAATGCTTATGTACAATATCTGATATCAGTGAACAAGGCTAGGAAATTTCTTTTGTAGGTAGGTACCTGTACTTGCATCGGAGGGCCATATTAAGTCATTATCCTTAAGAATAGAGTTCTAAATGAGAGGAACTAAAGACTCCTCCTCCCACCCCTTAGCATATCATGTGCCAGCACTGACCTGAGGATGCACCTCTTTATTTCGAGGCACATAATTATTATCAGTCTGAGCAAGATATCTTCCCATTTAATATGAAATTGTTACCTGTTCCCAACTTTCTTCCCACTCCTCTTACCTTTATAGGAAACCAGTCTAGCACAGTTGACCTGTGCCCTTTTATTTCACCTTCCCTGTGTTTATGTGGACTATCAAATTATTGGAAAACACATGATTTTATATTTCAATATGTTTTAAAATGCACATGTGTGCCATTGTGTGCATTTCATTCTACACTTTTTCACATATTCTTATGTTTTTTAGATATCCAAATGTAAGTTCAGGGCAAGATTTCATGTCTTTTTTTCTTTAAAGAGAGAGTGAGAGAGGGGGAGAGAGAGAGAGAGAGAGAATTTTAATATTTATTTTTTAGTTATCGGCAGACACAACATCTTTGTTTTTTTGTATGTGGTGCTGAGGATCGAACCCGGGCCGCGAGCATGCCAGGCGAGCGTGCTACCACTTGAGCCACATCCCCAGCCCCAAGATTTCATGTCTTTAGAGAATATTGGTTCTTGTGCAAGAGCTCTTAAATATATACATGCACACACACACACACACTCACACACACACACACACATGCCATGCACACAAAACCATTCTATATTTTAATTCTCTCTTTCTCTGGGGATATCTACTTATTCTGTTCCTTTTTGCAAATATAAAATATATTTTCAAATAATTATGTGTATGCATTTCTCTATAAACATCTATGCAAAAATTTTTTGAGAAGAAATGCCCAGAAATGAGAATGCTTAATTTTGTTAATAACTAACAGATGGGAATGACTGTACCAGTTTATACTCCCACCATCAACAGCAGAATATTTTACCAGTACTTGATATTGTCTGATATTTTTGTTTTGTCATTCTATTGACTATATGTTAGTATCTCCTTATAATTTATAGTGATTACCATTTAATTTTCTCTGACTTAATTTTTAATATCCTTTCTTTTTACTCCATTTTTAAAAATTGATTTTCTCAAAAGTTAGGTGTGTGGGTAAGTATATGCATGTGTGTGTGTGTGAATAATTTACAAAATAATAACCCTTTTACATTTCATATCAGTAGTTCTCAATTAAAACTACAGTTTGCAAAGGTAGGGGGTCCCAAGGACCCACTCAAGAGGTTCACAAATCATTGCTATTTCCATAATATTTCTAAGGCTGTTTTTGCCATTTTCACTGTGCTAACATTTGTACTGATGCCATCAGCAATGATGAATAAAACTGCTTATGTCTTAGTATCTGAATGGTGGCACCAAACCATACTAGTTATTGAATTGTGTCTATCATGTCCATGTGGGAGTGAAGAAAAGAATACCCAATTTGTTTAAGAATGCCCTTGATGAAGCAGTAATGATAGTTAATGTTATTAAATGCCAGTCCTTATTAGGTCTTTCATATTCTGTGTGATGAAAGGGGAATTATGCATAAAGCACTTCTGCTGAGTGTGTGATGATCATCCTCAGGAAAAGCTATTGCAACATTGTGTGAACTTTACTATGAAAGCCCCCTCTTCTTTTTTGCAGCATCATGTGTATTTCAAAGAGTAAATGACAGGGGCTGGGTTGTGGCTTAGTGGTAGAGCACTTGTGTAGCATGTGTGAGGCACTGGGTTCTATTCTCAGCACCACATAAAAATAAATAAATAAATAAAGGCATTAAATAATTAAGAAACAAACTTTTCAAGTTTTGGTATGGTAACAAAGAATATCCATATTTATCTAGAAATAATATTAAAACACCCATACTTTTCCTGCTACAAATCTGTGTAAAGTTAGATTCTTTTCAGCAAATAAAAGTGTATTCACTACAGAATTAAACATGAGAACCTGTCTTTTCCTAAACCATATATGAATGAGATGTGCAGAAATGTAAAAAATAGCCTTTCCTTCTCAGTAAGTTTTTGTTTTCTAACAATAGAATTTTATAGAAATTGGCTGTATATGATAACTTTTAATTGGTTTATTATTTTGAAATGGATTAATAAATATTTCTAAAATTTATTAGTTTCAATTTCTAAATCAGAAAACATTTATATATATCATGTGAATATATAATACCTATGGTAAATATCTCACAATATCATGTATGTATACATATTTGCTCTGGGGACTTTTAATAATTTTTCAGAAGGGAAGGAGTTCTGTGTCCAAAGTTTAAGAAAAATGATTTCCTAAATAATAAGCCCATGCCAATTTTTGATGTTGCAAATACCTTCCCCCAGGAGTTACTGTCCTATAAACTTGACCTGTGATGTTCTTGGTCAAGTAGGGAATCTTATTATTTCAATTTTAGGGAAGTATATGAAACACTGTCCTGCA
Organism: Callospermophilus lateralis; assembly: GCF_048772815.1. Taxonomy (NCBI): domain Eukaryota; kingdom Metazoa; phylum Chordata; class Mammalia; order Rodentia; family Sciuridae; genus Callospermophilus; species Callospermophilus lateralis. The sequence continues at coordinate 995,645 of NW_027512606.1, forward strand.
CTGTAGTCTCATTGCTCTTATTAGTGTGCTAGGGTCTATTGGTCTCTTTCTTCCATCCCTTCCTCACTCTCTCCCTGCATTGTTCTTGCTCTTGTGTTTCATAACTGAATAATATCTATTTTCTGGACTTTCCCATATTGCAATGACTTACATCTCTATTAATAACATTGTAAATTGTTTAAATTGTGTTGTATTACATGAAGTGTTACAGAACCAACTGGGAACCTGTGCCAACTTAGGTAGCTATGATTATACTTGTAGGTTGCATTCCTACAATAGAGTTGCAGAGTTAAAGAGAATGCATGCTTTTCGTTTTGCTTCATGTAACCAAATGTGCTTCCTAATGACTGTGTCATTTATACTGTCAGAAAAATTCATTAAGTGCACTTGTTTATCTACATTCTTGCTAACACTGGGTAATCAAACTTTCTAATCTTTTCTTTGGATAGATGAATTATAATATTTATCATAATTCAATTCAGATTCAATAGATTAAATTTAACTTATATTATGAAGGAGATCATGTTTCTTTCATGTGTATATGTATTTCATTTAATGTCACCTAATGAAATTCTTTGCCCATTACCTTATTGAGTTATTTTTGTTTCATCTATTGAAATATAAAGTTACTAATTTACTGAATTAATCAATTCTTTGTTATGATTTATGAAAGATTAATCCTCATTATTACTTGTATATTGATTTTATTTAGCTTTTATCTTGAAGGAATTTTTTAGTTTAATGTAACAACATTTTTAAATTTTGTGTCATGAATAGAAAACCATTTTTACCTTAGAGATTTAAAATCCCATATTTTCCTCTGATAATTTTGTGGTTTCTTTATTTTCATTTTTTTCCACCTAAGTGTTCAATTTAACTGGAATTTATTCTGGGACGAGGGAACAGATATTATCTAAATTTTGTTTAAGACATCTACCTATTTCTCCCAACCCAGATGTTTAATACTCTTTATTTTCTACATTGATTTTAAAGTCACTTATTTAATATATAAAATTTCTTTACATTTTGTGATCTATTTATTGACTTTCTCTTCTGTTCATCTATCTCTACATATGTCAATATTCCACTATTTTAATTATTTATATTATTTTGTCAGTTGTTACTTGCTGGAATACATTATATTTTAATCTATATTAAGCCAAATTTCAGAACTTTAACTCCTGATATAAATTGTTCTATCATCTGCCAATATGGACAATTTCAGTATCATCTTCTTTCTTTCTGGAAAAGGTCCTCTATGCTGTCTTGCTGCTCCCTGGTTTGTTCTCCAGCTATGTCTTTTTGCTCTTTTGCTGCTAAACTACCTCATAAGAAGCTTTATTTAAGCAACCATATTTTTCATTCTTAATATCTTCAGTTAGTTCTCATTTATATAATTGTTCTTCTCTTATGCTTCAAAATCTTTTTTTTTCTTTTTAAGAATTTATTATGTTGTTTGTTGTTTTAAGGTTTTAACCTGGCAGATCCATTAAATTAGGCTTTCCTAGGGTTAGTCCTGTGTTGTTGTTGTTGTTTTCCCCCTTTTGATCATGGGACTTGCGTTCTTCCAGGAGTTTGATATTGATGTCTTGGCTAGTGGTATACCTAAAACGGAGGTAAAACTCATACCCTAGCTTGAGCTACTGCAGGTAGATTATTTGGCATTGAGAGTTCTCACAGCCAAACTAGATTCTACAGGTAGTCCTGTACACAGCTAGAAGTTACAAGAACCTCTATCACTGTTTCACCTCCCAGGTCCATAAAGTAAGGATGTGGGATGAAAAGGGTAGAACTAGTGGATCTCCTGGTAACTACAGGCTTCCATTCCAGCCTGGCTCCATGTTTTACCACTTTTTCATACTGTTTGCAACTGAGTACAGCCCAGATAGGCAAAGTGAGAATGAGAAAAAGTGCATCTAGGAAATTCTCAAGTCTAATTTCCATGATCAACCTTTAGAGTTTGCCTTCATAGACTCCAAATACACTGATGTGCACTGGGGATCTAAAGAGCCCCTGTTACATGAAATGTTTCTCATAATTTGGGGTGTGTGTGTGTATGTGTGTGTGTGTACTCACATGCATGTGTGTGGTACACTTCAATAAAGCCCAAAAGCTTCTCAGCAACTTCTTGTATTGGAGTGTCCTTAGTGCTAGGATTCTTGGGAGCAGGCACACTGGTCCATGTTACTTGCTATTTGGTCATGAACCTATTAGTTTTCCCTTCTCTTAACTATTTTTAAGATAATGGTCAGATTTATACACATACTTGATTACTGTAGCCCTATATAACCATAATGAATATCAGTATGTAGCTCTGGAATTTTTTTTACAAATTTCTGTTTATATCATTATTATGATTATAAAACCTTATGGATAAACCTTTCCAGAATGTTTCTTATCACTACAAATAAAAAACACGGCCTTGGAGGCTAAAGCAGGAGGATCACAAATTCAAAGCCAGCCTCTGCAACTTAATGAGACCTTGTCTCAAAAATAAATAAATATAAAGGGTTAGGTATGTGGCTCAGTGGTAAAGAACCACTGGAATCACTGCTTGATTAATTAAAACAACAATAACAACATGCTGAACATCAAACCAAAAATTGAATGTTCTAAGAGTTTGGGGGAAGGCAGATACTGTTAAATTTTTCCATGTGTATATCATATAATCTTCACATATAATAATTTTATTAAAACCTTCTTATGAGGAAATTAAACTTCAAGAGGTATAGGCATATTGACCAAGATTACTTGGGTAGGAAGTGCCAAAACCGATCGGAAATACCCAGTCCTTTCTGTTTCTGCCTGGCCTAAGCAAAGGTTTAAGGCATGCTAGATCTAAATGATTCTTCTTCATATCCATAAAGGGATAAAAAATATTTTAGGAATCATTTTAAGGTTACATAGTGTACCTACCATCCAGTATAACAATAATTTCTTTGAAATGAGGTATATAAGTGAAAGTATTTTATTTTATATCCAAGATCCATCCACTGAGTAATATAGGCATTTCCAGTGCAGTTTCCAGTAAACCTTTAACATAGTGTCTCATACAGTTCAGTTAAGTAGACTAAACCTAAGATTACCTTTAGCCATTGTTATTATGTGAGCAATCAAAAACGATGTTGGAATATAATGAAAGGAGATCACTTACAGGAGGTGGTTGAAGTGGAGATGTTTCTAAAATCATGTTATAACCTTCCTCTAAGGCCTAGTTTATTTTTTAAAGCAACTTAGATTTCTGACATTAAACTTAAGTATGATTATGAAGGTGAAATTCTATCCTCTTTATTTAAATTCTTTATTATCCAGGCTTAATGGTGCTGGATGCATAAGAAGTCAATAGTCCAAAACCTAGTAATTACTAAAACTTAGTGATCCCAAAATCTGTATTTTGTGAATCAATTTTTTGTTTTTATTTTGTGTTTAATGAAAATAGTGCTGATATTTAATTACAAATTCTTAAAGTAGAGACAACTCAAATTGGGTAATGCTTTACTACCTGAAGTTTCTAAAATGTGTACTTGGTACTTCTAAGTATTAGAGCAAATATGAATCTTTTAAGATATAATTTCTAATGACATAGAGAAAAACATGAAATCAGGTTTTGATTTTTTATTGTTATATTTTTACAGTCTAAGCTTTAGAAAATTAGTGTATAGCTAATCAACCAAAATCTAGCAAAGATAATTTGGCTGTCTACAAGTGGTATAAACAAGATAATTGAAATGAGATAAAAGATAATTGAAAAAGGAATGTTCAGCAATGTGAAATATGGAACTTGGCTTCCAAAATAGGAGGAAATGTGATTCAGAGTGCCCATTGCTTGTGTTGTACATGTTGGGAAGGTTTAGGTTCTGAAGAGTCTCAGATTCAAAAGAAAAATAACATCACTCATAAGACACTGAGAGAATGTTGCTCTTCCAAAGCAACGTGCTACTTTACCTAACTCACTAAAACAAGTGTCTCTCAGAGGTTCCCTTTTCCAAATTTCACACATAAAACTCCAAAATCAGCTGTTAGCTGAGATAAATGCAGATAAATATTAAATTAGTAATATATACCTTAATGAAGAATATACTCTTTTTGAGCTTCCAAAAAAGAATGGGACTTAAAATATATTCATGTCTATAAACATTTTGATATCTGAACATTGAAGTGAGAAAATTGAACCTGAGTATCTGAGTCAATGCACACAGCATTTTTGGAGAAAAAAAGAGACAAATACCCAGAATTTTAAATATGAAATCTCTGTTTTAAAAGGTTGTTTATAAGATCTGTGTTGAAAGCATGAATGGAGTAAACTCAGCTTAGCAGTTGAGAGGCTGGGACTCTAACTCATCATGATCAGACTTTGTCCAAGAGTAGAACTGAAAACTTCCTTGTGAACAGCAGTTGGGAAGGACCTCAAGACATCTAGAAGGAGAAGGTGGGGCTTTAGAACACTCAGAAACAGTGACTAGAGAGAGACTGTCTCATCATGTGCATTCATATGCTGATTCTTGAAGTCAGATCATGGAGTGGAAAACCTTGGTCACTTACATGAACCTAAGGATTTTCCTGTTTTAAAATTTTTTCTTTCTCAGAAAATAGTCTCTGAATTATTAAAAATACAGTGTAAACTACTGAAATTTTCCTGGTTTATGTTGGTCAAAAGGGATGCTTCATAAAAATTTATCAGTGGGCTGGGGATGTGGCTCAAGCGGTAGCATTCTCGCCTGGCATGCATGCGGCCCGGATTCGATCCTCAGCACCACATACAAACAAAGATGTTGTGTCCCCTGAGAACTGAAAACTAAATATTAAAAAATTCTCTCTCTCTCTCTCTCTCGCTCTCTCTCTCTCTCTCTCTCTCTCTAAAAAAAAAGAATTTATCAAGAATATTAAAACAGGACTGTTTTACTGTTTACATTTTAGAATGTATAAATGCACTCTAAAGTGAATTAAACAAAATTTGATGTTTACTCTATGTAAATAAAATATTTTGCATTATATTATTTAATTATTTTATTTTAACTATCAGAAAGAGATCCTTATTTAAATATTAAAAGAACATTAACATTTTTATTAGTTACTTATTTCTCCTGCTGTAAACTGTTAAAAATTGACTTGGAATGGATAGAAAATGCCAATTAGGAAGTCTCCATATAATAAAATTAAGAAAAAAGCAAGTATTTGATGAAAAATCATAGTTCCCTCATGACCATTTGTACAACCCACAACAGATTTACCCTGTAGCAATGCAAAGGCCAAAGATACTTGGGTTTGGTTTCATCATCATTATTGCTTTTACCTTTCCTTATTCTAGTACTCAAAGATCTTAGTGAGATTTGAATGTTTTATTTTAAATGAATATTTCTCAAAACTTAAGTCAGTTGAGACACTTTAGCAGTAATGATTCTGATATTTTGACAAGAAAATATTCCCATTTTTCAGTTTGCTAAGACACACCTGCACATTAGAACCAACCAAAAGTTTTCTATCTTTTATTTATGGGCACATTATACTTTTTGAAGCCTGCTCACATGCATTGTTTTGCTTTTTAAAAAAATATTATTCCATTATAGAAAGCAATTATGAAGTTAAACTTAATATGTGCCTATTTTATATGTTTATCTGAAAAAAATTAAGATAAATATTAGTTTTTCATAAGTTTATAAATCTATACGGATAAATAAAAATGTTCCATTCCCAAAATATGAATAGCCTGGAAGCAATGAGATTATTGTTGACTTTTTTGTTTCCTCAGATAAATTTGCAAAGAAAAATGAGAGTTACTGGTGTGATTACCCAAGGGGCCAAGAGGATTGGGAGCCCAGAGTATATAAAATCCTACAAAATTGCCTACAGTAATGATGGAAAGACTTGGACAATGTACAAAGTGAAAGGCTCCAATGAAGACATGGTAAGACTGACTCCTTAACCCACATAAGTAAAATTAAAATGCTATTTTCTATCACTGATGATTATATCACAAATGAGCCTTCAGGAGAAGCCTATGTTGAAAATGTTTCTGGTGATTTTTGCTTTTAATTAGGCTAGTGAAGTGAAAAGAGCAGGAGTTTCTTCAAGTTATAAACTTACAAAGTTGTTATTTAAGATGTTCTTAGATTTTAACTAGAGTTCCAACCAATACTTTTTGCAAAGTTAGCAAAGCTTTTACTTTCCCAGAAGTCAACTTTCAATTTCATCATTACTGATTTTACAGACAGTATGCATCTTTAATCAAATAACTGTGGATCAAATCTACTACTTTAAAAATATTCTACAGGAAATGGATATAATATGCAATATAATATGATATTCAGAATTTTGAAATTAATTGTTTCTCAAAAATTTTAAAATTAGAGATATCAGAACTGCAAATCATCCCATTTTAAAATCATGCATTAGATTAAAATCTAAGAAATTTTTTGAAATTTTTTTAAAGTTACCCTCTCAAGTGAATTTAAGTAAGATTTTCTGTTTGCCAGGTTATATAAAATGTATACTAAAAAAAATGAGATATAAAGGAATTACTTGATTTTTAAAAGGAAAGTAGCTTTTACTGGAGAATACATATAAGGAATTGTCAGCCTCTTTGCCGTGATCTGGGACTTGTTGATAAAGGTAATCTTTATCAGTCAAACCCTAAGCATCATAAATCTGATTATAGCACTAGAAAGACAAAGTAATCAGGAAGCACTACTGGAAACTAGTCTTTACTCCAAAAAAATGTACTGAGTTGCAAAATGAACAGACAGACCCAGATTAAGTTGAATGATTGAAGGTGCCATTTCTCAAAAAAGAGAGAAGTAGTCTCCCAGTTCTAAGGGCTGGCCTTAATATTGATAAGACCATCCTAAGAAAGTATGCCATAGGCCACAGTGGTTTATAGCTTTAATTAGTTTTTTATCTATGGGATTTATATTCACTACTGATGGTAAGGTACTTCTTAAATGCTCCAGGCCCAAAAATATTTAATATAATCTTTTAAGAATTATGTGCAATGAGGGTAAAGGTCAGCATATGAAAATAAGTAAAGAAGCTACTGCATTTAATAAGTTAAAATTCTGTATTATGTCTTTGCCCAGGTGTTCCGTGGAAATGTTGATAACAACACACCCTATGCTAACTCGTTCACACCCCCCATGAAAGCTCAGTATGTAAGACTCTATCCCCAAGTTTGTCGAAGGCACTGCACTCTGCGAATGGAACTTCTTGGCTGTGAACTATCTGGTGAGTCTCATATTGTCTCTTTCTGTACTGTCTTTAAAGAAAATAAAAAGCACATTTGTATGTAGTCTGCTACTAACCTATAGCTTTCCAAATACCCATGGAAATTAATTTCTGCTTCAAAATGTCCAGGGCATGTTTCAATCAGCTTGCCACTTATGCATAAAATAAACAAGTTCAAAAGCATGTTACAGAATAGAATTAGTATAGAAATAGTAATGTATTTTGTGGAGTGGCCAAATAAAGTACAAATAATCCTCATGGGAAACTTGTCAAATTTGGATGTATCTCATTGTTTTGGGTAGAAACGGTGATTTATGTTTTGTGACAGGAGTTCAGCATAAAATGGAATCTGTGTGACCTCATAAATTGCAGTTAAGTATATGATATATGGTACAGGAAAGTAAGCTTTGTCGTTGTCTACCTACCATAAGAACTTGGTGCTTTTTTCTTCTTTTAGATTTTATGAAACATGTAAATTTATCATTCCTCCCTAGGGAACAGTACTTCAATACCAAGATTGCTACTATAAATTTATTCTGGGATCATTCTTAGGTAGCAACCTGATTATTGTACAAATAGTGGTTATCCAGCTCGAGAATAATCTATCAAAGGACTCAGAGTTAAGTAATTCTTGTCCTCTGGGAACATCCATACTAGACGTAAAGATGAAGACTTAATGCGTAGATCTCACAGTGGTCCTATTTCATTATAGATAGATTCTGAACAAAATATAAAATCTTCTAGAGGTATTTCACTGTTATATATTTTTAGTGGTTGTTCTTATGTTTCTAGCCTCAAACTTTTCCCAACTTTGCCACAGAAGCACCAAATTATTTTGTTCAAGCAACTGAGAAGAAAATTCGAAGTTCTTGTGTGTTCACTTCTTAGCATAACCTCAAAAATATGGAAAAATATTTATCAACTTAAAACAATACCTTTTGAGAAAATAGGAAATTAAGTCCTTGGAAAGAGACAACTGTGCGGTTTGATTGATCTATTAAAGTGCATACTTTATATCCATTTCACTTTTTAGTCTTATTTGTGATACCAGAAAGGGAATGTTTTTATTTTATCTTGAGATGACATCTCTATAAGATTCCCAGGATGATGTCAAACTCACAATCTTCCTGCTTCAGCCTCCTCGGTAGCTGGGATTACAGGAGTAAGCCACCACTCCACGCTAGGGAATAATTTTTAAACAAATAAAAAGCAGCACTAAAATGTGAACAATTTTTAATTAGCCCATTGCATTTAAAGAAATTAGATTGATTAGTCTAGATGAGTGAATCTATTTTAAGAATTACATTTCATATTCTGTATCTGCATATTTTATGAAGCAACCAATACACAGCTTTAGTGCAATTAATTATTCTAACAGTTTTTTTTTCTTATTTGGTAATTTCAGTCAGTTTATTGGCTGTCAGTAAATCTTTGAATCATTGCTGTGTAGTGTTTGTGTTGCATGTCACTATATCACCAGAGGCCAGTGCCATCCCTAAGCCATTCATCATAAAGTAATCAGGGGGAAGCCTCAATATGATGAGGTTCACTATAAGCCCTGTGATTTTTAGTTGCTCAACATCACCTTCCCCAATTTTTCAGTCTTCTGATTCATGAGGATCAGTCTCTAGTACATGGCATGGATACATCCTTAAGGTGTAAATATATTTTACTTTCAAGTTTGACAAGAGGTTACACCTGACACTTTACAGATTTTGTTTTCTGAAATAGAAGTAATGCTCTACTTTCCAACTCTTTAAATTGATTTTTAACTTGCATGCAGAGAATAATACCTCGCAGTAGTTGTTTTTAAAAACTAGAGCATTTTACTATAGAAATAACCAGTTTCTGTGTTAATACCTTAATTTGCTCAGCTGCTGTTCACACTGGCAAAAGAGTTAATTATTTTTATGTGCATGAAAATAATACAAAATGGGAATTTGTGATAGAGGGTATATTGGCAGAGAAGTTAGCTGTAATACTTGGAAACATACACATAAAAACCCAAACTATTTTCGTTAGTGGAATGCAATGCTGTAAATTCCTTTTGTTGTTGTTGTTGTTTTTTGCTTTTTTGCAATAAATTGTCATACAACCTTTAACCCTGTCAAGAAGATCAGTAGTTAATCTCTTTGTAGACCCTTGAAAATAACAACTTTTAAATTATCTGAAAGAGATATGACTTATGTGTTTGGAATAAAATAGACAAGACCATAATTAGAGGAATGAAACTCAACTACTTATTCTTTAAGCAAATAATTACTCAGCATTTCAGCCTGGCTAAGAACTATACAATATAATGAGTATGAATTTAATTTTATGACTAAGAAGAATTAGTCAAAGGCATTCTTTTTCTATATAATCCCTAAATTGGTATTCTATATAACAGAAGGGGAGAAAACAACTACTTTTCTTTTCCCTTGTATCTATGACAACTAACATTTTACAAAGACTTAGAAAATAGTGGTGGGGTGGGGGCGTGCGTAGAAATCTAACCAAAATCTTTATAGCAGACAATGCAAATTACTTTAGAACTAGATAAGCATTATGCCAACAGGGGTATTAAGACTTTATAAAAATTTTGAGAGTTGTTATGATATTTTTCTCACTCAAATTTTGCTTTTAGTTATTAGTGCTATCTTTACCATAGGACTCAGGATGTATTCCTCCTCAGCAAGACTCCTGTAAAGATAACAACCCTCCATGCCATTTTTTGTCATGGTGGGGAAGGATAGGCCATTCCTAGGCAGTGGAGGTCAAGACGAAATTGGAGGAGACCCAAGGAAGACAAGTGACCTAGATTGACCAAGACAGAAGACAGTTGGTTGTGCTTAAGAATTATCAATGAAGAATTCTAAACCAATCTCTCAGCGCCTAGACATAAAATGGCCTAGTTCTAGCAACTTCAGTCAGTCACAGGATCATCATTAGTACTCATTAATAAACTGATATTTGGAGACTTTTAACATTGTTTTTTGTTGGAATAAGTTTTATGGAAATAGTAAAAATAGCCAACCCTTACTAAATGCTAAGTGTGCCAGTAATGGTTATAAGTTTCATGTTTATTAACTAATTTCTTAGAACACTTCTTGATGTAGTTTCTATTATTATCACCATTTTATAGATGACAAAACTGAAAGCGACTAAATAATAAAAATACAAGACCACACAGCCAATAACTGGGGGACAGTAGAATATACGAAGAAGGTATCAGATTGAATAAGTCAGTTCTTTTATCTTTGCTTCCTTGGTCAAACTTACTTTGTGAATATGTTGGCTAAAATATATCAATTTGACTTAAGAAAGCCTCAGTCACTAGATAAAGATGATTGAATCATGCTTCCTATTACAAACTCTGTTAATAAAATTTTGTCAGTCATAGTTTGAGATTGGGAAATTATGTATGTTTGTATATATATATATATATATATATATATATATATATATATATATATATACACACACACATATATGTATATATATATATATACATATATGTATATACACAAAAACATTCTTAATTGGTGGAGAAACATAAATTTTGTACCATATCAATCTGGAAAATGTGGTAGATTTGAGAATCTTCCAAGAATATTCTAACAGTAAAATTTATTGGGTATGATTAAAATGTTAGCACTTATAAAAAGATGTGTCTAGTAATGGCTTTTTCTAGAATTTGCTTATCTTCTTTTGTTATCTCATTTACTAGTTTATATTCCATATTGTACAAGCTAAACATTGAGTAAACATGAGTTTCCTGTCTTGGGGTAGAAACCATATTGGTACAGTAAGAATCAGTGGTGACAATTAGGAAATATTTCTTAGACAACAAAATGCTGTCCAGTTCAGAATATAACAGTAGAACAGTTTGTGGAAATGATTTTGTACTGGGGGAATTTTCATTTGCAGTATTATGAAAACAAATAAAAGAAAACCAAATATACTTTATGAGAAAATGTCCCATTTTTAAAGACACAATGAAACTGTTGAAAACCAGGGAACAGTCACAAGGCTTCCAGTAATGAGACAGGAGAGAGCATTTCAGCATTGTTTTCATTTTGCAAAATCATCTATCACACAAAAGTAGTTCAAATTGTCTGTCTTATTTCCAATTTTTCCAAAATATATTCAGACAAAATAGCCTGAATTGGCTATCTTGTTTTTCTATTTTGTTCTAGATTTGTTTCTGATTATGGCCCATTTTTTTTTAATTTAGATGCTCTCTCTTTGGAGGAATGAATAGCATTATGTTTAATCTTCTCTTGCCTATCGAAAATGAGTGCAGAAAAGCTACAGGATAACAAATAATTTTTCTCACAGAGCCTTTATCATTTTCTTTCAGGCTGTTCTGAGCCTCTGGGGATGAAATCAGGACACATACAAGACTATCAGATCACTGCCTCCAGCATCTTCAGAACGCTCAACATGGACATGTTCACTTGGGAACCCAGGAAAGCTCGGCTGGACAAGCAAGGCAAAGTGAATGCCTGGACCTCTGGCCACAATGACCAGTCACAATGGTTACAGGTAACATTTTTAAGTTGTTTCACCACCTATGATTCACTGCCTTACAAGATTTGCTGTTGGTTAGGTGACTATTGAAGTCATCACATTCACACAATTTTAAGTTGCCTTTGTTTGACTTTGGCTTACCTAAATTGGTAAAACAAAAATTCCTTATAAAGTCATGTCCCTGGACCATTTTCACTCTGGTGTTGACTTATGGATGCTATCAGGTTGATATTGCAGACTGTAGCAGATGGCAGAGCTTCTGCATTAACTTGAATCTTTTTGAATGCTTTGTGTTAACACTGATTTTGAAAGTTTGATGGCAGGAATACAAAGGACATTGAAATCATGTCACTGACATGCAGTAGTCTCATAGTATCACTACTCATGACATATTAGCTTTTTACCTGTGACTGCTAGGCAGTGGAGCAATTTTATTATACTCACCTGACAGAACTTGCTTATAGAAGGAAAGCATAGATTCCACAGTCATTCTATCATTTGCACATGACATAAGTTGACAGTGCTTTTTAAAACAACCTTGAAATGCACTCATTTGTGGAGTAATTTTAAGTGTGCATGGAATTTTTTAATGTCTTCTGTGGCAAAGAGAGAGAGATCAATTTTATAATCACTTTTCTTGCTAGAACTGAGTTCAAATCTTATTTATTGTTATGCAATATGCATGAGTTCAAAATTTGTGATAATTATTGTATGCCTGGAAATTGTTAAATTTTTAAAAATAGCAAATACTACCCCTCTAAAAGTCTTTGCCAAATCTGAAACTAATTTAATCAGGCCACTTGAAATTTGCAATAGTCCCTTTTCAAGTCTTTTTACTTGGTTTTACTTTTTTTTAAGTGGAACAAGAAATATTCACTGTTTCCTTTCTTTCTCTTTATATTCTTCATGGATTTTTATTTATCTGCACTTATATCAAACCCTTATGTTAGCTATCACACATTGTGTATTATTATGCATTTATAACTGTTTTGAAAGTAGGAAGTATTTTTTGTCTTTCCAGCACCCAACCTGATATCTTTGTCTTGCATGTCACAGTGTTTATTAAATTAAGTCATTTGCTTCACAAATGTTTATTCATGATGCACCCAGGCAACACCAAATGATAAATAGTGAGGACACACAAGCCAGCAACAACTCTGTTCCTGCTCTTTAAATGTATTTCTTAAAATCTATCTTTCATTTGACTTATATGACACCAGACTTTGTTTTCCTCCTAGCTGATGTTTCCCAGTGTTCTTTGCAGGCCACGCTGTTACCCTCCTGCTGATGTCTCTTTCACTAACTCTATCAACTCAGATTAACATTTTTAGAAAATCCTGGCAATTTCAATTACTATACAGAGAATTCAAGTACTCTAAATCACTTCTTGTCATCCCCACTGTCATGTCATAATCTGTACAACCAACCTTTCACTTGGGTTTCTTCTAAAGTCTCTTAATCAGCTTTCTTGTTTCTGATGTGAGTCCTTTAAAAAAAATCTATTTCTGGAGCTGTAACTACTGTGTGTGTGTGTGTGTGTGTGTGTGTGTGTGTGTGTGTGTGTGTGATCTAATATGAAAATATTACTCTTATCCCCTTATTTAAAAATCTATCAAATACTTTCTTTCAGCCTCAGAATAAAGTAAAGATTCCTTAATGTAGTCTAAATGTCTTTGCATGACTTGGCCCCATTTAGTCTTTATGATAGTCTTTTAAATTCACTTTAGTTTCTCAAAGGAAACACTGTCTGTCTCTTCCCATTCTTTCATAAATCCTCTTCCTAGAGGAAAAGAATAGGGAGAGCACTTTGGATCTACCTTTCTCTGTGATGGTTTGGCTGCCAGCTGCATCCTACCCACATCTGATTTAGATCCCTTCTCATATACCATGGTCTCTCTTTATCCTTGTGGGTTATATTCCAAGATCCCCCGTGGATCTCTGAATCCATGGGTAATATTGAACCCTACATATACTGTCTTTATTTTCCTATGTGGGCTGTAGCATTGCCACTAATTACCAGAGTTAGTTTGTCCTTATGCCACAGTGCCACCTTTACATTATTACTCCCAAGCTTTGAGGTCAGTATTGAGTAAAATAAAGGTCACTTGAACACAATCATTTGAATATTGTGACAGTCACTCTATAACCAAGATGGCTGCTAATGGATCTGTGGGCAGGTAGGGGTTGGAAACACTGGACAAGGAGATGACTCACATCCTGAGCAGGACAGGACTGAACAGCATAGTATTTCATCACAGTACACAGAATTTCCATTTAATTTTGGAAATTTCCATTTAATATTTTCAAACCAAGGTTGACTGTGTAACTAATACTGTGGGAAGTGAAGCCAGGGATAAGGAAGGCGGCTAAATTCATGCATTCTCCATAATTTTCTCACAGTAACATCATGACACTGTATTAAAAATTGTGTTTTTGCCCTAGTTCATTTGCTTTAGGAGGACTAGGACATTGCCTGTATTGTTTACTTCCCTCAACTTGTTGTCCAGTACCTAACGAAATACTTGAAGCAATATATGGCATGTTGTAGGTACTCCTTAAAGATTTGTTGACTTAGTGAGTGACTGATTATTTCAGAGAATAATTCAAGATGCATATTTGGGACTACAGAGTACATAAGTTTGAGTCCCCAACTGTCATATATTTTTCCCATTTTTTTTTTGTTGTTGTTCTAGGGATAGAACCCAGAGCCTCACACATACTATGCAAACATTCCAACATTGAGCTATACCCCCAGCTCAATATTCTCAAAATTTAAAATGACATATACAAAAGAAATCTGAAATATTGTATCAAAAAGCAGTCATTTTAATACAACTGCTAAATTGTAATAATACATAACCTTTTGAATTTTTACTATGAAGAAATCATGAAAAAAAAATCTTCCATTTGTTAGACTTGACAATGGTAAAGTTAAACTTCTTTGTTGCTATCATTTATTTTTAAATTGTAAATATTCAAGTTATATTTTATGCTAACTTGGTATAGCTAATATTATTTGTGAGTCTTAATGCCTTCTGGAATAAGACAAAACATTTTACACTCCAAAAGTAACTCAGGCTGGTAGACTAGATGTATCCACATAAAGCAATTGCCAGTGGCAAATTTTCTTGAGAAAGATAAAAATAAAACAAATATTTTACATGAATCAGGGTGTGATTTTTTCATTGCAAACCCTCTATCCATCACTATGTTTCAGATGGCTTTTCAACTGTGTCCTTAAAGTCTCTTGCCTGCTGGAATCGATTCATCCTGCTGATGACAGATTTTCTGTCAATTCAAGGACCAGTTCTTCCAGTAGATGTCTAATTTTTGTTGTGTCAAACATATTCAGACTCCTCAAGGCAAATTAAATTGACATCTTTCTTTTTAATTTATTTTTTTTTCTGAGTTCATGCAAGAAAAAGCTCCAGTATTGTGACTATTTTTAGTATTTTCCCCTCAGGAGAATATAATCTGCTCAACTGCATTGTTGGCATTAGTGCTTGTTAGTGTCTTTGTTTAAAATAAGATTAATATTTTTATAGATAACAATGCATAGGGTGATTTTGTTTGGGAACTGCTGATATAGAGATCAATTTTTATTGCTAATTGAGGTTTTTGGAGTTATAAATTTAGTTATATTTTTAAATACACTCTTCAGAAGAAAAGACATTTCTGTCATTTAAATTCCTTTCTTTCATTATTAATTTCTTACTGATTGATTTTTAAGAAATTTCTTCCATATAACAACTATACATGTGATCCTTTGTTATTTCAGTTTAATGTGTTTGACAAAACCTAATCAAATAGATCTGCAGATATATTTTTTGTAAATGAACCCTTCATATACTCTTACACCTAACTGTGACATATTTGAAGGAATCATTATTTTAGTTTTGGTTTGGGGTTTTACTGTTCTGTTCTTTTTTTTTTTTTAACTCCCACGTACTCACAAATCATTTTAACATTTTAACATTGTATACTCGTTACAACTCTAGTATTTATTCCAGTCTCTTCTATAAAGTTAAAGGCTACTGTGTTATTTTTTAAAACTGGACCAGCCAGGCACAGTGGTGCTTGGGAGGCTGAGATTGGAGAATCACAAGTTCAAAGCCAGCATCAACAATTTAACAAAACCCTGTTCAAAATGTAAAAAATAAAAAGGACTGAGAGTGTAGTTCAGTGGTAAAGTGCCCCTGGGTTAAATCCCTAGTGCCAAAAAAAGAAGTGGGCATATGGAACTGATTAGCTTCCCTGAGTTACTGTTAGTCATAAATGTGTTATGCTACTTCTATCTGAACTTGTTAAAATATGTGTCACATCCACAGCAGTCCTAGATGAGGCATTTTTCAGAACTCTGAAAGAATGTTGTTCTATCACTGTGATGTTTATGATGTCCTCCAAAACATTAAAATTCAACCAAAACTTTTAGCCAAAAGCCATACAATGTGTTTACCAAAAGCTTCCTAAAACTTAAAATTGCAGTTTTTGCCTCTCAAAAATCTTATCAACATTTAAATTGGAAAAATGCTAAGTCATTCATTCCTGACTCATGGCTGGTCATCCCCAACACATTATTGGATTAGATTTAAAACCTTGTTATAAAAATAAAATGACATTTCACTTACAAAGATTTTTTAGGATCAAACTATTGGCTTCTCTGGTTACTTTCTTTATAAAGAAGCTTGGAATTGTGTCAGATTGCTATATGGATTAAATAAGCTCATGGTATATGTATCCAGTACTGGGAAGTCCTTTCTTTCTCTTCTGGTGGTTTGGGTAACTTTAAGATGAAAACATTTGATACCACCAATTAAGAATGCAAATGTGGGGGGGTGAGGGGGGTGTACTCTTCAATTCAAAATGGAATTTCCAATAAAACAATAAAATGGCTGCAAATAGCCAATAATGTAGATATATTACCTAAATTGACATTAGTATGCCACACATGGTGGCACACTCCTGCAATCCCAGTTACTTAGGAGGCGAAGGAAGGAGAATCACAGGTTGGGGGCCAGACTTGGTGACCTAGTAAAACCCTGTCTCAGTAAAAATAAGAAGGAGCTAGGGAGGTAGCATAGTGATAGAGTACCCCTGGGTTAAATCACCAGTATTACACACACACACACATACACACACACATACACACACACAAAAAAAAGACATGGCATTGGTAAACAAAATATTTGAAATGTATTTATCTGGTAGTATCAGAATTTTCAACTTCTTTACCTGGAAGTAGTAATAATAGATATTAATAATTTAAAATGAGTATTTCCAATTTACTATTACCATTTACCAATATTCTCTACTGAAACTTTGATCTTACTAGAATGGTTAAGTGTTTTATATTCACTACCACTGACTTAACAGATTCAGTAAATTCTTCCTTTATTCATGCTTAGAGTAAACAAACTGATCAAAATTAATTATGAAATTAAGATGTTTAATGCAATTCTATCAGAAAGAGGGGCATCACTTGTGATTATCTCATAAATCATGAAGAAATACACTAATGTATTTTGGTGCGGTGCATGAAGCTAAACAAGGACATTCTAAGAATGAACCTGGATTGATTAAAAACTTATTTTAACGTTTTTCACAGTGCATACACTTTGTATGCATTTACTGTCTCATTGGTGATGACTATGGAAAATGGAAAATCACTGTCCATAAATAAATCTAGCAAAAATTCACAAAGAGTAACAATACAAATGACCATCAGGAAGCAAATGTTACAGTGTAACCTAGGAAATGGCCTTTTGGTCTATTTCACAGGACATTTGTTAATTTAAGGCAGTCTACATAGTATTTCAATCAAATTAGTAGAATTAATAGAGTTGTTAGACTGCACATTTTATGTTGACCTTTATCAAAATTGCATGTAACCCCACAGAGCCTCATTTCAATACTGATTTTGTAGAATCGTGAAGAAAAGCAATTGAATTCAACTTTTCAAATTAAATAAGCCTTATGTAATTTAGTTCATTTCAAAATTGTAAAAGGGAATATTCTAGCCACAAAATTCACAACTCTTTAAAAAGCCACTGACTTCCCTTTCCCTATGGACTATTTATTTACAGGGCAGTTGAAGGAAAGGTTTTTAAGGATCAAGTGACCACTAGGCCTCTAGGAATTATTTGTCAATGTGAAGGATTATTCTGATTTTCAATTCACAATTCAAGTATTTTCATAGAGAGTAAACAGTAAGCTATGTGAAAGATGGCCAATAAAGAAGTTCTGAAAGAGATCAAGCAGTGCACCTTATTTTGTGCACTTTATTCCCTGCTTTCATAGTGTTGATATATTCTGGATGACACTAAATGAATCAAAGAATGCCCCTGCCATACATAGACTATAAATCATCCTTAAAGTTTTATCATAATTTTATGCTGTCAAAGGTATTCTCTACTATCTAATTCAAAGATAGATCTTTTAATAAACAAAACAAAATGGAGTAGGATATTTGTGTAGAAATACTTAGAGGGCAAAGAAAAGTTCAGCCAGGAATAATGTACTATACTGAGATCATAATTTGAAATCCAGATATATGGACTGGACGGCAGATAAATCACATCAATATTCTGGGACTCAGCTTTTTCTTGTTGTTATTTTAAAGATGCAGACATTACAAAAGAGATCACCTCCAGGTATACTTTCTGCTTTTAAAAACTCTCACATCTCTAGTATCTAGTGTCTATAAAATTCTAGTACCTATATGATAGTTGACTAAATCTAAAGAAATAAAAATTATAAGGACAACCAACTTATTTCTCCATTATGAAATCTAAGCATGAAGTTAACAAAAAGACACCATAATTAGTGATTGGCACAGAAATAGCCACCTAACTTTAGAAATGTTAACTTCAGAAATGTTAACTTTTATATAATGCATAGCATATCTACTTAATTTCTGATATGTAGCTTTTACCTTCCCATCAGTTCAAATTTTTGGTCACTTGTGTGTTATATCTCTTCAAGAATAGCTCTTTTACACTTGGAAAAATGAGAAATTATGCCCCATTTGATTCAAATGTATGATATGTCAAGATCATTGTATTGTCATGAGCAACTAATAAAAAAAAAGAATACCTCTTTTAAAAACTCCCTAAGACTGGGAAAGAAGACATATATGCTATTATTAAGTACCAATACACAAACAAATATAGAAAATCATGAAAAATATTTGAAGGAAACCATCATGGTAACAGGAAAAAGATTGAGTTTTGATTAAATGGTACAGCCTTGGAAAGATAAGAATGGTGGTGCATAAAAATTGGGTGGAATCCTTGTGGATCAGAAGTTATTTTGAGTGACTTCATAATTTTTTAATTTAAATAAATATATTTGAGGCACCTGCTCCAACAAAACACAATGCCAGTTGCAAGGTACAGAAAGTCATATTCAACATTGTGTTTAACTGCATGTATGGTTACTGATGCCCTACTTTTCATAGATTCAACATTGAAAAAGCAATAAACAGAAATAAGGGAAGTTGTATGGTTCTGTTTAGAAGCTGTATTTGAAACCACTGAAAAACTGAACAGCAGAATTTGTATATGCACAGCAGGCCCATTCAGGCTTTTATGATCATGAGCATTAAATGACTTCTGATTTCTTTGTGTGCAAATGATTATTTATTTGTTGCATATCAGATACTTTTGCACTAACAAAATATGTTTCCAAGAATGATAAACTGTTCTCTTCTAAAAATATGAATTAAAGAAATATGCCAGTGAGTAAAAATTAGAATTTGGTAATACCCTTTTAAATAAGATGAGAATTTTGTAAAGACTCTCAAAGAAAACTGGAATCAATTTTGATTGCCGATCTCATTGTCTTTAAAGCAGCCCTCAAAGTTAGCTAACTTATGTTTGTTTCATAATGAGGTCATAGAGTCATAGAAGCTTGCTAAAGATTGCATGGCCAGGATATAGTGGAAAGAAGAAAACACAGGCTAAGTGGCTTGTGTGATAATTTTTACCACAATCCTTATTAGACCAGTTAGTGAGTGTCCTGACTAATTGCTTCAGGATTTCCATTGGATTAGGGATCCCTTCTATCACCAAATCCTAGCCAATGCAGTTCCAGCCACTTACCCTATCTTGGATGAGAGCAACTGGTATATCTGCAGCTCCTACTGGTCAACTAATTTGTGGTTTCCTATTATAAAATTTAACCTTTACAGCATTATTCAACATTGAATACCTACACAATATTAAATATTTGAAAAATGAGAAATGCAATTTATGTTTATTTTTATTTTTTTGATACTGAGGATTGAACCCAGTGGTACTTTACCACTGATACATTCCCACTCCTTTTTATTTATTATTTTGAGACAGGGTTTTGCTAAGTTGCTGAGGGTATGGCCTCAAACTTGTAAGCCTCTTGTCTCAGCCTACTAATTCACTGAGATTATAAGCACATGCCACCCTGTCCAGCCCAATTCCACTCTTTTTTATTTAAATAAAACAAATAAAAAACAGGAGGAGAAATTTTAATATTTCCTTCCTACAACCCAGTATTGTGCCTATTGTGCACTTATTGCATTTGAGTGAATGTTGATCTGGCAGTCTTAATAATGGTTAAACTCACCTGGTTCCTATGCTTTGCTTTGTCCTAGAGACCTTCATAATTTTTCTTTAAAGCCAGCAATGCTGTAATGAATAGGTAATTCACTTTTGCTTATAATCAGTATTATAGATATCTCTCATTCATAAAGTATTTGTTAGCTAATGTCAAACTAAAATAATTTATTTATACCAAATATTGTATTCATTATCTATTTATTAATAAATTAACATTTCTGTTGAGGAAACGTGGCACAGTGAAGCAACTATTAAATCTCTTCTGTCTCATTTGTTTTATCTGCTGTCACAGTTCACCTGCATGGTACATATCCCAAGAACTGTAGGTCCGCCTATCCATGTCCTTTCTTGCACTAACCTGTGGTCACATTCTTCTCTGAGATCCTTTAAGATGTGGCTAAGCTCACATCTATTTGCCTACAGGTCCCAGTTAATCACTTTTGGAAAGTAATTTATATTTTAGAACAAAAATAGATATGCATTTCTTTGATCAGGTGATATTGCCACCTCAGTACCAAGGCAGAACAAGGTTTGCCTGACTCATTGGTTAAGTTCTTTGCCCAGGATTGGTCTCTGATTCTTGTATCTCCATGGAAGTTTCAGACCCTGTCTGTCTCTTGAGGGGCCAACCTGATGTCTGTCACCTTGACAAGGCTTTCTCAGCACGTCTGGAGGCAATTTGCTGCCATCTTGACTCCATGTTAGGCTCTCCTCCCCTCTGCTCTTTTGGTTCTGGTCCTTGCTGTGACTCTAAGATGTTCCTCAGTATTCACAATTTCTATTTTCCAGACACTCCTTTTCTTCATATAGTTTCACTACCAGAATAGAGTCCTCCTGAGCACAACTACCCCTATGGTTTTCAAAATGGTCTTTTTCGTAATCTAATTATGAACTGATAAAGTTGGAATTAGTCATATCACTCTAAAAATGCAATATTCCAAAATAAATTAGATTCTCTTTCTCTCCAAATAATTAATTTTATCAACATTTTTCAAAATATATCTTGAAATGCATTGCTTCCATAAGGTTCTTCCAAAAAGAAAAAGTTCAATGTGGAAATAAATTTGGTAAATTCTTCATCTTTTCTTATTACTATTGCACATGCGTATTAACATAGTAAAGACTCCCAGGAATGCTATAGGGAAGTTTGTTATGTTTGGTGCATTGAAAAAGTTGTTTGTGTAATTCCTTTGATGATTAACTGACTCGAGTTTTAATGATGCCATTGAAGAGAAAAACAATGAAGCATCATTCCTAGCAACTGGGACCCAGCAGCATAGAAAATGATTAACATTTGGCAAGTTTACCTTGAATACAGCTGTTGAATGAATATAAAATTTGAATAGTTAGAAGAAAGCTGAGATATGGAGGCTGGCATTTATAATGAATTATCAAATCTGAGTAATTGTACTCAGTTGAACCAAAACACTGAACTTTTGAAGCTGACTCATCATTTTCTTAATTTCCTTTAAAAGCTATTTGATGTCTAATAAATCCATATAACATCAAAGTGCTTTGAAACATAATCAGTGCTATTTCTTTCATTAGATGGGAAAGGACTGAACCTTAAAGTAAAAATTTCCACAGAAAAATCTATTTCTCTGTAATATAGTAATTAACATGCTATCTATTCTGACTGGCTGGGTTCCTGATTTTGGTCTAACTAGGTAGCAATTCTGTAACCATAAGCTGTTATTTGAGAAAAATTTAGTGCCTGGAATTAAGGAATTTGTCAAAATGAAAGAGCATCAGACCATCCACAGGATGCAGAATGAACAGACGTGAACAATCTTGATTTTATTTTGTTAATGTGCAGTTGTTCAGAGTCATAACTGAAAGATCATGACAGACACTTAAACTCAATTGACATAAATCTCCTTATCAGGAATAATCATGGTAACTAATTTTATTATTTTGGGTAAAATATCACCAATAATGCTATTGCTTCTCTTGAAAAATAAATGGCACTAGGAAAGTTACTGACTTTTTTCTAAAATTAACAATAAGTCACCAGGATATTATTATTTAATGTGGCTTTCTTTTTCATTTGTATCTTCAAAATTTCTTAATTTTATTTCCCTTTTATGCCTAGTGCTTATTGCAACAACTATGTTCCATTATTTATATAAATATTATGTATATATTGAAGTTTACATACCCTTATACGCAAGTCAGAAACATGAAGAAATATATAAAGACTGTTTCCTATGGAACAAAACTATGAATTGAAATTCAACTGCATTGGATGAATCTAAAATTTGGACATCAGTGGGGCTGAAGGTATAGCCCAGTGGTAGAGCACATACCTCTCATGAATGAAATCCTGGTTTCAATTCCCAGCATAAGAAAAGAAGAATCTTGAGTATCAGCAAAATGGCATTTTTGAATTTCAGCCTCATATTAGGTAGTTGTAGCTGGTGTTAAGAGACATGAGGTTTTTTTACTAGTAGTCAATGAACTGAGAAAATTCAGGTCTTTTGAGTCTTGTAAAATTTTACTTATAATTGTCTTACATATAATTGTTTTACTGCATATTTTTTTCTTACTAAATATTTTGTTTAGATTTGAATGTGTTTGAGTGCATTTAAATGAAATGTCACAATATATATTCTAAAGCATGAGGAGAGAGCATACAGAATTTGAGAATATCTTTTCCAAATGCTCCACTGACACAGGATTATTATCCAGTAGACATAAAGAACTTGAAATACTTAGCACCAAAAATTAAATTAATTAATTAAAACAAATAACTCAATCAACAAATGGCAAAATAACTGAATAAATACTTCTCAAAAAAAAGAAAGAAGAGAGAGAGAGAGAGAAAGAGAGAGAGAGAGAGAGAGAGAGAGAGAGAGAGAGAGAAGAAAAGAAATGCAAATAGGCAATACAAAGGTGAAAAAATGTTACACATCTCTAGAAATCAGGGTGTTGCCAATTAAAACTACATTAAAATTTCCTATCACTCCAGTTATAATGCCAACCATCAATAATACAAGTAATAATAAATTCTGGCAAGGATATGGGGCAAAAGAACCCCTCATATATAGTTGGTGGGACTGCAATTATTAAAAACACTTTGGAAAGAAGTGTGGCAATTCTTCAAAATACTAAGAAAGGAAACACTTATATGACCCAGCTTGGTGTTTATCCAAAACAACTAAAGTCATAATACTATAGTGATAGATGCCCATCAATATTTAAACAATGCAATTCACAGAAGCCAAGTCATGGTATCATCTCAGGTACCAATAAATAGATGAATGGATAAAGAATATATATCATCTGTACACAATGGAGGTTTTTTTTTTCTTGAGCCATAAAGAAGGAGGAAATTATGCCATTGTCTGGTAAATGGATGGAACTGAAGAACATCTTGCTAAGGGAAATATGCGAAACTCAGAAAGTCAAGGATTAGTGTTTTCTCTTGCATGTGAAAGCTGGAGCAAAATAAGGAAGAGGGACATGAAAACAGGAGCAAGATGAATGATGTAGAGGATGATATAGGAGGACGAAGGCAGGATGGGTAAAGGGAATAACCACAAAATGAAATTATGGTATGCACATGTATGAATGTATCACAATGACTTTAAACTTCATGTGTATCTATTAAGCACCAATTTAAAGTAAATTAATAAATATAAGGAAGAACAGTAGCATAAAGGAAGGGAAACAGGACAGAAGAGGAGGGGAGGAAAAGAGGAAGTGCTGGGCACTGGAATAAGGCAAATTATATTGCATGTGTATATGATTATGTCAAAATGAACTCCACTACTATGTATAATTAAAATGCATTAATAAAGACATTTAGAAAAGGAAATATGCTCTTAAATTCATGATGTTCCAGGGGGCTGGGGATGTGGCTCAAGTGGTAACGCACTCGCCTTGCATGCGCGGGGCACTAGGTTCTATCCTCAGCACCACATAGAAATAAAATAAAGATGTTGTGTTCACTGAAAACTAAAAAATATATATTAAAAAATTCTCTCTCTCTCTCTCTCTCTCTCTCTCTCTCTATATATATATATATATATATATATATATATATATATATATCTTAAAAAAAATTTACAATATTTCATTTGGATATTATTCACTGGTTCTCTTTGCTGCGTGTTGTTCCATTACCAGGATATACCACAACTTATTTACCATTTTTTTAACATTTAGATATTTTAATAATTTTTTCTAATATACACAATGCTATTTGATAATTCTTATACTTTTCTCTGGGTTATATACAGGTGTTTGCCAGGTGAGTGTTTTCCAAATGTTTGATAATAACACAGAACAACAAAAAAATAAGCAATTTATTTTATAGTACAACCAAATAAACAAAGTTTCACAAAACATCAAAAACAACAATAATATATGTTATTTTATTTATATTATTTTAGTTGGTAAACCTTATGATCACCATCTAGGATTTATACTAAGAAGATTAACTTATAATATCATCAAATTAGACAAAATAAAATACTTTGTTGAAATCTGGTTCAATGTTACACTAATCTCTTTGAGAGAATCCACTTCTACTAAGTGTTGGTAATCAGAGAATTCCATGCTAGAAGGGCATCTCATTAAATCCATCATGTTGTCAATTTTGGTAGAGTTCATGGATTCTGGTCTGCAGTGTTGCTGAAATTGGAAATTCTTACTCTTTAGAAACTTAAAAGGTAAGAAACAAATTATATTTTTGTGCTTCTAGCAGAGGGGAGCTTAGTTTGATTTAGACAAATCTTTCATTAAGACTAAACAACAGCTAGATAAGATGCAAAAACATACATAAAATTGTGCCTGTTGGCACACATCAGAAGGCTATCATGACAGCAAGTCATTGTTTATAATATGATCCTCAAGATTAGTAAAGTCCATGTCCTCCAGAAGACACTCTTTCTAGACATTTGCTGTATTTTTCTCCCTGAAGTTTTGACTCATTTAAAAACAGCAGCCAAGAGGGTGCAAGTAATTCTAATTAAAACAGACAGATGAATATAAATTTATATTAATCATATGAAGCAATGATTAAAATATTATGGCAATGTACATATCGCATGATGGGCATAGCACAAAAGTTGGGAGAGAATAAATGAAGTTAAAGTAATACAAAGTGTGTATAATTTTACAGAAGTAGTAATGTTATTATTTTATATTGGGCTTTAGTAAGCCCAAACAATGTTGTAATCACTAAGGTAACACTAAATAGACATTATAAGGTAACAGGACTTATAAGCTAACAGGAGGAAATGGAATTAATCAATAAAGGGTAGCTATCCCAAACCATCATTTATCACAGATATTGGTAAAATAATGAAATATTTTTCCCATCAGTTTGCGAATGAGCAAAAATATCTTCAAGTATCATTTCTTTGAAACACTGTATTAAATGTAGTCAACATTATCTTAGAGGTACTAGTTAGTGCATTAAAAAAATAACACTGGTAAAAATGAAGAAATAGTAGTAAACTGTCATTATTGATAGATAACACAATTGTCTACGTAAAATATATGACTAAGTCTGAATATGAACGTAAACCTAATGAGTGCATTTAAAAGATCAGTAGCTTCACTATCAGTACATAAAAATAAATTATCCTTCTTTGTACCAGCATTGAACAAGTGAAATTTAGTTTAAAATTATATCATTTGTTTACCATAAAAATTAAATACAGCTTAAGAAATTTAATGAATACCCACTATAATAACTAAAATGTAAAATACTGTTAAAACTGTTAGAGAAGATGTGATGCAATTGAAAGTGTGGCAAATACACTATTAATACATACACAAAAGAGACACTTATGGTTGATTAAACCATGTTTTAATAACCGCACTATTTGTAACTGTCCCAAATATAAAATAACCAATTATTCATCAATATTACATAGTTAACAAACAAATAGTGGCTTTTTCCCTAAAAATATGATACTAAATAGCCAACAGAAAGGAACTCGGTAGTGCAACCTAAAATATGCATAAATCTCTCTAGAATTCTGGTAAAACAATAGCCCTCTCCAGAAAAACATATACTCTACCACTCCATTTTATAAAAATATTTTTTGTTTTAGTTGTAGATGGATACAATGTATTTATTTTATTTTTATGTGGTGCCAAGGATCAAACCCAGTGCCTCACACATGCTAGGCAAGTTCTATTCCACTGAGCCAAACCCCCAGCCCTCCACAACTCAATTTTATAATGGTTAGAAAACAAATCTATGCCAGTAGAACTGAAGATGGTGGTTTGTTACTGAGAAGAAGGTGAAAAGAATAACTAAAGGAGACCATGAGAAGGGCTTCCAACATTCTAATTCTGTACTGCTATTTGATATAGGTGGGTATGGAAAAGGCTGAGGGTATATTTTTATTAATAATTCTAAATCTTTATTTTTTTCCTTGCCCTCTGTCAAATGGTTGCAGTTTTTTTTTCTTATAGGCAGAATCTCTCTCCCTTTAAGACTTATTTGAGAAGGTTTGATTAATAGAATGATGCAGAGTTTATCATTTCCAAGCAATGGCTTTAAAGGCTGACATGCATTTCTACTTCTTTTAAGCATTCATGCAAAACATGCTTGAGGTTAGCTTTCCAAAACGAGGATAAATGGCATGCTGAGCAGAGGTGTGCAAGGTAAGCTGCCCCAGTGAATACCATCATTGTCCTTGGAAGTATACAAATGCATAAGGAATGGGGGAGACCCAGACCTGTGGGCTCTGATCTAGACAGAATTTAGCTAGGTTAGTTTAATGGGGAAGTTCTGTTCCAAATGTTTCTTGTTCTCCTCCATGGTTTTCAAGGCTCATCCAAAGCCAAAGAGCAATAATAGATCATTCCTAATTAAACCACTACTGTTCAAAACCAGCTATTAGTGGGAGTTAAAAGTGGCATCAAGATTATGATTTGGGGGATGATTGAGGCTAGATTGTAGTCATTAGACACAAGTATTATCCACCTGGCCTGCTATGCATTTGTTTCCCAAAATGCAAATATATGTATGCCACATTAGTTATAGGAAATTTAAAAATTATTGCATATAGTAAACAATGCAAATTGCAAGAAAATACATTCATACTGCATTTGGGTTTAGTAATTCATATTCAACTAAAGAAACTCATGCATATATCCATTATTTAGCACAAACTTATTTTGACTTATATTGTTTAAACATATATTCTTTTTTAGGAGTGGAATTTTTTTTTAATATATTCTTTTATCCATATATTTTTTATTTGTTTTAATTAGTTACACATGAAGTACAATGACCTTGACATATCATACATTTGAATCAGATGGGATATAATTTCTCATTTTTCTGAGTATCTGGTTGCAGTATCATATTGGTCATGCAGTCACATATATACACACAGTAATAATTATGTCTATTTCATTCTACTATCCTTCCTATCTCCTATCCCCTCCTCTCCCCTCCCATAACTTCTCTCTACCTAACACTATTCTTTTTTCCCTCACATCTTCATATAAATATTTTGTATATCAATGAGGATCCCCTTCCACCATCCATGCAATTCTTATTCTCCCTCTCTTTCCCTCCCACCTCTCTTCCCTATCTACAGGTAACTTCTTCCCATGCTCTTCCTCCCTACCCCATTTTGAGTCACCCCCCCCCCCTTATATCAGAGAAGACATTCAGCATTTGATTTTTTGGGATTGGCTAACTTCACTTTGCATAATCTGCTCTAATGCCATCCATTTCCCTGAAAGTGCCATGATCTTGTCATTTTTCAGTGCTGAGTAATTCCAATGATTGTATAAATGCCACATTTTTTTATCCATTCATCCATCTTACATAATAACATTTGATACTTTTTTATCAAAGTCCTTGAGAGTTAAATATTTATTTATTTATATGTTTCACCAAGAATGTATGTTAAAACAAAACATTTCAATAAAATGATGAAACAAAAATACTTGTCAGTAACAAGTTATACCAACCATATTATTCCCAGAATTTATCAGTAAAGTAAGTTTTCCTCTTTTACAACTGCAGATTGCAACATTTATTTTTTGGAATGTTAATATATAATTTATGCCATCTTAGTGCCTCATGATTGTGCCAGTGAGAAAAAAAAATTGTACTGTTGTGAGAACTCTAATTTTCAAATTATAGCTACAGATACTAGAGGCACTAGCTTAAGCATTATGGGTTATATATTATAATGATGCAAGAAAATTTTATTTAACTGAACTATAGATATCAATTTAGTTCTCTGGAGCTACTTGGAGACACTAACTGGAAACTTTTATACCTCTCTTTGCATCTGTTTCAATTTACCTCCTCTCAAAGTTCAACTTAAAAACTAATTTTCCTGATTGTGCATCAAAACAACAATATAACATAGCCACTTAGGAACCCAGAGTGACATGTTGCACCTTGGAGCAGATTTCTTTTTCCTTCCTAATTTGAAATTCTTGATACTGAACTGTATCTAGCTTAAACTAGGTGATCCTCTTTGGGTAATGGAATCTGATGGCCCCATCTGGCCTTGCTAGGTGAAAGAACAGGGTCATCTAATAACAGCTGCCTGAGTTGACAACTGACATCCTGTGGTACAGCATGGAAAGCAGTCCCAAAACAAGTGTACCCTAGAGAAACCAGACTGTTATGACATTCTTTGAGAAACCCATTATAAATATAAATAGTGCATTTTGAAACAACAGAACAATTTCATAGAGAAGCCAAAAAGTTAAAAACAGAACCTTATTATGCCCAACATATTTCCTCTAAGTTTCAGAATGCTAAGCAACACACCTACCAGTTATATTAATCCCTTTGAGAAGTCTCAAACTCTATAGTGATCTTGCCATATTCTATTTTCTTTTGTTGACTACATAGTTGATTTATGAGGTATTATTGCCTAGAGATAGGTGACCAAGAGGAGAAAGCCACATGCTAGGGACACACTGTGGCAGAGAGTGTTAGCCAAGCCATCAATCTGTTTGTCCTTTACTAGGTGAGACTGAATTAAAATTAATTTATCTACTGTCAGCCAGTCAGTATAGGTGTAGCAGGTTTGGCACAACAATAGCATATTGAATTGGCAGAAGTATTTCCATAGAGTGCACACAATATGGTTTCTGCAGAAATGATGGGCAGAGATGCCACTGAATCAGTACAGTCAGACCAATGGAGCTAAAGTTGTAGGCGTGTGACCAATGGAGCTAAAGTTGTTGGAGAAACTGTAAGAAATGACATTTTAGATCCAGGGTGGCTTCCAAGGCCACTTAGTTTTCTGTACGTCCTCAAATCTCAAATATTGTTAAAGTAAGTTCCATTCATCTAAAGAAAACTCAAAGTGATTCAGTGCCATGGAACTTAAAAGAGACAATTTACACACTTGTTAGATACAAACAGTTACACTGATACTGAGAGAGACTGAAATAACGCTCATATTAAAAGTAGATAATTTTGAAAGAGTATGAGGATGACACTTACCTACTCTATAAACAACCAAAGTAACAAGTATATAGCTAAATTTTTTAAAGAGAGGGAGAGAGAGAAAGAGAGAGAATTTTAATATTTATTTTTTTTAGAGTCTGTAAACAAGTCTGGATGGCACCTGGCAAAATGCCAGAGGGAGTGGTTTGTGAAGTAACACCAGTTAGCCATTAAGTGTGGAGATTCCTTATTGGTTGACTGCTGTATCTAGTTTATGTTAATTAGATAAGCTGTGTGGAATATATAAATACTGCTCTTATTCTACAATAAACGGCTCCCATTCCTGCTCTATCAACGTACACAAGTTGCTCGTCACCCACCCCCCCCCCCCCGGTTATTTTGCTGCAGCCGGGCTGTGGCAACTTTTTAGTTTTTGGTGGACACAAAATCTTTGTTTGTATGTGGTGCTGAGGATCAAACCCCTGCCTCATGCATGCTAGGCAAGCACGCTACCGCTTAAGTCACATCCCCAGCCCATATAGCTGAATTTTACTGTGAATGACCATGGGAGAATGATGGAAATCAGCAAGGGAGAGGCTAGAATTTATTAAGACTCAGAGACCTAAAATAACAAACACTTCTGCAACTGCTACCCAAGCTCCATAATTATGGGACACCAAACTACCTCTTGCTGGGGTAAGGTTGAACAGGAGAGACCCAAAACATTCTATTGTGACAGTCCTAACTATTGGAAAATCTTAGCTATTGGAAATTTTCAGTCACAAACTTGCAACCCAGATAGGTGAGCAACCTGAAATCTGCATAGTATTTTTGCTGTTGTGAAGGACTTACATCAATCACCTCATGGCAAACTCCTAGTCTGCCTTAGCTTGGTGCCATCATGAAAAGTGAGCTACTGTTTAAATTCATGTTGTCTAAGAGTCAGAAATCCCTCTGTATTCCCACCTCTGGGATACCACTGACATTCCACTGCACTGGAACAGGGGTTTACTGCCTCTAAGACCCCACTTGATCCAGAAGAATGACTGACCCCTATACTCAATCCAGCTGGGTGCCCTGCATTGGAGGAACTCATTGTTGAAACATGGATAGAATGGAGGGTACAACCCATGAGAGACAGGAGATTGGTATGCTTGCTCTCTGAAACCAAGCTCTAGAGCCAGAACTGAATATTGGTACCCACATGGTTCCTACCACCTCTCTCTTACCCACCATGCCTGGGGAGGTATAATGGGGCTCAGAGGCAATATCATGGTTCCTGCTTCTCACTCCCTAGATTCTTGCTGAGACAGTCTGTGAGGAACTCTATAGCTTTAACCAAAGCCTGAATGCCTGAAGCTTAGTCACTGATGTACCCCAGATTTATGTTCTAAGCAAAGGAGCTGAGAGAAATACTGCAGTTTCCAGTGAAATCCCACCCATGTGTTTCCCACCAGCACCCTATCCTACTACTCCCTAGCCTTGTAACACATCTGAGCACATGCAGTAAAGCACAACAATGTGGGTTCTATGGCTTCCATGACCACCTCTCTCTATACAGTGTCTGGACACATACCACTGCCTGGTCTAAGGAAAGGCACTGTAGGCCCCTTATTGTTGCTAAGGATGCAAACTTTCCAGGGCCAAAAGTGTTGAGGAAACACACCTCCAACACATGGCTGGGGTCACCATTACCATCATAGGATTGGTCACACAGTTAGCACCCACTTCCGCTGCTCTCAGTATTACACCTGCCTGAGC
Organism: Callospermophilus lateralis; assembly: GCF_048772815.1. Lineage (NCBI taxonomy): Eukaryota > Metazoa > Chordata > Mammalia > Rodentia > Sciuridae > Callospermophilus > Callospermophilus lateralis. The sequence continues at coordinate 1,027,118 of NW_027512606.1, forward strand.
TTCTGGAGTATCTGCACCCCTGCATCACTCGTGGAGACAGTGGGTCTCTTCATCTTGGCTGCAGTGTGTACTGTGCCCAAATTCATCAATTATATCTAGGAAAAACACCTTGGTGCCCAGTGGGAAGTGAAACCAGCATTAAATAGCAAACTGAGAGCCCTGAATTTATCTTCAGCAACTTACTAAGAAGACCACGCCTTAAAAGTGGTAGAGATAACTTATCGTCATGTCTCCATGTAGGATTACAATAACTATGAACAAACCAGGTAACAAACATGATGATTTCAAAAGAATACATTCAGCAAACTAAGAGGAAAGTTTATGGCAGAAAGCCCCTACTTCAAGAGAACAGAAAGATTTCAAATAATCTAGCAAGATGTCTCAAAGACATAGAAAATTAGAACAAAGCCTAGAATTAGTAGAAGGAAAGAAATACAAATATCAGAGTGCGCGCACACACACACACACACACACACACAAACACACCATATAACACACACACACTAATACAAAAAATCAGTGAAAAGGAGAGTTGTATTTTGAAAAGTAAACAAAATGGACCAGGCTTTAGCTAGACTAATCAAGAAAAAAAAGAGGAGATTCAAATGCATAAAATTAGAGATGACAAAAGAGAATTTACAACCCATGGCATAGAAACCCAAAGGATAATCATGGCTTATTATAGAATTGGTACACTAAGTAATTGGAAAACTTGAAGAAATGGATAGATTTCTTATCAAAATTGAAACATAAGGACATAAAATGTCTTCCGACAAGGAAAAGCCAGGACAGATGGATTTACTGCTGAATTTTACCATCCCTGTAAAGAGGAACTAAGATCAATTGTTCTTGCACTGATTCAAAGAACTGAATGAGTGATAACCCTTTCAAACTCATCTATAAGGCCAGTATTACCCTGCAAACCAAACAAGTCAAGGACACAAGAGAGGAAAAAAAGGAAAGAAAAAGAAAACTGTAGATCAATATCCATAATGAACATAAATGAAAAAATTCTCACCAAAATATAAGCATATTGAATTCAACAGCACATCAAGAAATATGACCCAGCATGATCAAGTAGGTTTCATACCTGGATGTAACAATGGGTCAGTATATACAAATCAGTAAATGTAATATATCAAATCAGCATAAGGAAAATCATATAAATATGTCAATAAACACAGAAAAAGCATTAGATAAAATTCAGCATCCTTTAATGAATAAAGCTGTATACATTTGGTGTAGAAGGATCTTAACCTCAATATATTAAAAGTTGCACATGACAAACCCACAGCCAGCGTCATGCTGAATAAACACTGCCTCTAAGATCAGGGACAATATAAGTGTGTCCATGTAAAAGTCTGGTTTTTCACTTCTGTGACTAAAAGACCAGACCACTACAACTATAGAGGAGGCAAAGTTTATTATAGGACTCATGCTTTCAGAGGTCATAGTCTATAGAAGGCTGGCTCCATTCTTTGGAGCTTAAAGTGAAGCTGAATATCATGGCCAGAGAGGGCAGCAGAGGGAAGCCGTTCACATGACCAACGGGAAGCAGAGAGAGAGAGAAACTCTACTCTCCAGATACAAAGTATATAACCCCATAGCCATCCGCCAATGAGCCACTTTCTCCAGCCATAGCCAACTTACATTCAGTTACCACTCAGTTAATCCCATCAGGAATTAATTCTCTGATTGGGTCAAAGTCATAATCCAGTCATTTCTCCTCCAAATCTTCTTGCATTGTCTCACAAGTGAGCTTTTGTGGGACAGCTCACTACAAAACACTTTCACTGATATTATTTTGTAAATAGTAGACATTTTAGCCATGAAAATTATGAAAAATAAAAAGTAAGCAAGAAGGGAGGAAATAAATGACTCAATGGCAGATTATGATTCTCTATATATATATTAAAAAAAAAAAAAGACTATATCAGAAAAATTTTGGACCTGATAAAAGAATTCAGCAAAGTTGCAGAATATAAAATCAACATGTAACAATAAGCATTTTTACTAATAGCTAACATGCTGAATAAACCATCATGAAAATAATTCCATTGTAAATAGCTACAAAATAACATGCCAAGGAATAATTCTAGCCAAGGAAGCAAAATACCTTTACAAAGAAAATTACAAAACAGTTATGAAAGAAATTGAAAAAAAATATACATACAAAAATATCCACAAATTTTCTCATGTTCATTGTTTTTAATATTTGTAAAATTTCCATGTTACCCAAGGAATCTATAGATTTAATGAAATCCCCAACAAAATACTAATGACATTCTTCACAGAACAAGCAGTAACAATTCTAAATTTATATGGAAAAACAAAAGGAATCAAAATAGTCAAAGCAATCTTTAACACAAAAAATAAAGCATCACATCACCAGATTCTAAGACATATAAAAAAGCCACAGTAATTAAAACAGCATGGTAGTATCTTAGAGATAGACTCATAGACCAGTGGAACAGAACAGGTATCCCGGAAAAAACACAGGTATCTATAGTCAACTGCTTCTCAACAAGGGCCGCAAAAAACATACATTGTAAAAAGATTAGCCTCTTCAATAAATGGTGCTAGAAAACTGGAGAGCCACATGCAATTTCTTATACCATACAAATATCACCTCAAAAATGCATCAAAGCCCTAAATGCAAAACCTGAAATTCTGAAACTATCAGAAGACAACACTATAAGACATTGGCACAAGTAATGGATTATTTTGATAAAATCCCCAAAATACAAGTCACAAAAGCAGAAGTGGACAAAGAGATTAAATCAAACTTAAAACTTATACCCAGCAAAGGAGATAATTAATGGAGCGAAGTGACCACATACAGAATGACAGAAAATATTTGCCAACTATTTATCTGACAGAGGTTTGTATCCAGAATATGTAAGGAACTCTAACAACAACCAATGGCAAAAGAAATCCAATAAAAATTGGGCCAATTATCTAAATACTTTTTGAAAGAAATAATACAAGTGGCCAAAAGATATATAAAAAATGCTCAATATCAATAGCCATTAGGAAAATTCAAAATAAAAAGCTATATCAAGATACTGCATCACTCCAGTTTGCAACTTGATATTTTCAAGAAAATACATAAATGAATAAAAATAACAAAAGCTAGGAAGTATATAGGGGGAAAAAGACTGCCTTTGGAATGTAAGTTTATTCAGACTTTAGGAAAAACAGTTGAATGTTCTTTAAAAAATTAAAATTAGATCTATCATATGATCCAGTTATCCCATTTTGGGGCACATATCCATATCATTAAAAGATCCCTGCATTTCCTTGTTTACTATGACACATTCACAATAGCTAAAATATAGAAACAGCCTAGGTAGCCCTCAACATATAAAGGGATAAAGAAAATATGGCATATATACACAATGTACTATTATTTATCCACAAAGAAGGATGAAATCCTGGTCATTGACAATAAAATGAATGGAACTGGAGGATATTATAATAAGTGGAATAAGTCAGATTTAGAAAGACACATACTACATATTTTCTCTTATGTATGGAAGCTGAATACAGAATAGTGACTAATAGAAAGTGGGAAGGGACTGTGGATGGGAAGGGTGGGCAAATAAAGGCAGGCTAGATATAATTGGTCATGCACATTGTGTACATGTGTAAAAATATCACTCTGAATCCCATGAATATGTACATTTAGTATACACTAAGTAAAACTAAAAAAAACTATTTGAATGCAAAATAATTTTGAAAAGTGTATTATTAGTCTAAAATTGGAAGTATTAGTAATAAAAATGAAAATAGTACTAGCTACTTTTTAGTGGGCACTTACCAAGTTTTAGAGAAGGTACTTTGCAGGGAATACCTTGGTCTAAACCCAATGACCATGTGAGGTTGCTTTAACTATTGTCATTCTCATCAAATGAGAAATTTCAGGCTCCAAGAAGTTAACAGTCAAGATATGATAAAGCTAAAAATACCCTACAGGACTGGAGTTGTTAACCAGTTTGCTTAACTGCTTCTTCTCCTATGGGATTTTTTAAAATATAGAATATTGAGGACAGATCACAATTTAATTTTGAGAAACCAAGTCTAAAATAAGACACTTTCATTGAAGACTCCCAGTAGCAAATGTGTGGCTACCTTGCCACATATTTTCTAAAATATTTGTCTTCAGATACTAATCCTAAACTATTTTGGCATCTGGTTCATATTATGCATTTTGCTTTATCTATAAAACTGCAAAACATTTTGTCATTAGCACCAAGCAAACATGTGTTCTTTATTATATTTTATTCCATTCATATTGAAATAGCTATTAAAATAATATGAGACAGCTTCTCTATTTTCCTTATTTACTTTTTCTATTTTAGTAGCAAATAAAAAACTTTATTGTTAAAGAGCCATGTTGAAAATATTGGTAATCTTATTGTTTTATTTGGTTTTGGCAGATAATCAACTATGACAAAAATATTAAAATGCTGTTACCCAGAGTTTATAGAATTATTCCCACACTAACAAGCCTACAAATACCATGATTTCAAATGCCACCAATTTTTATTTAAGAGATATTGAAAAATCTTTAAAAATAGCCTTTGTGTATTCACCATTTTAGAATCCTTAATATTATGGACCACATCCTTATCTAAAGAAATTTTTTCCTGTATGATTTATTTGTGGTTTTTATTCTAGTCCCTCTACATCTCTATTCCTTTCTCTGCTCCTTCTTGAACACAGCTGTATTTCAAAGCACAGTGTAATACAATAGTTTTTGCTGTCTTATATCTAACCATGAAAACAAAAGTATTACCTGTGGTGGTTTCAATGATTCTATGTAGTTCCAAGAATCCTGAGTCCTTTCACTTATTAAATGGTGTTCATAGCTGTGAAAACGAACATTTTTACACCTCAGTTTCCTTTTATACAAAACGTGAAAATCGTAATATCTTGTCCATTGGGATGTCTTGAGGATTAAAATGAGATCATATAATGAAAGTGACTCCTTGTTATGGGTGCTTGTCAATAAGGGTTGTTTCTTTCAGCCCCAATGTTTCAACTGGATTCCAATTCCATATTTTCCATTTCTTTTCAGGAAGATGATTTAGTAGTTAAAGACTCAACAATTAAATGTCAACAGAAGATTTTTAAGAAGAGTGTGGGCAAGAGGAAGAGTATCTAAAAGATGCCTGCAGAGCTAATTGGGGCATGAGTGGGAGGATCTGAGGTAAGGAAATGGTCATAGGCTTAGGGAGGAATCGAGTTTATGTGACTACTAGACTTATGTATTACAGGGCAAAGGATGAGGAAACAAGCAGCCTGATGCCCAATGACTACTACATGAACTTCTTGGCAACTTATTAACACAGACAACGGAAATTATTAAAGAGAGAAAAGACAGTGAGAGTGAAAAGGGGTGATGGATTCAGTTTGGGACATTCTGAAGATGAGCTGTTTTTAAGAAATTCAATTATAGCTATATGATATATATGTGTGTTTGTGTGTTTGTGTATATATACGTACACAAATTGCACACATATGCACATATACATATGCTGCTCTTAAACTCAAGAAATAGGTTATGGGATATAGATAATATATTTATAATATATAAATATTCATAAATCACTTATGGAAAATTTGGCAGATGAGGAGAAATTTAAGTCAAAAAGAGAACATTTTGTGGACACCAACTAAAATGACATGTGGAAGAAGAGCCCAGAATAGTAATTGAGAAAGAATGTCTAGAAATGTACATGAAAAATATTGAGATAGTGGTTTCATGAGACACTGATGTCATGAGAGCCAGTGGTGAATATATGTTAATAGTTGTAATATGATGTACTCTAGCAGGACCATATGCCATGGAAAGACTCCCCAACTGGTCTTGAGACTTATTAACTTGGAAGACACATAAAATTTTTGAAAAGTACTTTTTTTTTTTTGAGTAGCTGAACTGAAAGCCAAGTCATAATGAGTTCAAAAATAATGGGAATAAGAATGTGAAATGAAAAGGGGGAAATAATAAGAGAAAATAATGTCTGGAACCTTGGCTATGAAAGAGAAAGATGGTGCAGCTCTTGTAGCTGACAAGTTTTTAATTGATTCTTTTTTGGGGGGGAAGAGAGTGATGAAAATGTGGAGCTGTTTAATTCATGAGAGGGAAGAAATATAAGGTGGGGAATTTGGAGTCACAGGTGAGATGGTTAATGATTCATAAAGCAAAACCCATGAAAATTTAAGAGATAGGAAAAAGTACCTACTCCTTAAAAGTCCAAGAAGTAGATTTGAGAACAAGGTGTCCTACCCCTGCAAATAAACGAAGGAAGAACATAAAGGATGATATGGATGCAGGTAGAATATCTCTTTCCATAATGCACAAGGTCAGATGTGTTTTGAACTGGGGGAGAGAGAAAGAGAGAGAGAGAGAGAGAGAGAGAGAGAGAGAGAGAGAGAGAGATATTAAGAGAGAGAGAGCAAGCAAGCAAGTGCAAGAGAGATCTGAAAGCGTATTATTTTTATCTGGTAATTGCAAGCCTTATAGCCCAATGCATAATAAGTCCCTTCCCCTGGGATCTGAGACCTGGACTCTTGCGTGAAATGGATGACCATAAGCATATTTGTTCTTTTTAGAGTTCATTTTGAATATCGATTTCTTAGTAAAAACTTGCAACTATATTTTGTTTTGATAATTGAGCAATTACTTCTAGCTTTAGAACTTTGCTATTTGGGGATTTAATTTGAAAATAAAATGACCTGGCATGTTTTCATTTTAGTTTGAATAGGGAAAAATAAAGCAAACACTATGGTAAATATGCTCTTTGAAATTCTAAATTACATTTTATTCCATGTGCTTTGAGGACAGTAAAAGAAAAGTGCTGACCAAATAGACAAAAAAAAGTTACAAGACACTTAAACATCATGCAACAGAATAAATCAGTCACTTTAGGGTACATATAATATCCCTTTGGAATTTTGTTTTATCTGAATAAATTTTAACCCAAGAATTTCACTATTGTATTTAAAACCCAAAGCAATACAGCAATAATTAAACCTTCCATGTCTAAAACTACAGAGATCCCCAAAACATAAACTAATAATAATTAAAGGAAATAAGTGAAAATAAATAAGCAGAGCACAGCAAACACTGATGCTTCGTGAATATCTTTAAATAAAACAGAGAGGACCAGGTGATTGAGACATTCTGGAACAATGTATTGTGGGTTAATTCTTCCAAGCCAGTTATTAATTTAAGACCAACATGATCAATAGTATACACTTTATTAAACTGTGGACATGCACTCATTTTTTGAATTGTCTGATAACAGTAAACATTAAATTCCTATAAAAATTTAAATATGATCTACATCAAAACCTTTCTGAACTGGCAGCAAATAATAATTTTATCTTCAAGTGGACTCCTGGATTTTATTCAACTTGTGATATAGTTTTCCTCTTTACAGTCATTTTTGTCTTTTAAATAAATGGCCTTAGTTTAACCATTCTGTAAAAGATGATTTAGCCATGCTTCAAAATGTAAATTCTGCATTAGATTTACCTTTGTTCAATGACAACATGAAAAGAGACTTTTACGTAAGGTATAAGTTGAAAATGAATGAGAAAAAACAAGTGCAACATAGAGTTTTCAGTCCCCAAATGCCCCAGTTCCTTTGAAGATATAAAATTCAAATTGTAATAGATGCCCAAGTATATTGGAAAATATAACAAGAGTACTGAATTTTGAAAACCTAATTTGCATGACCAAAATTGTGACAAAAACAGGTATTGGCACCAAAATCAATACATTCATGTGGCAGATATTGCAATAAAAATAAAAATACAATTTTCAAAAAATATTATGAATAAAATTTAAACTAAATTAAAAATTTATTACAAATTAAAGTCAGACTCATATCCTGTGTGTTATTAGCTAATATCCTGTTTGTGTATGAAAATGGAGAACATTAAAAACTATGTTTTAGATAATTGTAGTGCTTAATTATTCTTTAAAATCAACAATTGAAAAATGTTTTTGACTTTGATTTTTAGAGGTGTGAATCAGTACCTCTGCATATGCATAAATGGGCTAGACTTTTCTAACCTGACCATAATTGGACCATAATGTAAGTAATGAGGATTCACTCAGCATGCACATCACACTTCATCACGTAAACCTAACCACAGCCTTGCCCCATGAGATTGTTTTCATTTTCATACATTTCATAAGTAAGAAAACTGAGGCATAAAACAATTAACCTACTTGTAATAGGTCACAAGGAAAATCTCTAGAGGATATCACATTATAATTCTTAATTGTTAGAAGCAGGATCCAGGGTCACTCAGTCTTTTAACCCCCTAAATTTTTATTTCTTGGGTCATGTCACCAAGAATATAAATGCTAATGTATATAGGTTAAGGGATTTTCTGTCAGGATGATTCTTGCCAATTATTCAGAGTCACAGCTATGAAGAACCAGTTTTTGTTTCTAGACTGACATTTAGAGGGGCTGGGGACATATGGGTTGGATACTAATGTATGCATGTTTATTTTTGAAAGTTAAGAAAAGTGAAGTATGTAAAAAAAATTAACCTCACCTACAAAATAGGAGACTTTTCTCTTTGTGTGGCTATGTGGTCACTCTTGTCCATGGCCATCCTTGTAACTGGAACATATAAGTGACTATACATAGAGCTATGGTATGTTTCCATTGTCTAGAACAATCCTAATTTCATATAATTATATTCTTCAGAAAACAAATCATTTCAGATATAAACTTTATGTAATTTCTTCAACTTTTAATGCCTCTATGATATTTTCCATTTTCAAAAATGCATATATACTAAAATATTTTTCACAGATATCATGTCTAAATATTAAGTTGATTATCAATGGAGAGGATTGAAACTAGGGAAACTATAAATCATGTTTTCCTAACTCCCATTATTTTAATTGCTTCCCACAAAATCCAGACAGTATTGGAGATAAAATATTACCACATGAAAAGTCACTTAATGGGAATAAGAATGTAAGGAAGAAAAGATTGCTTATAATTATTTTGTAACATAGTGTGTTATAAATTTACTTGCAATTAATGTCTTTGAAAATACTGTTTGATGTAAGAATTAATGAATCACATGTATTCCTACATAAGTACATTCAATTCTATATATGTTGTACCATTTGTAATTGTTACCAAAAAAAAAAAGGCTAGGAATAAAACTATCAGATCTGAAAAATCTCTACAATGTAAATTATAGAACATTAATAAAAGAAATTGAAGATGAGACAAAAAAAAGTGAAAAAAAATGTAGTGTTTTCATGGATTAGAAGAATCAATATCATTAAAATGTTCACACAACCCAAAGCAATTTGTAGATCCAGTGTGATCCATATCCAAATACCAATGACGTTCTCCACAAAAGTGGGGAAAAATCATATAGTTTACATAGAACCACAAGGCAGCAACAGCAATGACAACAAATAAAACTCTGATAGACAAAGCCATCTTGAGTAAAAAGAACAAAGCAGGATGTATTATATTACCTGAACACCAAACATACTAGAAAGCTGTAGTAATCAAAACAGTATAGTATTATTGTCAAAAGAGATACAGACACCAATGGTACTGAATTGAGAGCCTATAAATACACCTACGAGTTTACAATCAACTGATTTTTGACAAAGATTCTAAAAACCTGTATTGGAAAAAGGACAACCTTTTCAATAAATGTTCAGGGAAAATTGTATAGCCACATGCAGCAAAATAAAACTAGATACCCATCTTTCACCAGTTAAAAAAAAAAACAACTCAAAATGGATTGAAGGCTTAAATGTGAGACCTGAAACTATTGCAATAAAACTTAGAAGAAATATTATGGAACATTGAAATGGTTAAAAAAATATTATTTATTTATTTTTAACAAGACCCTTAAAGCACGGGAAACAAAAGTAAAAGTAGACAAATGGGATTACATAGAACAAAAGCTTCTTCACAGCACTGGAAACAGTCAATGAGGTGCAGAGACAACCTACAGATTTGGAGAAAATATTTGGAAACTGTATTTAACCAGGGGTTGATACCTAGAACTTATAAGAAACTCCAAAAACTCAGTAGTATAACTCAAAATAACCCAATTATAAAGTCGGCCATGTATCTAAATAGACACTTCCCAAGGAAGACATACAAATAGAAAACAAATATATGAAAAATGGTCAACCTAACAAATCACTAGGGAAATGCAAATCAAAACTACAGTGAGGAATCACTTCACCCCAGTAAAAATGGCTATTATCTAAGAGTAAAGATAATAAGAATTAGTGAAGACATGGAGAAAGGGAATCCTTGCAAAGTGTTGGTGGGAACCCTGGGTCAGCCACTACAGAAAACAATATGGAGCTTCCTCCAAAAAGTAAAGATGGAACTACCATGAAATCTGGTAATCTCACTGGGAATATATCCAAAGGAAATGACATCACTATGTCTAAGAGACATCTACACTCATGTGTTCACTGCAGTACTAGTCCCTATAGCCAATACAGAGAAATAATCTAAGTGTCCATCAAGTAAGAATGGATAAAGAAAATAGGGTGTATACACACAATGGAATAATATTAAGCTATAGAAAAGAATGGAATTCTGTCATGTGTAGCAATTTGTATGGAACTGAAGACTATTATATTAGATACTAAGATAACAAAACAATACATTTCAAAAAGCTATAAGGCAGCATTTTTGAAGTTTTCTCCATAAGTAAACCATGAATGTTCAAGAAAATAGATATGTTTAACCTGATTTAAATATTATTTGCTTTATGTAATCCTATTTGTCTAGCTTTGCTTCTGTTTCCCATTTTTTTGAAGTCTTGATAAAAAAAAAATCCTTGCTCATTCCAATGTCCAGAAATATTTCCTCCTAAGTTTTCTTCCAGTAGTTTCAGGTCTTACATTTAAATATTTAATACATTTTGAGTTGATTTTTGTAATTGTTGAGAGACAGACATTCTTCTGCATGTGGGTATCCAATTTTCCCTGCACATTTATCAAACAGACTCTCTTTTCTCCACTACAGGTTATTAACTTTGTAAAGCCAGGCATAGACAGACAAGTACTGCATGGTCTCCCTCAGATGCCAAACCCAAATAGCTGGTCTCACAGAAGCTGAGAATAGACCAATGGCTTTTAGAGGCTGGGGAGAACAGAGTGTGATGAGCATGGAGAAGGTAGATGAATGGGTACTAAGTTACAGATAGAGAGAAGCAAGAATATTTGGTGTGCTGCTGTGCAATAGGGTGACTGTAGATATATACAGCAAGATTATTCTGTCTGCAATTTGATAAATAGTCCAAGGAAGGTGTCTTCACTGTTGGGATAAGCTGATATTCAGAAAATATTAATATGTTTATAAAATGTATGCATGACTATGATTTTCCAAAGACAATCTATATATAAATATAAATGTGATTAAGAAAATATACATTTACATATATATTTGTATATTAGAACACATGTACATAAAACATATAACATTTCTAGTTAACATATACTATATAATAAATATAATTTATTATATTTAATAATTTTTTTTCTATGCTAAATTTTACGTAAGCTTACTTAAGCACATGAGGAATGAGAGAATTAAGGTTGTTAGAAGCAATTATTCTCTGCCTTTTAACAATGGGTTGCTCTTTTTAATTCCTAACAAGGTCATCATCTAATTGTCAGTATATTTGGGGTCTTGATGGATTTAAGAGTCAAGAACAGATATGGTGTGTTACCTGCAAACTAGCTTGTTTTGTGACCTGCCAGTTAAAAGCTGAATTATTTATGTATCTATTAATAATTTAATTATAGAGTCTTTTATTTTTCACTTGGTCAGTTCCAACTCCTTACTCCCCTGTTCTAACAAGGTTATATTTACTGGGTTGTGAGATAATCTTGATGATGTTGCATGATGAACAATTGATGATAGTTGAAAAACCATCAAGAGACCCAGTTGTACCCATTCGTCAGCTCCAATGAAGGTGTTTTCTTATCTCCCCCAATTTTATTAAGAAGAAGAAATCATTGCCAAAACAGCAAGGCAGGCAGATTAGAGCTCCCTCCCATTCTCTACCATCTTCCCTGTTTCTCTTCTGTTTCCTCCACCTCCTTTTCTCCATTTCTTCTGTGGCCTCCTGAGATTCCTAGAGATCTCAGGAGGCAGCAACAGAAGCTGTGCAAAGAGAAAGGAGAAGCAGAGCAGTCCAGACAGGACACTCCCCATCGGGGGCACACTCCAGAGAGATTGGCTGCTCAAGGTCACCTCTACTTCCTTGCCCCTGTTCTGATGCTCTTGGACTGTGACAGCATCTCTACTGTAAGGTCTTCTCCTTTCTTCTTCAAAGGCTATATATTTCCTTTATTTTAATTTTACTTTATTAAACATTTTTAGGATATAAGTTTTGTATTTTTTTGTACTTTTTCTTCAATCAAAATCTACTTCCTTCTCATGGTGTGCTGTTTTTTTTTTCTCTCTTCATTTTTTTCTCACTCTTCTGAGTTTGAGGCTAATTATCCTCATTAAAAAATCTGATTCAATTAACCACTCCAGACTTGTGGAATTAAGGAATGTTGGACCTATATAAGTAAACACTACTGCTTAGTTAACATTGGGTGATTTTATTATACCCTGACTTTCAGGAAAAAAAATGAATGTGTAAGATTATGATCAAGAAATGTTTTAATCTCCTAGGCACACTGGCAAACAACTGTGATGCCAAAGACTTGGGAGACTGAGGCAAGAGGATTGCAAGTTCAAGACCAACATTGTCAACTTAAAAAGGCCCTATCTCAAAGTAAAGAAGAAAAAAAATAGTTGGAAAAAATTTAAAAAGAGCTAGGGACATAGCTCAATGGTAGAGTGCTCCTGAATTTAAGTACCAGTAGTGATGGTGGAGGGGGAGAATTGATCCAGATTATTTTTAGGTATTTCTTTAAACCAGGAATCAAGGAATATGAATTCTAAATTTGTGATCATCAAATATTTCCAGCCTTGCCATTTCTCATTTCTGGACATAGGCCTGTACTTTTCACCTGTGGGTTTTTTTTTTAACAATAGGCTTGGCCTTGAGACTTGCTTCAAAATATGAGCAGCAGTGAAGTGTGAAGTGTGAAGAAAAACTGGGGCTGAATTCACTGTGTTGTCTTCTTAGCCATGACCTTGAAATTTTTTTTTTCTGCCTAGATCCTTAAATAAACACAATGAGTAACATCCCCTAACAACCTGCAAAAGACAGTGGGTCACATGAGAGAGAAATAACCTTTCATGAGATTAAGCCACTGAAAATACTTGAAAACTAAAATAAGTATCCTAAGTGTAAAAATTTGTATTCACGCCAGACTTTAAATAAATGTTCAATAAATGCATTTTCTCATTCATAATTCAAACAACATATTTCATTCCAAAACAAGAGGAGACTTTAGATACCAATTCCAGGTCCTAAATACTTTTCTTCATAAATAAAATGGGCAAAGTTATATGCTCAAAATCTATTTTTAATAACTTCCAAGAATAAATATCAACATTCTCTAAACATATCATTTCAATGTTAAAATACTGAGAGAAACTCTGATGCCCAACTTAAATTCCATTTAATTTCATTTCAGCCAACATCTCTGTAGTGTTTACTAAAGATATAGAAGAGATTGTCTTTAAATCCCTCAGCAAAATTCTTCAGGTGCACACACACACACACATACACACACACAGAGACTCATTTTTGAAACTTCAGTTTACTCAAATTTAAATTAGTTAGATCATTCCTAATACCAATGCTGTCTCAATTTATAGAATGTCTCATTCTCTCTTGTACCATAATGTCCTGCTATGCAGCTCTTAGAATATTTCTACCATATCATTCACTGATTTTTCCTTTCTTTTTTATTCTTTTTTAACTGAGCTGTTTGCTCCTCTGAGCAGACTTAGTGACTCACTCATTACTGTAATTCCAGTGCCTAATACATATCTGGTAAATAATAAAAGCACAATAGTTCCATTTAAGTGAATAAATGAATATAAATGAAGAATTTTCTCTTCAATCCTTACCTATTGTTCCTCAAGTTTGTTTTTTCAAATCCTTAACTCATTTAACAAATATTGCTTGAACTTATTAACTGCAAAACATAAAGCAAGGGAATACGAACATTTTATTTAGAATAAAAAATCCGACCTTAATTTTCATATTCTACCAATTAGTAATTTTTTGAATATCTCTGTTTGTATAGACTTTTTTTTAAAAAAGAAGTAGGAGGAAGAATAGGTGGAGGTGGAAGAGGAAGGGGAAGAGGAGAAAAGGAATCTGAGCTTCAATTAGGACATAGTGGGCATTGTAGTATCCTTACTAAGGTGACTCCAATTGTACTATATGGTGGACAATAAAGGACTTCCCTTGTCTTTTTTGTCTGGGCCTATGATAATGTGTTAATGCTTATACTCAAGTGACTAGCAGTCAGCCCCTAAATTGAAGGATCTGTTCCTATGAGTTAAGTCACTAAATTTTCATGGCCCAATCCCCAATTAAGCAAGAACACTTGAATTCCATTCTTCTACCTTGTAGTATTGGCAGTCTTCAAGATTAGAACAGATAGTGTTCTCATTAAACTGGTGAGTGAAATTATCTTCCCAACCATTGATATGAAAAACACAAGAGTCTTAGAACTGACCTGGTGAGATAGCTCTCAATACATGACCCTTCTTTTTCACATACTCATTAATCATCACCTATGGGTACAATATTCCCACCAGTTATATACTAACCTTACAAAATATTTCAAGTTTCTGGTGAAAAATGGCATGTAAGTCCATATCGGGTGCCTTAGCTAAGACCTCATTATATTACAAGTCTAGCTCGTTCTTATGCATCACTCTCACAGACAATTAAATTGTTCTGGGGTGATTAACTTTATAAAAAATCATATTGTTATGGTTGATCACCTATGCCTTATAAGTATTTACTGGATAATAATTTTATAATTACATCTACTAGCAATCCAACTACAAAATGAAAGCGGCTAATATTAAGATAATTTTTGAATATATGCTTTCAAATTCTACGCTTTCCACTGCAACATGTCCATCCCATACCCTCATATTTCCTATATCACTTGTTTCCTCTTCCTGCTTTCGCTATTTTCAATTAAGTAGTTTGTATGTGTTCCTTTGTATGCTTCTTAACTGTTCCCTTTGGAATACTTGTTATTTTGAGAATAGAAACATTTCTACATTCATTCCTCTTGGCAAAGAGACTGGAATAATGTAGGCACTTAAGCAGTATGTACAGGCTGAAGGAAGTTATTCTTGGACTTTTCCTTGAATATCATTTCTACCTTTTTCATTTTTCCCAAGTATTACATCTAGCTAATTCACATGCTCCCCAGAAATATACAGCCACAGAAGTCATGTGCAAATTTCTTTCTCCCTTGAAAGTGGACAGACTACACTCAATTTACCTTCTTGTTTCCTTCAGTGCATTTTGGCAGGGTTTTTTTTTTTTTTTTTGTCCTTACCAAGCTACCCAAACATTCTTTCTCTGTCCTCAGTGATTTCAGCACCTGGTCTGCATTTTCACCCCCTGCCTTTTCTCTTGCAAAGTTTAATGCTCTATGGTATAATTCAATCACTTCACAGTTCCTTAACCTCCTCCACTCCAGTAATTTAATTTCTACCAGCCACAAGCACAACCTTATAACCTGCCAAGTTCATGAACACTGAAATTCTATAGTATCTTATATCTAACATGTTCTTACTCTGGATCTAACCATGCTGATCTAAATACAACTACTTTTAGGAATTTCAAAGATAACTTTTACATGAAAAGTGTCCGAAGAGAGCTTGGAAGGTCACCTTAAAATTATACCTCCTGCAGTGGACAGGAGATTTAACTAGAAGGAACTAACAGCATGTCCCTGCCAGGGAGATATTCAAAACTGCCTTCAGAACTCATTCCAAATCCCTTCCCACCTCCCACCTTAACTCTACATGTGATGAATACCAACTTATTTTCTTGAGATTTAATTAAATTTCATGCATATTTATTGAGGATCTTTTATTTGTGAGATACAGCTCTAAGAATTTGGCATAAATCAGTGAATAAAACAGATAAAGCTGCCTGCTGTTTTGGTACTTATACATTTTGCTTGAATTCTCTTGCACAATATATCATTTTTTTGCATATATATATCTATAGTTTTGTAGTTTTTTGTATCCAATAGGATCTTAGAATCAGATTTCAAAAATATTTCTAGTTAAAGTAACATCTCTAAGTCTCAGCTTCCTCTCTCATTATAAGGTGTGTAACTTCATAGGTTTCTTTGAGGACATGCTAAAAACGATACTATTTAGAGTCCCTGGATGGTGCCAAGTACATAGTACATGTTTTGAAAAAAAAATTATTACTGATCTTTGAGTTGGTATTTTAGAAGTTATAGTAATAGTACTATATTAAAAATTATGTGTTAATAAATTGTAGCTATTTGTATATAAATATAAGCATAAATACATATATTTTTCTCCCTTTTTATCTCTAATATTCTGTGTGCAGAAAATTCAAAAATTGTACACTATATTAAATTTAATTTTAAGATACAATTTTATTTTAATAAACATTTAGGTTTTCATTTCTTCTCAAGTTTCTAAGAAATATTCTGTTTTCAATACCTACCAGTTCCTAAAAGAAAAATTGAGAAAACAAACTATACAATTATAATAGCATGCATCTAAATATTAGTACATTAGAAAATATTATAAGTTTTATTCTCCTATCAAGGAAGCTATAATTGGTTTCCTGATCATAATTGAGATTTCATTGAAGTATAAATTATGACATATGGAAGATTTTGCTCTGAGCATTGAAGTAAAATGTTGAACATCTTATTGGCTTAACCTAGACTGTCACTGATGGAGACACAAATCCAAGAAATGTACACATTGGAGGTCATCAGGAGTACATTTGTGTAAAAAAGATACAAATTATCCAGTGTGAGGAAAGTGAAATCTAGCTTCCAACCTTTCTAAAGCCCAGATTTTCCATAGTTGGTATGCTAATGACTAATCAAATCACAATCAGTATGCGTTTTAAATCACAATGCAAATAGTGAACTTCATTTGATGATGTAAATATGTGATAATAATTATGGAAATTTTCTTGAGTGAAGGGCAGCAAATATTAGTACAACTAATGTGATGCATACTTATTAGGTCCTAACTGCCTCAATCTGCCACAAACCTACTAAGGAAGCTATCAGCTCTGTTTTATTTTTTCATTTGCATGGATATAAAGCAATATTCATTGGAAATGTGCTAACCTACATTGACACAGCTCTTCACTGTCTAGCTCTGCTTTTATAGAGAACTTTATAATTACTATATAACTATATGGCACAGAATGACTGTCCAGTTTTCAAGATCATCAATGTGAATATTTATGTGTCTTACATTTGTGTGATAAGGCAATTGAGTAACAAAGAAAAATCAGATGGTCACTGTTAGATGGAACTCTACACTTTAGATTTCCAAGCAATATGGTGAATCAGCTTTTCCATCTGAAAGTGGGAGAGATTTATTTTGCCGTCCGGACTGGTGGTGACAGCCTGTTTCTGAAGGAGTTAGGTCAGGCTGTAGAGGAAGGGGATGCTTTATCTCTGTGAGAGCCATTTACTGCACTGTCTTCTTCCTTGAATTAGAGGTGGCAAGATAATCTTATCAATGGTTCAAAGCAAATCTGTCTTCAGATTTCAAATTATAAGATGGGACTAAACATCGCACAGGATCTCTCACTTGTTTTTTTTTTCCTTTTTATCTTTTTATTGGTTCTTTTTAGTTATTTAGAGTAGTAGAGTCCAGTTTCATATAGTTATATATGCAGGGAATATACTTATTTTAATTGGGGCCCCAGTCTTGTTTCACTTATTATTTCAAATTATTTCTACAATTCTATAAAGTAGATTAGACATTTGTCAGATGAGAAAATTGAGAGATATGTAATAAAATTACCTTGGTTGTTTGCCTTAATTGACAAGCTTTCAAATTATTTCATTTATTTTTAGTCAGAAAAATCATGTTTTTTTTTCTTATAGGGTATTAATATAAACTTCAATAAACAATGTAATACAAGGTTTAAGCATTAGAAAAATAAATAATATGGAAATATAAAGTGGCTCTTAATCACCTCCCAACTCCAAAGTCTGTTTTCAATTTGTTTTAATTTAATATATGTATGCATATTTTCTATACATATTTTCATCTTTAGTATTAACAAAAACATGACAGAAAATAGATTCTATTCTCTACATACTATAAAAATATGTTTTCTTCCATAATATTTCTTTTTACTTTTCTATGTGACTATTTTTGTAGGCATATTTAGATTATTTTCAATTTTTCACTGTTAATAAAAATGTCACAATGAACATTCTTATATTTCTCATCTTGAGTAAAACTCTTGTTTAACTTATGAAATATATGTATATAACAATAAATAATGCAGTCTATGTTGAGTAAGTATATATGTTATATATTTTTACTATGGTTTTATACCTTATTTAATTCCTGACAATACATATTAATTATGAGCTAGATGTTGGGAGATAAATTGAAAGTTAAAATTACATTTTTCTAAATTTCTTTTGCAAAAATGCATTTACAACATATTCAAATAAATTGGTCAATTTATATATACCTAACTGATTAGTAAATGATTTAAAGCCATTTAAGAAGTATTCATAGTGACAAACATGTATCCTATGTAGTCATAGAAAATGGGAGAAAAGAAGACATAGCTTATTTAAGCAGTATTATTTTCTGTTCACTGTGCTAGACATTTTTCCTGCCATTTTGTAATCCATAGATACTACTGTACATGATAGCTTAATATTAATCTTATAAGAGAATCTGATGCTTAAAATAGAAAAATGAATAAACAGATAAATACCTAAATTTACCAAGTTTGTTAGTGGTAAAGTTAAAATTTGTCCCCAAATCTTTAAGATTAATTATTCTCATGTCATCAAATTGTTATAATGTGAGGCAAAGACATTAAATATTTTCTGAGCATACAGTCTATTATTTTCTTGTTTGCTTATAAGTGACATATCGGTACAGAGAGATATAGATATGATATATAGTTTCTTATAACATAGGGATCTCATGAATTTAATAATACATTTTTCCTGTAAAGAGTAATTTAATTCAGCTGATTGATTTTTTTCCATGGGACAGATTATATAAAGGTGTCAAAGTTGCAAATTTAGACAGAGACATCATTTTAGAATCCAAATATTAAGTTTCTGTAAAAAGCTAAAAGTGGAAATGTAATCCTTTTAATAAGTCTACATTGCCACTAGCATTGTGGATAATGTTAACAGGGACATTAATAAAACATGTTGCAAAGCAAAACAATCAAGGAGGATTTGCCAGGAATTAAAGCAACATGATGAAGCACAACATGGACAAAATTTACTCCAGTTTATTTATCACAAATAGCTCAGAGTGGTTAATGAGAACTCGTATCATGTTCTGATAAATTTTAAATCATCAGTTCAGCTCCTGCATATTCAATCTAAGCACCTCTTTATTGTAAGTGCTTCTACCTTTATCATCATAGCTGCTGGCTTTTCTTCCACATGATTGTCTTTGAAATAGCCAAAAAGTATCGAGAATTTATATTTACACAGAAAATTCCACCACAGTATATTATATGTACTTATTTCCATTTTAAGGAATCGGAATCATGTAGTGATTATAGTCACATGGTGGGTAAACTCCTCCATGACAGTAAACTGTGCTTTTGTATTAAATGAACTACACTATTCCAGATGCCAGAAACCCCACTGAGTGAAGCTTTATGTGCAAACATGCATTTGTTGCAAAGATAAAGGCAGCTTATTCTCCAGGAAGTATTTATTTACTGCAACATCAGGCTTTTTAATCTACCACTTGCACATTTATTAGAATCAAACACCCTTTTAAAGGAAACTTACCCAAGTAATCATATGGCAGAAATAGGTAACAATAGGTGTTTGTTAAAGAAAAGGCAATGAATGTCATTAAACAAAGGAAGAGTCATTTGCATCTTATTATGACTAAAGTCTGTAGACTTCAATAATCCTTCCCCTCTCCGACACACAGTTTTTGAGAAATGATACTATTCATTGAAAGCAATGGGTTCAATGGCCTGGTAAAATTTGCCTGCTCTTTGTTTCCTACTCTTGCTTCCTGAAGTTTGAAGCATTAGCCCAGAATGTATACACTTTTAGAGATGGTCACCTGCAAGCCTGTAACTTGCAGGATTCAATTAGATTTCAGTAAGCACTTTTTTCACCAACCAAATCCTCTGGACTCTGGGAAACCTCAGAGTATGATAGTGATATAAGGATCTCCCAACACAAACAAACACTCTGGAATGGAGTGGTATTTTGTCCTAGAAACTGATTGAGGAAGGAGGAATATAGGATATTGTTGGCATAAAAATAATTTCGTTTGCCTTTCGTTTGCTCTTTGCATTTTTTGTCTAGGAAAAAAAATGTTTCAGCCAGAGGTCTTACAGCTTTTTATATGTAGATAGGAAATCATGGGAAAGGTAAAAAGAGGAGATAGTGTAGCAAAAGATGTTGATTCTGATTCTGACCAGCTGTATAACTTTGAGCAAATATATACTCTGTAGATCTGCAGTTGGGTACCACTGTGGGATTAAATAAGTCCATGTATGGAAAGCATTTGATTGGTTCTGGTAGATACTTAATTTTAAAAGGTTATAAAATTCCAATACACTAATTTTACATTACACTAATGTAAAGAAGTTACTAAAAGTTTTTATAGTGTATTAAAAATACATATATGTATATTATACATATGTGTATTATATATTATATATATAATTATATATATATATAATTATATATATGTGTGTGTGTGTGCACATGTGTGTGTATTAGCTAAGTCTTCAGTCCTTTTTATATTTACTTTTTAAATTTTGAGACAGTTTCTAACTAAGTTGCTTAAGCCCTCACTAAGTTGGTGAGTTTGGCTTTGAACTCACAATCATCCTAGCTCAGTATCCTGAGTTATTGGAATTATAGGCATGTGCCACCTGCCCCACTTGAAAAATATTTTTAATGACAAATTTGTTCTTGGCAAAACACACAAACACACACAAACAAAACAGAACAAAAACTTGCAATGCCTTCTAAGAGGTCATTTTGTTAGGCCTAGCGATTGTAAAATAAGTTACTTGGAATTATGATATAAATTATGTATCACAAAAATTAAATACACAAGTGCTATTAAATTAATTGATTATAAGAGAGTGTCTCTTCAAAACAATGCAATAGCTTTGTTAGTTTTGCTTCTTGAAAAGAACTTCAGCTAGAAAGATTTTGAATAATTAAAATAGAGTGAAATTGTTACAACAGATGCAGTTAAAATTAAGGGACATCAATCAGATTTTTCTGTATTCTTTGGTAATCTTGTTTCTTACTGAGAACATGCAGTTAAAACTCTCACAGGTCCATGACAAAATGATTAGGTCCCAAAGCAGCCTGAACTTTAACTTTGATGGCTCTTTTGCATTAAGATCTTCAGCTACTCCTTCTTCAGACTATATTGACCATCCAGTGCTTGAGATCTCAAGAGCCCAGATCAATTTCTTTATCATTACCACCTGCTAAATTGACATTCAGAGATGAACATGTGAGGAGATGTGTGCTGTGCTAAAAAACTTCATTTGTCACTTGAGGTTCTAGGAGTCCTGGTTAGTTGGTGGCAGTTAAGCATATGTATGTGCTTAAAATCAGCATGGCTTCCTGTATCCTACAGCGCCATGGCAAACAGCAGCAGAGAGAGGCTTATAAACTTCTGCTTCTACTTGTCCCTTGGAAGATTCCCCAGAGAACCATGTCACATGAATATGTGGTCAGACCCATGTGATCTGGGCTGAAGCAGAATACTTTGGAGAGACAAAATTGAAATTCTTCTGACAATTTCAAGATGTGATCTTCTTGAAGCAAAATGGAACATCATGCATTTGGTTATCAAGGCCCTGAAAGCATTATGAAACTGACTGTTGCCATGTCTTACTCTGATAGAGTCCATTTCATTCATTTTTTAAAAAAAATATTTAATTATGTTTTTACTTCTTTGATAACTGGAAAAAGATAAGAAAACCATTATTATAAATTTGTTAGAACTCAATTTGTCTCTAAGGATATTTTGCTCAATTGCCTCAAACCATGATTAAATAAAAGATTGGATTTATCATCAAGAGTTCAGGGATCAAATGGATTGAGCAAAAGAGGGAGAAAGTCTGTTCTAAAAATTGGTCAGCAATTAAAGAGTTGTTTGCTTACTTTATCTATCTCACATCTATCATTTACATATCTATGGAGTGACTATGATGAGAATAGAGACTTTGTTAAATAAAACAAAGCATATTCAAGTTTACCTCATGCTGCTCTATCAAAAGGCCTGATGACCCGAAGGAGATCTATTGAGCAGCAGTTTTTGTTTTGTTTTCCTTGTAGATGGACACAATATCTTTCTTTATTTAATTTTCATATGGTGCTGAGGATTGAACTCAGTGCCTTACATGTGCTAGGAAGGTGCTTCTCCAGAGCTACAATCCCAGCCCAAACAGCAGTTTTATTCACTTAAATGTATTTATGTAAGAGCGAAATAATTTTATTTCCTTCTGCTTTTCTTTATTTTTCTTATTATATCGCAATGCAATTCTAATTCAAATTTTGCAAAACAAGTGCAGAAAATTCACATATACACTTCACCATGATTACATTAATGTTAAGAACTTGTGAAATTATTAGTTATCAAAACTATAAAATTAACATTGGCATGAAACTATTGTACTAAAGTCTATATTAGAGTTTCATCATTTTCTTTACTACTAACCTTTTATGATCCAGGAAACTATCTAGGATTGCACACTCCATCCATATAGTTGTGTATCTCTTAGTCTTTTCCAAACTAAGTTCTTCAATCTTTCCTTCTCATTGGTTAAATATCGGTCGTTTAATTTGTAGCATGTCTCTCAATCTAGACTTCTCTAATATTTGTTCATGACTGAATTCAGAGTGTACAAGTTTTGCCAGGATACCTCGGAATAATTATGTCTTTCTAGGTTTATCACACTAGGGACAGGTCATATTGATATGTCTTGTTATTGGTGTTGCTAGTTTTGATCACTTGAATAGACTTCTATTTGCTTAGTTTCTCTACATAAAATTACCATTTTTCACTTTGTGACTGATAAGGTAGATACTTGTGATAGTTTTAAATACTTTAAAATCATGTAAATTTTTTTCCTTCAAATATGTCCCCATGATTTAACATTTGTCAGTGGATTTTTATTTCTATAACAGTCATTACTGAAGTGTTTGCTTATAGTCATTTTGTTTTCTTCATTCCTTCTACATTTAAAAAAGTTTGAATTTGTCTCTAATGTAGAGCTATTCCTGCTCCCAAACTTATTTATAATTTTCATTGATATGGACTCATGAATATTTTGAGACATTAAAAAATGTCTTCTCTTAAAAAATTTAAAGAATATATACCTGTATATATTTGTAAGGGTTATCTAGCAACATGGAATCATATATAACACTAGGTATTCCTTAATGGCTAACATGATTTATTATAAAATATCTCATGATTATGGTGACCAAGAAGTCCCATCTGTATATTGGATATCTAGGAAATCTGGTGAACAGTTCCTAATTAGAACCAGTAACAACATAGTTAGAAGACTGATGCCCCATGTCAACCAGATAGAGTGAATTTGTCTTTCCTCCACCATTTTATTCTATTCAGGTCCTCAATGGATTTGATCATGCACACCTACATGTGGGAGAGCTATCTTCTTAGTCTACTAATTCAAGTGCTTATCTCTTCTGGAAACACTCTCACAGGCAAAAGCCAGAAATAATATTTAACCAGCTATTTGGGTACTACATGATGCAAACATTGGCACAAAAAAACTAACCACCAGCTGGTGGTTAGTTTAACCATGTGCAGGGCACTGGGTTTGATCCTCAAAACTCTCTCTCTCCCTCTCCCTCTCTCTCTCTCTCTCTCTCTCTCTAAAACAACAACAACAACAACAACAACAAAACTAACCTCCACATTTTGGTAAATGAATGTTACCCTATACAGTCATGATGTAATTACAGTAAAATCTAAAGATAGGCAGATCGCCCTGATATGCCTGATGCCTTGTAGATTTGATTCCTGTGTACCTTTGCTAGAGAAATTTACATACAGAGATGGAAGGCAATGTCAATATGGCATATACATAACTGTTTTCCCTTCTATTGGGAAGTCCTACCTCCTGATACCTTCCACCAGAGGTAGGAAACATATTTGTTTATGAAAATTCATCTATACCTTTAGATTGATTTTTACCATTTAAATTTCTGGGTGCATATGTATGAAATAAGCAAAGATTCCATATTGATATGTCTGATTTTAATCCTATACCAGTTTAAGAAAACTTGTTTTCCTTTTCTAAAATAGATTCACTTATGTGTTCCATTTAATCATACACAGCATGTAGTGGATGGCATTGGAGAAAATAATGCTAAGTGAAGTTAGCCAATCCCCAAAGAAATAAATGCCGAATGTTTTTTCTGATATAAGGTGACTGACCCATAATGGAGTAGGAAGGAAGAGCATGGGAGGAATAGATGACCTCTAGATAGCGCAGAAGGGTGGGAGGGAAAAAGAGGGGGCATGGGGTTAGCAATGATGGTAGAATGTGATAGACATCATTATCTAAAGTTCATGTATAAAGACATGAATTGGTGTGAACATATTTTATATACAGAGATATGAAAAATTGTGCTGCATATGTGTAATAGAAATTGTAATGCATTACAATGTCATGTATTTAAAAAAATAAAATCAATTAAATATTTAAAAAATAAACATAACTGTATATGTTTGATTTAATAAAGCTACGAATCACTGATCATAAAAAAATGTAGAGTTGTTATACTTTAACCCTAAATGATTTACTAACTTGTGTATGGTATCTTATAAAGTTCACCTTTTTCTTTTGACTCTTCTAGTTGAAATACTTTCTTCAAAAATGACTTAATTATTTTCTTCCTCATCCTATTTAGTGTGGGGATAGTATTATGATATTAATTTCTGATCTAGTTAGGAACATTTTTTTGCTGCTTATATACTGTCCCTACCAATCCTGGTTATTTTTAATTATCTGTTATTTAAGTGAAAAATCACTGCACTATAACATTTAAAGATAAACATAGAGGTATACTTAGAAAAGTATATATTCCTCTACTTTTGTATTACAATATCCCCATTATTGCTTGCTTTCTACTCCTTTCCAAGCCAACCAGTATAGGTAGCACATTTCTTCAGCTTCTTATTTATCCCTTATGTACTTATTTTGCATAATGAGAAGATAAATATACAGACCTATCTATATTCTATGTTTGATTGAAGACTATAAAAATAAAGTTTTTTATTATAATAAAATGAAGTATCCAATGTTTTTATTTTGCAGGGCATATAAAATTATGATTTTTGCCATGCCATTTTCTGTTAGCTGTACAATAACAATATGTCTAGGAAAAAAGTGTATATACCTTAATTAAAAATATCTTAGGCTAAAAGATGCCAACAATTATCTGGCCCTCAGAGCATTGCAATTATTTTCCTGGCAGAGAGTCTTGCCTTGGTGTTAATGGCCGCTGACTCATCAGAGTGGTGGTTGATGAAGGTTGGGGAGTGTTTTTGTGAGCTTTCTTGCTTCCATGACCAAAAGACACAACAAGAAACATTTTAGAGGAGGAAAGTTTATTTTGGGGCTCATGGTTTCAGAGGCCTCTGTCTGGGGATTGAGATGAGGCAGAACTTTATGGTGGAAGAGTGTGGTAAATGAAAGTGGCTCAGGACATTATCAGGAAGTAGAGAGAACCTAAGCTCAGATCACCAAATACATACCCCAAAGACAAACCCCCAAGTACCCACCTCCTCTAACCACATCCTACCTACTTTTAGTTACCACTCAGTTAATCCTTATCAAGAGATCAATTCATTCCTTGGATTGAGGTTCTCATAACGCAATCAATTCACCTCTAAACTTTTCTGCCTTTTCTCACACAGGAACTTTTGGGGAATACCCAATATCCAAACCATAACAGGGAGACTGTAACAACTTCTTACAATAAAACAATAATGAAGGTTTCTGCATTGATTGACCCTGCCTCTCAAGAGAGAGATGTCTGTAACATGAGATTCTGTTGGGTAGCAGTTTACTCACAATAGAACTTCTTTCTAAATTACAGTCAATTCCTTCAAACCAGGTTACTGCTCTACCAACTAAGTTTACCTAATATTCAAAATCCTTTGTTGTAATTTCCCCAACGTCCACAGCGTCTTCACTGGGAGCAGATTCCATCTTGATAATCTAAGTTATTTTTGCCCAGCCACAACAAGCAACTCCCAATGCATTCAAGTTTTTATTGTGAGATTGCAGCAATTTAGTCACAATTTTAGGCTCTGTTTCTCATTCTGGTCCCTTGCTATTTACATCACATCTGTGGTTAATTCCTGCACTGAAATCTTGAATTCCTTAAACTCATCCATGATAGAATCAACTTCTTGTAAACTACTATTAATGTTGATATTTTAACCTTATCCCACAAATCAAAAATATTCTTAATGACATCTAGAATGATGAATTCCTTTCAGAATGATTTCATTTTCCCCCCATATACATTAGAGAAATCCTATCTATCTATGGCAGCTGTAGTCTTAGAAAAAGCTTTTCTTAAATGATAGAACTTGAAAGTTGAAATTAATCATTGACTCATGAGTGACCAAAATGATGATATGTTGGCAGGTGTATTAGGTTTCTTTAAAGGAATAGGACAAACTGTATGTATATCTCCTATTGGTTACAAAAAGGTGAATTATTTATTAGATTGTCCCACAATGGCCATCTGTATGCTAGAGAGCTGGAGGAACCAACACCTGCTCAGACTAGGAAGCCAGATCCTCAGAAGAAGAGGAACCATGATGGATCCCCAGTCTAAGACTGAAGGCCTGGAAGCTCCCTGGAAACAGCTGCTCATAGTCCACTTTAGAAGTGTGAAGGAGTTAGAGTCTAATGTCCTCAAATGAGCACAGTGCAATCAAAACACTTATTGAAGCACCTACTCAAGAAGAGTGGAGCTTGTACATGTGTTGGCTTTCTAAACTCTTCCACCCATTGTTCTATCCAGCCCCACAAATTATTGGACTTAACCATCCCCATTAAGGGCAGGTCTCCAACCTCAGTTTGCTGCTAACACCACATATCAATAATTTCTGGAAACACCTTTATTGGTAAACCCAGAGGTTCCTTAATCTTAGATATCTCTTAATATAATCAAGTTGACAATCCAGATTAACCATAACAGCACACATGAAAAGAAAATCCACCCCATTGTAAATCTCTTTCAGAATGCTTGGGTGACAGGTACTTTGTTGATGAGCAATAATATTTTGAAAGTAATCTTTTTTTTCTGCAAAGTTTGTTCAATAGTGGGCTTAAAATTCAGGAAACCATGTTTTATATAGATGTGCTATAACCCAGGATCTGCTGTTCCATTTATGGAACAAAGGCACAGTATTTTTAGTATGATTCTTAAAAGCATAGGATTTTCAAATGGTATGAACATTGGTTTTAACTTAAAGTTACCAGATTCACTATCCCTTAACCAGTAATCAAACTGTCCTTCGAAGAGTCAAAGCTAGGCTTTGACTTCTCTCTAGCTATGTAAGTACTATATGTCATCTCTTTCCCATAAAAGACTGTTTCATCTATATTGAAAATCTCTTGTTTACTATAGTCACTTTCATCAATTATTTTAATTGGAACTTCTGGATAACTTGCTGTAGCTTCTACATTAGCATATGCTACTTGACCTGTACCTGCACATTATTATGACAGTAATGGTTTTCTTAAACCCCCAAAGCTAACCTCTGAAACCTTCAAACTTTTTGTCTGCAGTATTCTCAGTTCTTTCAGACTTGATGGAGTTGAAGAGGTCTAGGCATTGCTCTAGGTTAGGTTTTGACTTACAGAAATGTTGATACTGTTCAATCTTTTAATTTTTTCCATGTCATCAATAAGGTTATTTCACTTTTTGCTGTGACCAGCATGGCCAACCTAGCAGGTTTTGGTAAGGGGCAAAGGGGGATAAGAAAAATAAAGACTCATGGACTAAGATTTTGAAGATAACAGCTGGGGTCAGTTGGAGTGCTGCTCTCTGATGGAGAAGCAGCTCTAAAGAATTATGCCAGCAATATTTATTTCTGTATGTCTCATTATCAGACTAAAGACTATGCAAGCATTATTCTTTGTACTCATGAAAGGTACAGAG
Source organism: Callospermophilus lateralis (assembly GCF_048772815.1). Classification (NCBI taxonomy): domain Eukaryota; kingdom Metazoa; phylum Chordata; class Mammalia; order Rodentia; family Sciuridae; genus Callospermophilus; species Callospermophilus lateralis. Next base: position 1,055,537 of record NW_027512606.1, read on the forward strand.
TTCACAACATTATACAGTTTATTCTTCAGTTACATTCTACAGTTGTAATGTGCAATGTTAATAGTTTTGTGTAGCTCTCAAGAAAGTCCATTGTTTAAAGTTACTGTTAGTGGGGTAGCTTCAGGAGTAAAGGAGCTGGTGAAACATTGTGGCTGTTATCAAGAAAGCTTCTTTATTCTCAGGAGCTGTGTGCCTGGGATCAAGGTTAAGGCTGATTAGACTCTAGCACACAGCCTCCACATTGAGGGCATTACCACAGCAGCTAAGCACCCTGTATCTTTGTGCAAAAACTTTCCCAGGCACCATGCATGCCACAGCCATGAGGTCATCAGAAACCCCAACTTCAGACACTGAACTTCCATTCACTGTCAATGCTCTCCATAACTTTTTTTTAAAAAACTTCATGTATTCAATTGAGTTGCACCTTTAATTTTCCTCAACTTTTCCTTTATATTCACAGTCATAAAAGACCTGGTTTGGGGGTTCTCCTTTTTTGGGGCAAGCCTTCCACATTTAGCTTAATCATATCTATCATTTGAACTAAAGTGAGAGATATGCAACTCTTCCTTTCTTTTGCACACTTAGAGGCTATTGTAGGTTTATTAAATGACGTGCTTTTTATTTTGGTGAATAGGGAGGCTCAAGAAAGAGATAGATGGGAGACTGGTTGGTTGGTGGAGTAGTCAGAATACATATAACATTTGCCTATCAATTATACTATTTTATATGGTAATTATTTATAGTGCCCCCAAATAATTACAAAAGTAAAGTCAGAGATTTCATATCACATATCATTACAACAAATACAATAATAGTAAGAATGTTTGATATATTTAAAGAATTACTAGCATGTAATGTAGAGACATGAAACAAACACATACTGTTGGGATAATGAAGCTGATATCTTGCTGAATGCAGGATTGCCACCCAAATTCAGTTTGGGAAAAATCATAATATTTGTGAAGTAAATAATCTTAAAAAAAAGCTTAAAAAACTTCTCAGCTTAAAACTAAGACACAAACTCAAATATTCACTTAGGTCTATATAAGGACTGGAAAAATAAGTATCATAATCTTCTATTTGTACATCTTCTCCCAAATAAATATCTTCAGGGAAAATAGCATTTGGGGGGCTTTAATTCCCTATGATACAAGTTTTTCTAGAACACCTCCTAAAGAAACAGTCTGAGGCTGTTTTATAGTAAACTTTTATTTTTAAATAAGTAAAAAGAATACACTCCTAACTAACAATAAAAACATAGTATCTTAAATACTATATAAACTAGTAACAACCATTTCTTATCATTATTAAGCACTCTGTACTGCACATAATTACAAGTGCTGCACTTTTATATGACTGGCAGTACATTAGTTGTGTTTATAACCACATCAGTTTTTTGTGTAAATGCGAGGAATGTATTGTACTAGGACCCTTTCATTGGTATTACATTACTAAAAAGTTTCTGCATAGCAAAGGAAACAATCATGAAAATTAAGAGATAACTTAGAAAGTGGGAGAAATATTTTCAAACTACTAATCCAAATAAAGGATTATTATTCAGAATATATATGAAAGTCAAGATGAACACACACATACAAATACAATTAAAAATGGGCAAAAGAACTAAGCAGGCATTTCTTAAAAGAAGACAAATGGCCAATAAGTACATGGAAAGAATGCTCAATCCTACTAATAATCAGAGAAATTCAATTAAAACGAGAAGATATCTTCTCTCCATGGCTAAAGTAGCTATCATCAAAATCACACACACACACACACACACACACACACAGACATACACACAATGCTGAGAGGGTTCTCAAGATGGCAGAGTAGAATCAAGCAGTGCTTCCTAGATCCTCCACAATTTAGAATTAAAACAGCTGGAGAGCTACTCAGTGAGATGGGTAACAAGTGGAATTCTCTTGGCTTAAATATTAGAAAGAGAATTGGACTCAGAGATTCCTGTTGCTGGAATAGAGAGCAAAAAATAGTTTATCAGAGACATACCTGTAACTGTGGTGCCAGAGTAGACTAGCTGGGATGGTATAAAGGGAAAGAAAGGGCATATTCTACAAAATTGTTACAGAATCAGATGCAGAAGAAAAGGTCAGTCTGAACATTGATCATGGATCTGCTTAGAGGACTGGTGCATGAGAAATATTCCTCTTTTTTCAACGTGTAAGTGGAGAACTATGGTGGGATATATCTTGGTGAAGTTGTGCTTCAGATTGCATCTTTGGAAGATATATATCCCTACCTCTTCATTTCTCTTAGAGATCTCAGCAAATATTGCCACAGGGAAACACCTTTGAAACAAGTCAACTGAATAATATACACAGTGATTGCTGTGAGCTGAAGGCTGAAGAGACCCACTACTTGTTAGCAGCAGGAGTATGACTTGAACCACTTCACCACGCATACAAACAGTTCCCCCCCATGGGCACCAAAAACTCCCCTGTTGCACACAAAGCCAATTACTACATTAGAGAAGTACCTGTCTACCAACTAGGAATACCAAGTTGCCATCCCTTCTGTGATATCAGGGGCCTCCAGTGTGTAGTCTTGCCCTAGAGCTTCCAGAGCTACATTAGTTAAAACCAAAGGAGGATGAGTTAATGGTTTTGTGAACTCCTCCCCATGTATCAAAATATTCCCCCAGGAACATAGAGCTGATACCTGCACTAGGGAGAGATTTGGCCACTTGATTAGGCCCATGGCCACCCCTCTATGATGTCAGGGCTTTCAATAGTTCTCAGGCCGGTTAGGAGCTTCCAGAGCTGCCCTGGATGGGTTCGTACCAGAGCAGGGCCAGGAGAGAACTGCAGGAATAGCCTTTGGAACCTGAGCTTAACACAGTGTGATGAAGAAGGATGCTGATGTAGATGTGGGAAAAAGTATAGTTTGGTTTCTGACTGTATATTCACAGTCATTCAGAGGAGACACTTCAAGCTTAGACATTTTCCAGATGGGGTGGGGATATCTGGGAGATTTCAAAACTGAAAGTCCCTGAAAGAAGTCTATTTATCTTAAATACCTCAATAATGGAAAAATTGTCTTTTTAATGTTTGTTTTTTTTTACTTCTCTTGTATTGTTTTCTGTGTTGGTTTGTTTTATTTCCCATAACTATTTGTTTTCATACTTTATCTAATTTTAGGTATTTTTTTACATTTGTTAATTGATTTTTTTCTTCTGCTTTTTAAATTTTGATTCCTTCTGCTTTTTCCTCTCCTCATTTATTCTTCTTTCTTTCCTTTTATAACATTTTCCCCTTTTCTTTCCTTTTCATTTTTATGTTCTACATATTAATGATAATTTGACCTTTGTCTATTAGCTAATTTTTCAGTCTGTTGTATCACTTCCTTCATTTCTTTGTTTAACAGAGTAGAAAAGAAAATGATCAAAATGTTTTTATTTTATGTAGGTATATGGTTTGTTAACCACTGTTACTGGTTGTTTTTCTTTCATGTCCAAGTGGTGCTGGGGATTAAATATGACACATTGAATACATTGAGGTGTTCTTGATGTAGAAATATACAACCAACTTGGAGCACATAGTAAAGAAAAAGAAGCTCACTAAAAATACCCTCATATAACAGTGTAAGAGACAGTCATCCCAACAAATGCACAAATTTTAGCATAGAAATGCAGGTAGCATAAGAAGACAAGACCACGTGGTGCAGCCAAGAGTTCATAACGCCACACAAAATGAATCCATAGATTTTGAAGTGGAGGAAATTATTGGCAAAGAATTTTAAAAGTTGATTGTTAAAATAATCACTGAATTAAAATAAACTGAATAAAATTATGAAGAGAAAACATATGAAACTATTTCAATAAAGTGATAGAATTTCTGGAAAAAAATGGAAAAGAACAGCTTGATAAGTCAAACAGACAACTCAGTGTATGCCTTACCAATAGACAAGGTCAAGCATAAGAAAAAAATATCAAGGCTCAAAGACAAGGTGGATAAATCAGGAAATTCATACAGGAATAAAGGAAAAAATAAGAAATTAAGAATAGACTATGCAGGAACTGCAGGCATTTAGAACCCCAAATAGACATGACCAGAAAAGAACTTCCCTGTAACATATTATATTAAAAATGCCAAAAATTCAAAGCAATGAAAAGATTAAAAAGCCACAAGAAATAATTGAGAAATCTTGTAAAAAGGCAAATCCATCAGAAGAGCAGCAATTTTCTCAACAGAGAGTCTAAAGATCAGGAAGGTATGGCGTAATGTGTTTCAAGAATTAAAAGAAAATAGCTAGTGATTAAACTCTAAACCTTGATGATTAGAAAACAAAAGTAGATAACTTCTAACCAAGGATACTACATCCAGCAAAGCTATCCTTCAAATTTGGAAAGATAATAAAGACTTCCAAGATAATATAAGGTAAAGCCATTCAGTACCATTAAGCAAACATTATAGAATATATTTAAAGGAATTCTACATGTAGAAAATTATATTTTAAAAAATGAAGAGATTGTGGGAAAGAATCTCATTGGAAAAATAACAAAGCAAATAAAAATTAGAAACAAATCAAACATTAGCATTAAAACAAAATGGCAAGAATGAGTACTTGCCTTTCTACTATAGCCCTGAATAAAAAGATATTCATTCTCAAATTAAAGATATAGAGTGGCAGACAACATTAAAAAACAAGACCCAACTGTATGTTGGCTACAAGATACCTCAGCAACAAAGACATTCACAGTCCAAAAGTGACAGGATGTAAAATGATATTCCACGTAAATTAAAACAAAAAGCGAACAGAAATAGCTGTTCTTGTATTTGACAAAGCAACTTATTGGTCAGAAGAGACAAAGAAAGCCATTAAGTATTGAAAAAAGAAATAATGAAACAAGAAGATACATCAATTGAAATATTTATGCCCCAAACATTGGTGCAACTAATTTCATAAAGCGAACACTACTCAACATAAAGGGACATATATGTCCCATTATAGTAATAGTTATAGATTTAAATTCCCAAGTCTCACTATTAAAATCCAGACCTATCATCATCATCATCATGCAGTATAAACTGTGCTATAGAGCAAATGGAATTCACAGATACCTATAAAATATTCCATCTGAAAACACTCTTTTTTGAACACACTCTTTTTTCAACAGTTTATATAATGTTCTCCAAAATAGATTATCTATTACATGATAAAGAAATCTTTAGCAAATATAGCTTTATCACTCCAAGGTATTCAGCCAAAATAATTAAGGTCAGCATACTTTAGAGATACCAGCTTCTCCATGTTCATTATGACATAATTCACATTTTCAAGTTATATACTCAGACAAGGTGACTGTTAATAGATCAAGGATAAAGGAAATGTGTATATTCACAATGGAGCATCATTCAACCATAAAGAAAAATAAAATATGTCATTTGAAGGACAATAGATGGAACTGGAGATCATAGTGTTAAGCACAATGTCAGACTCAGAACGACAAAGTATTACCTCTTTTCTTTCATATGTGAAAGCTAGAAGAAGGGGAAAAACGGTTTTCATGAACAGAGAAGGAAGAGAGTTTAGAGGGGAAAAATTAGGGGAGGGAAGGGGGAAAGATAAGGGAAGGAAATTAGAAGTGAAATTGATCAAATTCTATTATATGCATGTATAAAGATTGCACAATGAAACCACTATGATATATGATCAATAAACACTAATAGGGAAAAAAGACAAAAAAATAGCATATGCTGGTGAGAATGCAAAAAAAAGGGGGGGATTTATATATCATTTGTGGGAATGTAAAATAGTACAGCCATTATGGAAACCCATATAGATATTCCTCAAAAATCTGAATATACTATCATATGATCAAATAATTTCATTACAGTGTATATATGCAAAGAAGATATAATCATTACCCAGAAAGAAACTTGCATTACTAAGTTAATCACAGCACTATTTGCATTAGCTAAAATATGTACATGGTGTGAATCTAGTAAATGTAAAATGTCTCCCAAAGTCACTTGTGTTAAAGGCTTGGTCTCCACTGCAGCAATGTTCAGAAGTGAGACTTTTATGAAGTGATAGAATCATGAGGGCTCTGACTTCACCAAAGGGTTAATCAATTGATTACTGAATGAACTAGTGAGAGGAGTTAAAACTGTAGGCAGTAGGGCATGGTTGGAGAAATTGATCACTGGGGGAATGCCTTGGAAGGGTCATTTTTTTGCCCCTAGTCCTTTCTTATCTCTTCATGGATGCCATGAGAAGAGAAACTTCCCTCTTATATGCCCTTGTGCTATGTCTTAGACCCATAGTTATGTGCCTTGGCAATTATGGGCTGAAATCCAAAACAAATCTTCCCTCTTCTACATATATTTATATCAAGTTATTTAATTAATTATATTTAAGTTGTTTATATCAGGTATTTTAGTCATAGCAATGGAAAGCTAACTAACACAAATATGGAATGAATTCAGATTCTCATCAGTCAATGGGTGCATAAATAAAGAAAAGTATGCACATACACAGATACACACAAGCACACAATGGAATACTATTCATCCATAAAAAGGGAAATAATTTTATTTGCAGCAACATGATTTGAACTGAAAGTCACCAGGTTAAGTGAAAGAAGTCTGATACAGAAAGAAAGAAAAAATATGTCCTCACTAATTTTTAAAACTCAAGAAAATTAGTCTTGTAGGAGAATGAAATATAATGGTGATCAGTAGACACTGGGAACAAAAGGGAGAAGGGAAATGGAAAGATATATATTAAGGAGCACCAAAACACAGAGTGGAGAAATTATGTCTGGTTCTTCTTTGACATAGTAAGGTAAGCAAAAATAGGTTAAAAAAATCTATGATATATTTGAAAATGATTGAGAAAATTTTGCAATTCCCAACACAGATAAATGATTAATGTTTAAAAAGATAATAAATAAAAATAATCAACAATGTCTATCAATATATATTTGTATATGCTTATATGTGCATGCATACATTAAATAAATACATAAAATACATTAAATAAATACACAAGTTTATTTATTTATTTTATAAATTTCAAAGATATATATATTTCAAAGATATATATAATGGTTATTTCTAAACACACTGGAAATCAATTGCAGGTTAAGAAACCAACTTATATTAAAAAATATACATAGTATGAGAAAAAGAAAATTAAAAGGATACTATATCAAAATGAAGAATACAAAGACAATGAAAGAATCAAAAATAAATTAATAGCATTTTTGAACATGTTTTAGGGAAACATTCCTGAAAAAATTTTATTAGAATTAAGAAAAATATAAATAAATAATAATTTAAGATACAAATTTGAAAATATTAAGCATTATTGTATAAAATAAATAGCTCAGTTAAAAAGGAAAAATTTAAATATGGAAGTCATGTTTACATGCTGACATATCTAATTGCAATGATATAAACATTTTACACAAAAAGTCTTCATAAAATTGCTTCTATAAATTTTTAATATGAGTTCCATGAGGTTGTTAATATAACAGAAACTTTATGTTATATATTTGAGTATCATTCATGCAAAACATTACTTTAAAAATTCAAGTGCATGCATAATCAACATTGTTTTCCATTTGGAATTTGATTCCATCAAATTTTCATCATCAACTTGTAATTCAGTGTTGAATATAGTGCTATTATATTTAAGATATAGTATACCTCTTGTACTTATATTTCATTATTAAAAGACCATAGCTTTTTATATATATTGTGACTCGTATTTTGGAGTGTAAGGATAGAAATGTTTAGTCCTTTAAGGCTTTTAAAAATGCATCTTGATGATAAATGCCATTTATATAAAGGCAACTGTTTTTTCATTTGGAATCCTACAACAGAATTCAAAGTGCTATTGAATGGGCAAAACACTATTATCAAAAGGAGTCATATTCTGGAGATCGTCATTAACATGATGATGACAATGTGTATAGACACACAATGTGCAAGATTCACAACAATCAGAAGACAAAAGTGTATATATGTGTAGAAATTCAACTACAAGAAACAATGGTAAAGGACTTGTCATAACACTATAAAAAATAGAAAACTGTAAATGTTTATTCTATAGCGGTTTTCAGAGAGAGAGAGAGAGAGAGAGAGAGAGAGAGAGAGAGAGAGAGAGAGAGAGAGATAATGTAGAATTGAGCACCTTTAGAAGGAAAAATGTACTTTAAATACTGACACACACATAATAGTAAAGGCAAGGGAAAAATTATAACATGCAAACATTGAACATAAAGAAGTTGAATTAGATTAATATCAGACAAAGTCAAATTTAGGGAAAGAAGCATAACGAGGGATAACAGAGACATTAAATCATTAATTCCTCAAGACGACATAACAATCCTACATCCTAGACATGGAAGGAGCTCCAATCAGCATGTGGTACTTATAAGACATGGAAAAAAAATTCAAAGCTCATGAAGCAGCAAAACTTGATGGAGCTGAAAGAAAAAACTAACATATCCACAATTAGAGTTGGACAGTACAACACTCTTTTTCTGTAATTGACCAGACATGTAGGAAAATTAATTATAAGTAACCTAAATGTGAACAATTTTATTCTTATCCCAAGACCCAAGCAACATTTATAGAGTACCCCAACAACAACCAATGACAACAAATACATATCTTTTTAAGAAAACATGGAAAGTTCTCCCAAAAAGTTATGTATTCTCCCAAAAAGTTATGTAGGGGGCCAGAAACAAACCCACCACAAATTTAGAAGGATGGAAACTACATAAAATGTGGTCTATGACATATAAACTAAAGCAGATTAGAAAAGTAAAATAAAACTGTCTTTACTTATAAAAACTTAAAATGCACACAAAAATCTTAAGTTTTGAAGAAAGATTGCTAGAAAAATGTTTTAGTAAAGCTGTTGGATAGAAGATAAATACATGTGTCAGTATTTAAAGTATATTTTTCAAAAATACAATTGGATTTTTATATGTCAGCAAAGGAAAGATTAAAAAACACATAAAAATTAAATATCTTGATTAGATATAAACAATAAAAAAGATATCTAGAAATTTCCTAAGTATTTAGAATTTAAATATTATAGTTCCATAAGACTTATGGATAAGGAGAGAACTTAAGGGAAATTGGAAAATATTGAAACAGGAGATCAAAATATGTAAGATATAGTTCAAATAGTATTTAGATATTAATATATTTAAATGCTTTATTAGAAAAGATAACATGTCTAACGTCAATGTGCTAAGCTTCCACCTCAACTCCCCTTAATAAAAGAGAAAAAAAGGAGAAAATTTGCACAAATAAAAAGATGAAACTTATAATGGTAAGAATGAACACAATTTTCTGGAAATAAACAATAAAGAAAATTAATGAAATCAAAAGCTTGCTCTACATCAAAATGAGAAAATATTATGATATACAAATAAAAATGAAATAGAAATTTCTAATGCTTGAATTGTTTCTAAGAGTTTTATTGCTTCTATTATTTCATAATAGCCTTTTATTTCCTGAACTGTCACATGAACAGCATACTGGAACTTCTAATTTTTCCTAAATTTATATTTTCCCATTTTGGCACCTAAATCCTATAAAATATTGTATAGAATTTTTTTAGATTACTGTTGACAAAGGATGTTTTCACATGTTTTTTTTTTTTTTTTAATTCCAATGTATCTTTGTGAACTCAGTAAGGAAAGTCGTATTGTGTAAAATTTATGAAGAAAACTGTAAGGCTTAGAAAAATTAAGTGACTTATCTAAAGTCAAGAGCTGGTAACTAGAAAAGTCTCAATACTGGTCCGCAATACCAGGCATCATACTCTTTCTACTTCACTGAGTGTGAAATTCTAAAGAATCCTGACCATTCTAGCCAGCTCAATAAATTTTTACTGAGAATAAACCATATGCCCAGGACTATAAATGTATTTTAAGGGAAGCCCAGAAAATATTCTTCATGCTATATATTGTTAAAATTTAACTGAATATTTACACAAAATGAGTGGGACAATAGTGAGAAAGAACTTTCTATAAGGACAAAGAAAGCCTGAGGGCTATTTTCATTCAATGACTTATTTTTCTTTCCTTTGTGTAATTCAAGTACTGTTATGCATGATAACAGGGATGAATCTCACAAATATGTTGACATAAAGAAGTCAGGCTTATATTTTATGATTACTTTCATATGAGTTTGCAAAATAGGCAAAACTAATTGAAGTGAGTAGAGAGGTTAACTCTGGGTTAAATATAGGATGAAAGATGATAAGATGGTGGTTTCTGATAGCTCGTGACCCTCTGTGTCTGAACTAGGGTGTTGGTTATCAGGGCATATTCATCTGTAAAAGTTTTTAATGAATATATTTATCAAATATTTAAAGATTTGTGTACCTTCCTATACATGTATTTTATAATTTAAAAAGTTAACAAAACTTGTTTTTGTAATCAACAGACCTGATAAACCTTTAGGTACACTGAAAAGAATATATACTTATATGCACACATATATACATTTTATATATATATATATATATATATATATATATATATATATATATATATGTGTGTGTGTGTGTGTATGTGTGTGTGTGTGTATATGCTATGTACTTATGCTATGTATATTTTAATATATAGTAGCAAGAGTGAAAGAGGGACTACCACATAGTTCCAAACAAATTTAAGAAATGAATAGATAAACAAATATCATCATATTCCTTTAAAGGAGTACTAACCAATAATATGGCAGGATATGTACTTCACTGATAGAGCACTTGCCTAGCATGTGAAGGGCCATGGCTCAATTACCAGCATAGAAAAAATTAATATAGAATTAATAACATAATATCGATCAGTCTCAAAAACATTATTCTGAGCAAACTGCATACGTAAGAGAGTACATACAATGTTATCAGTTAATGACCATCTAGTTATTGTTCATCAGTTAATGAGCATCTGAGTGATTCCACATTTTAGCTATTATGAATGTATCTTTAATAAACAAAGGACTGCATGTATGTCTTATGTAAGCTGATTTAGTTTCCTTTGGATATGTATCCAGAAATAGAATATCTGAATCAAATAGATTTTCAGATTTTTGAGGACTCTCCAGACTGTTTTTCTGAGTGGCTATATTAATTTACATTTCTACCAACAATTATTTAGAGCACCCTTTCTCCACATGTTTGCCAGCATTTGTTATTGTTGTTGTTTTTGCTTTTGTTTGACAATAGTCATTATAATAAGGGAGTGAAATGGTATTATATTAGAGTTTTGATTTATGTTTTCCTGAGGTCCAGTGCATTTTTCATTTTTAAAAAAATTAATTTTATTTATTCTAATTTGTTATATATACTGACAAAATGCAATTCAATTCATATTACACAAATAGAGCCCAATTTTTCATAATCTCTGGTTGTACACAAAGTAGAGGCACACCATTCATGTTTTCATACAAATACATAGGGTAATGATGTCCTTCTCCTCCCACTGTCTTTCCTACCCCCATTCCTGCCCTTCTTCTCCCTCCCCTTTGTCCTCTTTCTCTCATGCTAATCCCCCCAATTCTCATTATGAATCAGCATCCTTATATCAGAGAAAACATTCAGCATTTTTTTTTGTTTTCTGTTTTTTTTATTGGCTAACTTCACTTAGCATTATATTTTCCAACTCCATCCATTTACCTGAAAATGCCATGATTTTATTCTCTTTTAATGCTGAGTAATATTCCCCAGGCTCACATCATTCTAAATGGAGAAAAATTTAAAGCATTCCTTCTAAAAACTGAAACAATACAGTTATGTCCTCTTTCTTCACTTCTATTTAACATAGCGTTTGAAACACTAGCCAGAGCAATTAGACACATGAAAGAAATTAAAGGAATACAGATAGGAAAAGAAAAACTCAAATTAGCACTATTTGCTGATTATATGATTCTTTACATAGAAAATCCAAAATATTCCACCAGAAAACTTTTAAAACTAATGAATGAAGTCAGAAAAGTAGTAGGATATAAAATCAACACCCATAAATTAAATGCATTTCTGTATATCAGTGACAAATCCTCTGAAAAGGAAATGAGGAAAACTACCCTGTTTACAATAGCCTAAAAAAATATACTTGGGAATCAACTTAATGAAAGACATGAAAGACCTCTACAATGAAAAGTAGAAAATTCTAAAGAAAGAAATTAAAGAAGATCTTACAAGATGAAAAGATCTCCCTTGCTCTTGGATATAAATAATTAATATTGTCGAAATGACCATATTACCAAAAGCACTATACAGATTGAATGCAATTTCAATCAAAATCCCAATGACATTCCTCATAGATATAGAAAAAGCAGTTATAAAACTCATCTGGGAAAAAAAAAAAGAGAAAGAGAGACCCAGAATAGCTAAAGCAATCATTAGCAATAAGAGTAAAGCAGGTGGCATCAGTATTCCAGACCTTAAACTATAATAACCAGACCTTAAACAATAATAACAAAAACAGCATAGTATTCTCACCAAAATAGACTGGTAGACCAATGGTACAGAATAGAGGACAGAGAGAAAGACCAACTAGAATACAATTATCTTATGTTAGACAAAGGCACCAAAAACATATACTGGAGAAAAGAGACTTTTCAACAAATGGTGCTGGAAAAACTGGAAATCCATATGCAACAAAATGAAATTAAGCCCCTATCTCTCACCATGCATAAAACTCAACTCAAAGTGGATCAAGGACATAACCCTAACCCTAACCACTAACCTAGCACCATGACCCCCTTGTTAGTTTCACCATCCTGAGGGTGGAGATGCCAGCTAAGAGCAAAGAACTCCACCTATTGGATGAGAAGTGAAGCAGGAAAGATACTGATCTCCAAACAAAAAAATCCTTATTTCTTCCTTCAATTTTTTTCTTGTCCTCCCCTATTCTCCTGCCCTCACATCTCCAACATATGATACACCTAGTACTTTGTATAAGTTAAAATTTTGAGGACTGGGACATCTGAATAATATATTACAGTTGTGTTGTATAATTTTTTTAAAAGAAAGAGTGAGAGAGAGGGAGAGAGAGAGAGAGAATTTTAATATTTATTTTTTAGTATTTGACAGACACAACATCTTTGTCTGTATGTGGTGCTGAGGATCAAACCTGGGCCGCACGCATGCCAGGCAAGCACGCTACCACTTGAGCCACATCCCCAGTCCCAATTATTACTATTTTAACATTTTGTTTTTCTTAATATATGTGTGTTTGTTTTATGTACTCTACTTCCCTCTCACTTGTCTATCCAAAATTATTTTCTCTCTATTCTCCTGCTACTGCCCTTCTTCCTTAGATTTCTCTTTTACACTTCCTAAGATATAGTAACTCTATATCCTCACTTCCTACCTCCTCAGTATATTATCCTACACCTCACTCCTGGTTCTTTGTCCACCATGAGAAACTGTAAATCCTTTTACAGACCTACTGATTATATTGTAAGTAATAACTGAATTCATTTCTGTACACTATAACCAAATCATAAACATCTTAATAGCAACTCTTTGTTTTTAAGTTTGTATATTATTTATATTGGGATCAGTTAATGTTGTCCTGCTGCTCAAAGGAGAGGAATTGGAACCCTACAGGGGCACTATAAGCCTATAGGTAAAAACAGTAATGACACAGATCCACAGTGCTAGAAGACACACAAGCAACATGAATAGACAAGGGCAGGAAGTGCCCCAAACAAATCAAGAATCACATTTCTAGATTTCATGGCCAGCACAGCAGAAGAAATGACAGAGAAAGAGTTCAAGATGTATATAATTAAAATGATCTATGAATTAAAGGATGATATAAGGGAGCAAATACAGGTGGGAAAAAAATATCATTTTGACAAAGAGCTACATAAATGAATACAGGAAGCAAACAATTACTTCAATTGGGAGATAGAGGTTCTAAAACACCAAAGAGAAATACTTGAAATGGAAGAAACAATAAACCAAATTAAAAGTTAAATTTTAACGGGATAGCATGAAAAGACCAAATTTAAGAGTTATTGGGATAGAGGAAGGCATAGAAATCCAAACTAAAGGAATGAAAAATCTATTCAATAATATAATATCAGAAAATTTTCCAAATGTAAAGAATAAATTGGAAAACCAAATTCTTTACTAAATCTACAATTTCTTGAAGTCTTTTTTTTAAAGGGAGAGAGAGGTTTTTTTAATATTTCTTTTTTAGTTATCGACGGACACAACATCTTTTGCTTGTATGTGGTGCTGAGGATCGAACCTGGGCTGCACGCATGCCAGGTGAGTGCGCTACCACTTGAGCCACATCCCCAGCCCCTCTTAAAGTCTTTTCTTGGAATATTTAGGTTCTTCTATGCATAGGATCATATCATCTAGTTTCTTTCCTGTCTACTTCTATCTTTTAGTTCCTTCTCTTGCCCAATTGCTCTGGCTGAAGTTCTAGTAATTAAATGACATCTGTGAGAGTGGACATCCTTATAGAGGACTGTAAAGAAAATGCATTCAACTTTTTCTTTCAGCCTGATTTTAGCTGTGGTTTGTCATATATAGCCTTTATTATGTTGATTTATGGTCTAATCACATACCAGCACATAAAGCTATGGTCAATAACAATTTTCAGAATGATTTGTCTTTAGTAAATTCTAACAGATTTCTAATATTTTAATTTGGTATAAACAGAGATTACAGAAATCATTATCTTATGAAAAATATATCCTATCACCTGCAAAATGAATCCAGCTGAGGCAGGCAGAAGTCTGTACTTTGTAAAACAGGTGAGAAAAGGTTTTATGCTTAAGTCCTTTCATGTACTTTTTCTGTTTGCAAACTTCACAGAAAGAATTAAACTTGTGAAATTATGGTAATTTCCTGGAAATAGAAATTGATCCGTCACATAATATAATTCTGTTCTTAGCCTCAGCTCTGAATACATTTAATTTTAAAATTGAGCAAGGAGGGCATGACTTTAAATATCTTTGAATCTGGAAGAAGACCAATGTGGTCAAAGGAAAATTGATCATGCCACTTTAGAGAAGTAATTGGTTTAAGACACAGAGTCATAAAATGAAATAAGGTATATTTCAAATCAAAGACAGCTCTTCTGATGGACATAGAAATAAAAGTGTTTATCTGAATATGGAATCTTTTTATGCTTATGCTTGCTTGGCATAGTGGACTGTCTGTATTAAATGCATCTTAGTCACTGTGTTGAGAAAAAGGAGATTTTGCTTTTGTGTAATAGATGTGATTAAATAGAACTCTTACCCAAAAAAAGTTAAAAAAAAAACAGAAATAAACAAACCCAGGTATTATGAGAATCAGAGTTCAGGGGAACAAATAGATTATATCGGGGATGTATAAATTTCAAAAACAACAGTACTCATTTAACTAGCGTCCTCTGATAATAACTACTATTGGTTTAAAGATGAGATGATATGGCAGGTGCTCATGGACTTTTTCTAAAATTTAATAATTATCATAGTCACCCTTTAAGATCAGAAAGTTTTTTTGACATTGTGATAGTCATATATCCCTGTGTCAAAGAAACTTTATACTAAGTAAAGAAACTTAATAGGAAGAAAGATTTATTTTGTCTCATGGTTTCAGAGTGTTCAGTTCATAATCACGTGGCCACCTTGCTTTGTGACTGTGGCAAAAAAGAATGTCATGGGGGAAATCTGTGACAGGGCAAAGCTGCTCATATCCTGTTAGTTGCAGAGGAAGGCATAGGAGTCCTACTGTCCCTTTGATGATATAGCCTCAATGTCTGAACTTCATGCCCCTTGGTTCCACTTCCTAAGTATGCACTACCTTCAAATAGCACTGTAGACAGGCAACCAAGCCTTCAACACATACCATTTAGGGGACATTTAAGATCTAAACTATAAGAGTCATAATCCCCATCTATGCAAAAAATGTGAGCAACTTTCCTAAGGTCATATAATTAGTAGGTTGCAAAATTGGGGCCCAAATATTGACAGTACAGGTTCAAAGCTCATATGATTACCTCTAGACTTCCTTTTCTTACATCTTCCTTCAAAACAATTCTCTAAGTGTACTTGGATCTAGTCTCTTATCTTTCTTTTCTCATTTATTTTTCTCAGTAATGATTGTTGAATGTTCTGAGCATGTAACATTCTGAGATAGGGAGAGCCTATCTGGAACAGCCTGTACTCAGTTCCAGTGTCCCCTTAGAAACAGAACAGGTTTCAAAAATTTATTTATTTATTTATTTATTTATTTATTTATTTATTTATTTATTTATTTATTTATTTTTATTAGTCGTTCAAAACATTACAAAGCTCTTGACATATCATATTTCATACATTTGATTCAAGTGGATTATAAACTCCAATTTTTAGCCCATATACAGATTGCAGAATCACATCTGTTACACATCCACGTTTTTACATACTGCCATACTATTGTCTGTTGTATTCTGCTCCCTTTCCTATCCTCTACTATCCCCCCTCTCCTCCCCTCCCCTCCCATATTCTCTCTCTACCCCATCTACTGTAATTCATTTCTCTCTCTTGTTTTTTCCCCTTTCCCTTCACTTCCTCTTATATGTAACTTTGTATAACAATGAGGGTCTTCTTCCTTTACCATGCAATTTACCTTCTCTCTCCCTTTTCCTCCCCCATTTAGTCCCTGTTTAATGGTGATCTTCTTCTCATGCTCTTCCTCCCTGCTCTGTTCTTAGTTGCCCTCCTTATATCAAAGAAGACATTTGGCATTTGTTTTTTAGGGATTGGCTAGCTTCCCTTTGCATAATCTGCTCTAATGCCATCCATTTCCCTTCAAATGCCATGATTTTGTAATTTTTTAGTGCTGAGTAATAATCTATTGTGTATAAATGCCACATTTTTTTAATCCATTCATCTATTGAAAGGCATCTAGGTTGGTTCCACCATCTAGCTATTGTGAATTATGCTGCTATGAACATCGATGTATCAGTATCCCTATAGTATGCTCTTTTAAGGTCTTAAGGGAATAGTCCCAGGGGCAATAGCTGGGTCAAATGGTGGTTCCATTCCCAGCTTTCCCAGGAATCTCCATAGTGCTTTCCAGATTGGCCGCACCAATTTGCAGTCTCACCAGCAATGTACAAGAGTACCCTTTTCCCCACATCCTCGCCAGCACTTTTTGTTGTTTGACTTCATAATGGCTGCCAATCTTACTGGAGTGAGATGGTATCTTAGGGTGGTTTTGTTTTGCATTTCTCTTCTAGAGATGGTGAGCATTTTTTCATGTACTTGTTGATTGATTGTATGTCCTCCTCTGAGAAGTGTCTGTTCAGGTCCTTGGCCCATTTGTTGATTGGGTTATTTGTTTTCTTATTGTTTAATTTTTTGAGTTCTTTGTATACTCTGGATATTAGGGCTCTTTCTGAAGTGTGAGGAGTAAAGATTTGTTCCTAGGACGTAGGCTCCCTATTTACCTCTCTTATTGTTTCTCTTGCTGAGAGAAAACTTTTTAGTTTGAGTAAGTCCCATTTGTTGATTCTTGTTTTTAATTCTTGTGCTATGGGTGTCCTATTAAGGAATTTGAAGCCCGACCCCACAATATGTAAATTGGAGCCAACTTTTTCTTCTATCAGACGCAGAGTCTCTGTTTTGATATCAAGCACCTTGATCCATTTTGAGTTAACTTTTGTGCATGGTGAGAGAAAGGGATTCAGATTCATTTTGTTGCATGTGGATTTCCAGTTTTTCCCAGCACCATTTGTTGAAGATGCTATCCTTTCTCCATTGCATGCTTTTAGCCCCTTTATCAAATGTGAGATAATTGTAATTTTGTGTCTTGGTCTCTGTGTCCTTTATTCTGTATCATTGGTCCAACCGCCTGTTTTGGCACCAGTACCATGCTGTTTTTGTTACTATTGCTCTGTAGTATAGTTTGAAGTCTGGTATCACTATACCGCCTGATTCACTCTTCCTGCTTAGAATTGCTTTTGCTATTCTGGGTCTTTTATTTTTTCATATGAATTTCATGATTGCTTTATCTATTTCTACCAGAAATACTGTTGGGATTTTGATTGTTATTGCATTAAACCTATAGAGGACTTTTGGTAAAATCGTCATTTTGATGATGTTAGTTCTGCCTACCCATAAACAGGGTATATTTTTCCATCTCCTAAGATCTTCTTCTATTTCTCTCTTCAGGGTTCTGTGGTTTTCATTGTATAAATCTTTCACCTCTTTTGTTAGGTTGGTTCCCAAGTATTTTATTTTTTTGAGGATATTGTGAATGGGGTGTTTTTCCTCATTTCCATTTCAGAAGATTTATTGCTGATATACAGAAATGCCTTTGATTTATGCATGTTGATTTTATATCCTGCCACTTTGCTGAATTCACTTATTAGCTCTAGTAGTTTCTTTGTAGACCCTTTTGGGTCTTCTAGGTATACAATCATGTCAATGGCAAATAGTGATAATTATGTTCTTCTTTTCCTATTTTTATGCCTTTAATTTCTTTCATCTATATCCTTGAGTTCATGAAATATCAGAGATGAGAGGGTATCAATATCAGAGATGAGAGCGTGGGAAAAGTAACTCTGGCTCACTGTAGAGAGATATAAAACTCTTCCAACTATGTACCTAATACTTGCAGGCATCAGGCCAAGTTGTGAGGTATACTTCATCCTGTTATCTCATCCACTAAAAAAAAAAAAAAAAAAAAAAAAAAAAAAAAAACTACACTATAGTCTATTACAATTTGTTAGATGGACAAGACAGAGGTTGGTCATTCTGAGCTCATATGATCAAGCAACAGAGGACTAAAGACAAGCATCCATGAGGGAAAGAGCACAGCCTTACTAAAACTTTTTTTCAAAATTTATACTGATTTATATGAGAACAACTTCAGTGTCAAAGGGGACAAGGATACTATAACTTTTGGGAACTTATCAATAATGTAGAATCCTCCTTATAGCTATGAAATCAAAATAAGTAAGTTAACAAGAAGTCAAGAGTGATTCATGTGACTATTTACTTTTTTATTCTATTTTTAATCAACCCATAATAATTATAAATATTCACAGGATTTGTGATATTTTAATACATTTATAAAATATGTACTTACATCAAGATAATATCTAACACCTCACATATTTATAATTTCTTCATGTTGAAAACATTCAAAATAATCCTCTAGATATTTTGAAATATATAAAAATTAGTTTTTACTGCAGTCATTCTAACATGCTATTACAAAATTAGAAAGTATTCTTGCTATGTTAGTATAATATCATACGTGTTACCAAAATATTCCTATCTCTCTCTCTTTCTGCTACTATTCCCAACTTTTGAAAACCTGGTCTCTACTTCTATGAGATTATCTATTTTAATTTTTGTAAATAAGTGAGATGTGTAGTATTTCCTTTCCATGCCTGGCTTATTTCACTTAATATAATGACATCCATTTTCCTGCAGACAAAAATCTGTTCATATTTATGACTGAGTAATATATCACATATATATGCATATATATCATATATTACTTATCCATCTGTTTGTGGACACTTAGATTGGCTTCTGTGAATAGGGATGTTATAAATATGAAAGTGTAGGTATTTCTTTGATATATAGATTTCCTTTTCTTCAGATGTATACCCATTTGTGTTATTGTTGGATCACATGGTATTTCTATTTTCAGTTTCTTGAGAAACATACATAGTTTTTACTTTTTTACACAGTGATGTACTAACTAAAATTCCTACAATGGGATATAATCATTCACCTTTACATCATTAACAGCATTTGTTATTTTTCTGTCTTTTACTAGGAGTAAAGTTTATAGCAATAAATCCCTACATCAAAAGTATAGAATATTTCAAATAAACAATATTAGTGACACACTAAAGGACTAGAAAACCAAGGATGAATCAAATCCTAAATTAATAGAAAAAAAGAAAAATAATTAAAAAAGATCAAAACATAAATATTTAGATTAAAATAATTATAGAAAATATCAATAGAGCAAAAGTTTGATTTCTGAAAAATTAAAGAAAATCAGTAGAACTTTAACTAGAACAAAATTTATGGAAGTCCCAAATTTAGCTATGTAACAAAAGATAGAAGACAGAAATAAATGAAATCAGAGTTGAAATAGGAAACATTACCAAAAAATGACAGAAATGTATAAAAGATCATAAAGATTATTTGAGCAGCCATATATCATACAAATTGAAAATATCGAATAAATGAATAAATTCCTGGACAAAGCTTCCTATGATTGGGTCATAAAAAATAGAAAACATGAATAGAAAAATAAAGAATAACAAGGTTATATACATAATAGAAAGTCTCCCAATATAGGTGTTGGGTGCAGAGCAGGCTGAACTCTGTTGTCTGCAGGGCAGGCTGAACAGATGTTGGCTGCAAGATAGCCCATGCACTCAAACCCCCCTCTATCTGGTCCTTTATCACCTGTTTGTGTCAAGTCCTGCTCAAGGCTGAGCACTCAACCCCCCTTGGGCCAACAAGGCAGCTTGCAGACCCAGAGGCCCCATTAGATTTGGGCTATAAAAACTCCCTCCTGCCAGGCCCCCCTCTCTCTTGCCCTCTCTCTTGCTCTCTCTCTCTCTTGCTCCCTCTCTCTTGCTATCTCTCTTGCTTTCTCTGTCTCTCCTGCATGCACTTCCTCTCTCTCTTTCTCACTCTCTCTCTCTCTTTTCTTCTTTCTTTTCTCTCTGTTGCACTGCTGCAATAAAGATCTTTTGGTTGCTCTGAGTGTTGTGGTCACTTTCCTTTCAATAGGTAAGACCCAGGAATAGATGGTTTCACTACTTCACTACTGAATTCTACCAAATTCTTAAAGAAGAAATGATACTAATTTATCTCAAATTATTGAAAAAAAATCAAGGGGAAGTGATATTCAAAACTAATTTAGCAAAACCAGCATTTTGCTGATACCAAAACTAGAGAAGGGATATAACAACAAGAAAAAGAAAGAGGGGGAAGTGAGGGAGGGAAGGAGGGAGGAAGGGCATGGAGGGAAGGAGGCAAGGAGGAAGAGAGAGAAGAAAGATAGAAGAAAAGAGGAAAGGAAGAAAAAAAAGAAAGAAACAAAGGAAGGAAGAAAGGAAGGAGGGGAGGGAGGGAAGGAGGGAAGGGGAGAGAAGGGAAAAGGAAAGGGAAGGGAAGGAGGGGGAGCGGAGGAAGAAAGGAAGGTTAAAAAGGAAGGAAAGAAAACTACAAGCCATTTAACCATTTACCCTTGGTAAGTTAAAGACATTAATCTTTTTTTTCCCCAAAGGATCCTATAAGAATCTGAGAACAATTGCTTAGCTACCAGCTCAGAAAGCAAATATACAACCCAACTTGTTGCTCATTAAATAAAATTAATCTGGATAGTACAATGATAGCTTTAATACATCATTCATCTCAATTGTTCAGCTTTTAATGGTTAAAAAAATCATATATATTTCAGGGAGGTTTTTGTTGTTGTTGTTTCTCAGTAACAAATTCTCCACATGTCATTGGTCTTCTCAGTAAAATCTTTCAGACGATAAGGAATCTCAAGATTGAGTTCCTGAATTTGACCAATTTCTGCATTAGGCTTGTAAAGTTTAGGCAAGAAATGAATGTATCTAGAAGATATCTCTTTACTATGACCAGTCAGTTGCCAAAAAGCTATTCACTGAGTCTATGGTGTTGTTTGCAGTGGATATATAGTAAGAACAATGGCTGGTTATTCTTTACCCGAAGTTGCTTTGGGAACACATCCCAGATCTAATTGAATATTCCTATGTTTATAATATCCTCTAAATTGTCTGGTTTTCAAAATTTGTGACCAATACTTCTTCTTGTTATCAGGTATTTTTATAAACCATGCCAATATAAATGAAAATTATTTAGGGTATTAAAAGGATGGTCTTAAATGTCTTTAATGACAATTAAAATTTAAGATTTTAATTCTTAGAAGAATGATTGATTGATTTTTACTTTATCCTTTACTCTGTGTCATAAATACACAAATCAAATAAATTTTTTTGTCTCTAAGACTTTATTAAGGTCAAAAAAAGTGAAGGAGAAAAGCTATATACCTTTTCTCTTTTTGATCCTGTGAAAGCCCCAAAGTGAAATTGATATTGATTTGCACTATGAAAGGACATACATACATTTTAGGTGGGCATATATGTTTATAATTCGTCCATTATTGATGAGTGGTTAATATAGAGGCATCATTAGAAAATGAAATCATGATTCAAGCATGAAAATAAGAGATCAGGAATTTAATTTTGCAAGAATTCAGGCCATTACCAAGTCTGCTTTTCTCAGAAATAGTCCAGACAACATAAAAAATCAGTATGACTACTGGAATCACATATCTGACTTAAATTGTATTTGCAAAACCTAACCATTGCTTTTATCTGTCACCATCTTGGTAGGAAGAATAATGTCCCCTAGAGATGTTCACATTCTAATCTTACTGACGGATTATATGCATTACATTACAAAGGGAAGTTAAGGTTTCAGATGGAAGTAAGGTTGCTAATCAGCCCATCTTAAAAATGACAAAATTATCCTGAATTATCTGGGTGGGACCTAATATATTCACAAGGATCTTTAATATTAGAAGAGGAAGGTAGAAGTGAGAACCATAAAGATGGCAATATGAAAGAAGATGAAGCTGATATTGCTGACTTTGAAGATGGAGGAAAGAGGCCTTGAACCAAGAAATGTGGGCAGCCACTAGTAGCAAGAAAAGCCAAAAAAACAAAAAAAGATATTCTCCCCTAGAAAGGAATTGTGTTCACTTGCTTTTCATTGATGTGACCAAAATGCTGAACCAAACAACTTAGAGGAGGAAAAGTTTTATTTGGCTCAATGTTTTAGAGGTTTCAGTTAATGGTTGGCTCACTTTGTTGCTCTGAGCCTGAGTTGTGGAAAAATTCCATGGTGGATGGGAATGGTAGAGGAAAGCTCTTCAGTGCATAAGAGTCAGGAAGCAGAGAGAGAAAGAGAAGGGACCATAGAGAGAGTTCAGGCCACATCCCTAGTGACCTACTTCCTTTGGCCAAGTCTCACTCACCTAGAGTTAGTACTGAGTAGTTCCTTCAAATTATTAACCCATCAACTGGACTAATCCACTGAATAAGTTTCAGTTCTTATAATCATATCATCTATGAACATTTCCAAAATGTCTAACACTTGAGCTTTTCTGTGAACATTAAAAAATCTAAACCATAACAAAAATACATTCTGCTTATTCCATGATCTATTCCAATGAGATCTGTCTTCAAACTCAGATATGTAGAATGGGGGAGATAATAACCTTATGTTGTATTACATTGTGGTACTCTTATAGCAGCAATCCAATCTAAATCTGTTAGCCCTCTTACCATGACACCTACTTTCATGTTTTCATATTTCAAATACACAATATTTATAGCTACAGAGTATAATGAGTAAGTGCCATGTGCCACAAACTTATAATTTCTTTTAGTTCTCACATATATCTACAAAATAATACTAAATTTATGAGTGAGATAATAAAGTCTTCTGTAAAATAACTTGTAGTCAAATAATAGTTGAACAAACATTTGAATGCAGGTATTTCTAAATTTTCTGTCTAAACAATTTCAATTATACATCTACTGTCTTTTAGACAATAAGTGTAATCTTGCTTTAACTGAATTACTCAACTGGATTGTCACTAAAATCCTGAACTGTTTAACTATGTGCTATTGTCAAGAAATAATCTATAAATGTTAGAAATTAAATAACTTTTGAATTAGTCAGCCTTGTGTCTCTGTGACCAAAATACCTGACAAGAACAGCATAGAGGAAGAAAAGTTTAATTTGTCTCATGATTTTAGAAGTTCTAGTCCACAGATTCTTGAATCCATTGCTCTGGGCTCAAGGTAAAGCTGAGCATCATGGTAAAAGGGCTTGGAGGAAGAAGGGACCTCAGCACATGGCAATTAGGAAAACAAAGAGAGCTGTACTCACCAGGGACAAAATATAAACCTCAAAGGCATAGCCTTAGTGATTCAGTCACAACCTACCTGTCTACTATTACCATCTAGTTAATCCACTGGGGTCATACCCCCATAAACTAATCAGTTGCCTCTTAACTTTCTTGCATTGTCTCACACATGAGCTTTTTGGGGATTCTTCAGATATATACCATAACAACTGTGTTGTTATATGATGAGCAACAAAAGTACATAAAAAGAAATAAGTTTGCACTCATCCTTTGAATGGCAAAGTTATACTTTGGATTCATGAAATATTAATTGTGTTAACCTCCAACGACTGTTCTTTTTTCGAGAGAGAATTTTTCTTTTAATATTTATTTTTCAGTTTTCGGTGGACACAACATCTTTATTTTATTTTTATGTGGTGCTGAGGATCAAACCCAGCGCTACACTAGGTGAGCATGTTACTGCTTGAGCCACATCCTCAGCCCTACAGCAATTGTTATTGTTTCCATTGGATTAGACAATGGGGAGTGAAGGGAAGGGAGGGGAAAGAGAATAGGAGAGAGAGTAGAATTAATTTGATATAACAGTTATATCAAGTTACACAACCAAGGTAATTTCACATCATGTACAATCACAAGAATAGTTTCCTACTTTGAGTAAGTTATATTCCATGTATTCATAGTATGTCAGAATACACTCTATTGTCATGTATATCTAAAAAGAACAACAACAAAAAATATTTTATGTTTATAACAAATAACCAAAAAAGGTCAAATTTATGGCTCAAATACATTTCGAAATATCATGCATAATTTTTTATAAGAAAAGAAAGTATTCTTCCCTATTAGAGAATTAATGTATATCCTTGGAAGATGTCAACTATGATTATTTGAAATCACTGTAATTTACTGTTATTTTCTTTATCAGCACAGTATAAATGCATTCTGTTTTCTGGCTGCCTTATTATCTGGTTAACCTGTAAACATGGTTTAACAATCTGTTATAATGTTACTCTGTATTTTCCCTTTATATTTCTGTGTCCCTTTGCAGAAGGTCTGGAGGAAGGATATGCTAAGGGAATGATTCAGGCCAGTCTTTATTTCTGCAGAAAGTAGCACAGAACTGCAATGGAGACTCAAGTGCTAATGTTTCCAACATCACTATTTTCTGACAGCTGACTCAATAGCTCAGCAGGCATTTTTAGTGCCATCTTGCCAGATATGTGATTTACACTTGATAAGTAATTTGGATCTTGGTCTCTCACTTCCTTAGCTTTCAGAATGGGCTTCCCAGAGCAGCAGATTGCTCAGATTATAGAGGGAGAGAAGTGATTCCCATCCTTCAACAGATCATTAAAAAAAAAAACAACATTTGGTACACTCAGTACCACTCTTAATTCAATGATAAATATAATTTATCATTCACAATTCAATGATAAATCAACATAACTAGAAATATTTTCTTCTGTCTCAAAAATGAGATTTTAATTTTAAAGTAAATTGAAATTTCAATTAAATTTTTATTCTTATAATTGAATATGTAGACTTAAAGTATATGCTGTGTCAGTTAAATTTTTTCTACTTCTTTTTAGGCTAGAAGAAACCTATTTTACAAGTTATTTTCAATAGATTTTATTCAGAGCCCTTTTTAACTTGTCTACAGAAGGCCACATGTTATTATCCAAATTTAAATGTTTAATGATTGAAATATGTTTAAAATATAAACAAATGAATAAAAGGCTGTGTCGATTAAGACTCAGGAAATAGCTAAAAAATCGTATTAATATGGCACTGTATGAAATAGACTAATTCTATAATGTAGAGAAAAAGTAACTATCCTGTCCCATTTTGTGTTTATACAGGTATGATAATGCACCAAGCCAACTTTCCTTGGGATGTAGATATATTTGAAAATTATAATTGATATTCTGGAAGACACTATGCAAATTCATCCAATCATTCTGCTCAAACTTATTTTAGAAATAAAGGACAGATGTCTGAAATATTACAGAAGCCTCAAATATCTTATGCTTATAAGAGTAATTATTAATAAAGGAACAGCTCAATTATTGAATTTTAGTATTGACTCACCCATTTTATAGAAACATATTTTCTAAGTCAAATTAGAATTTAAATTCTCATCACATAGATATCACTCTATCTTACTATTGAAATGATTTCCTTTCCTAAAGACCAAAAAGGAATAGGAAACTAAAACAGTGTCTATTCCGTTATTCATCCATAAACACTTCTATATCTACTTCTGAATCAGATATCAAGGCCCCCACAGATGAATACTAATTTTTTTAACAGTCCATTTGGGAAATTCTTCATCATTAAGTCCTTGTAGTATTTATATTTCTTGTTTTTTTTTTTTTAAATTAAGGAACTATACTTTTCTAAGCTTGGGCTGCATCATGGATGAGAAATATGATCATCTATTCATGTCCAATCTGCTACTTCTTGACATGCTGTGTTGGCATTTGGCCCTCACTCTGGGTGCTCCTTTACTTCAAATTCTGATGTCTTAGGGATGTTTCATGTCTGGACCCTTCGTATCTGGTGAGAAAAAAGAATGTACTGGAAACTCATATTTTTTTTTTTTATTTTGCCTAGATGACTTTGTGAGTAAATTGAAAAATAATGTTCCTCGTCGATAGTTGTGTATTCTTTTACCATGTTGGTTGTCTTCCTCCATTTCTCTAATAAAAGGTAATCACAGTTTGATGCCAGAATTCCACAATTTACCTTTTATGCACTTTGTATATAAGTATGCTTCCATTCAGTCACCATCTTTACACAAAAGTAATCAAGCAAGCTCAACAAGATTTAAAACACTGATAGTCACTACATATAAATGGTGTAGCTTAACATGGTTTGAAAGAGCCTGGGCTTTGGAATGGGACTCTAGATGGAACACCAGCTCAAACTGCTTTCATTAAAAAAAAATTGTTAATGTGAATACATGATCATCCAACTTTGCTGTAGATGTTGATTATCTGTTTATTCTTAAAATATATATATTGGATAGATTCAAAAGTAGCTTTCTAGAGCTGCCATTTATTTGTACTCTCCTTATTTGTGAAAAATAGTGAACGTTGATTGACATAACACTGAAATAACATTTTATTTTAATACTTTAAGGAGTTTTGGGGGGTGGGAACTGGGTAAAGTTTGGCAAAGAGATAAGAGAGTTTTAATGATATTTAGAGATTTTGTGTCATAAATATGTAAGTGTAGGCAAACATATGTCTTCTACAACTGGTTTTGAAGAGAGGGTTCAGCTAGATGGATCATAGCACCTGGGAATGGCAGTCTGTCTGGGTCATCAGGACAACCGCCTTAGGTAGCATAAACAATAGTGAAGAGGTTTGTCTGTGCAGAACCACCTAGTACTAAGCCACTGTGGCCAGTCTTTCCTAAATATTGACTTTTGAATCTATGTATGTCTCTTTTACCTTGGAAGGAATTTCACATCTTTGAACACAAAGCAGTTTTTCTGGGTGTTTAATTTTATAGCCTACTCTATGTTTAGAGTTCTATTTATAGATATATTATAATAATATACAGATATGTATACTCCATAAATATGCATTATTAGAAAAGTATTATTAGTATTAAAAATGTCTTGACATCCCTAGGCTAAAAATCAAGTTAAATAGGAAGAAAAATAGTTACAAAGAAATAAAGATGATTATGAATTCATAATAACAGAAAATCTGAGGTTGATACTGCTATTAGAAGAGATTATAAAATAGATCTTGAGTAGCATAAATCTTTCATAAATGACCATGTATTTCCAACATTATGAGGTTTAGATTAGTCCTTTCTTAGTTTTGTTTATCCTTGAAGTAGTAATAGAGGTAATTTTCAATTGAATTAAAATAAGCTGTTGGCACTTCTTCACGGATCATGGTACACGTTAATAATAAGACCTATTATTGTTAACAGGGAAGAGTGATTCTACCAGATGACAAACTGATGTATTGCACGGTGCTCATTTATAGTGGTTAAATGGGATTTAGTGAATTGTTAACAAACTGGTATAATTTGTAGAAACATATTTTATTGCTACTTTTGAGAAAAAAAATACTTCTGTCACTTGAATTTCTAATATTTTAATCCTCTTTATTTCAAATATTATTATTTTTTCAGTAATCAATCCGGAAATAAATAGGTAAGGTTGAAATGAGTTAGCTTTTGATGCATAATAAAGAACCTAGTAATGATTAGATGCCACAGTCCAGCTGCAGAAAAATAACAGGGGGGTTTGGTGGGGGTGGTGACGAGCAACTTGTGTACATTGATACAGCAGGAGTGGGAGCCATTTATTGTAGGACAGGAGGGGTATTTATACATTCCACACAGCTTATCTAATTAACATAAACTAGATACAGCAGTCAACCAATAAGGAATCTCCACACTTAATGGCTCGCTGGCTTTACTTTACAAACCACTCTCGCTGGCATTTGCCAGGTGCCATCTTGACTTGTTTACAGACCCTAACATTTCTCTGGCAAAATGCCAGGTGCCATCCTGACTTGTTTACAGACTCTAACAATTAGAGATATACTGCAGTGGAATGCCACATCTGAGAATATAGTGGGGGTTCCTTTTATCAAAGGTATTGAAACAGTGTTAAAAAGCCATTTGTAGAAATGGGAAATGTTGGGGCTAAGGATGTGGCTCAAGCTGTAACGCACTCGCTAGCATGTGTGGGGCATTGAGTTCAATCCTTAGCATCACATAATAATAAAGATGTTGTGTCCATCGAAAACTAAGAAATATATATTAAAAAATTCTCTCTCTCTCTGCCTTTAAAAAGAAAGAAATGGTTCATGTATCTGAAAAGGACATGAATGACTTTTACTATTTCATGTAAATGCAGTGGAGTATACATTTAAAATTTTTTTTGTAGTTATATATGAACAGAATGCCTTTTTTTGTTTATTTTTGTATAGTGCTAAGGATAAAGCCTACTGCTTCACACATGCTAGGCAAGTGCTCTGCCACTGAGCTATTTATATTATTACTGTTGCAGAGTTTTTACTTTTTATTCTAAAAGTAATAAATATAAAGTAACACATTCAGATGTTAAAAAATTAAGCATTCAAGAAAGTGCTGAGGTTGTAGCTCAGTGGTAGAGTGCTTGCCTAGCATGTGGGAGGCACTGGGTTCTTTACTCATAACCACCAAATAAAAATAAATAAATTAATTAATTAATAAATAAAGGTATTATGTCCATCTACAACTAAAAATAATTAAATAATATTATATGTCCTCTGTCTTCATTCTTTTATACTAGAAGTAGGCATATTTAACCATTGCTTTTCTTTTTCTTTTTGGTCAGTTTTTTTTAAATTAATGACTGAAATCAGAGTAGCATACTTAGGTCCATATACTTTAACTGTTACATTTAAATATGTTTAAATGCCTCTGTTCTTTGCAAAGAAAAATAATGAATTCATCACCATCACCATCACCAATAAAATGTAACACCATCTCTAGTATTGTGTTCAAAGTGGTAAGACTTCAGGGTTCATTAGAGTACAACATCTACTTCCATGGAAGAAGTTAAGTTTTCATTATGCTAGTTGTCAACTTTTGTTCTAATTCTACTTCTATTTCTTCTTCTGTCAATTTTAAACTTTGTTCTATAATTTTATACTTGACTAAACACCTTCTCTTCTTTTTACTTTTATACTATCAAAGATATTTATATTTTATTCTGTTAATAAATTATTTGATACTTTGCCTATGAATTATAAAAGGTGGAATTAAATGAACTCTGATTTCAATTTTGTGTTTATTTGCATATTATTTCCTGCAATTAAGTAGAGTGATTAAACCTGAAGAGAAAAGTTACATGATCCTGTGTACCATTAAGAGGTGAATGTTGCCAGATTTTAAGTAATGTAGACTTATTTTAGCTTTTCATCAGCTCAAAATCATATCTGATTTGGGAGATTAAAGTCCTCAAAAGCTTATTAGATTAATAATATTATTCTTTCTTATGGAAACAATATGATTGGAATGGAAAACCATCTTTTTCAAAATACAAATTTCTGCAAGAATCATTTATCCTCAGCAGAAGCAACATGAAGCATTTTATGATGAGGAGTAAGAAGTTAAAAATTATGTGGAATTCATGCAAATATTAAATTCATTTCTAATAGTATGTTTATTTGTTTTGCTTCTCATTGTCTTTCAAAGAATAGAGTGCGATCTGCATAGTGACACCAGTTCAAATGAGGTTGTAGAACTGCAACTGGGTGTCATCATGGCTCATTAATGCTCTAAGGGGCAATAAAAGAATTTGGCACAATCTCTCCATTTTAACATGGCTGGTGGATAATTCTTACAAAGCTCTATGGCAAGTTGAAGGCAAACTCCTTAGTATCTGTTTAAGGCCAAGTGGCGTGACTTCTCAGACTATAAGTTGTTCAACAGTGCAAATAATATAACATTGCTTGGCATTTATGGCTCCGAAACTTTTATGTTCACTCACATTCCTGTGCTCCTTCAGTTTTCTTGGCCCTATAACTGAATGGAACATGAATGGAAGTACTGGACATTTCCAAGGCAGACCCTGAAAGTATCTAATACCTTCTAATTTCTTTATCTGTGCATCTGGAAATCAAGGACTCTGAAATTACAGTTGCACATGAGAGAAACACTATGGTTCTATGGCTTTCTCTTTGCAAGAACATGCACAGAAGAGCCATTTGACCAGCATTTATGTGCTGTAAAACCGAGAAATAAACTTGCATTATGTTTCAAGTCATAAGACTCAGAGTTGATTGGAGTGAGTGGTCTATCCTGACTCCTACAGCATCATTTTATTAGGAAAAAAGGTACACTTGATTGGTCTCTGTTTCTTGATGACTTTAAACTATATCATATCATTTATTTCAAAAGAATCAAAAAAAACATAACCCAGAAAATAAGGCGTAACTGATATTAATGTCTATTTTGTTTGCTTCATATATGGACTGATCCTTTTTAGCTCATGTTTTTCTGAAGTCTGGAAAAGTTTTCCTTCCTTCTTTCCTTCCTCCCTCCCTTTTTCCCTCCCTTTCTTCCTTCAAACTACTTTATAATTTCTTTATCATATTGCTAGACTATTTATTAATGATGAAATATTTACTTCCTTTCTAAGTCCTTCAATAATTTGCACTATTTTACTTTAAATTATGCCAATTTCTCTCTCTCTCTTGATAGTATCTCATTAAATTGCCTAGGTTGGCCTTGAACTTGGTGATCCTCATTTTTCAGCCCCCCAGTTA
The DNA here is from genome assembly GCF_048772815.1 of Callospermophilus lateralis. Classification (NCBI taxonomy): domain Eukaryota; kingdom Metazoa; phylum Chordata; class Mammalia; order Rodentia; family Sciuridae; genus Callospermophilus; species Callospermophilus lateralis. The sequence goes on from NW_027512606.1 coordinate 1,086,742, forward strand.
GCTATGTTACCAATATGCACCATTGCACTTGACTAGGCCAAATGATTAACTTTTCTGTCTACTGCACAGATATCATTCCAGGTTTCCTTTTCAAATGTCAGATCTACTTCTCCTTATATACTAGTTTTCTTTCGGGGGGGGGGGGGGATTTTCCAAATAATATTCTTTAGTAAATTTTAAAAACATTATTGATGGTTGGGGATGTAACTCAGTGGTAGATCACTTAACTGCATTTATCCCCAACACTGAAATAAAGGTAGAAGATACATAGTATTCAAGTGACATAAACTTTTTTGAATTTGTGCATTTAAAAAAATTGTTTTAATTTCCTTCATAAAGTGTGAAGGGCTTGTGTAGGTACAGAATTCTGGTTTCAAAATCCTTTCAGTAAAATCTTTGATAGCACTGTTTTATCAACTTATAAAAATCATTGTTGCTAATCAGCTGTCTATTACTTTAAAGGTCCTTCCTTAAGCATCAAGCTATAATTTTCTGTAAGACTCTCTTTAGTGTTAGCATTCTAAATTTCACATTGATGTGTCTACTATGAACTACATAATTGTTTATTCTGCTTGCCCTTTGGTAGACTCTTTTGCTTCAAATCTTGCTTTCTTTAGCTCTGGGAAAATCCTCTTTGTTTGCCTTGAATCATTTCTTTATCTCCAGTTTCCAATCTCTCTCATAGTTTCAGGACCCTCCAAAACACCTCCGAGATTTTCATTTAATATCTTGATTCCATGCTTTATATCTGTACACACACACACACACAGACACACACACACACATACAAATTCATCAACACAAATGCTATTAACTAATATGTAATACTGCCTCTTCAAATAAATATTTTTTGTAAAGAGAATCTGGGCATTCTGTATTTTCCATTTCCAAACAATTTAGAATTATTGATATTTTAATCTATCTATCATCTTTCTAATTATGCACATTTCACATATAACTACTACCTTTTAGGCTATTGAACATGCATTTAAAAGTATTTCATGAATGAGTTCTTGAAAATAGGCTAATAAATCAATTTTAGATTTTATTCTTTCATTTATTTTTTTCCACAATTTTAATTTTCTCTCAAATACTTAAACCTCACATTATGGAGGGAAAGAGGGATCATGTATGCCTGAGAAGAGTTCTTTAGTCCCTAGATCATGAATTCAAAATTTTTGAAACTACATAGTCTTTAATCAGTTTGCTACAATTGGGTTCTGTCATTCGGTAAAGATCTAAGAGAAAATTGACCCTATCTTCTTCCTGTTTCCTATTAAATCTAGATTCTCAATCTATATTACTAATACCTAGAATTTTAAAGTTATTATTTTTCCATCCTCATGTTTATGTCTGATTTGTCCCAGGAAATATTGCTCAGTCTAGGTATATTCGAGTGTGTGTGTGTGTGTGTGTGTGTGTGTGTGTGTGTGTGTGTGTGTAGGGTTGGGAGAAAGAACCACTTGGCGGCCATCAATGCTAACATGTGAGAAGGAAAGTCTTGGATAAACCTTGCTCAATGTTATTTGGGATTTTAACTATATAGTGTGGTTTCTGATTTGCAGCAAGTTATCAGGCTTTATCATTTGCAAACTTCTGATTCTTTTTTATTAATTTCTGCAGTCATTCTCTTTATTTTTTTCTTTTTGCTGAGATACATTTCTAGAGTTTGAGAATGCATGTCTCTCACCTGTTGTCAGTAGAGCCAGCTTCTTGGCTTGCTCCCTCTGCAACATGAAAACAGTTTCCAACTTTTATCTTATCTATACAGAAATACCTGCATCTCTACAGAGGGTTTCATTTAAAGCAAGGGTTCCTGAAATTTCACATCTATGTTTCAACAGAAGTAGCACGAAGAGTTAAAAATGTTTTTTAAAAAATCACTATTACTTCAACACTGGGTATTGGGAATGATATCATCAGAACATAAAAGAATTTCACAAAGATGTTTGTGACATTGATATAATACTTGGCTACCAGCTCCTTGTTAATATTGTGGTGGAAGCAAGATACTACATAGAAAACACAGAAATGAAAGGCCTAGTGTCTCAGGTCTTTGTTTCTTTGTTTTTAGGGCTGTGTGTCTGTGTTTGTATATATACTCGCAAATATCTTTCCTTCTCTGATTAGATGTGGGGTTATGATGACAGGTAGTTGGAACTTCAATAAATATTAAAATTGAAAGCACAGAGCATAATTAATGTTATTTCAAACCCATATTATAGTCAGTTCCAAATTTTGAGATCATATTATAATGAGTTTTTGCTTCATGTGTCTATGATATAAAATATGAAATCATTAAGCAGAAAATAAAAGGTGACATCATTTTCATCAGTTTGTACTTCAATAGAAACTCTATCCAAGTCAAGTTTCTCAGGTTTACAGGCTGTAAAAACACTTGTTTATTTATAAAAGCACAAGTGATGCACAAAATTTAGAAAGAAGACAGACTGCAAAACACTCATATTTTGAAATACTATCCTTATTAATAGCTGTTATTTAATCAAAAAATAAACTGTAGTGATATAAAACTAAAACCATTTAGTACTTATTAGTTACAAAATATGTGCATAGCATCCCTTGAAAAAGAAATGCAAAGACTCTTATTTACATGCATTATAGATGAGAGTGTAAAATCTGTCTGTAAATCAGGTTCTGAATTTTACTATAATTGTGCTTTTCAAAGTAGATAATTAAATTTCTGTGTCTTTGGGAAAAGGTAAGCCTGTTGGGATAGCACAGATTAATCTCTCTGGGGCATTTTCTCTTAATAACCATGAATCGTTGTTTCATAAGCTTGAAGGCTTGGCGAGATTCCATCCAGCTGAAAATACTTTGAAAATGACAGAAATTCACTAAAAAACACTCTAATAGTTTTATTTAATCACCAATTAATCTGCATAAGCACCTTCGTGTTATCATCTACCAGTAAGCCTGTACTTCCATCAGATATCTGGGAAAATGAGAACATGAACCCTGCTTGGTTTCTTTGTTCATTCCTCTGTTTGGTTTGGTGCTGGTGCCCTGAACTAGATGAAGAGGGCAAGAGATATGAACTCAGGTTTAGACAGACTAAAACCTCTAATTCTATAAATTATTATTGAATGCTATCTGTTTTTGTGTTTTTATTATAATGTCTCCATGTTGTACCATTATACAAATTATCAAGAATAATTTATAACCTAACTTAAGAGTCCTAAAAGGTCCTTCCTAAGATATGCTGACAGAAACTCTGTCCCCACAAACAAAAATGTCTTTTATTTAGAAAATGTCAGTCTCCTAACCCTCCTAATGAGGCAAAACAAAATAAAAAATAAATATAATTATGATAAATTATCAAAAAGGAATATTCTCCTGTCAATGAGATTATCCAGTGTCCCATTTGTATAGCCTTAAAGAAAAACAACAGGTTGATAAATTATATATATATATATATCCTATTTATAAAGAAAAACTACTAGAGTGTCTTAACACTCTTCATTTGTGAAGCTTTTAAAGTTGTGAGTCTAATATTTTGCCAAGTTCTACCAACATACTCAGCATATTCATAAATTACGAAAAGATATGAATCACACAGTAAAATAACACTTTTAATGTGGTTATTATTATTAAAGTTTCCTTTTTCTTTTGCAAGTATATTTATGTTATAGGAAAACCTGTTGTTTAAAATAAAGGTTGTTGTTTTGAAATTATACTTGTTTTTTCTTCTTTTCCATTATGCAAACTTGGGCTTTCTAGTAATATTCTTTGATTTTTTTTCAGGATACTAATTAAAGTTTTCCTTGTCTTGATATGAGTCTGTTTCTTATCCTAATGTCTTCAATATGTATATTGGCATCAACACCTTGAACTGCTAAGGAAAATGAGCTTAAGATCTGAGATGGAAGCTTTTAAGATGAAGCAGGAAAAAAAAAACGTGCATTATTTTCTAGAAGAAAAGTCACATTTTTTAATTAGTCTTAACTGGATATGACCATAACAACAACAGAAATGTATTTGCTTCTCTGGATTGCTAAGTGGAGTTTTGTGATTATATTAGCTTGAAGAGCTATAATCAACCACTATAAATTGAGTAGCTTATAAAAATAGAAATTTAATTCTTTACTGTTCTGGAGACTGAGGTGTCAATCACTGAAGAAAATTCAGAGTCTGATGCAGGCTTGATTTGTGGTGCATAGATGGTAATTAGACTATACCACCACATACTGGAAGGGGTGAGGGGTTCTTTGGGGTCTCTTACTTATGGTAGTAATGCCATTCATTAGGGCTCATTATCTAGTCATCTCACAAGGGATCCACCTTCTGGTACCATCACACCAAGTATAAGGATTTCAACACAGCACTTTGGCACATAAATACCCATCCCGTTGCACCAGCACATGCAAATCACAAGTCACACTTCAATATTCAAAACAATTTGACTAAAATTGATGCAATCATCTTTTCTATTGAGGGCAGACTGTTAAGTGCTGAATTTTATCAAAGTTCAATTATGAAGCCATGACCATTGTTAAATGATTATATCAACTAAAAACACTTAATAAATTTTGGTTTAGGGGAACATCTATTCTGAACCACCAAAAAAATTTGGGTCAAGTCATAGACTTGTATATTTACCATCAGAAGTACTTTTACTTATCATAATTTAATATTTATATATTTTATTTTTATTATTATTAACAAGCCCTTTTTATCATTGTCTAACAGAGATATTTAAGTGGACATTTATTACTTTTAAAACTTTATTCTTGGCCACTGCCAGTATTATACAAAATATTTTAAATAGATGTGGTAGCAATTTCAGCATGAGTTTATGAAGTTACTGGCCAGAAGCTGTAGCTGCAAATAAATTCTTCAATAATATTTTTTGACTGTTTTTGGAATCCTACACACTGAGGACCAGTATCTTCATGGCCTTTGTGTTTTTCTACACTTAGTAAAAAATATTTACTGTACATTTCATATTTAGTGAAACCTTCCCAAATTGATCTATACCTCAAAAGGAAGGTGTCAAGAATAAGCATAATCATAACTGTTGCTAGGTTTACAAATAATACATGTATTATTTTATGATATAAATATTTTATATTGTTAAAATATACAAAAGGCATACAATTTTTAAGTTGCTTTTGTGCAGGTTGTGAGCATCTACATAATTGTCTTTGATTTTAATGTTAAGACTGACTTTAAAGATTCTTTGTTTTGTCTGCTGTTTATTTAATGAGTTAAACAGTCACATTCATTCTAGTCTATACTATATAACAACATGGTAAAAACTTACAATGCCCTAAGGCTCGTTGAATCTGAAATTAATTTTATTTTCTGCCAAATCATTTTCTACTAATTCCTTGAAATCTCCTTACCCGCTTCCAGATCATTTGTTGCTTTTACCATTAATTAACCCATTAGCCTAAAAGTTATTGTTTAAAATGTGTTTTGTGTGATGATAACAATCTACAAAATCATTTGTTCATTGTTACATCCAAAATTCAGTTATTACTACCGAGATAATAACTCTTACCTCTAACTATGCTGTCTACAAAGGCTTACAATAGCTTTGGTTTTTAACAGAACATCCCTTAAAGCAATTAACCTCAAACTATTAAACTAAGAAATTAATGACTCTGTCTAGTATGGCTTTTTCTGGCAGATTCCTTGAGTAAGATAAAGTTTGTGTAAAACACATTCTTTATCTACTGTCCTTGACTTGCAATTTATCATGAAATTTGATGACCTCCACCCCAACTCATCATTCTGATCAAACTTTCCCACTTCTATATAAAACTCCCGCTACTACCTGTGGTGTGTATAGTAGTTGTTGATGGTGTGTGTATGTGTGTGTGTGTGTGTGTGTGTGTGTGTGTGTGTGTGTATGTGCACATGTTCATCTGAGTAGGAAAGAGAGATTTTTGACATGAAGAATAGTGTCTTAAGGAGTCATATGGCAACACTAAAGACAATAGATACTAAAAGAAAAATGAATCAGCTTTTGTCCCTGGGCCTTTACCTCTGCCTCTCTGATATATATTGAGAACTTACCTAGTTCTCTGTCTGGTCCACCCTTGCAAAACTTGCTTATAGAAAGGAATTCTATTGATCCATTCACACTAAGATATAAACAATGAAAGGCTCAAATAATGTTAGAAAATAGATCTTTATGTTTTCAAAGAAATCCAACTGAAAATTATAAAGAATCTTATCTATTAAGAAGTAGTGTTGCTTTTCAATAATAATAACAATGGTAGTCTTAACATATGAATTATATTAATAAGTACATATGCAAGGCAAAATTATATGAATTTTACTTTCATTATCTCTTTTATTCTAATAACAACCCTTTGAGTTGGATAATATTATTTCAACTATGCAAATGTGTATCCATAGAGATGTCTCCAAGAAATTTCTGAAACCTTAGTGCTGTGGCAGTTAGTAATGTCTCTTGTCACTTAATAAGCTTTTTGTGTGTGGATCTGGAGAACTCGTATCTACAAAGCTCATCCTAATCTTTGAAAAGATATATGTTCCTGATGGACTATATGCACATGATCTTTATCTTATTTAAAGCTTAAAATATGACAATGTCTTTAGACTCTGGGGAAAACATAAAAATACTACTTGCAAGCACCAAAATCAAGTGAAAATAGGGAAAAGTTGGACAGGAGTCTGCCCTTGGAGGAAGGCATAAGATGAGTCTGTCAGATCTGTGATTGGAGTCCCAAGGTAAAGAAGAAAAATGACTGGACAAAAATTAAGATATAAGGATACAAGTTTCTCCAAAATTGATAGAAAATCAATTCACTACATACAAAACATGGAGAGAAAAATTTTAAATTAGAAGAAAAAAATGACATATTAAAACAAAGAACCTAAAACACAAAGGAGAGTAGACTTCTCAGAAGAAATTCTGAAGGGCCTAAAATAAGAGAAAGGCACTTTAAAGTGCTGGGAGAACAAGCCATCAATCCCGGAGTACATACTTTTTGAATATAACTTTCAAGAAAAAAAGGAGACAGTTTTTTTGCAGATAAGCATAAACTAAGATGATTCATCAGAAGAGCACTTTAAGAATGATGGAAGAAAATAAAACCATATGGAAACTCACATCTGCAACAACAGAAGTTCTAACGACATATATATCTTTTTCTTATTAATTTTATGAAAATATATATTATTTTATTAAACAGCTGGAAGTTTCTTAAATGTTACATGAAGTGGCACAATTTGAACACCAAGTAAACTGTGTAATGTAATGATACTTATTGCCTGACCTAGGGTAACCACTAGAAAATACTTCAAAGAGGTTGACCTAAGATAAATAAGCAAAAACAGAATTATCAAAATACATAACTAACATAAAATTTGACAGAAAACTTTTAGAACAAATTCTTTGAAAAATCAGCATACAAAAACTCATACAAGATATAAGAAAACACTGAGATGTGTGTAATTATGTAAAATTAAGTTAATCAAAAACTTTTCACAAAGAAAACTGCAGCTTCAGATGGGTTCACTGTCAAATTCTTCAGATGGGTTCACTGTCAAATTCTATCAGACATTTAAAAGAAAAACAATACAAATTATATATAAACTTATAGAAAATTAAGCAGGACAATTCCAATTTTTTAGTAAAGCAATAATTTTCCTAATAACAAATCAGACAAAGCTACTACATACAAAGATAAACTATAGTTCAATGTCCCTGTAAGCATAGATGCAATAATTCTCTACAAAATATGAATGAATCAAATTCAGAAATACATGTTGTGTTAATGTGATGATCAAGTGAGTATCATATCATGAATGCAAAGTTACTATCATATTTTTTAAAGTCACTGTGATTTATCATTAAAAGGTTAAAAGGAAAATCATGTGATCATTTCAATAGATAAAATAAATTCTTTAAAACTGATATGCATATATTTAGCAAATAGACCTCTGCAATTAAAAGTAAAAATGGAAGAGAGCATCTTGAATTTGATGAAAAGAATATACAAAATACCTACAGCTAGGATATTTGATATTTAATGGTCAAAGACTGACTGCTTTACACATTGTGGTGGTGCATACCTGTAATCTCACCAACTTGGGAGGCTGAGACAGGAGTATCAGAAGTTCAATGCCAAACTCAGAAACTTAGTAAGGCTCTAAGCAATTTGGTGAGAACTTGTCTCAAAATTAAACATAAAAATAAATAAATAATAACAAAGACATATAAGAAAAGCAGATCTGAAAGGAACTAGTGAAAAAATATTCACAGCTAAGATTTTTTTTGAATGCATAGTATGTTAAGATCTAAAATACAAGTACTAGTACTAATAACTCAAGTTACCAAAGTCAAAAAATAAAAAGTTGATATAAAATTATTTGTTCTTAGATATAATAATGACCAAAATTGGGGAAAAAACACTGAATTGTTTTAAAAAAATGCAATTATGGTATAGTATCAAGAAATTGCAGGTATTAAAAATGTATTTAGCAAAAGCAACACAATACCTTTACCCTGAATACTACAAAAGGTTGCTTACAAAAATTAAAGGATGCCTTCAAAAAAAAGAGATACACAGTAATGAATAAGCTGTAATGAGATATAATAACACCTTACAATTCAATAATAAAATATCAACCAATATAAATAGACAAAATTATTTGCACAGATAAACACACCAAATAAGGGGAACCCAAATCACTAACTGTCAGGTAAACAGAAATTGAAATCACTATGATAGATCATTGAAAGCTACTGGAATAGTTAAAATTTAAAAGAACAGAAACACCAAATTTTGTGGCCAATAAGCAATTATAATTCTTGTATCTTATTTATGGTAGTAGTAAATGATAAAAGTACCTTGGAAAAAGATCTATCGATTTTTAAAAAATTGAATGTACACTTAATTTCTGACCCTTCTAAATTACTGAACTAGGATGAATGGTTACACAAAATCCTTTTTTTCATTGCTGCTTTAAGAGACTTTTTAAAATCATTGCTGTTTCTTAAAACTTTCCCTTCTGAAGTCCATGATACCCTCCATATCTTTCACTGCCAAATACTCGAGCTACCCTTACTGTGGAGTAGATGTCCCTTGATGATTTCACTGATAAATTTTCTTCCAGAGACTATTTCAGGCCTTTTTGTTCAGCAATTAATTGACTTCTTTGAATACCTATGTGGCATCTTGGTACCATCATTTTGTGGCATTCTCAATTGCAAGTTCAATGCCAAACTCAGTTAAATTACAATTAAACAGTTGTCAAACTGGCAAAGCCCCATCTCAGACTGTGTCTATAGTTTGGATTTGAATTATTTTTCTGTGACTTATAGTTTTTAATTTGCTCCTCTTTCACATCTGCTTTTTTTTTTTTTTTTTTTTTTTGCTTTGCTTTCATTGTGCCTCTGATCCTTCAACACCTGCTCATTTTCCTGTCCTTTTTCTTTCTTCACTTACTGGGACTTAGCACCAAGCCTTGAAACTGGACACCTCCCATAAAGGATAGTTAAACTGAACTGAATCCACTCACCTCTCTGGATTGGCTGCACATTGTGACCTGTCATCTCCAGGTTCCCTTTATAGTACTATAGAACCACTCACCTCTTGCACTGCATTACTAGGCATATAATCATGTATCCTTGGTGATTTTACTGTTTTCTCTTTTCTACTTTATTGAATGATGATGCACAGAGTCATAGAAATGATGATTGCTTATAATAATTACTATAGCTAAGCTCATTGTATGATTTTTGTGTTCTCTCCCTACTCTGCCCCCCACAGTAATTATTCCAATCTTTTAAAATTTCTTTCCATTCTTGTTCCATTCCATTTCTTTTCTGATGTAAAAAAAGACTTTCTTGTTTTCTGGCATAATACTTCAATATTTGGTACCATTTTATATTGGTATATACAAAAGAACAGATTTTATTAATAAAATCTGCTCCTTCCATGTCTTTTGCCTTAGCTTATTTTTCCTTTTCTATAAAGTTAATATATAAAATATACACCTCCATTGTATACTTCACATTACTATCCCTGATATGTCAAAAGACAAATCTGAACACACCACTTCTATTCTTCAAGCATGAAATTTAGTCCCTGACTCTTTAGTCACTCAAGCTACACCATCGTGGTAACTACTCTCAGAAGGGCCACTTGCAACTTTGCACCAAAATTGATGCTCTCTGTTTCCTCCATTTTCATCTGTTTTTGAGTTGCCAAGGTAGGAAATGTTCAAACACACTATACTAAAATCTTGTATTTGACGTGGCACCTATGTCCCTATTTGGATTCCAAAATTATCTTGTATTTTCTTCTTAAATACTTATTTGTTGATACTTTTTATTCTCCACTTTCTATATATCCTGCTCTTTCATCTTGTTCATCTTCAAAAGGAATAAAGCCTGGCCATAATTTGGCCATAACATCCCAGTAATTTATTTATTTATAAGATATACCCTACATTGGTACTGGTAAAGTGCTTCCTTACAAATATCTGGGTCTCAGTTCTTCTGTACCTCTGTCATCCATTATATATTTCCTTTCCTTATTCTGTTTTTCATTCTCCTATCCACGTTCAGTACTCAATATTCACTTTTGGGAGCCATGTTAGTTCTAGCTCATGTGGAACTTTTTGTCTGAAATTTCAAGAACCTAAGTACCTAAAGCAGTTTTTCCCTCTGCATCGCATGTATCCATTACTATAGCTATTGCTTTTTATAACTGTTACTGCACTAGTCCAGGGAATTTCTTCACTGTGGTTGTCTATTGCTCAGTTTTAAATTTTTAGCTGTAGAAGCAAAAATATAAAGCTGTCTACTAAAAGAAAATTCTTCCTCATTTGCTTTGTGCTCTCTAACTCTTCTTTGCCAACTCTGCAAGGATTAAATTATAATCAGTTTACTTTCTGCTCAGTGAAAAAATGTGCTCTTATCCATTTACTGCATCAACTCTTAACCCTTCTTAAAAGTTTTCAATATTCTTCATAAACTGAGCTAAACTCATGTATTGGTATTTTATTCCAACACACAAAATTCCTTTCATTACACAGATTTCAACTGCCCTCTAACAGTGTCATGATTCTTGTCAGCACACCTTGCTTAATGGAGTTTACTTCACCCCTTGGCCCTTCGTTCCTGCTCCACCATTATTAATCCTATGTATTATTCATGGTCAAACTCAAGTCTTAACTCATCAAAGAACTATTCTTCAATTATTATACTGTTCTCATCTTCTCTTTCCCTTTTAACATTTATTCTGCACCATCACTAGGTATTTGGGTGAAAATATTATTGCATTCTTTTTTTTTTCAAGAAAATTGTCAAATCCCTGCTGTCAGGTGCTTTATTAAATAAAAATATTTATTGACAGAAGGGAAGTAGACTTATTTCAATTTTCAGTACCTGAAATATTATATATTCAGAGTGTTTGCTGGGTGCCAGATGCTATCTGAAATTCATTTAATCCTCCCAACCATACTCTGCAGTTGTTGTTATTAAATCCATTTAATAAATGAGAACTGAGGTTTTGAGAGGTTAAATCTCCAAGGTCATAGAGCTAATCAAAACCAGATATGTTTGATCGCAAATTCCATAATCCTTCCATTATACCTGGAAGATTCCAAATACTTGTGAAATGATTGTTTAAAATTAGAAGACTTTGAGTTGGTTTAATACGATGCTGAGTATTTGTATATGAATTGGCTGGTAATTTTGAGTCTACACTCTGAAAAGAAAACTCTTTCTTATGCCATTTTTTTTATGTTGGTAGTGAATATGTTTTCTGGTTTATTCTTTTCTGCCCTAAAGTGCCATAATGAACTGTGAAGTTCTTCGTAATCAATGTTAATTTGTATTATGTGGTAAAGAAACCATAAGTCCAAGTGGTTGATATTAAGAAACTCAAAATGTACTGGAACTATTTTTTTTCTCACAACAACAAGCAACAAATTAATAAGATGATAACATCTTAAAAACCTGCTCATACTGTGGTAGTGAGATTAATGGAATATGAGTGTTTGGTGATAAGGGTTTTTAAAAGGTTATATTATGAAGTTTTACAACATAAAGAATAACAGGCAAATGAAAAATAGTGAATGGGAATAAGATTAAAGGAAGTCATACACAACTTTCCAATTGCATCTTGTGCAAGTCAAATATACTCTGACCTTTAGGGTAGAGAAAAAATTGACAGAACTTCACAGAACCACAACAAAAAAGAAACAATATAAGCAAAAACAAACAAACAAAATGGATCAGGGGAAATGTATTTTTTTATTATATTAGCTAGAAATAATTATGAGAAAACTATATAGAAAATAAACCATGTAGAATAGAAAGAGTTTGTTAGTATATCTGAATGAAATTTCACTCCAGACTCCTGAAAGGAAATACAGTGGATGAACAAAGGAATGTAGAACTTTTTTCTGACATTATATTTGGCTGGGAAACCCCAGGAGTCTGATTTCTTTGAAAGGCTTGTATCATTACATAATGCCTTCAGAGCTATGAAAAGAGATGGAACCATATTTCTCTTTCACTGATTATCTTTTGAGTTATTAATGAATCAGCTTGAATTTTCTCTTCTGGTTAAGTGTCCTAAGAGGCCTGTGTGAATGCTGTTTGCTTTGTTTGGAAACATCCCAATCTGAGGACCTGAGGGGTCTTCTAACACCTGGAACATTTTGGTAGCAGGGCATCTTACCAAATCTCCTACTGTTTTGTTTCCAGTGACTTCACAGCAATCAATCTAGACATGGGAGGCTGTTGATATCCATCACCCTTTATCTCCATCCATTCAGTGGCTGCAGAAGATGTTTCCTTTTTCCCCTCCAGAAGAAGAAAGAGCCTCAAGTGGGAAGAAGAAAAGAAAAGCAACCTAGTTGATGTCAGGGGACTTAGAGGCAAATAAGAACTTTCTATATGAGAATAAGGAATGAAGAAACATGACAGAGATGACAAAAAAAGACATATCTTTCTGTCAACAGTCTTACTTTCATTCCGCTGAGATCCATTAGCAGCTGTGAAGTGTGAAAATTAGGAGCGAAAGCACAGATGATATTTTAAGACCGAGAATGCAGCAAGCACTCACATTTCCTTATCACATTCCTTTTTTTTCCATCGAACATGTTTCATTGTACGTTTTTTTTTTTTTTAAACGTTTGTTCTACAGATTCAAATATTGCCCAGCAGTCTGATGAGGGAACTGATCTGGGACAGAACCATAGCATCAGGTGCCTATTTCCCAAGAGAATCTTTCAAGAGGACAGGGAAGGAAGCAGATGTTTTCTATCGACAATTGATGCTGGAGAGCTACCATTACTCCCCTCCTAACCACATGCTCTAGGCCGTAATCATGTACTCCCTTCTTCTGCTTTCATAGGCACAGCAGCATGTCATAATTCAAATCCTGTCTTGTTGACACAGCTTGCTTCAGATGTTCACATAGCAAATTGTTTGTTCACTGAAACCGAAGACACAGCAGCTCTTTGTGAAGTGACTAAAGGGAGCTGTGGATTTCTGGATGATGTTTGCAGTCGAGTGTACTGCCACTGCCTCATGGGGGTCTAGACACATCACACGAATATGTTTATTCTCTTTCAGTCCCAGCTACATATGGGGTATTTCCATTGCTGCATTAGCCAAAGCAAGGCCTGTGCATCATTTGATGAAACTTCTCTAAAGCCTCAGACCATTGTAGAGCAACTTGATCAAATTCCTTTCTGAATCAAAATGCAGCCTTTTTCAAAGGAGGGAACAAATGTAAAAGCACAGACAACCAGGACTACTATGTGGGACATAAAATGTCTCTTACATGTCATTGCATCATCCCAGAGTAAACTGAACCCTTCATTTTTTTTTTAATAAGTTCACTTCTTACTCAGTGGCAACTTATTGCATATCATTTTATTTCAAGAGTTTGCCCCATAAAATGTGATTGGCCTTCATAGGTTCACTATAGCAAGCTAGGGGAGCAGAGGATTGACACAATATTTCTCATCTCAGATGCACACAAATTATACAACCTGAACAAAAGTCCCTCTAAGACTTACTATCTTTATCTGTGGTAATAGATCTAAAGTAACTCAAAGACCCATTTAAGTTTTTAAATTCCATTTTCTCTAAATTAATGCTTGGTAATCAAAGCTGCAAATCAGTACATTTTCAATCTAATCATCTTTCCAAATGATTACAAATACTTTACAAAGACAAAGTTCAGATGCCTAATTTTCTCTGCTCTTCTAAATGTGCTATGTTAACAGAGAGAATTTTCCCATGAAAAATTGCCAATTTTATATAATCAGCTCTCTCTCTTTCCATTCCACTCTGATTATCCAAGTCCAGAACTCTGTGGATTTTCTGGTTGGCCTTTTTGAATTTCAGTTAGTCTGCCCATGATCCCTCCCTCTCCAATCCAATTCCTTTATGTCACAACCAGAATTATCATTGTTTCATCCCCCTTTCAAGGGTATAAGTTATATATATAGGCAACTATCAATCTAAATACTTTAGTCCAGCTCTCAATGCTTTTGTATTTATACCATCAAAATAAAGCCCCCAGAATAATCCATTGGAGATAGATTAGATGAATAATCCATTGGAGATAGATTAGATGAATAATCCACTGGAGATAGATTAGATTTCTCATGAACTGAGCTATGCCACTGTTTTGGTCAACTTTTAGCCACTGTGACCAAAATATCTGACAAGAACAAATTAAAGAAGGAAAAATTTATTTTGAACTCACAGTTTCAGAGATTCAACCCATAATGAGTGGACTTCATTGCTTGGGGCTGAAGGAGATGCTGAACTTCATGGCTCAAAGGTTTGGCAGAGGAAAACTTCACATCTCACAGCAGTCTAGAGGAAGAGAAGAAAGGGAAAAGAGGGATTAAAAAAATCACCAAGGGCACACCCCCCAGGGACCCACCCCCTCCAGCCATGACCACCTGCCTACAGTTCTACACAATACTCCATTGAAATAAGAAATCCATCAATTGGATTAATCCACTGATGAGGTTACAGCTCTCACAATTTATTGATTTCATCTCTGGACATTTCTGCATTGCCTAACACATGAACTTTTCAGAAGATGTGTCAGATGTATATCAAAACAGTCACTTTCATTTCTACCTATGTGGTTATTTTCTTCCTGGTGTGATTTGTTTGACTTGGATCCTTCTGATCTTATACTTATCTGTGTTCCTCTCATTGTTTGAATCACAGTATATACCTCAGGCTCCTTTCTCCTGGTATTTCACAGGACTGTCTGGCTTATATTCCTTCTATTTTAATTAACAGTCCAAAAAGTGGTATTTCAGTGGGATAAAGATTAGTGTGCCTCTCCCCATACAAGAAAGGAACCCAAATAACTATACACTGAATTGGAGGTTGAATTAAGGCAGCACTAATTATTTTAGCCTTAAATCAGATAACCATACCCTATAGACTATATATAAATTACACACATATTTTGTTTTTTAGTGCTTAACAAAGATTTAACATGTCTCCCATCTAGATATTAAGTCTGAAGGGAACAGAAACCACTATCTGAATTTCAAGTTTTCATTAAACATAATGTAAGGCACATGATAGTTGTTCATAAATTAATTGTTCCCCAATTGCTTAAGAAATTCAACAATTCCTTATTGTTTTGTAATTAAAATATATATTTTGGATTTTATGTGTTCATGTTGAATATGAAAAAAAAATAAATATTTTCAGGTGATAATTAGGATAATTATCACAGACACTTCTAAAAGAAATGTGTAAAGGCTAAAAAGACACTAATTTTGAGAATATCTTTTCTGTTGAAGTGGATGTTTTCATTAAAAGGTATCAGTACTTAAGCTAATTTTATTTGTAATGAAGTTAAATGAGTACAACTGACAGTTAAAAAACAAAAATAGGAACCAACAAATGAAGCCTACCATATTTGGTTAGCTCTTCACTGTAAGAAGAAGAGACAAAGTGTTTATCATCTGCCATAATAAAATACTATTATACACACATTTTATTGATATTATCAAGGGAGAGGGACGATTTTTCACCGCAATATGGCAGACTTTCTTGATAACACAAACTTGGAATGAACCTAGAGAACAGAAAATTTTGCTGATGCTCTTGAAAAAATAGAACTAGGTATTCCTCAAACACTTTAAGGAAAGGTAAAATGAATACTAATACTCAAACATAAAAACCGTAGTTAATGAATCTTAAAAGAATAAAACTACATATCTTCCAAGGACTAATTTGTTCTTACCTACCTGTATAATTTTCATAATAAAAATTTCTTAATTTTATTACCTTTCAACTTATATTTTGCTTCATTTTTCTGATATTTGTGAAATACTCAATGACGAAAGAAGAGAAACTATAGTGTGTGTGTGTGTGTGTGTGTGTGTGTGTGTGTGTGTGTAAGAGAGAGTGAGACAGACACAGAGAGAAAGACTTTTCCCTAAGTGACATTCTTTCTTCTTTGGGTAAAAGATACAACTGTGTTTTGCTTTCATCACTATTTTTGTCCTTGTACCTTGTGTCAATTTTCCCAGAACATAACAACTAAAGCCTGAGCTGCATGCTGGTAAGACATACATAGACGGCTGGAGACAGCTTTCTAACAGGCGGTTCTCCAGAGAAGACTCAGACCTCTTATGCTCTCAGCCCTATCTCATACATAATAAAGGGGTCTCTATCAGAGTGTTCTTCTCATAAGCACAACTCCCTTTTAGGCTGTCCTATGCAGAAGACAATATGAAATTCATTATCTGGCAGTAGCTGGACTTAAATTGAACAAAATATTATATAGCCAGATGGGACAATTGCTGAATCTTTTTCTGTGTATGCCAGGGTGTTAAGGATAATGGATATGATAGGAATTGCTGTACATTATTGGAATTTCAATATATTAATATAATTGTTTTTTATATATGTTAATATTAACATTTGGAATTTCAACTTTTCATTGCTGGAATAGAGAAATACAAATGATGTGTTATTGTATTTACCTTATATACTACAATTGCACTAAAATCATTCAATTCTTCTTTGTAGACTCTTTGGAGCTACATATCTATACAATTATATTTTTTGTGGATATATAATATTGTGATTAATCATTTCCAATGTTGGAGAAGAATGCAGAGAGCAGGTATTCTTGTCTTTTTCCTCATTTTAGGGGCAGATAAATAAATCTTTAACTAAAACATTGGCTGCAGGTCTTTTGTAAACCCTTTATCATGCTGAGGTGATGTGGTTTATTCCTAGCTAGTGGAGAGATTTTATCAATAAGAAAGTATGGAATTGAATCAAGTGCTTTTCCTGCATGCCATGAAATAATTATATGCTTTCTAGTATTAATAAATTTATTTATTTATATTGAGTCCTTTGTTGCCCAGGTTGGTCTTGAACTAGTGGGCTCAAGTGATCTTCCTGCCCTAGCTTCTCAAGTACCTGGGACAACAGAAATTTGTCATCACACCCAGCTTAATTATAATGTTTTAGATACATTGTGACTTTCTTTTTAATATTTTGCAGTTTTGGGGATTGGACCCAGGGTCTCACATAAATTAGGTCAGTGCTCTACAAATGAGCTACATACCCAAGCCATATCATTTCCTATTTATTCTGTTAATATGATCAAATACATTGATTGATACTTATATATTAAACCAGTCTTGTATACAAAAATAAAACTTCCTTCTTTGTGATGTGTTGTATATTGTTGCAATTAGTTTCATAATAATGTTGATGATTTTTTTCCATCTGTATTTGCAAATGTTATTGATCCATAATATTTTTTCATCTTTGATATAAGGATAATAATGGCACTATAAAATAACTTAAGAAGTGTTTTCTTCTCTTCTATTATTTAGAAATGATTGTATAGAATTTAAACTATGTCTTTCTTGAGTATTTGATAGACTTTAAGAGGAAAACCATATACACTTGGAATTTTCCATCATTGAAATATTTATAACTAAGGATACAAATTTTTTATCAGTGTAAGGATCTTCAGGCTACCTACTACTTACTAGATGAGGTGTGGAAGTTTATGTCCATTTTAGTCAGTTTGGGAAGTTCTAACAAATTACTACAAACTGTGTGATTTGTAAGCAACAGAAATTTATTTCTCACAATGCTAGAGAATGAAAGGTCATGATCAGAGTGGCAGCACTGTTGGTTTCTGGTGAAAATCCACTTCTGAGTTGCAGATTGCTGACTGACACCATGACTTCACATGGCAAAAAAGAGCTAGCTAGTCTCTGGCCTCTCCTTGTAAAAGTGCTAATCCAACTCATGAACAATCCAACCTTATGAACTCAGGCCCCACCTCCAAAACTCTCACTCCACAATCAGCTTCTTAGCAAAAGTTTTAGGGAGAAACAAATATTTAATCTATTTCAGTGTTTTTCAGACAGTTGGTTCATTTTATCCAATTGTTTTTTTCTGGTTGTTTTCCTTGTTATCAGTTTAATATCAAAGGATTCTACAGTGATCATATTATATTTTAATACAGACATGATGCAAAGTGTGTTTTCAGGCAATAGTGGAACTAAACGGAGAGAGAGAGAGAGAGAGAGAGAGAGAGAGAGAGAGAGAGAGAGAAAGGAGTGGGAAATGAATACTAACCAAATAGTGATCATGCCTTTTTCATTCTCAATGTTGATATTCCATGACCTTTTCTTCCTGTGGCCAATCCATTTAGAGGCTCATCATATTAATGACTTCAATTTTATTTGTGTATTTGGATAGGCTCTCTTTCAATTTTGCCATGTTTGGTTTTATACATTTGAAAATTATGTTATACAGTAAATGCACATTGTAGAATTTTATGTTTTCTTAGAGACTGGACACTGTTGTTATGTGATATTCTGTGAAACCAGAAGTAATTCCTCATTAGATATAAAATGTGCAAGCACCTTAATCTCAAACTTTCCTGTACAAAATTTGTGAGAATTTAATCTCTATTGTTCATCAGCTACCCAGCTTATGCTATTTCTTTAGTTCTTTTTAAATATTTGTTTCTTTTTTTCTTGGTGGTGGTGCTGGGGATTGAACCCAGAACCTTGTTCATACAAGGCATAAACTATGTTTCTGTCTTTATGTAAGCATCATACTGTTTTGAATATTTTAGCTGTGTATTGTTCCTTGAAATAAGGAAATGTAATGCTTCCAACTTTGTTCTTGTCCAGTTTTACTTTAGGTATGCAGGATCTTTTGTGATTCCTTGTGAATTTTAGGATGCTTTTCTTCTACTGTGAAAAAAATACCATTGAAATTTTGAAAGTGATTACACTGAATATGTGAATTGATTAGCTTGAATAATTTAAATGTTTAAACATATTAGTTCTTCCAATCAATGGGATACTTTTTTTTCATCTTTTTCATTTTTTCTATGTTTTTTTTAAATTTTCAGTGTATAGATCTTTCATTCCTTTGATAGATGCACTAAATATTTATTTTTGATGCCATTGGATATGGGACTATTTATGCCTCAATGAATCAGATAGATGAGAATAAACAATCCAAATCTAGTAGAATAAAAAAATAATTGAGAGGAAAAAGGAAAGAAATGGATACTAGAAAAACAACAGAATAGGTTAATGAAACTAAGGCTTAAAAGATAAAAAGAGAAGACGCGAATAAAATCATAAATGCAAAAGGAAACATTGCAACGGATAGCACAGAAAGAGAAAAGATGTAGGAGATTACTATGAATAATTTTATGCCAACAAACTAGGTAACTTAGAGGAAATGGATAAATTCCTAGAACACAACCTGCAATGTCTGAGTCAAGAAGACACAGAAAATGTGAACAGATCAATTAGGACTTCAGAAATTGAATTAGTAAACAAAAATATTAAAAAAAACACCTTAGGACCTCATTATGGGACATGAAAACATAAATCAACAAAAAGAAAATATAGAAAAAATGTTTACTGAAATTATCCCACACAATTACTTTCTGGCTAATCCCAAAAGCAGAGGTAACTAAAGCAAAAATTGACAAATGATATTGCATTAAACTAAAAAGTTATTGCACAGTAAAGGAAAAAAATCATGAGTGAAGAGACAATCTATGGAATGGAAGAAAATATTTGCAAACCGTACATCAAAAAAATATCCAAAATATATAAGGAACTCATAAAGCTCAATAACAAGAAAGCAAATAGTGTAATTAAAAAATTGACAAATAACCTAAAGAGAATTTATCAAAAGAAGAGGTATAAATGACTTACAGGTTTATAGTAGGATGCTCAACATCACCAATCATCAAGGAAATGCAAATTAAAACCATAAGGCAGCAACTCATACCTGATAGAATAACTATCCTTTTCAAAAGAAAATGTGTGTGTGTGTGTGTGTGTGTGTGTATGTGTGTGTATGTCCGTGCATGCACACATGTACTATGTATGCTTTGGCAAAAACATAGAGAAAAGTGAACACTCCTGTACTGTTGCTGGGAATATAAATTTGTATAAACATTATAGAACAGCATAGAGTTTCCTCATATAAAATAGAATTACTATATGATCCAGCAATCTCATCTCTGGATATGTATGTCCAAAGAAAAGGAAATCAGTATTTGAAGGTGATATTGACATTCTCATATTAATTTCAGTAGTATTTATGATAATCAACATGTGGAAACAACTTAAGTATCTACTTATAGATGAATGAATAAAGCACATATAATATATATGCATTGAAATTATTTTTCAGCTTAAAATGGGAAGGAAATTCTTTCATTTACAACTTGCAGAACAGTATACTAAATTTAAAAAAGTCAGGCACAGGAATGCAAATACTGCATAATTTGACTTCCACATGGAATAAGTTGAACTGGAAAAGCAGACATTAGAATGTTGATTGTCAGGGACTGGGAATGGGGGAAACGTGGAGATGCTGATCAAAGTGTACAGAGTTTCAATCATGCAGGATGAAAAATCTCTAACATAATGTACAGGATGAAAATTATAATTAAAATATAGAAAGAATCCTTGAATTATGATGGGTTCACATCTTGATTAACACCTCATGAGTTGAAAATACCATAAGTAACAGTGTTAACATACTTGTTGAATAATATAGGTGAGCAACATGGTACACTGCAGATTATGAGTTTACCCCATGTGTTTGCATAACTCATGGGAGGGTCACTGCTCTGCCCAGTAGAGTAAGAGTATGGTGCCACCTATTTCTAGCCTAGGAAAACTTTAAAATTGAAATTTACTATGTGGTTTCTATTACTTGTATATCCCATTTCGTTTTCACCATTGAAAGTAAAAAAAAAAAAAAAAAATCAGAGGCTAAATTTTCTGAAGTCAGGGACTTTCAACATTGTATTCTTGAAATTTGCCAACAGTAGAATTTAATGTTCTCACCACACACACAGGTATACAAATGGAAACTGTGGGAGGTGATAAATAACAATTTAGTTCTGTGCAGTAATGATTTAACAATGTTTATGAATCCTAAACCATTTACTTGTATACCTTAAATATATAGTTTTTAAATTTCCACTATACTTCAATAAACCTAGAAAGAGGAGAAAGTCCAGAAAAGAAAAAAAAGAGAGTGATAAATATTAATAAATAAGAGGATATATATGTCAAATACTGATCTTCAATTGAAGGGGAAATATAAGCAAGAGGCTATCAGTCATCATGCTAAAGACTTTATTAGTGAGAATAAAATAGTATCATTTATTGTTCTTATTAAATTTATGTGTTCAATTTCAAGAATTCACCCATACATCTTTTAATTCAGCAACATATATATTTCTTTGAAAAGGATTTATGTTATGGACAAAAAGCAGAATAACTTTAAACTCCTGATGTAAAGTAAAAAAACATTTATTTCATTTATGCTCTTTGTCACCAAATTTATAAAAATGTCTTTACAATTAACATTGATCTCTATAGTTTTTTAAACTCATTTTTTTATTGTTTATTTGTTTTGCCATTCTGGAGAGGACCCAGGGGCACTCTGCTGTGGAACTACATCTCCAGCTTTTTTTCATTTATTTTGAGAGAGGGTCTCAGTAGTTGCTCACCCTGGCCTTGAACTTACAATCCTACTGTATCAGCCTTTTGAGTATATGGAATTATAAATGTGCACCACCTCATACATCTCAATGTTTTCTTTTAAGCTTAGATAATATTTTCCAATATACCTTTGTATATTTGACTAGAATTTATCAGAATACACACTATTACAGAATCCATTTTTTTTTGTTCTTTCTAAGCAAGAGATAGATACCTCTTTAAAAATTCTGAGTTCAGGTTGACTCACTTAGTGTTTTATTTGCACTGGCTCATTTCACCTTCTATGCTCAGCCAGCCAAGTCTCTGATTTCAATAGGAATATTGGCCACTCAGGATCACATTATGTTTCAGTATCATTTGTATCAACTCTTCGGGTTCAGGATGGTTTTTATGAAATGGGCTGGAAGTGGTGAGATTTTCAGCACCTTCAAGCCTGAAGGAGTTAATTTTCAAGGCTGAACTGTTGCCATAGTTCCTACTGCAATTGCTGCTGATTATTTTTATGTTGTAATGAAGCAATAATGATCAAAGCACAGGACATTTCTTAGGGATTCATGACTGGCTGGCTTTGCCTCGGGCCATTAACCCCCTGTCATTAATTCCCCTGGAAATGCATTGTGCTGAGGTCATTATTGTTAATAACAGAGCTGTATGAAACATTTGCACACACTCTGAAATAAAACTGTCGATTATTTTCTGCTTGTACAAATTTTAAGATTAAAAGACCAAAGAGGTTTTATCCTTGGAATGAATATATATATATATATATATATATATATATATATATATATATATATATATATATAGTATGTGTGTACGTGTGTGTATATATATATTTTCATATATACATACATGCACATACATAAATGTTTATTTACATATTTATGTTTATACATACCATTATTTATGTATCTACATATTAATATGTATTTATGTATTTTTATTTACATATTTATATATTTACATATTTTTGAAGATTTTTTAAACTTTCATATTTCATTATAGCTACATTCTTAATTATGACAACAAATACAGAAAGAATGTACTTTGATTGATTTCAAACTATAAATCTGTTTATTAATACCACTGGGAGAATGAACCATCAATAAAACTTTCTTGGTGAAGTAATTCCCTATTCAATAAATCTATTTTGTCTATGGGGCACAGTTGCCCACACTTGTAATTCCAGTAGCTTGGCAGGTTGAGGCAGGAAGAGTATGAGTTCAAACCCATCTTCAGCAATTTAGCAAGGCCCTAAGCAACTCAGCAAGATCCTGTCTCTAAATAAATTTTAAAAAAGGGCTGGGGATGTGGCTCAGTAGTTAGAAGCACCTGGATTCAATCCTTGGTACCAAAAAAAAAAGTAAAGATTCTATTTTTGTCCTCAGTTATAATTTCTTCAAATAATGACAGAGGTGACACTTAAATCATACTCACAATGTTTATTTTTTAAATTTTTGTGTAAGTATTCTATATACGAATCACCAGCCCTTACCAAAAGAGTAGATAAGGGATGAGATATAAGGTGCACAGTTAGACATAAGAAAAATTAAAGAGCAACACATTCTACATTCTGTTTAAAGTTTCAAGAGCCATTTCATAATCAAAGAATTATAATTAATAATTATAATTAAAACATCACTTTAGTTAAGTACACTGATACTAAATAAAAATAACACAGTGTCCTGGGAGGAATTCCTGTCTGGTCTTAGGCCCAGGAATCCTTCTGCTTAGTAACTGATTTTGTTGTGTGGACTCCAAAATTATGTAATTGACCAAATGTTTTGCATTTTCTTCTTTTTCTCTTCCTCTTTTTCTTTCTCCTCCTTCTTCTTTTTATGCATTCTGTTAAAAAGAAAATGTGTGGGCTCGGGATGTGGCTCAAATGGTAGGGCACTCACCTAGCATGCGAGAGGCACTGGGTTCGATTATATTGTGTCCAAGTAAAACTAAAAAAAAAAAAAAAAAAGATAATGCCTTTAAAAAAAAAGAAAAAGAAAATGTGTGGCTTTCCCATGGTGTTGGCTTCATTTGATAATCCTGTTCTCATTTTTCTTTAGTCTAATGCCACACTCTTACATCTACTTCTTAAATTCCCTTATCTCTTACTCTTATTTTATAAAGTAGATAAAGTGGGGTTCATAGTTAGAGAAGCAAACAAAAACTAAAATGGGAAAATACAGTAACAGAATGTACTTTTAGCATAGAGATATCCAGGATTCTGAATTCACATGCTGTTTTTGAGTCCTTAAAACACAACATTTAAATACCTTGAAAACCCAGCATTCCTGTTGTTTCTGAAGAAGCACCATCCTTATTGTAGTAGTATGTGTGGAATGCAGTGAAGTCACATTTTATATTTGGAGCACTACTAAATCAAAGAATTTCTGTGCTACTTGAGAATTCATAGTCCAGTGCATAAAGGAAGAATTGGAAGAAAGATTTTCCTCAGATTTTCAGTTTATAAAAAGAAAACCAAGATGATAGTAGTAGTAATGTATCTGTTTCTCAAAACAAAATATCACAAACTGCATAAAGAAATAATAAAAACAGAAATTTATTGTCTCCCAGCTCTGGGTTAACATGTCTGAAGTCAAGGTGTCAGCAGAGCCATGCTTGAAATGTTCCAGGGAAGAATTATTCCTCCTTCCTCACTCTTTCCCAGATCTTGGTGGTTGCTGGTAATCCTTGGCATTCTTTACCTTGTAGATGCATCACTCAGATATCTGCTTTCATTGCCACATGGACTGCTTCCCACTGTGCATGTCCAGATTTACTACTCTCCTCCAGATCCACTACCATAAGGACAGTAGTTTTGCAAAAGTAAGCATAAATTGACATTTTAAAGGATATTTACAGATTCATGCAAATGATACATGAATTTGAAACTATGGTTATTTCCATGCTGAAACCTTAAAAGACAATATATCCCTTTCTTTTTAAAAATAAATTATATTGTGTTCATTTGAGGTTTATAATAGGAACCTATGGGACACATGTACATAGCAAAATGGTTATTATAGTGAAACAAGTTAACATATGAATCATTATGCATAATGACATTTTTGGTGATATAAGTAACTAAAATCCATTAGCTTAACAATAATTCCTAATAAGGTACAATTTTGTTAACCACAGTCCTCATATTGTATATTAGCTCTCTGATCTCTAGAATTGGTCATCCTATATATTTCTGACTTGAATACTTTGAACTGTATGTCCCCATTTTGCTTTCTGAAGTCATTCTTCATTTGTTTCACTCAGCTTTTTCACTACTGTTAGTAAAAGACCTGACCAGAACAATTGTACAGGAGGAGAGATTTATGTGGAAGCTCACGGTTTCAGAGGTCTTAGTCCTTACACAGCTGCCTCCATTTCTTGGGGCTCAACGTGAGGCAGAACATTTTGATTGAAGCACTGGGCAGATGGAAGTGGCTCATTCAATGATCAGAAAGCAGAGAGAAACTCCACTTGCCAGATACAAAATACATACCCCAAAGGCACACTCCTAATGGTCCACCTCTTCCAGCCACATCCTACCTGCCTTCAGTTAGCACTTAGTTAATCCCTGTCAGGTGATTAATGCACTGATTGAGTTATGAGACCCTTAAACCTTCTAAACCTTCTTACATTGTCTCAAACATGAGCTTTTGGGGAATACCTCAAATCAAAGCCACAGCATTTACTAAGCACCATTTTATTTTCTCTTTGAATGTATGTACCCTTATATTTAGATTACATTGGTAAGGTAATGACATATTTTCTTTTCTGTGTCTGGCTAATTTCACTTAGCAAAATATCTCCAGGTTATCCATGTTGTAGCAAATGGCAGAATCTCTTTATTTTTTAATGGCTGATTAATATTCATTTTATTAATGTAAATTTTGTTATCTGTTCTTCTTCCATAGATGGGCATTTAGATTGTTTCAATACCTTGGCTTTTCTGAATAATGCTATAATGAACATGGGAGTGCAGTTATCTTTACAAGGCAGTAATTTCATCTTGGGGTGGGGTACATATTCACAAGAGTGATTCCTGGGTCATATGGTAGTTCTATTTGTAATTTCTTTTGAAACTTTCCTACTGATTTCCACAACAGTTGCAATAGTTTACATTTTTATCAATAATGTACAATGATTGATTCCCCTTTCTCCACACCCACAACAACACTTGTTATATCTCATCTCTTTGTAGTAGCCACTCTAACAGGTATAAGCTCCTATCTTACACTTGTTTTGATGTGTATTTCTCAAATGATGGCTGATGTTGAGCTTTTCTATATAATTATTGTTTGTTTATTTCTGACTTTGTTGAAAAGGTGTCTATTCCTGTCTTTTGCCAATTTTTAAATTGGGTTGTCTTCTGTTGTTTTAAGGGATCTTCATAAACCATGGATATAAATCTCTTATTAAACATGTGGCAAGAAAATATTTTTTTCCAACCTGTATGTTGAATTTTCATTTTGTAGATTATTTTCTTTGTTGGACAGAGTTTTCTAGTTTGGTGTTGTCTCCTTTATTTATTTTTGGTTTTGTGGCTTGAGTATTTTTTTATGTGAGAGCAAAATATTCATTGCCAAGGACAATGTTACGATGATTACTTTTAGGTCAGTTCTCACATTTAGATCTTTTATTCATTTGAGTTGATTTTTCTATAAGGCATAAGCATCCACGTTTACTGTTTTGCATGTCGAAATCCAGTTTTCTCAGTGACATTTATTGAGGATTTTATCTTTTCCATATTATGTTCTCTTGGTGCCCTTGTTGAAAGTTAGTTGACTATATATGTCAGGTTTATTTCTGGGCTTTCTATTATTCCATAGGCCTGATTCCCTTCCTTCATTCCCCCTCCCTCTCTCCCTCCCCAGCTTCCTCCCTTCCTCCCTCCCTCCCTCCCTCCGTCCCTCCCTTCCTCCCTCCCTCCCTTCATTCCTTCCTTCCTTTTTAAAGTCTTCCCTCTCCTTCCTTCTGCCCTCTCTATATTCCTTTGTCTCCCTCTCTCTCCTTCCTTTCTTTGTTTCTCTTTCCCACCCTAATCCAGTAAGATCTCATGTTAACTTGATTACACATTCAAAGGCTATTTCTAAATAATTCATTCACAGGTACTGGAGATTAGGACATGAACATACTTGTGGGAGGCACAGGGGACACAACACAACACACAAGTAGTAATAATAGTAATACAGCAAATACACACACACACATATATATATATATATATATATATATATATATATATATATATATATATACACACATACATACACACTCAAACCAAGTTTTGGCCTCCCTTTCCATTAATACTTATTACTGTAGCTATGCTGCTTAGCTCAAGTAATTATACAAATTATATTTTTTATCCTGCACTCCAATATTTTTATTTTCAGTGATACTTGGACTCTGCATCTATATTTGTACCTTAATTGTCTTTCACTGGCTAGTCCCTTTAGATAGATTATACATTGGATAGGAAAACTAGATGATTATTTTTGTTGCTCACAGGTTCTTGGATGACGCATCCTGGACTCCACACACAGCATTCTGTAAGCAAGTGAAACCACATTTCCTCATATAAAACTCAGGCTCCTTGAATGCTTACACTACAATTTAACTCTGACAGAGGATTCCACACAAGGCACCAGGCTGAGCCAGAGTAAGAAATGCTTGTTGATCCTTGTTGTAGGATGAAATGTTTCACAGCTTACTGTGCATGGAATAGGGAGATACATGGAGATCATTTCAAACTTGGGCTTCTCAAACACAGATGTTGATGCATATAATTATAGGGATTACCTAGGCTTACAGGGGCACAACTGAGTTCAAGTTTTTCTAACATTTCTAATACCAAAGGGAGACAATTTTTTTTACAGAAATCTCAGAGGAATTAAACAAATAGTAATCTGATGCTGTCACTTCTGAAGTGTATAATTGTACATTAATTCTGTCCCCAAAATAAAAGTTTTTTCATGTACAAAATAAGGAAAAAACAACTCCTAGTTTGAATGTAAGACATAAATAAACCAATCTATCTAAATTTTTGTAAATGTGACAACACAGTGCATACTTTTGTTGGGGCTCAGATCCACCACCTCAAAATATGGAATCTTGGAAGTTGAGAAAATTGCAGAAGCTAAAGCTCACTCTCTGACCTTCCTCTGCAATTCTGTGTGAAAGCTGAGCACAAAAGAATTATCTAGCTAACTTCCTCTGAAAGTAGGTCATAAGATCTCATGTGACAGGTGTCTCAGCTTACACCTGGAGGCCAGTAAGAATCTGAACAAAGAGGCCTTGCAGGACAGCCCTCCCCCATCCCCCAACCCATCCCAGTTAAAATCATTAGATTAGTCCACTTCTGTTGAATCATTCTTCTACATGACTGCTTTGGTTTGGATATGAGGTGTTCCCCAAAAGCTCATGTATGAGACAATGCAAGAAGGTTTGGAGGAGAAATGATTGGGTTGAGCTTTAACCTAATCAGTGATTTGTTCCTAATGGGATTAACTGAGTGGTACTGGAAGCTGGAGGAAGTGGTTCCTTGGGGGCATGGCTGTGTGGTATAGATTTTGTATGTGGAGAGTAGAGACTTTCTCTGTTTCCTAATTACCATGTGTGCTCCTTCTCTCTGGCAGGCTCTTCCACCATGATGTTCTGCCTCACCTTGAGCCTTGAGCTATGGAGCATCCTTCTATGAACTAAGACCTCTGAAACCATGAACCTTCAAATAAACTTTTCCTCCTTTACAATTGTGCTGGTCTGGTCTTTTAGTTTCAGTAGTGAAAGAGTGACTAAAACAATGTCTGTCTGTTCTTTATCAAACCTAAACATAAATGTGCATTTTTCCCTCATTCTTCTGTTCTTCATTTCTGAAGGTCCCCCATGTCACCTAAAATTTTGGCTGAATAAATTTGTTATAATGTATTTCTTATCAACTTATTATTCTGTCTTTTATAATGCACCCAGTAATGAACCTTACAATGAATGAGGAAAATATATTAATTTTATTATTGACACAATTAATTTTTGTTCCTGTACTTCCCACAAAAACACAAGAACTTAGATTATATTTACTGTCAATCTGTAATATTCTTCTTGGGATACATTTTTGTGGCATATTGAAATATATTATGTGAAATATTTATATCAATGATATTCCAAGGAATTTCCTTCAACAATTTATATTTGTTTATACACTCAGTTTTTTTTCCTCCACTACTCAAATTAGTTACTTTGGATTGCACAGGTGTTGTGAGCCAGACCTAAGAAATTAACCTTTTCAATGTAGTTAACCCAACATTTTTCAAATTAACAGAATAGAATGGTGCAGAGTATTAAAGTAAGCATTTTCCTCTTCTTCTAATTTTTAGGTCCCCAAAGTTTTCATGAACACTCAATGAGAAACAACCTGGAGGCAAAACTTAATCATTTAAAATATGTAAAATTTCTTAGTTATTGACCTAACCTCTCATATTAAGGCACAAGGAAAAAGCAGCAAGTCCATGGCAAAATGAAAGAAAATTTATCACAACACTTATATTTAAAAAGAACTGGTTTTCTATACTTTACCAAAAGCTGATAATATAATTCATAGATTGCACATCATTAAACACCACACACACACACACACCCACACACACACACACACACACACACACATACATATCATATATTAGTGAGGACCAAGTGGTCTTATTTGTTTGAGATTTAAAATAATAAAAATATAATTGAAATAAAGTTGGTTTTAAAAAAATAAGTCATATATATATGTATGTGTGTGTGTGTGTATATATATATATTTACTTACTTTTGAAAGCAGATGGTACACTACCACTCATTTTCAGAATAGGAGGAAGAGGTGAGAAAGATAGAACACTTCTCAAACAGAGACCTTTTAAGATTTGCAATGTTGTTCAGATGAACCATAGAACTATTATAATAAAAGCACCATGATGTAGCAGTGAATATATGCGTGCTCATTTCCCTTTCTTAGAAGTTATTAACTCCAATACACACATGTGCTGAATTTAGTACCTGGTAAGAATGCTCTACAATACCCTTTATATTATCATTGACACAAATGCAAATGTCTTCATTTATACCTTCAAGTTGATGATATGTTTCCTGCTTTGTAAACTCAGGATAAAATGTGCTTTCATTAGTAACCTTGATGAATTAGTGTCAAGAGAAGCTGAGATTCAGAGTGACAGCTTCTGAATAGTTAAACTTACATATTTCAAGCTTTTTAATAATTAAGCTAGACATGCGTGATTCAGAAGCACAGGAAAATGTCATATTAATATTGATAGATGCTTCCCTAACTTGCAGAATATTTTTAGTAACCACCTAGTAACCACCAATATTTTCCCTTCTGTAATTGGCATTATCTTAAATTTCTGTCTTGCATTTTTTGCCAAATGAATATCAGTCTAGCTTTCTGTTCTTTTATGAATGCCTATTAAATTTTGAGAATGTGAAGAAGGCACATTTAGTAATATATAGAAAAAGTATCACCTTTGGGTGGCAATATGCACTTTTTAAGCTCATTCACACAGCCAGTTCACATTTTTTCAATGTCTACTCTGAAGTAACTAAAGAGTGTGGAAAAATTGCTGGTCCCAAAAAGTGATACTGCATTTCTTGCTATTTATTTGCCTATAATATCAATCTCACATAACTGAAAAATAGTACAAAGAATTCTTATATATCTTTTTTTCAGCATCACAAATTTTAAACATTTTCCTCATTTGCTTTACCATAGTACATATCTATATGTCTATGTATCTACAGTTTTTTTCTTATCCCCTTGCTATTACACTCTCCATGGTACATTTCCAATGAAAAGAAATATTCTCTAATAATTACCATACTTATACTGTGGATTATACAGTGCAATTTAATATTGATATAATCCTCCTATTTTGTAATATACATATCCCAATTTTGCAAATGATGTCTTTAAAGCATTTTTCCCTCAGTCCCTGATCCACTCCAAAAACACATTACATTTAGTTGTTACGTTTCTTTAATTTCATTGAACATGGACCAAACAGTTCCTCAGCCATCTTTTGTCTTTCATGACAGAAAGTTTTGAAGACTAATGACCCTTCTAATTCTTCCTGGCAATGATTTATTGGAACTTCTCTCATATGTACCTTATGATCATGTGTGTCAGTCTGAAGTGTATACAGGAGATATGGTGTCCTCTAAACCATGTCCAATCAGGAGATTCACAACATTGTCTGTTCCTTGATGGGAGGTTGATTTGAATAAACAGATCAAGGTAGTGTCTGTTTCCTCCACTGAAGTCAAATATATCTTTTCTCATCTATGTACAATCAGGGAAAATTTTCTCTGAGAATTCTGCTCCTTGTCAAATTTCCCCTTCTTATTTGACTTAACATTGTTTTTCTATGATGACTAAAAAGTGGTGTCTTTCTATTTCCAGGATTTTTTTTCTACCATTATAGATCAGAATTCTATTTCAAGAAGGAATTGTCAATTATCATTCTTTTTTTTCACTTACTGATTGATTGAATAATTGGTTGATTATCTGAATGGATTCATTTCTACTTTTTCCTTTATGGTTTATAATTTATAATCTTGCCTGATTAATAATCTTATTTCAGATCTGGTTAGTAGCAGCACTTTAAAGTTGGTGGGGTATCTTTTGACTGGTCTCTATCATTTCTTTCTGCACATTTTTTAGTTTCTAGCACACCAAGTGATTGTAGACTCATATTGTCTTTTTTGAAACCATGAATTTTTATAATCTATAAGTATTCCTGTTTATTTTTTTTATGTGGAATGCTGTAGCGGTGTGTGAATTTACACATGTTCATTACCACTGGAGTTTCTTAACTTCTTGGTCATCACAACAGTCAGAGCTGTTATTTATAACATGAATTCATATTGGATACTTCCAACTGCTGTCCAATGCAAATGGCCTTATCTTCCCTTCATTCACCCCATATTTCTATTTACTTTCATCCATTGTAAGAACTCTAGTTTCCATCATTACCTTGGCACTTATTTGCACAATCCTACAGATCACCTATGATAATTGGAGAACTGCTTTATCTATCCCACTGTCAAAAGTAACTACTAAAATAGTTGAGGGTTTTTTGCATTTGTTCTCCAATCTTCAGGAGTCATGCACTGAATTGAGATTTTTTTTTGATTCAGTGTTATTTTGCTTGCCTTTGACTGGTTTCATCTCTTTTGGTGTTATTTATACTTTTTAAATACTATTGAATTCATTTTTATTACTTTTAGTTTTCTGTCCATGTTTTTTTTTACTTACATTTAATTTCCAAATATGTAAAACATTAATGTTTCCAAGAATCAAAACTAGGGAAAAAGGTAGACTCAGAAAAGTAACACTTCCATTCCCTTCCTTTCTCTTCTTTCATTCTTCATCAATAAACATTTCATAATTTTCTGGTTCATTCTTGTAGATTTCTTTTAAGAGAAGATATATGCATACTTTCTTATTTACCCATCGTTCTTACTCAAAAATGTCACATCCACCTACTTATCTACCCACCTATCTATCATTTCTGCTCTTCACTTTTTTTATTTAATAATATAATATTATTATGAAAAAAATGACTTTCAAGAGCAATAATATCACCATGTTATAATGCATATATGGCATTATAGAACAGCACAATCCACAAGAAGAAAAGTGAGTGGACATACATTTCTTGTTGAGGAATACAAGGTCTCTCCTGTCTTTCCATCAGGCATGCCTTTGAGAAACAGCAATTTATGCCATATCTTAGCCATATGCATTAACCCATTTCTCCCTCTGAATAGCTCAGACTTTAACTCTGCCACTTCATGACAGAACTTCTCAGAAAAAAAAAGTTCATTGGTACTTCTCTTCTTTCCGTTTCACTCTGTAGTCCATTTTACACTAATAATTTCTGTAATCTAATTTGTATTAATTTTCCCTATAACTCCAAATAAATTTTTCCTTCAAAGATCATTGATAATGATTATGATGACTATTACATTCCTGCTACTCTAAGTGTCTTCAAAGAACTAGAATAATCAAATTTCTTAGGAGTTTTGTAGAAAAGTTCCACAGAAACAAATTGAAGGGCAGTAGACCACATTTCTAGAGAGAAAAACTCAAGTGAGTTTGGCAGTCTTTATTCTGACAATGCTCTCATTAAAAGGAGGGGGAAACCTAACCACTTCTGCTCAGAACACATTGCAACCTGAAGAAAGAGCACGTATAAAAATCCTAAACTGGGCACTTTGACTTGTATTATAAACAAAAGAGGCAGTGGTGTGTCTGATGCTTAGTGACACACTGATTGGCAATAAAGTTGAGAAGTAGGCAGAGGGTAGATCCTAAAGGTATGAATAACCCTTGGTAAGTATTTAACTTCATTTTACAAGAATGAGATGCTTTTACTAGAACATGATATTCTGTTGTCAATACTTATGCCACATTCCTTTCTCCTGATGCATTGTTAATTTCTGTCATCTTTTGGAAATGTTTTTCATTACTGTCATATTTTCTTTCAAAGTTGAACACACCAACTTGGGATCACATTTTAAGCCACATGGTCACATCTATCAGTCAGTTTGGGAAATGTAATGCCCCTCCCCCTGCCCCACAGGTTACCTAAAAATCAAATTTCAACCTATTTAGAAGAAAGGAAGAATGAAAATGTAATACCAATGTCTTAAAGAGTCCAGCCTACCATGTACTAGGTGACTAAAAAAAGAGAAATCATTTTTTAATTTTAAGATCATTTTTCCAGCATGGCTGGGTTCTTTTGAGTTTTCTGCCTGATTTTCAGGTAGCCATCTTCATTCCATGTTCTCCCGTTTTGGAGAGAGAAGGTTCTGATTCTTTCTTCTTATTATTTAAATGTTAATCTCATCATGGGGTCTCTACAGTCATAACTAATCTACACCCAATTACCTCTCAAATGATTCACCTGCAAATATTATACAATTGTGTTGTAATTAGTTTTAAATATATATGTTTCAGAGAAAACATTCAGTCTTATAACAACTAGCAATCTTTAAATCTTATATCCAAACAGGACTATTTAATCTTCCTTTTCCACACGTCAGTGTTTTTTTCTACTCCAGTGTTTCCAATTTCAAAAAGTGCATCATTACTGAAGCCAGTTATTTGTAGAGCACTCAGTGAAGATCAACATATATTCATTGGGTGAATGAGTAAATGTTCGAGTGGGCACTCTTCTAAAAGATCTCCCAGGTAAGAAAGTTACCATGTGGATGTCAGTCTAGAATCCAGCTGTGGAATTTGGACAGGCATGAAATGTGCAGAAGAGGCTTCTGTAGTTCACTTCTGTAGTTCACAGCCCCTCTCTCTTTTTTGGTGGGTGGAAGTATTCGAGATTGAATTCAGGGATGCTCAACCACTAAGCCATATTCGAGACAGCATCTCACTGACTTGTTTAGTGCCTCGCCATTGCTAAGGCTGTCTTTGAACACCCAATCCTCCTGTCTCAGTCTTCTGAGCTGTTAGGATTACAGGCCTACACTCCCATTCCTGACTCACAGTCTCTCTTTTTAAATCAACTGACTCATGATTGGCCAAGGAAGCCTGATTTGTTTATATTGTTGATCTTTTAACATGGAGTGTGCAGACATTTCTTAAAAATTCTATCACTTGAAGGTACTCTCTTGTTTTCCATAACTGCCTTCATTCTCTACAATTCTAATCCTTTATCCTTTCTTCTTCCTCATCAGCATCCTCATTATAACCTACGCTTTACACATCATTATTGTAATTTCATGCATTACTATCACTATCAGCCAAATTTGGCATTTTGTTTCAAATGTCACATCATTCTTCATAGTGCTCTTTACCATCAAAAATCATCTTGTTCATTTACTCTTTACTTCTACATTTTCTGTCAATCCCCAGTGCCATGGAGGAAAAGACATTGTTCCTATCACACAGGGCTTAGAGATAAGTACTCCATAAATATTCTGTAATAAGTGGATGGATGAATAATTGCTTACAACTATTCTTGATGCAACTTTTTTCTATGTTCCAGCTTTCTAGCTGCATACAGATTTGATGATGCATTGTTCACTTCTTTAAACTAGTTGAGATAAGAATAAAAATGGAATTCAATAACAGAAACCAGTTTCAAATGTGAGTTTGAATTTCTCTGTAACACACTTATCTGTTGTAATTTTAAACATATATTGTAAACCTATATATCTAAAACCACTATTTATAAGACAAAGAAATACCTTGACAAATTTAATATGAATCTTCATTTCAATTGGAAAAAAATAGAATTGTCAGGAACCTACCATAAGTTTGTGTATTAACACCTAAGTTGAATGACTAAAAGTATTTAAGAATTAAAACAACAAAAATACATAATACTTGAAATAAATCATTGAATGATATAGAGAATTCATGCAGGAATGTTTTAAAAATCTGTTGTACTTAATAACAACAGAAACTAAATTTTATATCATTCCTGAGATTGATTTGAAACCAATAAAAAGTAGAATGTTTATGTGAAGAGAGAGTGGTGCTTTGGGGCTTCTAGCAGCTGATTTTGAGTGAGATTTGTTTCATTGGATTCTGTTTGTAAGGCTATCTAAGAGCAAGTTTTGCATTTTAAATTGTTCATGTGATTGACATTTGTATTGCATAAATGGGCTTCCTGAGTGCCTTGTTCTACTTACAGAAAATATAATTCAGATTGTAGCCATAGGAATAATTCATTTGCCAGAGTTAAGGGATTTGGTCCCAGGTATATGGTATATTTAAGAACAACAATTTACTGTGTTTTCTTTTCTTATAAAAATGTTACATTCTTTAGAGCCAGGTTCAACTAGAGATACTAAGTAGGATTAGATATGGAAACCAAAATATTTCTTAACTTTGTGATTCCCAAAGCAGTCATAGCCAGCCTTTAGAAATCTCCTGTTCACAAAGAGGGAATCTGATTATTTCTATATTCAAGGAATAAAGATATCAAATTCTGCATGTACATTTCAGGATATAAACTCCCAAGATCATGCGGGCTCCTCTAAGAAGTTTTCCCAAAGCTGTTCAATTTAAGTTTGAATGAACATACCATTTCAGATCTAAAGTTATGCCTTAATTAATAACAATAATAATAGTAAATATCTAGGTATATATGGGATCAATTTCCTGATTGTTTTGAATTCATACCAAATGTATCTTGATTAAATGTTTTGTATATATGTAGACATTGTGTTTTTTATAGTAATTGCATAATACCTATTGGGTGAATCCCCCCCCTTTTTTAAATGTAAACATTTAAACATTTAAAATTAGTAAGCATTTAGCAAATTCTTTTTCTTTTTATATTAAAAAAATCCAGTGACAAAAAGCTAATAGTCAAGTGACAGGTTAGTAAAAATTTTTGTATTTGCAATGTAGGCCCTCTAGAATATATAAACAATATTGATAATAACTGGAAAAAAATAACAGTGCCAAAAATGTATAAATGACAATGATAAACAAACTATAGAGTAAGAAATATACAAATGGATAGTAATAAAATGTAATATACATCAACCTCAAAAATAATTACGAACTGATATTTAAAATAATATCATGATTATTTCACCCTCAGATTGAATTAACTGTATAAACCAAGAAGTTAATAGTTTTAGACACTTGAATTCATTGATGGTGAAGGATAACTTTTAAGTTTTTTTTATTATACAGTTACAGCATCTACCTTATAAGACTCTTGATTATTCATCTAGGCAAACAGTGTCACATGCAAAGTTTATTCCCTCTTTCTAATCTTTCATTTCCTCCACCAGACCTGCTCTGCCCTCTGCCTGCTTTAAAGACTTTTCTGTGGCTGGTCCTCAATCCTCCCCCAAACATATGGGACCACTTTTGAAGAATGCAATCATTTCAAAAGCATTTACTCTAAAGTATGAAGAGACAATAGTCCTCAAAACTCTGTATTTTATAAGAAAAGTTTATAAGGTAGTACACATAATAAATTATTGATTTTATATGGAGCAAGGTGACATAAAATTAATTTCAGATGATTTTTTTAGAATGTTTTAGAGCAGGAGTATTTCAGCTCCTGTGTGTTAAGTGAGCATATTCTGAATTCTGAAGAAAAGTGCAAGATTAGATATGACTACTTGTTTTCTTTCTAAAAGGTTTTCTTTTAAAATACATAAGGAAGGGAGGTAAATATGTTATTTTAGCAGAAAATTTACAAAAGCAAAGAATTGGGTTTAGACTACCAATTAATATTGTCTTTCATATAAAATTATTAAATATGTTATACTTGAATTTGATTAAATATTTTCCCCTTCAATGCATTCACATTCTGTAAATTTTCCCTCTTTACATAAAATATTTTGTTCCGATAGAAATGACTGTATGGCTTATCTCTAAGGAAATATGTTGTAGGCTGATTGATGCGCCAATTATAGCAGATACAATTATAAAGGGAGAAAGGGTGATTAGGGTCTAAGTGAACTTAAACCACTAACGAAGGTACCAAGGCTAAGTGGTTTTAATGCTAGTGCTTCTTACTGAACTGTAAAAATGTCACTGCAACATTTTTTGAATTATTTCAGTTTTATAAAAAAAAGAAGTAGTTCTTAAACAGAGGTCAAAAAAATTATTTTTTCATTAAAGCCTGTTGATGCATGTTAGTTAAAATGTCTCATCAGATATGAAACATTGAGGATGCCATCCTCTGAGGGTGAAACAATGAAAAAAAACAGTTTTTAATCTTATAGAATCATGATTTTATAATTAAAGATATGAGAATACTTGTCCATGGTCTTCCTTCTGAAGAAAACAAATACATTTGAATTTCCTAGAATAGTTTATCTGTCTAAAGGTATATAGTTAGGTGCTATTCGATTTAGAGAATATGCCAAGGTTATTTGAAACTCCATAATTTAAATTAAAGAATTTTTTCCAAGCAGAATATGCTTTAACAAAATGTAACATAATTTATGAGAAGTTAAATTACAGAAACTTCAATTCAAAATTGAGTTTTCTTTTACTACAGCTCTCAGTTGTAGCCAACAACAACCCCAGTGTCAACAGTTCAGAATAAGAGTCTTTCTTATTGACAGGGCTTCTTTATCAACTGTGCAAAGAAGTTTTTATCAAGGAACATAGAAACCATGCCCTTTCAAAATCTGCTATACTTTATGGAAAACAGTAAAAAATATTTTCTTTTCCATTTAACAGGAAAATAATACATCTTTTCTGTCTTATTCAAACTGTGTGTCAGTTTGGGTTATAGACTGAATTTTAGTTCCATTATATGAATGACAGTGAATCTCAGCTCCACAAAGGTACATAAAGGTATTTGATGAAGACCTGATTTTGCTTTGTTAATTAATTTCCTGTGATAAAACTTACAAATGGAGGTATCTCCTCATGGCATGCTGACTTTACAGAATAGGCCATTCTGTCAAAATTGCACCACTGCTAACAAGCTTTGTTATGCTCATTGGGTTTCTGCTATTAAATTTTTTAATTTAACCATAAATTTTATTGACAACACATTCTAATTTTGAGGTGGATCAAATAAGTATTCAACTTTATTAATAATCAGGCTGGTTATGAAATATTATCTAATTCAATCATTACATAAGAGATGAATGATAAAGATTATGATACCACTATTATAATACCTTAATTGCTTTTTTTCAAGTGTAGAACAGAATGCTGCTACATACTTAAATCACAAACTGGTGAATCAAAAATTAACACAGGTTATTTTTCCCTAATAATGGAAGTCAAATTGATGGAATTTTTTTTTAGAATTTTCTCACTTTTAAATTTTGTGTGTTTGTGATGTGTGTGTGTGTGTGTGTGTGTGTGTGTGTGTGTGTGTGCACATTTTATTACAGCATTCAGAATGCATTAAGTCCAATTTCTATCTCTTTCTGACTTCTGGAAACATCATAACAACCAGCTAACATCATAGCACTGTGTGAGTCAAACCTTTCCAATTGTACCTTTGATTCAGCATTCTCAGCTTTCTCACTTTGGACTGTATTTTAGTCTGTTTCAGCTCATGAAATAAACTGTTGGAGACCTTTCTGACTCCCATAACATGAAATGCAAAATCTCTGCTTTGTGGGCCTGTTATGGTCTAGATATTAGGTGTCCCCCCAAAATTCATATGTGAGATAATGAAAGAAATTTCAGAGGTGAAATGATTAGGTTCTGGAGGATTTAACCTAATTAGTGCATCTCCTAATAGGGATTAACTGGGTGGTAACTGTAAATAGGTAGGGTGTGGCTGGAGGACTCGGGTCATTAGGGGTGTGCCTTTAAGGTGTATATTTTTTGTCCTTGTTAAGTGAAGCTCTCTATATCTGCTTCCTGGTGCTATGATCCTGCTTTTCTCCTCTACATACTTCCCTCATGATGGTCTGCCTCATTTCAGGCCCCGAGGAATGGAGCCAGCCATCTATGAACTGAGACCTCTGAAACACTGAGCCCCAAAGTAAATTTTTCCTTCTTTAATTGCTCTTGTCAGGTAGTTTGGCCACAGCAGCAAAAAAAGGTGACTAAAACAAGGTCATATCAAGAAATAACAATCTGATTCACTTTTACATTTCTTGTACTATTATCCTACATCGCTAGTGTTTATTCTCACACAGTGCCTGGATTTATCTGTATAAATTAGGAAACACAAGCAGTTGTTTTGGAGTGTAGAGTACCCCTGAATATGTCATTGTTTTTCAAGAAGCAAAGAAGGGCTGTAGGCATCCTAATCTCAAATACTGTCAAGTTCTCACCATTAAGTTCATTTGAATTAAAAGATATGAGGGGGCATGATATCCAGGAGCATACCATTTGGCATGATTTAAATTATTAAAATAACTTTATGAGAACACTTAAAATTTTCCATAAAAGAAAGGATCAAAGCATAGTAGAAAATGCCTTCCTTTCTGAGGAGGGAATGTTGACTTCCCAGGAAAAATTCAGATTTATTCCCTTCCTAGAATCCCTTTGCAAGAGCACCCTTCAATAACATTAAGCTCAACTCAAAAATTAACAAGTAGCTGCTTCATGCCAGATCATTCTTGAAGCCATGTGGAAAGTTAATTTTGGGAACAGGTTGGTGGAGGA
Organism: Callospermophilus lateralis; assembly: GCF_048772815.1. Lineage (NCBI taxonomy): Eukaryota > Metazoa > Chordata > Mammalia > Rodentia > Sciuridae > Callospermophilus > Callospermophilus lateralis. The sequence continues at coordinate 1,126,895 of NW_027512606.1, forward strand.
GAAACTGGAAATAAAGGGACTCTTTTGTAGGCAATAATCTAGTTAAAATGTGATGACAGTTTAAAACCAGAAAAATACTGTATGGAAGGAGAGATGAAGAATTGAAAGTGAACATTTTTAATTGAGTAATAGAGGCAGAGCCAGACTGCTGTGGAAAGAGAATTTAATTTTTTTTTTCAGCAACAAACTACAAGTGACACTGCAAGTGGCTTAAGTTTGAAGACACATTTGTGTGACAGACACATCAAAACTCATATAGTGAGAAGTTGATAGGGACCTCATAATTCCAGTTCAGGGACTCTTCCATTGCATTACCTGTCTCAGCCACTGCTTGTAGAAGGAAAATATTCTCTTTGAAAGAGAAAGTGAATAAATCCAATTTTGAGATGGTTTCTTTTATAACAAGTGCATCAGCAATTATAAGCATAAGCAGCTATAAGCAACTCTGTAATTTGATAAGGTATTTTCTCTCTCACAAGAGGTTTTCAGTTAATCATATGTTGGTGTCTTGATTGCTGTTAAACATCTCCTTCTGCATTCATACTTATTTCTTGACCAGGTCATTCAGGTAAATAATCTCTTTCCTTTCTGGGCTTCGTGTTAATCAATCCTTCGGCACTCTGTCATTGCCTCTTACCATGGGAGACATATTTCCCCGTCTTCTATCACCTTCTTGCAATAATTTATTCTTTCAATTAACAAACTTTTTATGTGGTCTGTGGGATACTTGTTACTGCTTCCCACACTGATGCTACTCCTCTCCTCATAGGTATGCTAGGATTGTACTCTCTTGCCCATGGCCATGTGACTTGTTTGGGTTAATTATATATAAGCAAGGAGGTATATTAATTTTCAGGAAGACTCTCCAAGAACCAAGCAGTTCAGCTTGTCTCTATATAGATCATGGAACCAAGTGTAGAGATGGCATTTAGTTCTACCAGATCCCTAAGTAATGTCTGCATTAGAATTGTGTTATGAGTAAGCAATCAACCTGAGAATTTTGGAGGGATTCACTACTGTAAATATTGAAATTTACAAATTAAGGTGTAATGTTCATGTAACAAAGACCTACACTATTCATTGTTTGGAGTGTTCAATTTGTGAGAAATAAGAAAATTTATTGGAAAATTGAAGAAAAAAGAGAATTGATATTTTAAAATAATGAAGAAACTGGTAAAGCTGCTGCCTGTTGTAAATTAGATGATCATGATTCTAATGAGCTCTCGAAGGTCTAGAAATAGGCTGAAAACAATATTTGTATTTCATAATGTGACCAAAAAAAGAAGCTAAAAAAATTGAAAAACTTGAGAAGGTTTGAAGGCAACAGAAAGAATGCATTGTAAAAAGTACTTTTGGGTTCAAAGAGTCAACTGCTTCTTAAACTCAAGATGTGGAATTTAGAAATGACAAGAATATTGATTAAAAATCATATTAAAATTCAGCAGTACAACTGAATTAAATCAAGGAAATTACCAATATCCTTACCAGTAAGCATTCTGACTTGGTTATGGCATTCTAGGAAAAAAAAATTCATTAAGTATTTCTGAGCAAATACTTTGCCAATCAGAAAATTAAAAGCTTGTTTTAAGAAAATCAACAAGGTATTTGACTTTCCCTTTAAAAGCAGCTACCTTGCTAAGTCTAAAGAAAGAAAATGGCCTAATGAAATAGGTATCTAATAGGGAATGAAACACTGTAAATTAAGAATAAATATATACAAAAGGAAGTGTGACTATGGATTTTGACACATGGAGGTCAGTCAATAAAGTCAACTAGGTAAAAACACTAAAATTGTTTTGAGAGAATTGTTTTGCTAAAAGAATCACAAGACTGGACAAATGTGTTGATTTACAAGAGCAAGTGACCAATAGAATCCCACCCAACAACAGATGGAAAATGGGCTGGGGAAGAACTCAAGACAGAAGACAGTCTCCTTTGCCAATGCCTTTTTCAGTAATGGCTAGGGAAGCGAAGGAAAAGAGGGGTTTCCTAGAAGGTAGAGCAAATTAGCTGTAGAGAATACAGATTACAGGAAGTACTGCTGGGTAGTGCACTCTGCCCCTTCTGGTATCTCCATTGGAATTAGGTCCTCAGAATGTCTACATTACATGAGGTCAAAATTACTGCTGCCCTAGGTTGCTCTTCCTTCTACTTGCTAAATAGAAATATTACTATGGTTATTTCTCATATTATAATCATCATCTTCTAAGTATCATAATTATTAGTCTATATCTGCTTATTCCATGTCTCTACCTGAGCACTTGATATCAATGAAAACAAAAAGTAAGCCAATGGGTCTAATTTTTAAATTCAAGACGACAAATTACAATAGGACTAAATGATGCTTGGAAAACATACTATTTTCCCTATATGTTTAATTTCACACTCTGCCAGCCAGTATTCTTTCTTCACTTAAATACTACATCCCTTCTGATGAGAAAATAAATAACACAACAAAGAAACTCTTTGTCTATCTTCTCATTATAAAACCTAACTGAATAGTATTTCCCCAACTCTTTGATCCATTCTGTTATTACTGATGAATTCTCCTTCTTCTATCAAAGGTCAATATCTCACTGTGCACATTTTCCCTTTTCTCCTATGCCAGAAATTTCTCTCCATGTGCTGAATCATTTTGCTAGGCCTTGAACTATCCAATATTCTGGTATTTTCCTTCCACACATTTTTCAATCCCTATTGATAGTAAATAATTGGAAGAATTGTCTATAGTTCCTCTACTTCCTCATTTTGGACACTCACCCTTGTCTACCAGTCAAATTTTTCTTTAATTGAAATCTCAACCTCAGCTAAACCATTTTACCATTACTTTTTTCTTACAACATTTTGTTCTCTTGGCCTCTGTCACATTGCCACTCTCAGGCTTCCTTTCCACTTGTGGCACTGCTTGTGATTTTCTTCCATTCTGCTTCTCTGCTTGATCACTAACTGTGGCAGAACCCTTGGCCTCAACCTTGGACATCTTTCTTGTTTGTTTCCATAATTGCAGCTAGATTCTTTCACCTAATCCCATGGTGTTACACAGCACCGCTGTGATAAGAGCTCCTGAATGTATCACTCTAAAGACCCTTCCCATCATCCCCACACTGACACATTCAGCTTCCAACTTAATTTCCCTATGTGTATTTCTAATTAAGCAACAAATTCTTCTTGTTAACAAAACCAAAAACTAATTTTCTTTTCCAAACTTGCTCTCACTTCAGCTGTGCCGACTCAGTAAATGATACCTTCACCAGGTGGTGTTCTGGACAAAAGCCTACGTGATTCCCTTGAGTACTTACTTTCCCTTATTTGCATTCACATTCAACAGCCAAATATATTGGCTGATCATGCACCAAAATTATATTTTAAGTCAATCTATCTCTCTTCTATCATTACTCTCCTGAACCAAGTCTCTGATCTTTTGTCTGGTACATTGCAATAGTAATTTTGCTTACTTCTGCTTAATTTTTCCCATCACTGGACTCTCTTGCACTTGGTATCACTTCTGAACACACTGCTTTGGCTTGTGGAGTCCTATTGCATTGTCCTGCCTTGTCATTTCTTCTTTTCACTATTGTGCGCAGTCATACTTGATTTTTCCCCCCTTATTCCTCTGATGCATCAGGCTGTGTTCTTCTCAGAGCCTCTCTACTCCCTGTTCCAATTCACATTCTCATCAGCATTCAACCTTGCTGAAATATCAGTTCCTCAGAAAAACCTTATGGTGACCATAATATCATATAAACTTGTTGATTTTGACATGTGTTTTCACTACCTTAAATGGTCATGTTCACGTGTATCCTCGTGCTTAATTTGGTACCCTGCAATTGAATGTAGTCCATGAGAGAAAAGACTTTTTTTTTCCCCTGCCAATTTTTTCCAGAGTATAAGTAGTTTATTTCTTATTTTAAGTGCACATTTCTTCATACCTGCATGGTTTTAGACATTGGATATTCTGTTCTGTCCCAGTCCTTAGGCTGCTAAAAAATCACAGGCTTTTTAGGAGCCCTTGCTTCTTTTCTAGACTTTCTTAATGTGTCTCTGTGTTCTAGTTCTATCTGGGATACTACTCAGTCCTGGCATGGAAATACAATATAAGTACTACTCAGTCCTGGCATGGGAGTACAATATAGGACCTCAGAAGAAGAGTACTGTCAATTAGAACTGCCAAGCTAATATGATCTAATCCCCAGTCATTTTTATGCCTTGCCCTAATTTCACTTATAGAGCAGATCAGAGAGAAAAGCAAGAAGAAAAAAAAGAAGGAATGAGTTCACAAACCAAACAAACTAGATAGAAACTTACAGAAGATAATAAGAAAACTTCGGAAAAAATAATTTATAAGAGTTTGTTTTAATTCAGATATTACTATGTTTTATGGAAAGCATTTTTGGCAGTGTTTCTGAATCTATACAGCATTATTCTCTCTTATTTCCATAAAGCCAAGAATTTTAAAAATACTATCAATTCAGTTTTCATGATTTAAATATGTATGTGAAAATTATACAGCAAGAAAGCATATAAAGAAATTATTTACATGTGACATCTTTAAAGATTTACATCAGCAAGATAACTGCATATACATCACATATCTTAAATTTTTAAGCATAATTAATAAAACCTTTGTTAATATAAGGAAAGTGTTTATAAAACTATAATCTTGACTTTTGATCATTCTAGTCAATAAATTAGTTTTTTTCAATCTACATAATGTGCAACATAATATAGTGGGACTAGATACAGTTTAACTAAAAAATACATTCATCTAAAGTAGCTTTAGAGGTCATTTTTTTGCACTAAACCCCATCCCTGTCTTTATGCCTGAAGCAAACTGTTTCCATTTTAGCCTTGCATGCAATATAAAGACTCTAGTCCAATTGTTAAGTCATACTAACTGTTAAGCTTCAAGAAGATCTACTTACAAAAAAATTTTAATGAAATGCCCCATTTTTGGCAATAAGTGTGCACCAGCTTATTTCATTATGGAGTACCTGTCCTTTCCAAATATATTTTTGTTTTCTGTCTTAACAAAATCAAGTGTGTCTTTGTCCAGGTCTGCTGCACACAGCCATGGTCAGAGGTGCTATTGACAAGAGAAAGTTCACCTAAGTGCACCAGACAGAAGCAAAGTATCTATATGGGTCAAGGACATAGACATGTGCTGAGCTTCAGTACAAAGAAATTCTACTCAACATTTTTCTAATTCAGTATCTTCTTTTTGAATATTAAAAAGTAACTTTCTCATAATAAAGGCAATATTTTAGGAAGTATATATATATATATATATATATATATATATATATATATATATACACACACACACACACACACATAATACATATATACACACATATTTTTAAATTTTGCTAGTGACACTGGAGTAAAAAAGTCTCTCTATTTTCTGGAAATATTTGAACACAGAAAGGGACAATAACTTCATTCCAAAAGATGGTGTGACTAATAAAATGATATTAAAGTGAGATGTTAAACTGTTGGACTATGAAAGAGCACCATGTGGATATTTGTAAGGAAGATAGATGTTACAGACAAAAAGGAAACTGTTTTACATAATTAATTATACTAGGTAGACACAAAGAAATGAGGACTCTAAATGAAATTATCACATTGTTTCAATAAATTAATGATAATTCTCCTACATTTAAAAAAGAACAATGAATTAAATATCAAAAATGAAAATTGGAAAAGGGAAGTCAAGCTTATAGCTGAAATTAATATGGGAATTAATAATATTAATTATATATATATAATTAATTATATATATAATATATAATTATATATATATATATGATTAATATTAATATGGGAATGAGAATTAATATGGGAATGAGAAAGAAATGATTTTGAACACAGTTGTTGAATTCCATATTAAACTTGAAGAATGAGAGAGATCCAGCTGAGATTATGTGAAAATGAAAGTGAGATTTCAAAATGCTTTTTAAAGAAGGTTGTGTATCATTTGGATACTTGCTTGAGGAAAGTGTAAATTGATCCTTTTTTGAGAATCATTGGGTGGTAAGTATCTAGAGATATAAAACTGAACATTTCCCTCTTTGCAAAAAGAAAATCATTGAAAATATTTTCACGAAGTAATTTTCTCCCCAACACAATATTTTCACCTTTGGGATGACAAGTATGACTGCAGGAGTAAGATTCATCTTGAATATTAAAAATATCACTGAGCTTCATGGCTGCTCAAGGGGGATTCAGAGAAAAACAAACACTTTCATTTTTTTTCTCTTTTACTATAATGCATCTTTCCTTTAAAAAAAATTTAGAAAACCATACATCACACAGAATACACTGTCTTTTACAGACAAAACAGAGAGTTAAACAAAGGACAGGCTTGCTATAGGCTAGTATGAAAAATCGATAAATAAGGTATGTCTCTTCTCTCTCTCCTTAACTCTATTCTCTTTCTAACTCTGTTGTCCCTTAGCCTCCTCTGAACTGGTTGGTTTAATCCAGAGCTGGACTGAATTGTGATGGACACATATGTTTAGTCAAAAGTCCAGATAAATGACATCCCCATACTTTTTTGGTTGCGTTCAAAGAAAGTGACCAAAGCAATGTATTGGCCACTATCTTCTTTCATTAAAAAAAATAACAAGATAAAATTCATAAAGGAATAACTTCATAAATATCAACTCCATATTTTCTGAATTTGGAATTCATTTTGCAGTTTTTACTTGTCTTTCTCCTTATCAAAATTATCATGTAATATATATCAAGCATTCTTAATTTTAATCCCTATAAAAATATGTCTTAAGAAAAAACAAGATTATGAAATCAAAGTAGTTCATATTTTAGAAGATGTAATATTGAAATTAAGAGGAAATAATGTAAAGAAATATTGAAGTGAAAAGTCTCCTAGAGCACAAAGCACATATTGTTTATTTTAATTAATTTAGTGGCTTATTTATAATTTGTTGAGCAACTATTAGCACCTAATTGTGCTAGAAACTGCGATAACAATATATGCATTTCTATGTTGAACAGGTACAGGAGGCACAATTACAAAGTAGAGTGAACCTAAGAGTAAAAATAACAACTTACAATGGGAGAGTAAAACTTTTAAAAGTTCTTAAGGAAGAAAGCATTAATGGAAGCATTTATTTGACATTGTCAGTTAGTTCTACAAATTAGAAAGACAGAATATGACCCCTAAAGTGCAGAACACTTTCTATAGTTTCAAATTGTTAAAAAAAATTGTTCGTATATAACAATTGTATCAAATTGAAATATTTGTCCATAAATAAGGTGTTTTTGAAACACAGTGCCACACACACACACACACACACCAAGTAACAGATGAGTAGGTAAATAGTTGTAGTCTGAGGTGATTCTCATATGTAAGAATTTTTTTTTCACTCAAATTCTAGGCAAGTTGGCAAAAAAAGTAAAGCTGATAATATTATAAAAATATGGTAATCTTAACTTTTAAAGTTAATAGTTTATAATAAGTCTTATATCCAGGGGCTATTGGAAGCTCTGATAGTGCATCTCATTTTATGGAGATTTGCATATCAAGTCAGAAGTATCTCTGGGCAATTGCAGGCTCTCATTTGGGTCACAGGCTCCCTGTAACTTATGGCATAGAACAGAGCAGCATGCATATACCTGATAGGTATATATGTCCTAAAATGGAAGAAATATGGAGGGCATAAGGCTGCCAGTTTCTTAGGACAATGTCAGTAATTAAATAAACAAATCCTACTCTCCAGTGGAGTAGTTAGAGAGGAAAAAATAAACTACAAGTGTTTTCTTCCTGTGGACATTTAAGAAATGGTAAATAGTTGAGCTCAGTGGCACACACCTGTAAACTCAATGGCTCAGTAGGCTGAGACAGGAGGATCACAAGTTAAAAGCCAGCCTCAGCCACTCAATTAGCCCCTAGCTCAAAATAAAAAATAGAAAGGGCTGGGGTTGTGGCTTGGTGGTTAAGAATGCCAGTGTTTACTTCCCCATTCAACAAACAAAAAACCAAAAAATTGGGAAATAAATGCTCCACCCTACCTGTCCTTAACTGTATGTATTATATACATCATGCTCTGGCTTTAAACAATAATCCAATTTTTCACCACAGCAACGGATATCTTCTTTAGGGAAGATGAACATAGACAGTCCCGTCTGCACCATATTGAATATAAACAAGTGATGGCTGTGGCCTTTCTTGAGATCACTAGGGCAAAGTATAGATTTGGAACCTAGAAATCTGTAAATTTTCTCAAAATAGTGCATTAATATGATTGACTCAATATCTATTCTGTACCAAAGATTTACATCCAATGTCTACACTTTATCTTATCCAAAGGTTTCTGGCCACATTGGCTGCCATAGTCTGAGCTTTAATAAATAATGAAATGGAAGACACCATTATAAGGTTGCCATAATAAAAAGAACAAAAAACTTCAATAATAAATCATTAATAATGAAAAGGCAAGATCTGAATACAAACCCCATTCTTCCATTATCAATTTCTCTTAGAGAAGATAAATTTTGAAATTATAATTCTACACAAGTTAAAGTCTAAAGAAATCCATGTGTCCTTGTTACTGCTCTTCACACTCCCAGATTAGATATCCCTAGTCTCTTCTCCTGCTTTTCTTCTGGGCCCTATGTTTCAATTGTTACTGCCACTCATACTCTGGTTTCTAACACAGGAAATCTGGGGGTGTTATCTCATATCTACTATGCATCCCACAAATGTGCAATCACCAAGTTCTAGTGACCCATACCTGAAATCACCTTTCCATGTGCCCAGTTCTGATTGAGTTGATACTCATGCAGGGCCAACTCTCCTCATCTCCCAAGTGAAGTAATGTAAAAGATTCTTGCAGTTCTCCTGTCTCTAGTCTCTTCTCCTCCACCCACTATCCACTCTAGCCAGGAACTGAGCCCAATTAAATCACATCAACAGGCACAGAAAGTTCTCCTATATGAGAGATTAAGTGTAAAATTCTCATCTATATAAAAAGAAAAAGTAACAAAAAAAGAAGCACTCTATACATGTGATGCACATAAATGGATAGAAGAAAACAACTGTTTACAGTGGTTCTTTATGATAAATGGCATAAATACCAGCATGGGATTTGTGAATGTGCAGGTGAATTGGTATATTTTATTCAACATAATTCTGTATTATTCCATTCCTCTAGTAACATAAAATATCATGGCATGCTTTTTATTTTATTTTTAAAAAAGGAAAAACAATGTCCAAATAAGCAAAACAATGTCTAGAAATATGTAAAGCAACAACAGTATAATAAATATGTGAAGGTATGTAAAAGCCTCATCACAGATACTCCTCAGTAGGGTTTCCAGTGCTGTGAATGTAAAGTGGAGAAAAACTTGGTGGAACAGCAGCAATAGAGAGCAGAAATTTGTATCAGAGAAAGGGGCAAAGCCCAAACACATTTTCAATGGTAAAACATCTCAATTCCTCCCCCAGCCTAGCAGATTAAAGAGAATTAGATATCAAAAGACACTTCAAAGTGTCCACCTTGAGTGATGACTTAGAGCTGACGTTAATGGTTTATATATGAAGTTGACACACTTTTCCAAGATGCTATTTTTTTATTTCCATTTTAATTGGCTGAATGAGAGATGATAAGACAATCATGTAGAGATATTGCCTTGCTCCTGAGGGTTACAGTCTTAATGGTAAAAGTTGAGGTGGGAGATTCAGCTGTTTCTCTATTGAATATAAAGGTAATAGTGGATCCTCGAGTCCTTGTGGTGAAGGAACAAAAATGAGAGAGCACCAAAAGGCTGAGCACAAACCTTTTAAAAGAGTCATGAAAGGGACTGGAAGGTAACAATGAGAATAGAATAGATAAAGAATGTGGAATGTACAGTCAAAGAGCTCAAAGGAAGAAAACATTCCGAGCAGCAAGGAGAGATCAGCAATCTCACACTTTATAAGTGATATAAAAGATGAGAGGATGAGAAAAATTGTTTGAATTTGACAAGAAGTAGTTATGAGTAGTTTCTGTAAATATATATTTCCCCTTTTAGAAAAAAAGAATGTAGATTAAAATACACTGCAGTGCATCAGTAAATGTGCTATACCACATTAAGTATACATTCTGTGCGAAGAAGCTATAAAATAGGCAAATGATAGGAACAGATGATAAACAGACGGTGAAACACAAATAGCTATCAAGTATATGAAGAGATCCTCAAGCTCATTTGTAATCAGAGAAATGCAAATTAAAGTAAAATTATTTACCACTTTACAACCATCACATTGGCAGAAACTAGAAAGTTGAATGGTGATAATTATTAGTGGGGATGTGGAAAAAACAGACTAGTTTAATCTTGCTGAAGAGCACTTCAGCTGTATTTATTCAGATTAAAACCGCATCTACTATATGACCCAGTATTTCTATTCCCAGTAATATAGTTTGAAAATATTCTCTCATGGGACATTAAAGGGGCATGCATCTCTGCTGATGGTATCATTCAGAGATTAGGTGATGCTGTGGTAAACCCAAAAACCCCTACTTGCAAAAACATAGGTTTGGTTTTGATTCACACTGCCAGGCCTACCCAGATTGGCAAGCCAACTTCATTACTGTCACCACTCAGGCTGATGGAGCACCAACCCATCATGAATACTATTGATTACTGCACAGAGTGGAAAGATGAGCTCTAGAGGGTTCAATTCAGCAATTATATGATCCAGGCTAGAAGTGACATATGCAATATTGACCCATACTCATTACCTGGAATTATATATCATAAGTGGTCAAAGCTTACAATCATCCTCCCAGGTATTCACATACTGTGTATCATGGGCTGAATGTTTCCATGACCCCAAAATTCATGTGTTGAAACCTTAGCCTATAATGAGATGGAATAAGGAGGTGGAGGTTTGGGGAGGTGATTAGAATTAGATGAGATCATGACAGCAGAGCCCTCCTGATGAGAACAGTGTGCTCAAAAGTCCCTAGAGAGCTTTCTTCTCTCTGCTCTCTATCAAGTGACAATACCAGAAGCTGGTACTCAGCAACCTGAAAGAGTGCTCACCAGAACCTGGCCATTTTGTCACCCTGAACTTAGACTTCCAGCAGACAGAGCTCTGATAAGAACATTTCTTTTGTTTATAAGTCGTCCAGACTAACAATTGGTAGAGCCACTGAAACTAAAATACTTTAAAATCAAAAATATCTGACTCCTCCCACCATCAAAAAAGAATTGCTCAATGCAACATTGTGGTAGTAAATGTGTTGTTAATTTAGAAATTTTGGTTTCCATCTCAAGAGGAATTTCAGAGAATTAAAAGAATGTGTAGGTTTCTTATGCAATACCACGCAGCAATTGGAACTGAAATATATACAAGAAAGTAGGGACCTATTAAATAAATGCTGAGTGTACAAAGGATAAGATAATGAGGTTTTCTGCCCAACATTTATATGAATTAAATATGAAAATGCTCCTTAGTTTGGAATGGAGTCTCATCTCATCCCAATACATCCATAGAAAATTGAAAGTATGGTAAGTCAAACCTCCCACATCATAGTTTAGTAATACAGTATGCTGTATGGTAGCAGCTGTTCACAGACCTGACTGTATTACTCACTGGAAGCTGTGGTCTGTTGCTGTTGCCTGGCATGATGGCAGGTGCGGGGGGGCGGGGAGAAAAAAATCATAGGTATAGATAAAAAATTTAAATTAGAAAATTAGAAGTATAGTTTCTTTTTATTTATTTATTTATTTATTGGTAATAGCAATTGAATCCAGGGGAATTTAACCACTGAGCCACATCTCATCCCTTTATTTTTGAGGCAGGATGTCACTAACTTGGTTAGGGCCTGAGTAAGTTGCTGAAGGTGTCTTTGAACTCATAGTCCTATTGCCTCAGCCTCCTGAGGCACTAGGATTATAGGCATTCACCACCATACCCGGCTAGAAATACAGTTTTTACTGAACGTGTATTGCTTTTGTACCGCATAAAATAAAAAACTCATGTCAGTGAAGCATAAGTTGGGGATTCTCTGTGTATATATACACTAGATAACAATATAAAGATATATGCAAGTTTAAGTGTGCATATCACAAACGTTTCTCTCAATTATTCATGGAAGAGAAGAAAGAATGGGTATAGGAAAAGAGAGAAGAAAGTAATAAATTAAATAAATAGAACAGAAGTATATCACATACTGACCAATGACTATAGTTGCCAGAAAGAGGGGAATATGACTAATTTGGTCATGCACACAGGCAATATATAAAAAATAAGCAGCTTATATATAAAACAAGTCATGATAAAACTGGCATCTATCTAAAAGAGACTAGGTAATTGAAAGTCAGCAAGGAAGTTGGAAAACATCCTATAAGGTACTGCTTGCCTATTGGAGCAACATTTTTTAGGATTAAAAGGAAACTGGGAACTGTTCTAGGTGCAGACATAGGCAATTTCAGTTATTACCATTGAGTATTGCTAATTGATAAGATGTTAGAGTCTGTAAACAAGTCAGGATGGCGCCTGGCAAATGTTAGAGTCTGTAAACAAGTCTGCATGGTGCCTGGTAAAATGCCAGAGGGAGTGGTTTGTGAAGTAACAAAAGCGAGCCATTAAGTGTGGAGATTCCTTATTGGTTGACTGCTGCATCTATTTTATGCTAATTAGATAAGCTGTGTAAAATGTATAAATACCACTCCTGTCCTACAATAAATGGCTTCCACTCCTGCTGTATCAACGTACATAAGTTGTTCGTCATCCCCGGGTTATTTTGTTGCAGCCAGCCTGAATGTGGCAATAAGACACAGAAAAAGGGACAAAATGATCTGTTTGAGGAAATATGTACCTTCTTGTCACCTTTTGTCATTTGTTAGAATTATCACAGGCGAGGAAAGTGCTAGGAAAGATAATTCAGGGAGAACAAATTATCAGTAGCAATTGCTTATTTCAAAAGTTAATAGAGATGATTAAAGTCCCATTCATAGTTTTCAATGGAACTATAATTGTAGACAGATATGAAAGCTCTACCTATATTGCAAGTGCCCCCTCCCACTTTCTATAAAAGGTAGGCTCTCCTAGGTTGTGTGACAAGAACTTCTTCCTACCTCACCTTTTTGGATTTATGACACTTCTTCTCAGCATAAGTCACCCTGTCTATGCTTTGATGCATGTCAGTATGAACCATCTGCTTCTCTTTCCTCTCAAAAGTGGACAATTATGTGGTTCCTGCTTGATAAGTTGCAACTTGACCTCAAACTAGAAATACCTACCAACACTGGACATCAACCTGCACCCCTGCTGACCCTCTCCTTCCTATGTGCTCACAGGGCACAATCCATACAAGTGGCCTCAGGATGTTCTGTAGTTCTCTTTTTCTTCCTCTGGTTATGTGTCCAAGTCATAACCTGCAATGAGCATGGATATCAAGCTAGTAGTCTTCAGAGTTTCATGTCACATCTTTAGAGAATCTACTGAGAGATCAGGACATAAATTATGTTATTTTATGGACTACTGTGCCATTTTTTTAATTGTATTTGCATATTGGATCTTTCTGACTTTTCTGGTCAAAAGGAAGAAAGTTAAACTTGGCAAGTTGACAAAATTGTAGTGTTGAAAAAGTTGGAAGTGATTTTTGTGGTTAATCAAATTTTCACAGTTCTCTTTGGGGAAAAGCATGACCTCTATTTTATAGATCCAGAACTTGATGACACATTGGAAATATATTCAGACAAAGGACACAAGATTAGGAAGGGCAAAAGGACAGTTAAAAGCACAGGCTTGTAAAAAGGGCTTATTGTTTACTTGAATTTTTAATAACTCCATGTTATATAAGTGTTTGAAATAAAACTTAGCTGACTGAACTCTAACATTAATATAGATTTTAATGATAATTTATTAATTCTTGGTTTTCCTCCTCTTCATAACTCAAAATAATATTGACATCAGAAAATATGCTATTAGCTAGAGATGCATATGGCTTACAGAGAAGATTATAATAAACAAACATTGATTTTTGATGAGGTGAAGATCAAGGTAAAAATTAATCAATAGTTTTCCACTCCAACAAAATCTTAATAATATCACCAGCATGAAAATTCAGCGAGTTTGATTCCTTACTCTTTCCACTGGAAAACCTCTGGGAAATTACAGCATCTTCTAAAAAAAGTAAGAAAATTGTTCTCTGTAACCTTCTTGCATCCCTCTTTGGTCATCTTCCTGGCTCCAAGCACAGAGTGCTGTCCAACCTCCTTGGCCAGGAACCAAATGACTCAGACAAAAAAGAGTGGTACATCCTTTTTAAAAGTTTCCTGCTTCAAATTAGGAGTGATTACCCACCTCTTAGATAATTCAGAAAACACAAAGTAGAAAACAAAATGAAAACAGAGTTCTAGGAAATGAATAGTAAAGAGAAAGTCATATTTCCATATACTTCATTTGAATCATACAGGATTCTTAACAAATCCTTTATGGATACTGTTGTCTCAAAAAAATTTAAAAATAAACTGCATAAAAGTTGATGGATTTTGTTTCCACTATCCCTATGGAAATCATATTTTATTTTTGAAACTTTAAGTTGTTTCTTGGGATTTTATATGCTTGGTATTCCCCAGTGGGTGGCTATCATAACAATACACTCATTTTTCACTTCTTTTTAAACTTTTTCTCCTTAGTATTTGTAGCCATAAAATCATTTACATGTATTGGCAGTTTTCTCAAATTTTAAAAATATGCAAATACATACATGTATATATGCATATGCTCAAACACAGCCTGGGTGGTGGGCATTCCAATGCAGAAGCCATAATGCCCTATCTCAGGAAGGATTTTCCTCCTTCCTTAAACTTCTCTTCTAACACTATTTTGCAAACAAAAGTCAAACAATTGATTGTCACAGCATGTGTTGTGACCAGGAGTCATGCAATGCTGCTGGTGTAAAGCTTTCTTACATATCAATTCTACCTGCTCATTTTTAAGATAAGAACAGAATTCAGAAAGGTTGAGACAAGTATATAAAATGTGGAAAAGCTGGGATTAGACAGGATGTCTCCAGTATGCAGTTTACAAAAACAACCTCTCCAGCTGTAGCTTTTGTCATTTTCTAAACATGAGATTGAACTTCTGTTTCTAGAATAGAATCTGAAAGGGAGGGTCACTTTAAGAATAAAGAAAAAGAAAATGAAAAAAAAGTGACCAAATCTTGTTTGGAATTAAAATCTTAAAATATAACATTTGTACATGTTTCATACAAATTAGTACTATTTTCAAGCCTTGTTTTCCTCTTTGCCCTAGATTCTTTGCTTCATTAAAATTTACCTTCTCTCTATTCTGCTTATTTTCCTGACTTTGTCAATGGATTTGCAATGGCTGGCACAACTGGACTGCTGTTAACTCCAGGAAGTCTGTGCTAATAAGCAGGAATCCATGAAAACTCCCTCCTCAGAGCTTCCCCTCGCTCAGGGAAGCAATCAACACAGAACCACTGCCAAGGAATTGAGTTCAAACCACACACTCTCTCAAGTTGTCCTGTAAGGTTGGTGGAGTTCAGCTAAGAAACTGTGTCCAAAATGAAACATGTAAACTTGATTTACATTGAAATAACACACACAGATCTTTCCTGGCAGAAAAGTTGCTGATTCAGGTAGATTATTCGAAAAGTTCCCATTTACAAAGGTCACCTTTTGTAAGTGGAAGGTACCCTCTTCCTCTCCCTCAGATGGCTAATTTTGCCAGGCTCTCTTAATATTTATGTCTATTAGAATTCTAAATAAGTCATCTTTTACATGAGACAATCATTCACATTAAGATGAGATGTACTAAATCCATTTTCCATGTGCTAGTTTATTTTCCAGATATTTAAATATTAACTGTAACCATTTTATAAAACATGGAAACAAGACAGGGTAGTATTAAGACATTCTTTTAAAGTCATATACTGGGAAGTGGAGAAGCTGCCTTCTAAAGCCAAGCTCACCTGAAAGTATCCCCACATTAGTGCCTTTTGCAAGCACTGTGCTTTTCCAACTCAGGATCCATGACCTCCGGATCCAGGTAGCCATACCTATGCTCACTAGGCTTTTTCCTTTAAGTGTCTGGTGAAAATGTCAATCAATGTGTTATGCAAATGAGCTGATATCACATTCCCCCTGCAGCACCTACTTTTACTGATCCATGTAGTGCTCCATCAACCACTAATTGTTCAAACCAGAATCTTAATTGTCTTTCATAAATCTATATTCTTCTAGTCTGGCTAAGCATGCACAATTAAGCAGGAAGTCTGGTCAGTTTTTACCTCTAAAAATATATATCACATATACAATTCTCTCCATTGTCATCTCTCATGATATTTTCCAGGAGTATTGCATCTTAACCCATCCTACTCTTTTTTTTTTTTGACTCTAAAAAACTTTTCATAGAACAGTTTTTAAAAACACAGTTATCACTTTTATCCTTAAAATTCCTTTTACTTAATCATAGAAATCCAATTTTTAAAATTTTCCCAGTTTTATCAAGGTATGATTAACAAACAAAAACTCTATATGTGTAGAGTATAGCATGATGTCCCCATATATGTATACATTGTGAAGTGATTACCACAAACAAGCCAATTTTCATATGAATTATCTCACATATCTCCTCATTGTGTCTACTGTGAGATCAGTAGAAATCTACTTTGTTGGTCAGTTTCTCCATTGTCATAATTATTAACATCAGTCCCATTCTGTTCCTTAAATCTTCACTAGCTACTCAGCTTTTAACTGAAGGTTTCTTCATTGGACAAATATCTCTCCTTTTCCCCGATGAAGTCTTGGTAATTTCCATTCTCTTCTCTGTTACTACCAGCTCATATATTTTAGGTTCACATACTTGTTAAATCATGGTATTTATCTTTGTGTATCTGTTTTATTTCACATCACATAATGTCTTCCAGGCTCTAGGTTCATCCATGTTGCTGCAAATGGCAAGATTTCTTTCTTTTTTTAAGGATAAATTACACAACATTTTCTTTATCCATTCATCCACTTACGAACACTTAAGTACATTCTATGTATTGGCTATTATGCTCTAATGCACGTGGAAGGGCAGAGATCTCTCTAACCTTTCAAATTTAATTTCCTTTGGATGTATATCCAAAAGTGAGATTGCTGGATGTGATGCAGGTTTCACTGAGCATTGGTTACCCACTTGTCTGAGTCCAGTGAGATAGAACACACTAAGACACAACTTATATGGAGCAGATTTACTTATATACTGGCAACCTGTAATCAATTGTGAGCCAGTCCTCCAAAGCTCAAGAAAGTTTTTCAGAGGGGATGGACTCTCAGCTGCACATAATGCACAGCTAAAAATCCGAAAAGGCAACTTGCCATGGGTTATATTTCTCTGGGGCAATGTAACTTATGGGGCAAAGTTTATGTGTTCTTTCTTATGTGAGTTTCACACTGTTTTAATTATTAGTTTTGTAACATACATTGAAATCAGGAAGTGTAATATCTCTAGCTTTGTTCCTCTTTCTTTTCTTTAGGCATTTAGGGTGTGAGATCCAAAATCTCTCATTTGACCTTTAAGGCTACCTCAGCTGCCTTCATCCTCTCCTACTATGCTGTAGTTATATTGACATTCCTTGGGTTTTCAGTGCTGTAAATCCTTTCTCAGCTCTGGGTCTTGTACATACATCTTTCAGTGGTCTCCCTACACCCCTTTGCAGCCTACCTATGGGAATGCTAACTACTTGTAATACTAAAGCAGAAAATTACTTTCACTAATGAATTCCATTTTTGAGGATTAAGGTAGGCAACTAGATAGATAGATAAATATAGAGATGTAGATAGAATAAAATATGGCATGGAAAATATTAGAAAGATTGGGGAATAAAACTTGGGAGTATAAGAATAAATAATGTAAAATAGTAAACAAAGATCTGAAGATATTACCTTAATAATAAATTGATCATTTTAAATTTAATTACTAAGGCAATTGTTATAATTGTTTCTTTCACAATTTTAACTTCATCATTCTTTATTAATTTGATTAAACTTAAAGAAGCATAATACCAACCTTAATTTCTATTTTGGAAAGAACTAGAGTTTATAAACATCCACCCATACAGTAATCATGCTTTTTGGTAAACTGTATTAAAATTAAGTTTTAAGTAAGGTATTACTTTGTTGAATAAGGATTTCTTGAGCATCTGCATGCACTCTGTTCTGATAAATCCTGAGTTATAGTAATGAGTAGGATACAAACTACTTACAAGTTTTTTATCTGATATTATATTGGGTAGATATACAAACAGCAGAAAAATTATAGTGAAATATGATATTGTTGCAAATTAAAAGAATCTGTAACTATAAAAAGTGTAGTTTGGGGAGACTTATTGTAATATACTACTGAAAATGAATAATCACCTTTTTGGAATTGTCCTACAACTCCCCTAGTAGTTCATAAATACTTAAGTGGGTACACCTAATCAGAGTTGATTAGTCTAAAGGGAGAAACTGATCTAAGGTAAGTCCCTGATAGTTGATCCTTCCAGGAGTAGGCAACCAATCCAAGCCAGGTTATCCTGCAGGAGAAAGCAGAGCTAAGATGTGGTTTGAAGACATCTGATTTCTAGATACCTATAGTTTCTGTGGTCTATCTAGCAGCATCCATGTCTCCCAGAAATATTTTTCAATGTTTCTTTGGATTTCTTATGATTGTCCACACACTTTTTGGTTAACCCTGTTCAATTTGAATTTGAACCAAATGCATCCTGACTTAACAGATTTGAGGGAAAAAGAACAACAGGAAGTGAGAAATAGACCCAAGGGTGTCCCCACAACAGTGTTCTGCCTACTTTTGTCTGTACCTTTGTGTAATGGTACTCTTGAATGTGGCAGAAACAATAACCTGTTTCTACCTGAAACAAATGGAGTATAACTTTCATCATTAGATCATAGAAATTTAAATTTTTAATTATTTCAAATATCAAAAAATCAGAAAAGTAAATAATGTTTTTTTTTTTGTTAACTGGTTGATACCCTGGTGGCTCTATGCCTTGCATCATTATCTAGGATATGTCAACTTAATAGTAGGAAGGATATTTCTAAAAGTCATTTCACACTGGTATATCTAATAAAGTATCCACAAAAGTGACTACAAGCCACATACATATAGTCCATACAAGCTCAATTTATCCTCAATTCAACTTCCTCTAACCAGATAAAAATATCAATGTCCACTAGAATGCCATCCAATTTAGAAGGAAATTTTAACAATATGGAATTGGGAGTGAAAATAAACTGTAATTTTGTCAGTTATTGTGAAAATAGCCCACTTCTGCAATGTTTACAAAGACCTATAATCATATGACCACTTAATAAGGTCCCCAGCAATAACATGAAGGAAGCCTGTGAAAGTCATAGGTGCTCAAAGGTAACCTTATTGATAATCTGCCTGGAATTTACCCAGAGTCACTGGACTAGTATCATATTTTCTTGATACCCTGCCTCATATGCACACAGAAATCCTAGGGATGGAATCAGAGTCAGAAGAACAGGGGTAAAAGTGTGTGTGTGTGTGTGTGTGTGTGTGTGTGTGTGTGTGTGTGTGTCTGTGTATATTGATCATCTATATAATGAAGGATCTATTGACAGAACACAACTAATGATTTTCAATCATCCAAAACAGTCGTTAAGTGTAAAAAGTAGATTGTGTAATAGAAATATGTAATCAGTTATGGATAAATAATTATGAATAATATTATGTATTATGAATTATATCAATTAAATAGGTTTGAATTTATTTTTTGTATGTTTATTTGGCAGAGATGTGTTTCTTGAGAAACCAGGAGTACTTTGTAACAACACTGTGGCTATAAATCATGGTGTCCAAATATATATCCAAAATGTTGAATTAACTTGTTAGTAAAGTCTTGTATAGATGAGTGTGGATATTTCCTTTTCCCCTATCTCCCCTCTCAATGCTTTCACTTCTGCTCTCTTAAAAGAAAGAACATCTCATTGGAAATAATAGGTTATATGACAATAATAGGAATCTGTGGGCCAGGCATGATGGTATACTCCAGTAATCCCAGCAGCTCAGGAGACTGAGGCAGGAGAATTGAAGTTCAAAGCCAGCCTCAGCAGTTTAGCAAGGCTCTAAGCAACTTAGTGACACCCTGTCTCAGAATAAAAAAATGAAGTCTGGGGGTATGGATCAGTGGTTAAGCACCCCAGGTTCAATCCCCAGTACCAATAAAATAAAATAAAATAATCAGTGAATAGTGAATAGATAAGAACCATCTAGCAAGATTAGATCCTGTAATAGTGGTTAGGAGACCGGGGAGAATATGCAATGGCCTAGACACACTAATGCTGTTTCTTCCATGTTCTGGAGAATAGGAATAGAAAGGATAAGATTAATCTGGAAAATCCACTACCACAAAACTTTTCACCTAAAGTCATGAAGACACAATCAGAGGCCCTCATTCTAGTCCAGAAAGGGAGCATTATGTAAATGGATAATATTGACCTTATATGCTCCAAATTTACAAGTTTATCTAAGGAAAATAGAGGCTCTCAAAAACATCACCATTTAGAAATTGTTTTAAAATTGAGGATGTGATTTTTATATATTCATAAGAATTTGACTATCAGTCTTATTTGAATTTTTATCCTGTACAATATTATCTGAGAAGCAACCAAATGGAACAGTGGGAGGTTACTTGGATATCTGAATTTTATTAAGAATGGAAATTCTATTTTTATTTTCAAAGATAATCAGAGCACATTGATTGTTCTAATTTTCTATTTATTTCTTCTTGAAAATATTCAGAGAAGCAGTTTCTCTTCTACCATTACAAACATGCAATCAATTCTTAAGGTATCCAGAAAGCTCTGATCAGGCGTTTATTGTGTTTCCCACATCTTAAGATGTTCTTTTTTTTTCTTTTTACCTGCATATGAATAATTTTTCAGAGTATAAAGTATTTTAAGATAGATTATATCATATTAGTGACTGTGAAAGACTCCCAAATTTTAAAAGATGTTGGAGAGTAATCTGTAGATTATTATCTTTTAAAATTTCTGTCACTCAACAGATTATGCAGATTTGGTGCCACAGGAATTATAATGTCATTTCTATTACCAGTCTCCTTAGTGTTTATTTATAAATGATGGAAAATGAAATTAGCTTACTTAAGGTACATTAACTATAATAAAGATACTGTTTTATATTCTAGTGTTTCAATAAGTCAAATCAGAATTTAATCTTATTCTCTGGTAAGTCTTAAAGTACAAAAGATAAAAAAAGTAAAACTAAATTCAGCACACAGCAAGAGCCATTTTTTTTTGTATTGGAAAGAACATTTGTTGAGACTGAGTCAGACCTATGTTCTGTGCACACATCAATCAGTTAGTGTTAGAAAAAGCCTCAACATTTTCTTATTTGCTTTTAGTGTATTTTTTATGTATTAATATTGAAATGCCCAGATGCTATTTTTAGAAGTGCTAAGTTTATAAAAGAGAAGATGATAATAGCATGAATTCATGACAGAATCAAAACTAGGCAATTGCTTAAGAGTTTCTGCTATGACCAGTTGAATTCTGGGACAAATTACACAAGTGTTCAACAGTTTCCTGCAGAACATCTTAGTTGGAAATCATACATATGAATACAAGTGAACTGGAAAGTATCAGTGCTGCCTCAAGTTGTATTCTTGATGCACACTCCTAGTCAGCCATATTTTCGAGTAGAAAATTAAAGATTATATAACTATATCTAAAAAGAAAACTTACAAAACCAATCAAAACAGCAAAGAATTTGCTATGACCAGCTGTCCTGTCACTAAGTATATAGAGTTTGGCAAAGCTCAGGGCCTAGAAGATTTTTTACATTCTCTTTAATAAAGATATCACTTTTTTCAGGGATGTGTATGTTAGAAACCTAAAGGTAGAAATGAGGAAGAAAATACTTTGCCATTATGTTTCCTGTGCAGTTTTGGACTTATGACCATGAGAAAATGGCTAAAGTTTCATGAAATATTGATGGTGATAGATGCAAAAATACGAGAAGATTTATGGCATGAGAAATAAAAGAAGTATGGATTCCTGGTCAATAGTCTCAATAGAGATTCAGGAAAAAATATCTATATAAAAATAATCTTGGCATATATACACAAACCTTTAAGTTTATAGGGCATTTGGTGGTTGGTAAGTGTAAAGGCTAATTTTATGTCAACTTGAGTGGTCTAGGGGATACCAGATAAAAGGTTGGTTCACTGTATGCCTTTGAGGTGTAATCCTGCTTCCAGATGAGATTAGCATTTGAGTTGATAAATTTAGTAGATAAGATAGCCCTCCTCCTTGTGATGGTCATCATCCAATCCTTTGAAGAACTGTATAGAACAAAATATGGAAGAAGGAAGAATTCACTCCTTTTTTTCTTCCTACCTCACTATTGGGCTAACGCATTCCATTTCTTTTCCTGACTTCAGACTTGGATTTACAACCTCAGTTCTCCTGGTTCTCCAGTTTGCAGATAAGCTATCTTGAGATTTCTCAACTCACATAATCCCTTGAGCCAACTCCTCCTAATAAATTTCTTTCTGTTTGTCTACCTACCTACCTATCTACCCACCTACCTACCTGATCTGTCTCCTATTGACTCGATTTCATTGAAGAACCCTAATATGATAAGAAGCTGAAAAATGAGATTATAGTGCAACAACAGTTTGAGACCTAGAAAAATAAAATCCTTAAGAAATCTCACCTTTGGTCTGGGATGGTACTAACGTCCAGTAGAATTCTAGTTTTAAAATAGAGAGGCATGGAACTATGCTTAGACACTACAGAGTATATTGGATGGAATCTGATATTGAGTTAGGTTACTGACAACTTCGGCTTTACTGTTATTGCAGGTAAAGTGCTTCGGCCACTTTGGGTGTGAAATTGTATTTTTACAGCCTATTATATTACCTTCAAATTCAAAAATACAATATTCTTTACCTCATCTCTTTTGTTTTCCTAACCTCAATAAGTAGAAGCTTCTGATTTAACTGTTCAACTATTTTGAACAATGTTTGCTATTTTTGAAAGCTTTATTAGTCTCCATTCTTCCCATGGACATCCCTTATTTGAATAAGTACATCATCATAATTCCACATGATTTTTAAAGTTTCAAATTTTTAAGTAAAGCTACATGATTATTATTTTGTGATGTAAATTAAAGCTATTATCTTTTTCACTTGTGTTTTTGCTTTTATTATGTAAAAATTCGATAGCTTTGAATACAAGTAATTTGTAAAACTTGCATCCTCAGTCTTCTCATTTTATTCATGTTTCCTTCTTTAATTTCTCTGGTCTATAAAAACAATAATTATGTATCTTAGGCAAAAATATTTCTAAGTCCTCTCAAACTGTCTACTTACCCCCAAATATTCTATTAGTCTTGAACAAGTTTTTATTTATATTGATCTTTTCCAAATTTTAAATTCACTTGGGACATTTATTTATTTAAACATAAAGATTATCAGAGCTCTTCAGTGTTCAATTCCCTATGTAATTCTTTGGATAAGCCAAACTTGGGAAATTTTACTCCACACATCATTGTCTTATATTGCAGCTAAAAATAAAATAAACTAGGAAGATACTCTTTACATTTGAAGGATCAATTTTATCAACAGTATTTGGGGACTTTGCTTTCACATAAATTTACTCCAGTAATAAATTTGATTGAGAATAATTTTCTATGAAATTTATGATATTGCTTTACTTAGTAAGTACTGGTGGGACATTAATCTAAAATATTTAGTAACTAGGAATCTCTGGTGTTAAAGAATGATTATAATGATGAATTCTAGTTGCAAGAACTTAGTATTGAAAAACGTGCTTCATGAGAATTTGCAGAAAACTTTTGATAACTTTCATTTAAAGATATTAATTATAAGATATTTCTAAAGAATTTTCTGGTATCTAAAATGCTTCCACTCATGGCATTATTCACTGTTACCAAAGTTAATGGCACATCCCTGCTACCTACTATAAAGGTAACACTCCATAAGAATGTCAGATAATCTCAAGATATCCTCAGAATATATGGCCAATGCTAGAATATGGTATACCACAATAGTCCTATTTGTCCCCTTATACAACAAGAAGGCATACACAGACTCATGCAATGTCACAGGAATTCTTTTTTTATCCTTGTGATATGTCTCTTTTAAGAAAATTACTTCTTTTAAGAAAATTACACACTAAATGACTTTTTATGTCACAGTTAAACTTTAAGAAGTCTGTCATAATAGTGCCATAAAAAAAGTTTATGATGTTTGCCTCATACTAAAAGTGGATTTATTGTTATCAATCTTGTTGAGTTTAGAAAGAAAATTAGAACAGGTGCTTTTAAGAGCAGTTCCAAGTAGAAGATGCTACTTCGCCTGTCATTTTCTTATAGTCTTAAGTCTACTTGCCATAACCTTGAGAGCAAGAATTTTTACCATTTGAGCCCCATTTCAGAATCAGAAAATAAGAGATTCTCTCTCCAGAAAGATGCACAGATGAACAGAAGGATCAAAGTTTGTCTGCAGTGTTTGCAGCAACCATCCAACCCCTGCTGAGCCAAGAATCATGAACAAGCAGTTAAACCTCTTCATTTCAGAAGAAGCAAAGAATGTTGTCCCTGTGAGTTTTGATTGTAACTAAAAGACCCGTTATTTTTTATAATCTTAACTTTGTTTATATAGAGGCCAATAAAGTGTAGTGTAAGTGATAAATGCTTAGTAGAACTACTTTTGATTTTTCTAGGGAAAGTTAACTTTAGTTTGTCATTCTATGTACCCCTGTTCACCTCATGATGTATATTGTTTTAATCAGCTTTTTCACTGTTGTGACTAAAAGATCTGACCAGAACAATGTTAGTGGAGGAAAAGTTTATTTGGGGGTTTAGAGTTTCAGATGTCTCAATCCATAGACAGCAGGCTCCATTCATTGGGGCTTGAGGTAAGGCAGGACGTAATGTCAGAAGATTGTGGCAAAGAGAAGCAGCTAACATGGTGATCAGGAAGCATAAAGAGAGGGACTCCACTCTCCAGATACAATATATATACCTCATAGCTATACCCCCAGTGAACTACTTCCTCCAGCACACATATCCCACTTGTCTCCAGTCACCATTCAGTTAATCTCATCAGGGGTTGATTTTTTTTTTCTGATTAGGTTAAGGCTATAACTCAACCATTTCTCCTCTGAAACTTCTTACATTGTCTCACACATGAGCTTTTGGGGATAACTCACATCTAAACCATAACATATTTGAAATGATAGAATTATATACAAAAAGAAAACTATTTATCTAGCATTGAGTTTGAAGTTGCAAAAAGATTAAATCCCCCACATTATCATACCTAGAAAGGATAATGCTAAAAGAAACAGCTTGTAAAGAGCACAAGAGCATTTTGTTTTGCCCAGTGGAATACCAGTTTCTCACTCCAATGTGAAAAGAAGTTCCTTCCCTAGGGAAAAATAATTACAAAGTGAAATACATGTACAAATACTGAACACAGAGAGCACTGAAAATAAATTGGAAGTGGGACAAAGAACTCAGATTAAATCATTCACATATTGAAAAAATTTATTGAGCAAATAAACTATTTATATATAAGAACTTCTGCACCATATGTAAAGAAAGTAACCATTAGGTTGGATGATTTACTCCTGTTATGTATTTTCAAAGAAAATTATACTTGGTTTATCATATTAGTTAACTTTTATTGGTTTTATGTTTTAGTCATCTGATTTTCTTGCTAAAAACTGTTAAGTTTTAAGGAAGCAAAGATCACTGTTTCTATAATGTCAGTGCCTTACCATGTTTATAGTTCCTACTATGAATATACACATTTATTAGTAATAATAAAAATAACAAAATACTAAGTATGTCCCAAGCATGATACTAAGTACATTCTCACAGGTATTTTCTTTAAATGTGATAGCCATGAAAATGTTTTGGCAATTTGAATCAAATATTTGTTGCCTTATTATATAAGTACATATATTAATATATATTTTTCAGAATTCATTATGCTTTTACTTAGGAAGATTATAGCAATTTTAGTAAATTTAAAAGAATCTTTTGTAATTGGAGATATATATCATAACTAAAATTATTGCTACTGCATAAAACAAACATGAAACACACCAATCAAACCAACCAGAATAAAAGAAGAGAAATTCAATCTAAAATACACAGAAGACAGAATTTCTTTCTTTTGATCATATCTTAAGAATTATCATCATTCCTTGGTGAGAAAGAATTGAAAAATTACCTAAACCTCACTGACTATCATCTATGATTTAGATAAGTGACTTTTGCCTTGGTCAATTCTATCATAAGCTATAGCCATTTCTTAATATCAATGTAGGTATATTTATTCATAATTAGTATCCTGAATGTGTGCATGAAACTCCAAGTTAAGAAACGGGCCCTTCTGACAATAGAAATGGCCACTGCTAGAATGGATTCAGTTATTGCATTTACATTCTGGGCTTTGAATGACTAGAGATGTACATCCTTCCAAGATGACTCTATGCAGGTTTATTCAGCTCATGTGTGCTGTAAATTACATGAACTAGAGGCACATTAAATGTCCTTTCATCTAGAAGAGGCCACTACATATCTCCACCTTGTTTTGATAATGATGGAGACAATATGTCTGCTAACCTGCTTTATTTCCTCTTTTCACGTCAGAAGCTATTGGGAGACATATCTTACTCAGGCAATTTTCTTTTCCTTGTAGTGCAACCAATTCTTTTGCTTTTGAATTTAAAGCTTAAAGACAAGCTGAATTTGATTAAGTGTCCTCCAGGTAGCTCTATTAGATAGTTGTGTGTAACATGAGTGTCAAGGCGAGGCCTTCACCTTCTGCATTCAATCCTAAGCAAAACTACATGCTCCTGCTACAAGGAAGATATTTGTTCAGTTGCTTCACCTTCCCTACCTCAGCCCTTTCAACTACTTTTTTGTCATCTTGAAGGCTGAATACATAATGTAACTTTGCATTCTCTCCATCCATTTCTCAAACCCCAGCATGATGTTGAAGGCAGACAGTCATCCAAATTGCTGGGACAAAATTGACTTCTGAGATCAATAGAAATTATAATTAAGCTGTGGATATTTATCCCTCTTAAAGCCTTCCATTTCTCAAATATTTAAATGATGACTTTGCAATATGACTTTCACTTCCTCAGCGTCTCTGTGGAAATTGGAAATTACAGTATGTGATACAATTAAAATGTATATCCACAACCACTCAGAATAATCATGGCTAATTAGAAATTATGAATCATTAAAATGACATGGTTTTCTGTCAGTGTGTGTGTGTGCACAGCACATTCATGTCTTCTAACTTCCCAATCCAATCTCTGTAAGTCTGAGGAGATACATTTGTTACAATATTTCTATTAAGCCTCTCCATTAAGTAAATTACCATTACAGCCAAAGTTTAAAGGTTATCTGGGCTAACAAACTACTCAACATAGCTAATACATATAATTAGCTGTGGTTAGATTCCACATTAAACTTTTCCACTGCTGTTTAGTGAATTTTCAAAACAAATCATTTATGCAGGCTTATCAGGGTTGCTACAGTACTGATGGAATTCAGAATATCTCTATCATAACAAAACACTAATTTCTATTTTTTTCTAGTACACATCATTAATTTTAAGGCTGAATTAAGTACATCTACATAGTTGAGTACAGTCATTCTGAACAACATTTAGATTGCTCTATGGGGAAAGTGAAAGTATATTTAGAAAGAAAAAGAAAGAAGAAAGAAAAGAGAAGAGAGAAGGAAAGAAAGACAGAACCTTTTGAAAATTTTTGCTTTTAGAAAAACTTAAAAACTGTTTATTTTTTTTTTACACAGAGTTCAACATGAACTTAAAAAAATAACATGTAAAATCATTATGAATCAAATAGGTCACATGTAGGCAATATTCACAGAGAACTTCAACTGCCCTCTTTTAGTATTAAATTCTGCATTTATAAGACAAAACACGGCAAGAAATTCCAAGACAGCCACAGACTATGTCTTCCCTTCAATTGACTACAGATTCTACACATTCCTTGCCAGGCCATAAGCAGAGACAACACTTGCATGTATTTTTTTAATTTTTTTTAAGGATGGCATCCTATCTCTATGAAGGAGGTAGACTCATGACCCTAAATGACCAATGAGATCTTCCAAATCCTTTGGTCTATTGATTGGTTTGGGGTGGGTATCAGATTTGGCTAGGCCATTTTCATTGAAACAGACAGAAAAAAAGAGAATATTAAAGAAAATTCAGACCCTAATTAGATATGTTCTCTTAGAACAAACTGCTCCAAATTCCAAGTAAATAATGCAAAATAAACATCTTCCTCCTTGGATGGGTGGTAAACATTCACCATAGTTTAAGTAGAATATGATTTCATAAATTTCTAATCTGAGTAGGAAGAACTTAGTGTCAGAATATGAAGTTTTAAGAAATTGGTGGGTAATGAGATGATAGCCAGAGCAAGAGAGAATTTGCACTTTTTTTTCTAATTAGTTTTGCATCTATACATATAGATTTGAAAACAAAACAGAAAAACACTGCTAAAGCTAAAGCATTATACATTCTCCTGCTGATTGCAGAACGGATGTTGCCAGATAATAAATGTGCTGATTATCAAGCAATTCTTTCTCAGTCTCTAATCCACATCTGCATACCATTTACTAAGGTGCTGAGGTTCTGATACAATAAACAGCACTTCTTCTTTGCCAAGTAGACTCTCAGTAGGCTCTGCCAATAAGGGGTAATAGTTCAAAACTAGAAAGCCAGAGTATGAAGAAAGAACATACTTCTTCTTTTGAATTATTGTGTGTGTTTGTGTGTGTGTGTGTGATTTCAGCAAAGGTTGTGCATTTAAAAAGTGGTATTGGATGCCTGTTTCTAGTTTGTCTTTTCACATTTTAAAAATGAGCCTCATCTACCCATTCTAGTGGGCAAATACTCTCTCTTGAAGATGTGAGTCTCATCTCTACTCTAGTTTTATAGCTTTTGTTTTTATTACAGAGAAACATAATATTTTAAATTTTTACTTTTTAGTTAATAAGTAAAAATTGCATATACTTGCAGTGTTCAACATACACGCATACACATACAAATGGCTAAATAAAACTATTTAGTACATCTCTCACCTCATATAATTACTTTTGGGGGGTAAAACTGAATCTACTTTCTTAGACAAATTCAAAATATACAAAATATATTTTATTAACAATAGTTTTCATGATGTATAATAGATCTCTTGAATTTATTCTAACTGAAATTCTGTGCCTGTTGACCAACATCTTTCCCATTTTCCACCCGGGGCTCTGTCCCAGACTCTGATAACTATCATTCTACTCTCTGTTTCTATGAGTTCACCTTGTCCACACCCCATGTACAAATGAAATCACATGGTATTTGGTTCTTGTGCTAACTTGTTTTACTTAACATAAAATTCTTCATGTTTATTCATGTTGACATAAATGGCATAACTACTTTCCTTTGAATGCTAAGCAGTACTCTATGGTTATCTGCCATATTTTCATTTATTTATTTATTTATTTATTTATTTATTTATTTATTTATTTATTTATTTATGGCACTGTGGATTAAACCCAAGGACAATTAACCACCACTGAACCACATCCCCGGAACTTTGTTTGGTTTTGAATATTTTACTTAGAGACAGGGTCTCCCTGAGTTGCTTAGGACTTCACTAAGTTGCAGATACTGGCTTTGAATTTGCAGTCCTTTGGCTTCAGCCTCCTAAACTGCTGGGATTACAGGCATACACCACCATGCTTGGTTCCATTTTCTTACTCTGTCCAGCAATTGACAAACCCTTAAGTAGTTTCCATAACTTACCTATTGTAAATAATCCTGCAATAATATGGGATTGCATACATCTCTTTAATATACCAGTTTTATATCCTTTAGATATATAACCAATAATTGAATTGCTGTCTCATATGATAACTTCCTTTTTAAGTTTTAATTTCTTTTTAATTTTTTGAGGAAATTCCATATTGTTTTCCAAAATGATTTCACTGATTTAAATTTCCACCAACGGCAAGAAAGAGTTCCTTTAGGCCTTATCTTCACATACACTTATCTTTCCTCTTTTATTCATAGCAATTCTAACATGTGTAAGATGATATCTCATCATGGTTTAATTTTTATTTCCCTGATGATTAGTGATGTTGAACATTCATTCATATATTTGTTGGATTTTCTATCTTAAAACCATCCTGAACTTTGTCTTTTGGGGGAGGGAATTCCAAGAACCAGTAGCTAGTCATGACTTCTTGCAGTAACCTTCTGAGATGCTTTCTTATTGTTCTGATCTCTTCAGTTCCCCTGAGCTTGCTTAATAAATTCTCCATATTACAATACGGAGAATATTGCAAATAGCTGGTGCCTGGTTTGAAAGTTAATATCTTCATGCAAATGAGAAAATTTTGATCGTCCATTTTTGGATAAAATGAGACATTTCCTACTATCTAACCTTTTTATTTAATTGTTTTGCCACAGGACCATATTAGAGGTCTGATAGTAAGAATCCCTGAAAGCACACTTTTGTTAAAAAGGTAAGGCAGGGAATGATAACTTCTATATGTCTGTTGAAGCTGAGTCAATTATATCAGTAGAAATGTCTTTGCATTTTTTGATGGGAAAAGTGACCTACCAAAGTCTTTGTGTGACTTAGTGTTACAACAATAGGTAGAATCTCTATATTTCCGTGATTATTATTATTTAAAAGTATACCAGAAACTAACAAAATAATTAATATAACCTGCATTGCTTTCTTAATACAGTAAGTGTTGTGGCAAGATATCAATAAATCACCGAGTAGATCTTAAAACAGGAGATGGAACATTTATTCACCAGCTGCCAGTCCAAATTCACCAGCTGGAGGGCCAAGGGGCAGGCTGCAAGTCTATACCTTTCAACCCCCTCCAGGGGTTTGAGTACATCTTTTATACCGTCAGTAAATCATGTCAGTATATCATAAGTGGCTGTTGCTATGATTCAAGACCATAAACAAACAACATGAGATCTAAAATCATAAGCAGAAGCGGAAGTGGTTAAAAGATTCCTAGTTGAGTACAAGTTAAAGAATGGTTACTAATGTCTAGACATTCATTCTCTGACAGGTACGTTGTCCAAGAAAAATGGGAAGCAAAAAGAGAACAATTTTACATTATAATTGCCATTTTGTGTTGCCAAACATGCTATGCTAAGCAAGTGTGGATGCATACACAGGTGAGGTGTTCCCATGGGAGAAGGATTTCTTACATGACAAGGAATCTCAGGGTAAAATGGAGTCTTTTTTGTCATTATAACCTGCTCCATAACATAAGTAAATAGGTATATTTTAAGATTGATACATACAGGTTTGCTCCATAATTCCTGGTCTAGCTTGTCATTCATGCCCTAGTCACAGTGGATATAAAGCAGTTTTCCAGCATCCTTATAACTTTGATCCTAGTGGGGATCTGCTGTCAAAGATACCTCTCATTCCCCTGAAAATGGTGAACTGGTGACCTTAGCTGACCATTCAAGTCTTCCCAATCCTCTGCTACAGATTGATTTACAGTACGCATGGCATGTGATGAGGTCAATCACAGGCATTCCTGGGCTTTCTCCTAGAGTGGGTGAAGGTAGGATGATGAGAGCACTAGGAGCTGTGGCAGCCAGCTCCCCAATTTCCCTCTTGCATGGAAGTTTCATCCACAGTAGAAAGAAATGAGAGAAGCAAAACAGAGGCAGAGAACAAATTTCATCAGTATGCTTATCCAGCTATTAATTTTTAGTTCATGGGATCTTATCAGGCATTTCTATTACTTGAAATAAAAAAAATGTCTAACTAATGAGTCTCAGGAAGATTCATGTGAAAGGACTGAATAAACATTATCACTGTCCCTTCCAAATCATAACAATACAACAACAAAAGAAAACATGGACTTTATGTTTGTAGAACCTATAATAAAGCTTTTTTACTTTTAGAATTTAAAAAGCAAAATATTTTTTAATATTTAGGAATCTGGTATAGTCATTTTACTCACTGTTGACATCAATAGTAATATTCCCTGTCGGCTATTTATTTTGTCCATTTTAGAGGTATATTATTAATTGTAAAAGCAATACTAATTATAACTCGCAATTCCATCTTGCTTAAGGACACATTGAAGAGTAACAGATCTTTGGTTTTACATGCCTCATATGGTCCTTTATGAATAATTAAATGATCACATCTTTCTGTATGTTAGTACCTTGAGTCATAATATATAAATTAGGACAGATAACAAATTTTAAAACTACCAACATTTAGAAGACTTTCAACACCTTGAGTGTTCATTACAGACATATATCAAGTAAATAGTGATTTCTGTACATATTCCCCTTTGAACAGATGATCTGCTTCTTTTCATTTGACCTAGAGCAGGAGAGATGGAGAGAGGTTCAGGCTGGCTTTTGAAATCTCTCCTGGAATAAGTGATATGCTCTTCTCCTAAATGGATCTCCTCCAACTAGAAAGATTTCTCCCTAGAGGGGTGAAGGTGGTCAATATTCCTATGCCATCTCAAAAGGAAAGACTCTAAGAAGCTGAAGTTCAGTTCTGACTGCTCTTTTATTTCTTGAATTGCTCAAACTAACAGAGCATCCATAAAGTGATTTTTTTTCATCTAACTCTGATCATATCAGCTACCCCTCAGAGATTTTCACCTTAGAAGCTAGGTAGTAGGGTTCTTTCAACCCAGATACTTTCTATGATATGATATTCAAACACCATTACAATTCAGTTCTGCTGACATCATTTCCAAACTCATTTAAACACTCCAACCAGATGCCCTTCAGTAGATGAATGGATAAAGAAAATATATATATGCACACAATGGAATGTTACCCAGCAATAAAAGAGAATGAAATCATGCATTTGCAGGTAAACGGGTGGAAAATAAAATTCTAAGTGAAGTTAGCCAATCTAAAAAAAAAAACAATAGATGAATATGTGAATATTTCTCTTGATTTTAAATTATAAACATATGGGTCAGATCCCCATTTCTGAATGAATGTTCCAGGACTCACCAAACCTGTTGGCTCTCTCAGATACTTTTTCTCTTTGAGAATATAACAAATATTGGTCTTTCAATTTTATTATTTTTAATCTTTGACTTAATGAATGTTTATATATAGTTATCTGTCTATTTATAATCATGCAACTTTGGAGAAGACCTAAAACATGCACCTTTATGCTTGTATCTTCCTGCTACCTGACCATTTCATTCCTTTCCTCCTCCTCCATACCCACAGACCATAAGCAAAATTGAGATGAATATACTGAATTAGCATGACAGAATCTTTTTTAATTTTTCATTCTAATTTGTTATATATGATAGCAGAATGCATTATAATTCATATTACAAATATAAAGCACAATTTTTCATATCTCTGGTTGCATATAAATTCACACCATTTATGTCTTCATACATGTAATTAGGGTACTGATATCCATCTCATTCCACCATCTTTTTTATCCCCACACCCTTCCTTTCCTTCCCACCTCTTTGCCCTATCTAGAGTTCATCTAATCCTCCCATGATCCCCCTCCCAACCCTATCATGAATTAGCCTCCTTATGTCAGAGAAAAAATTTGGTATTTGGTTTTATTGGATTGGCTAAAGTCACTTAGAATTTTATTTTTCAGCTCCACCCATTTACCTGCAAATGTATGATTTTATTCTCTTTTATTGCTGAGTAATATTCCATTTTGTGTATATACATTTTCTTTATTCATTCATCTACTGAAGGGCATCTGGTTTGGTTCCACAGTTAAGATATTGTGAGTTGTGCTGCTATAAACATTGATGTCTCAATGTCTCTATAATATGCTGTTTTAAGTCCTTTGGATATAGACCAAGAAGTGGGATAGCTGGATCAAATGGTGTTCCATTCACAGATTTCCAAGGAAACTCCATACTGTTTTCCATATTGGTTGCACAAATTTATAGTCCCACCAGCAATGTATGAGTGTGCCTTTTTCCCCACATCCTCACCAACACTTATTGTTGTTTGTGTTCTTAACAACTGCCATTCTGACTGGAGTGAGATGAAATCTTAGAGTAGTTTTGATTTGCATTTCTCTAATTGCTAGAGATGATAAATATTTTTTTCATATATTTGTTGATTGATTGTATATCATCTTCTGAGAAGTGTCAGTTCAGTTCCTTGGCCCATTTTTTGAGTGAGTTATTTGGTGGTGTTGTTGTTTTTAACTTTTTGAGTTCTTTATATACCCTAGAGATTAGTACTCTATCTGGTGCAAATGGTAAAAATTTTCTTTCAAGTTATAGGCTCTTTATTTACCTCACTGATTATTTCTTTTGCTGAGAAGATTTTTTAGTTTGAATCCATCCATTTATTGATTCATGGTTTTAATTCTTGCGCTATAGGAGTCTAATTAAGGAAGTTGGGGCCTAATATGACATGATGGAGATTTGGGCCTATTTTTTCTTCTATTAGACACCGGGTCTCTGGTTTAATTCCTAGTTCCTTGTTCCACCTTGAGTAGAGTTTTGTGAATGGTGAGAGATAGGGGCTTAATTTTATTTTTCTACATATGAATTCCCGGTTTTCCCAGCACCATTTGTTGAAAAGGCTATCTTTTCTCCAATATATGTTTTTTGTGCCTTTGTCTAATATAAGATAACTGTAATTATGAAAGTTAGTCTCTGCATCCTCCATTCTGTACCATTGGTCTATCTCCTCTATTCTGTATCATTGGTGTATCAGTATATTTTAGTGCCAATACCATTCTGTTTTTGTTACTATTGCTCTGTAGTATAGTTTAAGGTCTGGTATAGTGATGCCACTTGCTTCACTATTTCTGCTAAGAATTTTTCCAGATTCATTTTATGACTGCTTTTTCTCTTTCTATGAGGAATGTCATTGGGATGTAAATTGGAATTGCATTAAATCTGTATAGTGTTTTTTTGTAGTATGATCGTTTTGACAAAATTAATTCTATCTGTCTAAGAACAAGGTAGATCTTTCCATCTTGTAAGGTCTTCTTTAATTTCTTTCTTTAGTGTTCTATAGTTTTCATTGTAGAGGTCCTTTCCCTGTTTTGTTAGGTTGATTCTCAAGGGTTTTTTTTTGAGACTATTATAAATGGGGTAGTTTTCCTCATTTCCCTTTCAGAGGATTTGTCACTGATTTTGTACTCTGTTACTTAGCTGAATTCATTTACTAATTCTAGAAGTTTTCTGGTGGAATTTTTGGGGTCTTCTAGGTATAGAATCATATCATCAGCAAATAGTGCTAATTTGAGTTCTTCTTTTCCTATTCTTACCACTTTAATTTCTTTTTTTTCTAATTGCTCTGGCCAGTGTTTCAAGAACTATGTTAAATAGAAGTGGTAAAAGGGCATCCCTCTCTTGTTCCAGTTTTGAGAGGGAATACTTTCAATATTTCTCAATTTAGAATGATGTTGGACTGGGGCTTAGCATAGATAGTTTTTATGATGATTAGATAAGATCCTATCATCCCTAGTTTTTCTAGGGTTTTGAGCATGTATGGGTGCTGTATTTTGTTGAATGCTTTTTCTGCATCAATTGAGATGATCATATGATTCTTATCTTGAAGTCTATTGATGTGAGTAACTATGTATATTGATTTCTGTATGTTGAACCAACCTTGCATCCATGGGATAAATCCCACTTGGTCATGGTCACTATCTTTTTGATACATTTTTGTATTTGATTTGCTAGAATTTTATTGAGAATTTTTGCATTTGTGTTCAGTAATTATGTTGGTCTGGAGTTTTCTTTCTCTGATGTGTCTTTGCTTGGTTTTGAATCAGGGTGATATTGGCCTCATAAAATGAGTTTGGACATGCTCCCTCTTTTTTTTATTTCACAAAATAATTTGTACAGTATAGGTATTAGTTCTTCTTTATAGGTCTTGTAGTATTCTGTTGTGCATCCCTCTGGTCCTGTTCTTCTCTTGGTTGGTAGACTTCTGATGGAGTCTTCTATTTCCTTGCTTGAAATTGATCTGTTTCTATTGTATATGTCATCCTGATTCAATTTGGACAACACATATGCCTCTAGAAATTTGTTCTGTAGTACAAGTCTTCTAACTGTAAATTATTTCCATTTTTGTTTATCATGGGAGGTTTTAATTTCGTCACCAAATCTAAAATTAATTTTCCTGGATACGAGATTTGTGGTTGGCATCCATTTTCTTTAAGAGCTTGATATATGTTGTTTCAGGATCTTCTAGCTTTCAGGTTCTGGGTTGAAAAATCTGCACATAACCTAAGTGATGTCCCCCATTTGTAATCTTATTTTCTTTCTCTTGTGGCTTTTAATATTCTCTCCTTATTCTGTATGTTAGGCATTTTCATTACAATGTGACTTGATGTGGATTTGTTGTGATTTCATACATTTGGTGTCCTGTAAGCCTTTTGAATTTGGTTTTCCAATTTGTTGTTCATGTTTGGAAAATTTTCTGATATTATTTCATTGAATAGATTGTTCATTCCTTTGGTTTGGAACTCTATGCCTTCCTCTATTCCAATAATTCTTAAATTTGGTCTTTTCTTATTATCCCACAATTCTTGAATGTTCTGCTCATGGTTTCTTATCATTTTCACTGTGTGGTCTACATTGTTTTCAAGATTATATTTTTTCTTCACTGTCTGAGGTCCTGTCTTCCAAGTGGTCTAATCTGTTGCCTATTCTTTCATTGAACTTTTAATTGTCTCTTTTGTTTCTGTTTGGTTTTTCTTTAGAACCTCTATCTCCCTATTGAAGTAATCTTTTACTTCCTGTATTTGCTTATGCAGCTCATTGTTGAAATGATCTTTTGCTGCCTCTGTTTGCTCTCTTATGTCATCATTTAATTCATGGAACATTGTAATTATGTACATCCTGAACTCCTTCTCTGTCATTTCTTCTGCTGTGCTGGCCATGGATTCTAATAATGTGGTACCTTCATTTTTTTTGGGGGGGGCACTTTCCTTCTTTGTCTTTTCATGGTGCTTGTGTGTCTTCCTTTCTACCACTGTGGGTTCAAGGTGTTACCGTTTTTACCCTATATGCTTTCAGTGCCCCTTCAGGGTTCCAATATCTCACCTTTGAGGAGAAGGGTGATGTCAACAAATCCCAATATAAATTAAATATAACCTACTAACAAATAGTTGTTATTAAGACATTTACAGTTTGATCACAATGAACAAAAATGGTGAACTCAATTATTATCTACAATATAATCAGTAGGTTTGTAAAAGGGTTTATAGTTTCTGATGGTGGACAATGAACCAAGGGTGAGGTATAGGAAGATATATTGAGAAGGTATGAGGTGAGGACATAGAGTTATTATATCTGAGGATGTGTGAAAGAGAAATCCAAGGAAGACGGTTAGTAGCAGGAGAATAGAGAGGTAGTAATTTTGGTAGACAAGAAAGAGGGAACACAATAGAGGACATAACACAAATACACACACACACACACACAATATATATATATATATATATATATATATATATATATATATATATATATATAAAATGTTAAAATAGTAAAAATTGGAGAGAAAAAAAGAGAGGAAAAACAAAAACAAACAAACAAAAAAGAATATACCACACAACTGTAATATACTATTCAGTCATCTCAGTTCTCAATATCCTAATTTGTACAAAGTATTTGGTTTCAAATATGTTGGGGATGTGAGGGAAAGAGAATAAAGAGGGAGAAGAAAGAAAAAAAATCTTGAAGGAAGAAACAAGGATTGTTTTGGTTGGAGATCAGTATCTTTCCTGCTTCTCTTCTCATCCAATAGGTGGGATTTTCTGTTCTTAGTTGGAATATCCACCCTCAGGATGGTGGGGCTTACCAGGGTGTGAGGGTTGGTATTGGGTGCAGGGCACCTGAAAGTGGGGTATGGCACCTGCCATCACATTGGGAGATTGCAACTCAAGGATCTCCTTTGTTTTCTGCTCCTGTGATGTGGGTGTTGGGCTTATCTCCTCATCTCACCTGTAGACCTCACAGTTCCTGCCTCTAAATTAGTCTCTAAAGTATATCTCCCTCACCCTTTCTTTTTTTACTTCCTAGTCAGGAGCCTTTCATTCTGGGGGTCTTTTTTGTTGCACTCTGGTGAGTGTGCACCTGTCACAGAGGACTATTTTGTATTGGGCAGCCACTCTGCCAAGTTAGTGGCTGCTGGGGATTGGGGAGAATTGGAAAACTATGGGTACCTGGCTCTCCAGTATTCCAAACTGATAGTTGCCTCAACTAAAGATGGTGATGGAGGTGACCCAAGATGGAAGCTGCTGCTTTCAGCAATGGGTGTCAGTTTGGGTGGAGGAACCCGGACCATGGTGTCATGCAATGCCTTTAGAGATGAGCTATTTGGCTTGCAGTGTTGCACCTGTCAGCTTTCTTCAGAGCCTGTGATGTCCCCAGATGCAGGCAGGCTACCTGTAGTAGGGGACTATGACAGTAGCTGCTGAGTTCCAAGGTGGATGCCACCAGGGGAGCCCCACTTTAGTATATAAGGGTCCACTTGGGAGTGGAGGCCAGAGTTCCTGTGTGTAGGTAGCAGCTGAGTGACCTAATGGGAGAGGTTTCTGGGAATTCTGTACTGTTGCTAATGCTGGTGGTCCTGCTAAGGAACCCTTGACACCTGTGTGGGTGAGAAGTCAGCAGTCCAGAGTCCTTTGCTAACCATGACAGAATCTTGTTCGGTGTCTTCCATGGTCATACAAAGTGAAAATTTTCTGGTATGTTGAGTGTCTTTATGCCAAATTCTTGTTTTTTGATTGAGCCATGAATACATAAAGTTCTGCATTCCAGTTTTTTGATTTCAGTTCTCTTTCTTTGTATATTTCCTCTATCAATCAAGAGAGCTGCATCATGGCTCAATTTTGCTATTTTTGACAAAAAGTATTTCCCAATGATTTTGTAGTTAACAAGGCACTTAAATTTTTGTCCTTGTTTTGTTATTTCAAAAGCATTACAAGCTTTAGGGAAACAAAACACTTAACCATTTCTGTGACTCAATCAATTAAAATCGATCAGATATTATAGTTATATAAACTATTCAATTACTTGTATAGGTGAACAGCAGTTCATATTTCTTTAATATTTTCCTGAAGCTATTATGAAATGATTCTTAGCACTGTACTAGTACAACTCAACTCATTTTATTTAAAATATGGCCAGTATTTCTTAAGTAACATTTAAGTTGTATAGAACTAATTTTCCATTTTGAAAAAAAGTAATGTTTTCTAATATTCTGCATTATTTTAATCCATAATGTTGCCTTTAGTGTAGCAAAATTTCCTTTTTGATAGATAGGCTTAAATCTTTACTATAATGATTTAAGAGTTGTCTTTTCCTGAGTATAACCAAACATCTACTTACCTATAAATTTTATACAAATATAGTGATATCATGCAGTTTTCTTAGGTGCCACAATGCTTAATACACATCTCTGTGACTGATGAACTAGAAATATTATATTTAATATGGAAGATTTTATTAAAATTAATTTATTTTCATTTGTATATTAAATCATTTTACGATATAAAAGTTGGTAAAGAGGATTTGAATATACAAAATGAGTGAGTCAGTGATGAAGTTAGCACTAATAACAACATATCTTATAAGGAAGTTGAAATTTTCTTTATTATGAAAGTATTGCAAATAACAATGATAGTGAAATATTGTTCTATCAGAAGTTGCCTCAAGATACCTGGAAACTGAAAATGTATAAAAACTTACATCAATAATGAGAATTGTTTTTGTAAATTATATTCATTTGTTTACCCTGCAATTGGTATGACATTTAAAATGTCATATATGAATATTCAAAATGCCATATTGACCTAATCTGTATACTGATACTCCTAGTTTATTTATACTGTAATGTTTTATTTTACAATGGTAAAAAAGGATATTTTATCAAATAAATACAAGTGATTTTTCTTAATATTGTTGTCAGGAAATAAAAATGCCCCACCAAAATCTTAAACTTTTCTTTTTTAACCTATAATACATTAATGGATTTATTTAAATTACATTTGAACATGTTTTCATTTGCATGGATTTTTGTTATAGTACATGCATTTTGGTCACATTTGTTTACCACATTCAGCGCTTTTCTCAATGTATTACTTCAAATATGCATGAGAGGTTGGTTATCTGTATTATTAATATGCATTCATTTTCTGCTATATCTGAAGTAGCTGTCTATCTTAACCTGGAAGAAGAGATTCCTCTTACATAAAAATTAAATTCAGCTTGGAATTATATTGGAAAAAATAACCCATAAAATAAAAAATCCATTTACATAGAAGACATAATTCAATACTTGGAAGTTACACAAGGTTTGGGTGCATATAAGCAGATGCATTTGCTTTTTATTATTCAAAGCTATAGAAATCAATAGTGAGAACAGACCTATTAATCTAATTAATAGAATATTTGCTAATTCAAAATTATAATAAATCTTGGTGCTTAAAATACTCTTTAAGTAAGAATTTGCAATATTCTATAAAAAGAGGAAAGTAAAAGCTGCATTTATTATTTACTTTTGGATTATTTTGTCATCAAATTTATTAAATAATTGATATTTTTTTGGAAAAGTCATTTACATCTTGGATTGAATCTAAGTTCTAGCATGGGGACAATAAAAAAGTGACTCTAATAACTTTGGGAACCCAAGCTATCAGAAATATTTTAGAATTTAATAAAGATTATTTTGAATCACTGGTGTAAACTACAGTTTTTCCCAAAGGGTAAAGCAATCTAATTCCAAAGGGAACAAATATTTTTGGATATAATTGCTATAGCCAGTTGCACAAAAGTGATAAAACTTGGCAGAGAATCATTTAAACATATTGTGACTGTTACTCAAAAATGACACAATTTTAATCCTTTTATTAACCTCTAAGTAACACAGGAAGCACTAAAGAATAATTTAATGTGAAAAGAAATTTGAAGAGGGGGTCTATGCCTCTTCTCATTCTATGGAGTACAGAGAGCAAACACTTGGTTTTAAAGAAGAAACACAGAGGAAGCTAAGGATTGATAATTAGTAAAAATGAATGGGAAAAATAATCATTACTGCAACATTTCCACATTTATATTTTAGTGCCGAAGAGTTAACATAGATGAAAATATTTTCATTAAGATATATAAAGGCTCTGCTGATGTTATATAATGATTATCTTTACTATCTATATCACATTAAGTAGAGATATCAGAAAATAAAAGCCCCAAATTACTCTGTTATGTCAATAGATAGAACCTGGTCTGGAAAACAAATAATTTCCCAGTCATGACAGAAAACATTGTATATTCACCCATAAGTAAATATCTCAATAAAAACATTAGGATATTCACATGAACATATTTTTAATAATTATAGAAATTGACTTTTTTTGGAATCTATGTTTATAACATCAAAGAATTTGTTTTGTTGTTTTTTTTGGAGAAGCAAATACTTTTAACACTTCAGTTATTTTTTTCCTGACATTTTTATAGATATAGACTGACATGCTTTTTCTTGTATTTTAAATTCCAGTTTACTTTCTATCTTATGAGATGAATATTTAACTGTATTCATATTCCACATTTTGTGCACACAAACACACAAACACTCAGACATATTCAACACATACCCCCCCTTGCTTGATGTCTACCAAATTTAATGGATCATTATACTTTAAAATAGCAATTGAAATTTATATTATTTTGTCCTTGTAACTGTTATTTATAGATAATCTCTGTGATACAAAAATCATTATTTTCTTTCTTTTATAATTTTTCATTCACATTGATAACTACAATAGTTTTCATTTGCTTATTCTACTCATTTATCCTCATATCTTTTTAGGTGTTTAAACTCTCCTAATATACAACCCAAAACAAATCTATCCACATTTGATTCCATTGGTGATATTCTCCCTTGAATCTTCCATCTCTCTGCTTAGGTTTGGCTTGGTTGATTTTCTGCCATGTTGCATAAATGTTTTATTTATATTTATTTCTCTAATTTCCTGGGAGTTCCATTCATCTCTGTCCTGTGTTAAGCATCCCATTTCTTGGATTTTGTGTCTTTCTATTTCTTAGAAGAAAAAGTAACCAAAATATGTGGTAAAAACAAATGAATCATTGACCCAAATTCTACATAATAATTAGTATAAAGGATACTAAAACAGAAGGATACACGATGCCCATTTATTATACTAGAAATGTTCCAATAATGAGGGTAAGAATG
Organism: Callospermophilus lateralis; assembly: GCF_048772815.1. Lineage (NCBI taxonomy): Eukaryota > Metazoa > Chordata > Mammalia > Rodentia > Sciuridae > Callospermophilus > Callospermophilus lateralis. The sequence goes on from NW_027512606.1 coordinate 1,169,218, forward strand.
TGAGAGCTGCTGGGAGCCATGCATGGTATACTGCTATAAACCCAGCGGCTCAGGAGCTGAGTCAGGAAGATCATGGGTTCAAAGTCGACATCAGCAAAAATGAGGCACTAAGCAACTCAGTAAGACCCTGTCTTTAAAATAGGACTGGGGATGTACCTCAGTGGTTGAGTGCTCTTGAGTTCAATCCCTAGTATGCCACACCCCCAAAATAATTTGAGAGTCAATTAATGATTGCCAAATCATTATACACATATATATTTACTTTACATCTTTAATATAAAGTAAATTTTACAAATTTCAAATAAATTTTGCCAAGTATTTGAAGCTCATGTTAGAAAACATAAAATACAAGGATTTGGGCACTATACTTTCTCAAGAAACAGGTACAACAGATTCTAAAACCCTGACCCTGAGTCAGGTTCTTTTGGAAATTCATCCAAATTACTTGACATAAAGTCATTTGTTTAAAAAAATTATTACTACTTTGTTAAAGATTTGAAAACTTTAAAATATGGAATGATATTAAAAGTAGGGTGAAGACCAAGAGTATAAATGCCTTTCATCTTTGGGTTTTAAAGATTAAGGTATTTCTAATATTTTAAAAGTAGTTTTATTTCATTTGGGGTTATAAATACAATGTAAAGGACACCAAGGCAATAAGATTTGAACAGGTAAATAACTTAGGATATAGTTGAATTTAAAGGAGAACGAACACTACCCCATACTAGTATAATAAAAATTAATCAAGCATATAATGAAGTTGCAGTTGGAATAAAACTGCATATTTTAACAGAAATGTGACTTAACACATAATAAGGGGTTAAATACCAAGTGTTGCCAATTTCTTTTTCCAGCAAAATAATTAATGGTAATCTAACAAAGAAAGAATTAAAATATAACATAAATTAACATTGTCTACAAATCTATTGTTAAGCAGAAAATGTAAGAAATAATTGTGTTGTATATAATTGAGATAACTATTGGTTTATTCAGAAAATTACAGAGTTAGAAGAAAAATAACAAAGCACCTTAAAATTATAAAATGATCTCAGCTATGTTTTAACAGGTGCATGTATTTTATTATATTCATATTTGAAAGCATATCATATTATGTATAGAAACCATGGGCTAATAAATTAGCAAAATTATTTATCAATTATTTCTTCATTTTGTTTTGTTGTCTTGGTACTGGGGATTGAAACCAGGGATACTTAACCACTGAGTCACATCCCCAGCCCTTTTTATTTTACATATTAAGACAGGGTGTTGCCATGTTGCTTAGAGCCTCATTCAGTTGCTGAGAGGCTGGCTTTGAACTCACAATCCCCCCACTTCAGGCTCCCAAGCTGCTGGGATTAAAGGTGTGAGTCATCATGCCTGGCTATTTATCAATTTTAAATACAAACATTTACTGAATTCATGTTGTGGGCAAATTCTAAACTACTATACCATGTTAACCTCAGTGGTTTCATGGAAGCCAAAGATAAAATCTTTCAAGCTGAAACATTCAATGGGATCAAATACAAGTATAGCAAAATATGATTTTTAAAATGACAATTAATTTGGCAAGTTCAGTCACTGATAATAATATTTGCCTGAAAGTGTCATTGGTGGGCTGAGGTAAAAGCCTTGAGCTTAACCTCCTCCTGTGGGTGGGAGGAGAAGAAGTCTTTCTTGATGCTGCATGCAGTTTCATGGAGCCCAACTATGAAAGTATATAGTAGACGTGAGGGAATTCTGGGTGTTTTGCAACTTACAGATTTACTTTTATTGTTTTTCTGAATCTGAATCAAAATAGACATATTAAGGTGAATTTTAAAATATTTTTGTTAACCTTAATATTTGATAGGGGATGTTTTTCATTTGTAAAAGTTATTGGATGCATATTTTACCACTGAGTGAAAAACGATTGAGACAAGGTACTGGATCTCCCTGATCTGTGTCCCAACTCATTCAGCTACTTACATGCACAGTATTAGAAGGCACATGTTTAATTATGGTTGCCAAAATAAGTATAATGTTAAAACTAAAGATAAACAGGCAGAGTCTCCCAGTGAAACTAATAGAAATATTTTGGGGAGAATTTAGAAAGTTGTGGCAAATTAAAATAGTATGTGTGATAGACAAACACACATGTTGGATTACTGAAATCAAATTTTTGCCAATTTTATTTTTCCTCAGTGTATTGTGGCATTAAAAAACAATCCTCTGGTTCTCGGGGTATCAAATTCTACCTTTAGTACTAAGAAACAATAGACCATGCCAAAAACTTTTCCCTTTTTTTTCATTTGTATGTGGTGCTGAGGATTGAACCCAGCAACTCACATGTGCTAAGCAAGCACTCTATTACTGAGCTACAACTCCAGCCCCCAAAGATTTCCCTTTAAATAAAACAATGTGTCAACTTAATCGTTACTAAATATATCTAACATCAATAAAATTAATTTTAATTATCTAAGGTTGTTTGTTGGCTTTTTTGTACTGGTGATTTAATCCTGGACAAGATTTACCACTGAGCTATATTGGCAGACTCTTTTTAATTTACTTTGAGACAGCGTCTCCCTTAGTTTCTTAGGGTCTCACTAAACTACTGAGACTGGCTTCAAATTTGTGATCCTCCTGCCTCAGCTTTCTGGATCCCTGGCATTATGGGTGTGCATCACTGCACCCAGCTTTAATTATCTAAAGCTTTAATTCAATAAAGTTGAGAATAGGCATGAAACTCATGTCCCCTTTCCTAAGTAAGATTTTTTCCAAAAATATCCAAGTTTTAGTAGAATGAAACTGACCTAACTTTTCTATGCACATATAGACCACAGTGAATCTCACCTTTACATATATCAAAAAGGCAGTAATTAAAAAAAAAAACTATAAATAAGTAGAAGAAAGATCAGTGGAATGCAGGTAAGAGAACATGGGAGAAGGGAAGAGCCACCAGAGACTAAATTTAAAGCATATTATATTCCTATGTATAATTATGTCAAAATGACCCCAATATTTTGTATAACTAAAATGAATTAATTTTAAAAAAGGTATCTTCATTTTCAAATGAAATGCCAGTAATGCAAGAAAAACCAGGAAGGATGTAATAATTCCCTGAGACTGCTATAACTAATTGCTAGAAAATTGGTGTCTTACATTCAATCAAGAATATATATATATATATATATATATATATATATATATATATATATATATATATATAGTTCAACACCTCTAGTAATTAGATAAATGCAAATCAAAACTACTCTAAGATTTCATCTCATGCCAGTCAGAATGGCAGTTACCAAGAATATATACAACAATAAATGTTAGTGAGGATGTGAGGGAAAAGGCACACTTGTACATTGCTGGTGGGATTGCAAATTGGGTACAACCAATTTGGAAAGCAGTATGGAGATTCCTTGGAAATCTTGGAATGGAACCACCATTGGACCCAGCTATCCCACTCCTCAATCTATACTCAAAGAACTTAAAATCAGCATACTATAGTAATGCAGCCACATTAATGTTCATACCAGCTCAATTCAGAATAGCTAAACTGTGGAAGCAATCTAGATGCCCTTCAATAGATGAATGGATAAAGAAACTCTGGTATATATACACAATGGAATATTACTCAGCATTAAAGAAGAATGAAATTATGGCATTTGCAGGTAAAAGGATAGAGTTGGAGAATATAATGCTAAGTGAAGTAAGCCAATCCCAAAAATCCAAATGCTGAATGTTCTCTCTGAAAAGTGGATGCTTATCCAGAACAGGGATGGGGGAGACCTGGGAAAAGTTGAGGAACATTGATTTGGCAAAGGGAACAGAGGGGAAGGAAGGAAAGGAGGGTGAATGCGGACAGGAAAGATGTTGGAATGAGATGGACATCATTACCCTAGGTCAATGTATGACTGCACATATGGTGCCATGCTACATTATGTAGAACCATAGAAATGTAAAGTTGTGCTACAATTGAGTACAATTTATCAAAATGCATTTAGCTGTCATATACACCTAATTCAAATTAATACATTAATTAAAATAAGTAACAGAAATGCTCAACAGCTTAGGAAGGATGAGGCAGGAGGTTTGCAAGTTCTAAGCTATCCTCAATAACTGAGCAAGTCCCTAAGCAAAGTAGCAAGACCCTGTCTCAAAATAAAAAGGGCTGTGGATGTGGTTCAGTAGTTAAATGCCCTGGGTTCAATCCTTGGTATGAAATAAATAAATAAATGACAGAAATGCATTAGTTCATGTTCTGGAAGCTAGAAATTACAGATCTGGCAAGGGTACATTCCTTCCAGATCCCCTAGAGAAGAATCTCTTCCCTGTTTCCAGCTTTTGGCAGCACCAGGTCCTCCTTACCCAAGGTCATATCACTTCAAACTCTGCATCCCATGTTGCCTTCTTTTTCTCTCTCAAAACTCCCTTTGTCTTTCCCTGAGAAGGTTTAGGGATTGCATTCAGAGACCATCTGGATAGTATAGCATTCTCTGTTTCAAAATCCTCAATTAGATTAGATTGGTAAAGACTATTTTTCTAAATAAAGTTGAAATTAAAACTCCAGGGAATAGTACTATGTAGTCTGACCATTATTCAATTTACTACAAAGATTTTTTTTTAATCTTAAAAGATGAAGACATTAAAAAAAGACATATGCATGAATGTTCATGTTCATAATAGGTATAACAAACTAGAAATAATCCTGATGTGTCTATTAAGTGTAGACTGGATTATCTAACTTGGTATTGTCACAAAATAGAATACTACTCAGCAATTAAAATGACTGAACCACTGATATACATGGATGAACCCCATATCAGCATGTTGATCAAAAGAAGACAAGCAGAATAACTACATGCTGCATAATTCCATTTATATACAGTTTTAGGAAGGGCAAAATACTTCAATAAATATAGAAGTCAGAACAGTAAGTTTGAATAGGGGAAGCAAAGAATGGAATGACTAGGAACTGAGTATGAAAGAACATTCTAGGAGAAAGTAATCTACTTTTGATGAGTGTTGAATAATTGGCAGCATACATTTGTCAAAGCTCATAGAACATTTTTTAAGATATCTGCATTTATTTTATGCAAATATGCATCAGTAAGATGGGGGAAAGGACTGAACAGAGAAGCAGATACAAGGAAAGGAACAGAACTCATCACCTCAATTCCCCTGCAAAATGAATCTCAGGCTTTTGCCCCTATAGAAATTACTCATACTCCAGACACGGGAGTATGCTTTTGGCATAAGATTAAAAACAAGGTCTTTCCAATAATCACAGAATGCCTCTAAATTTCTGTCTTGTTCAATATTCACTTTTTTGATAATTTAAAAAAATTACAGTACATCCAAAACATTTTAAGAAAGCATGTTCCGTTATTATTTCTAGTGGTCCTTAACACTACTAGTTACCCAAGATACGATGAGAGCCCATATGGTCTGTTTGTAATTAATTTGGGGCAATCCAGGACCTCACTCCCCCATAATACTCTGGCAAATCACAAGTTGTCTCATTTCATCTCTCTCCTCATCTTTCCTAAAAATCATAGATTCACAGTTCATAAAATTATGCTTTCAATTCTCTGTATGCATATTTTCTGCAAACATACAACCCAAACCCTTTCCAGATCACCTAAGTCCAATGACTATGTCTTTTATTTTCTGTTATTTTCTGTTTTTTATGTAATTTTTTTTAGTTGTGGTTGGACATAATATCCTTATTTATTTATTTTTATGTGGTGCTCAAGATCAAACCTAGTTCCTCACATGTGCTAGGGGAGTGCTCTACCTCTGAGCCACAACCCCAGCCCCACTTTTATTTCATCTATTTTCATCATGATATTTTCAATTTGGAATTCCACCTATTGTTAAGTGACCTTTACTTTCTTCCCCCAGCACAAGTTAAATCAGATTTTTTTATGTACACAGTTAACCATTCTTTGTTACACTTTAAGAACAAAAGAAGATAAAAAAGACTAGATTTCTACCATTTTATAAAGAAAAAAATAAAACTTCACCCCAGGGAAGAGTATTAAGAAATGTATAGTATACTGAATGTTAAGAAATCAGATAGTGCAAATGATTAAAACAAATATTAAGAATCATAATTCCAGAAGCAATAAGAAAATGCAAATTATTCCTTTTAATGTGCAGGGGGGGATAAGATGTAGAAAGTGAATAACTGGAAGAAATTTTCTAAATTTCTAGAAAATATATATTTATGTATAAGTAAATAAAGGTTTTCTAGGTGAAAATACTGTAAGAATTATCAGAAATTTATTCTTTAATTATTAACTGCTTTTATCAGTTAGGATATTATATGTTTCTGTAATTAACAGAAACAGAAGCTCAAAATATTTTAAAAATCCCCAGCTCCCATAACAAGAAGTTATGAATAATCCATTTAGTACCTCAATGATGTCATTAGGTAATAAAGTTCTTTCTATCTCTTTGCTCTTCTGTTTATATTTCTGGCTTCATCTGAAGGTTGATTATCCTTATAGTTTCTCATTAGCAAAGGTATATCCTCTCTATAAATGCCTAGTAGAAGGGAGCCTTTCCTTCACCCATGAAATGCGGCCATTTCTGAGAGTCTGAAGAGCCAAGATTCTATTAACTAAGAGAATAGCACACGCATGTTGCTTAGACATGAGCCACCATGAAACTGAGAATTAAGGTAGTTTTGCCATCAAGAAATGAACAAATTGAAGTTCTATTAGGAAGGAGAAATTGGTGAATAGATTTAGAGTAGGCAAATAACCACTTATAGAAGTGTGAGTCTGTCCCCTCCAAAGAATTTCTAGTATATTTTTCATATTTCCTCACCATAGCACCAGCACAAAAAAACTCACATGGCTACTCAACAGATGCTTCATTGTTCTGCCTGATGGGGAATTTGAAGAAGCATCCTCATTATAGATAAGAAGTGAGAATTAACTGAGTAGTGAAGAGTAAACATTAAAATACTGGCAAAAACTGACTTGTTATCTTGGATTTAGTAATCGCCATGCTGGGCATAATCAAAACATGTATAAAAAGCTTTTGAAAAAAGATGTGGTTCAATCTCATAAATGTGCTATGGACCATAAAACATAATCCATGCAATCAAAAATAATTTCAACATACATCAAATCCCTTACTTATGTTTGTCAGATACCATGACAGAAACATAATCCCTAGAAATACTCTTAGGTTCTTCTTATTTTTCTCTGCCATTCTATGCTTTTAGGTACTTTTCCATTCTTTTATTTCTCCCCCAAAGTTTGTTCAACGCTCCCTGTTCATCAAAAAGATTTATCCCAAAATAATAAAAAGAGGTAAAATTTCAGAACCACCATAATTACTATGGAACAAATTTGGTAGAATGGGCATGATGTTAAAGAATTTTAAGTATTGGGATTATGTATTTATCTAAAACACACACACACACACACACACACACACACACACACACACATATATATATATATATATATATATATATATATACATATATATATATATATATATTTACAAATACAAGTCTTTTAAAATTTTATTTTTATTGTCAGAATTCAATAGTGATGATGATATACAGGGGGATAGAAATACTCATGCACAACTGCTGATGGGGAGTGAGACAGTTTGTAGATTAAAGCTTTAAATTTCTCAATTATTGTGATCCTATACTTCTACCTCTGTAATTTTAGAGATATTGAAGAAAAAAAGATAAAATATAAAACCAATCCAGATTTGCTTTTCTAAATGTAGTTCATAAGTATAAATTATTTTAAATAACCTAAACATACAATGCATAGGTAAAAGTTAAATTCTAGATCATCTCTGAAATATACTATTAGAAATGTTATTTACAACACAACCACATTGAGGATGACAATGACAAAGATGAACTGTGTTGTTAATTATATTATAGAACTCACCCAGTTATTAGTATGTTCAACTTGGAATTTATGTTTTGTGAGCTAACGTATTTCCCCTTCTGCTTGATTCTTATTTGAAAAGAAATTTGCACATAGTGTCAGCCTAAAGTATTTTAACTAATTCACAAACCAAATAGAAGAGCATATTAGAAAAATTGTACTGTTTACCAGTGAAATTACCTAGTGTTATGGTTTGAATAAAAATTGTTCCCCAAAGACTCCTATGTTGAAGGTTGTTCCCCAATGCAACAATATTCAGAAGTAGGAATTTTGGGAACTGATTGATTGGATCATGAGGGTCTGACTTCATCAGTGGATAAATCAACTGAAAAATTTATTGCTGAATGAATTATTGGGAGCTTGTGGAAATTGTAGGAAGTGGAATCTAATTGGTAGGGAATGGATCCTTGAGGGAATGCACTCAGGGACCATATCTTATCCCTGGTCTCCTGCCCACTACCCACCACCATAATGTGAGCAGATTTGCTCTTCCACACCCTTCTTCCATATGATGTTCTGCCTTCCCACAAGCCAACAATGAATGGAGACAGATGACCATGGACTAAAACCAAGCACTAAAATAAATCTTTCCTCTTTCTAGGTTGCTTTTTAAAAATCTATTGTGTTGTGGGATGAAATGATAAATCACACAGAAAATTTATACCAAGGAGTGGGGGTTTTGTTGTGAATATGCCTGACCATATGGTTCAGAAGTTTTGGGAATTGGTTTACAGGAGAAATTTAGAAAAGTTTAGAGATGCAGGCTAGAGAAGCATTAGAATGTCATAACCAGAGATTAATGGGTATTTCTGATGTGAGCTCAAAAAAATGCTGCATACAGTAAACACTGAGTTCAGATGGGAATGGGATTCCATTGGAAACTGGGCTATAAGCACTCATGTTAAATTCTGGCAAAGAACTTGTTCACGTTTTGATTATTCCCTAAGAATTTGTGGGGAGCATAGTTTAATGAATCTGGTAGAGGAAATTTCAAGGCAGCACAGTATTCAGGAAGGGCTATGGATATTGCTTCCTATATTTTCAGGTTTATATTGAGAATCAGGATCAAAAATGAGATTCAAAAGATTTGGAAAACTTTCAGTTTGGCCAGAATAGAAGGCAGTAAAAAAATTGGGGCCCAAGAAAGAAAGTGTGGTTGCTGAAGAGATTCACATTATTAGAGAAATGTGATTCACATCATTAGAGAAACAATCTAGTCTAATCTGAGATAATAGAAAAGATACCTTGAGGGCACCTCAGGAATCAGCAAGTCCCCCGACCTACTGCAGGTTCAAGAGTACAGAACTGAAGACTCCCTTGAAAGTCTTTGCTTTCAGAAGAGAACACTGTGGTACCTTGCTCTGAAAGTAACACCTAGGAAGCTATTTCTCCAGGAATAATTTGATGATGTTCAGTCACCTAGGCACTCAGAAGCTGCTGTAGTTGTGGATCATGTGGGCCCAGTGACAATCTGAGCTGGAAGCAGACCATGGCACCATCCACATGGTGCTAGTTTTGCAAGAATATAAGTGTTGTGGGGTCATGGGGATTTCCACTGTGATTTTAAAGGGAGGTCACAACTGTAGAAAGATGACTCACATACCTAGGTATCAAAGAAATGTTTAGCTTTAAAAAAACACAGAATTGTGGATTAGAGAATCCATAATAAGGAATAAGGAAGAAACAAACATGTTTATCTTTCCAACATGTCAAAATTTTAATTAATTATTCAAGGCCCATTAATTTCTGAATAAAATTTATATTACTAAGCTACAAATAGTAGAATTTTCTTATCATGATAAGCACACCTACAAAAATTAGATGAATTTTTTTAAATTTTTTAATAGTTTCTCATTTCTAATATGTGGATATTTACTGCTACTTGGCAATGTTGCTTTTTACATTATTAATTGAAACAATAATTTAAGAAAAATAAATTAGTCTAGCATTTGCACAATCTGTGATGAAACTTTATGTGATATGAATTCCAACTCAAGTTGACTAAAAAAAAATGAAGATGAATTAGGAAGTAGAATTAGGTATCCAAATAGAAATAGGAAATAATAACTTTTAAATATCAATGAGGGCTGGGGGTATAGCTCAGTGACAGAATGCTTGCTTCACATGTGTTAGGCACTGGGTTTGATCCTCAGTACCACATAGAAATTAAAAAAAAAATAAAATAGAGTCATACTGCTCATCTGCAACCACAAAAAAGAAAAAAAAAATTAATGAATCAAACTAGGAAAATGTATGGAGTACTGGGTTTGGAGGAAAAAATATTCTCAATAGCAATAAACTAGAATGTATTTGTAATCTACCAAGATATATTTTAAGGTCTTATAGAAAGGTATTTTTTCCTTGAACATATGTGCTTAGGTAAAAATTTGAAAAAGAGTTGAAGGCTACATCAGGTCATAGAAAGGGAAGAATCGGCAACATAAAGAAACCATTTTTCCCAAATTATCTTTTAAATTAAATACCTTACCAATCAAAATCTCAGTGCAAAACTGAAATACTTATTCTAAAGTTTATCTACTGAAAAAGTATAAAAATTAGATTTATTTTGAAAGTAAACATTAATTATCTTAAATATAAAAATACGAGTAGAGAAATGTGCTAGCATGTTAACGTGCAGTGGCGGAAGAATGGAGTAAATCCAATTTTCTTCCTCTAAAGTATTTAGATTTTCTATAGTAGACATTTAACATTTTACTTTTAATTAAATATTATTAATAGAAATACAAGGAAATGAAATATCTTTATTTTCTAAAATAAAAATAATAACAGAGATTTAACAAATTAGAAAAAAAACATTTAATCACAGAACATAAAGTATAATGAATGGTTAATATGAAAGATTATAAGGCATTCAAATTAGCTACCACATTTAGAGTGCCTACTCTGTATCAGACTTTTCTTTAGATTGATATCATACTTCTAGTAAGATACAATGTTGACAATATTTTTCAAATAGAAAAAAAAATAGGTTTTTTTCCTATTAGGACTTATTTCAACTTTATAGGAAGTTACATCAAAACACATCCCCATTAATGAATGATTAGCATTTTCTTTGAAAATGCAGGTTTACATGTAGGATTGTACAGAATATATTCACATCTTTCTTGAACTCTATATAAGCATTTCATGTGGACAATTTGTGTAAATCTAAATAATTCAGGAAGTAAATTCAGAATGGTGTCATATATGATGAGAAAGTTTACTCATCATTTAAGTCCTCCCTTCCTCCTTCTTTTTTGCATTACAATTAAACCAGCAAGTATATCTGTTCACTAACCATTTCTGGTACCACACTTTATGTTTAAGTTTTTCAGAAAAAGTTTTTGTATTAATTAAATATAAGTACAAAAATACCCTTTTCATTCATCTTCAATATGAAATTAATAGTCTTATAGAAACAAATGGGCAAAGGAGGAGAAATTTTATTATATGGAGATGAACAATTTATGATATTTTATTTCAAGGTGGCAAAGCTAGAATGCTCACATAGCTATAAATCTGAAGTTTTTAAAGTTGTAGCAGATAAATAAATCTTTTAAATTTCAGACTCCAGCTGAAATAAGAAGAGACCGTAAGATAAAAAAAAACATGCCAGGAACATTGAACTATTCATATAATTAAGGTTAACCTATCAATTGTGTCCTAATTATATCTCAGTCTGACCTCAGGGTATGGTCAGGTTCACCAGACAAGCTATTATATTCTTTCAAGATATTCCAAAGGGCATCATGCATTTATGAAACTAACAGAAAATAATGTCAATATAAAAACCAGTGGAATCTATCATAGTTGAATCATATTGGAAGCTGTAGAAAACAAGATGCCTGTGAGGGTGTTGAAATAAGCAGTGAGCAGCATCAAACATTTGAACTAAATCAGTTCCTGATTTCATCCAAATGTCTGAGAAGGTGAGTGCATCTTGGACTGAAAGAGCAGTCTGCTAGGAAACTACCCCAGAGCCAAGGTTGTATAATGCAAAGCCTCGAATATATTTATCCAAAGACATGAAAATAAAGATTGGTAACATAAATCAAGGGCCAGAGAATTCCTTCTGCCTATTATTTTTTTCAGCTTTATATGCTGATTCATGATTTTAAAAAAAACTTTTTATTTTTCTCCATTGTTTCATTAGGGAATAAATTAAAGCAGATAAGAACTCCCATTTTTTTTTCAGCCAAGTAATCATGAGGCTCTAGACTAAGGAACTATGAATAAGTTATTTATTGGGATTATTCACAGAGTTTTGATTAAACACTGTTGAAGGAGGATCATATAGCTAAATCTGTACATTTATTCAAACATATGGCCTTAATTTTTCTTAGAGAATAAGAAAGTAAGATTCCTCACAGAGAATCTAGAGGCAGTTTCAAAGGATGAGAAATTGAAAATAAAATAATTATTATTTTGATGACAGGTTATTACCAGTTCTGTTATATACCTGGACTTGGTAAATCTTTCAGGAGAAGCAGATGATCTAATCATAGGACACCTGTGATCTGAAAATTAGCATGATTAGTCTGATAAATGGTATCTTCATGTGGGATAAGGAATGGAGTAGAAAAGAAGGATATATAGTTATAGGTTATGGAGGATTTCGATGGGTAAGTCCAAAGCCCCATAGCTAAAGGAGGAGTGGCTTATTTGTAGAACCGAAATCCTTCACACTGGCTGGACCTCATATGAATGGATAGAGTATATTCTAAAGAGGAAAGTAAAACTAGATGCTTGTGCACACATTTTGTGTACTGTCTACATCATGGGAGTTTGGACTTCTCCTTGACATTATTGGGAAGTCAGAGAGTACTGTAGTCCAATCCACATTTTAGAGGCAAGGCTAGAGACAGGAAGGCCAGGTTTATGTCAATAGTATGGTAGCAACTGTCTTAGTAATGAAGTAAATGCACTGAAGTTGAGAAGTTGCTACTAAGTCATTATTATATCATCTAAAAATCATGTAGTTGAAAGATAAAATAATTATTTTGTTTTCCATTTCATTGTATTAAAGCTAGGTTATTTTCTTGCTTGGTCAATTATCAGTGTATTCTAACCAGTCTGCTCTGTTCATCAAATCTACCTATTCATTCATTAACATGCAGGATGGCTGCATTTAAAAAATTAAAATAGGATTTTATTGCTCCATTGCTTAAAATTATTCACTGTCACCCTACTACTCTTGGGGTAAAGTCTAAATTCTGAGCATATCCTTTCTTATTCTGGACTACACCAAACTCCTTACCTTCTGGCCTGTTTACAATCTTTCTTCAGCACACAAGCCATATTCCCTTCCTATGACCACTCTTGAACACTAGACAAGATTATTTCTTTTCTTAAAGTTTCATTTATTTGCCTTTTTCTTTTTATTCCTAATTGGAATTGTAAGCAATGATTGATACTTCCAGAAAAACAGTGAACTGCGTTGATAGGACAGGACACTCATTCATTTTACAAACACACTGAAATGATAAATGAAATATAACAAAAAAAGTTTAAGTGCATAAACAATGTCAGAAAAGGGCACAGTATTCCCTAAGTATCAACACTGAAGACAGAAACATTAAGACCAGAGCAAGGAGCAAAAAGTTATACTGTTAAGGGTACTGTGATATTTATTTTTATACCACAATTCGGGATCTTTCATGCCAATTAATGGATACCAGGAGATAAGTGTTGCAAAACATTATTCCCATTAAAAAAAAACAAAAAAACCTAATACTAAAAAAGCTGTATCCAATTCAAGAAAAGTTTAAAAAAGTAATGAAAACATTTTTAAATCTTCCTAGGTCTTAAGACAGGGAAAATATATCTATTAAAAATAGTAACTCAAACATCTTCCATATATAAGTATAAAAAGTAAATTTTATGTCCTATAATAGTGCTGTAATACTGAGGCTAGAAATTACAATGAAACTGATATAGGACTGCTTGAATCCCAGAAGAAATTCATAGGAAAAATCGATCATCTTCTGAGACACTTATAGATTCTAAGTCACAGGAGACTCCCATCAATAATTTATGTGTTTCCTGGATTCAGTATCGCCTCTCTGCTTGTCTCAATTTTTGGATGAACATCCTTAATTATGACTAATGCTATATTTGTTGGCAAAAATTCCTGCTCTTGGGGCTGGGGCTGTGGCTCAGTGGTAGAACAATTGCCTAGCATGTGTGAGTCACTGGGTTTGATTCTCAGCACCACATATGAATAAATAAAATAAAGATCCATCAACAACTAAACAAATATTTTTTTTAAAAAATCCTGATCTTGTTGCAAATGCCATAGACCCATAGAGGCTAAAGAAGGCATGCACACAGTATCAATGTTTTAGTGGCCTATTTTGCTGCTGTGATTAGGAGGACCCAACCAGAACAATTGTAGAGGAAGAGTAGATTAGAGGGCTCATGGTTTCAGAGGTGTTAGTCCAGAGAAGTCTGGCTCTATTCCTCTGGGCTCAAGGTGAGGCTGAACACAACAGTGGAGAGTATGGTGGAGGGAAGCAGCTCACATCATAATCATGAAGCAGAGAGAGAGAGAGAGAGAGAGAGAGAGAGAGAGAGAGAGAGAGAGAGAGAGACAGACTCTCTTCTCCAAATACAAAATATATACCCCATATCCATGTCCCTAATGAACCAATTTCTCCAGCCACACCTCACCTGCCTCCAGTTACTACCCAGTTAATCCCATCAGGGAGTATTTTACTGATTATATTAAGGGCTTAACACAATCATCTCTCCTCCAAACCTTCTTGCATTGTCTTAGGCATGAGCTTTTGAGAGATACCACATCTAAACCATAACAATCAATGAACAGAAAGAACTGACCACATTAGCACATTGGCCAGAATGGACCTGTGGACAAGCTGAATTTTCCAGCAGCAAGAAGACATCCCACTCTGGGAGCACACTTTGATCTGTTGGAAAGGTTGATAAGAATAAGACAACAGATAAATTATTCTTTTATCTTGCCATCAATGACCTCTTCAAAAATGCATTGATGCATGGAGGGTTGCTTGAGCTAGCATGAACGTCTGAGTACTTTGTTTTAAAGCTCTGGATAGCTAAGTAATGCCTTAACTCTTATCTTCTCTTGTCCCTGCCCTCCCTCACTCTCCTTGTTCCTTCAATTGTCCTTCCCTGGATGTCTCCCCTCCAATATTAATATTAATGTTAACTTTTAAGCTTTAGCCACAGGTATTCTTTTATTAGTGAATCTGTGCCAAAGATATCTCACAAGTAAACTGATTTATTGAAAAAAAATAATAACACAAGAAAACAACCAACATTGATTTTTTGGCAAACCAACCAAACATTACTCACAAGTGAAATGAAAACATAAAAACTAATAGCAAATACATATTGTAAAATAATGAAAGAAAATGAGAAAGAGAAATTATACAGAAATAAAAGAATATTATGAAAAAGAATATGCAGAAGTGAAATAGAGTAAATGAATAAAATAGAGTATTATGTGGGAGAAATTATAGTCATTGAAAAAGCAAAAAGAAAAAAATTGAACAACTTAAGGAGATTAATTAGGTGAGAACAATGAGAAAATGGAAATTAGCTCTGAGGAGACTGATAATGAGATGAAATAGAAGAAAAAAGTTACAAGATATTAAGAATATGAAAAAGTTGTTTCAAAATATGGGTATTTTGGAATAATTTATAAGAAAAACAAGAAAGCAAAATTTGAAGTGATAATGGCTGTGCATTTTTTATAATTGAAGAGAACTGTTGTGTTTCAAATCGGAAAGCATACTGAGACCAGTGAAAGATGAGTAAGAATAAGTCCACATCATCATGAATCATGGTGAAATTGAAGAATCTCAAATAGGAAATATTGAAAACAGCAAGAAAAAAAGAAGACAAATTGCAAACTAGTGACATATATTAAACAGAAAGAACACTTCTCATTACCAACACCAACTCCTGGAAACCAGAAAATATCTCTATCAAGTTGAGATAAAATATATGCTGACTACAAATTCACTCACTCCCAATTAAATAGAGACATTTTTGGAATGATTAAAATAACTTATACTTCACAATTCTTGCTGGAAGACTTTCATAGTACTTTGTAAGCTATGACAGTAATAAGAAGGATGAAGGCCAAACTCAGAGATAATAAGTTGTTGCAAAAAGCCATAGAGAACAAGTAAACTAATAAATGAGTTCTTAGGTTTGAGGAAACATAAATTATGAACTATAAAGACAATAGTAATGTTCTTTATGCTTAAAAATAATAAGCAATTGAAAATAACATGAAACATGGCAAGAATATTTTAGATCATAAATTCTAGCAGTTAGAAATTAATATGTGAAAGTATATATAATATACATATTATTATATGAAAGTAAATAAGAATAATGGAAACATGATGACTATTCCTCCAAAGTCATAGAAAATTTATAGACAATTTAATGATAATTATCAAAGTGATAGAAGGGTAAAATGATGTATTAAAATTAAAGCATAGTAAAAATTTAAAATGTAGATATAATGGTAAGATTATCAATAATCATAATTGATGTAAATATATTATATATGCCTGTTACAATGTGCACTTTTACAGATAGATGATAAAACCAAATCCAGGTATTGCATGTTATTTACTAAAGGTATACCTAAAACATTTTATGTTGAAAGTTAAGAATAAAAACTTATAATAAGTTGTCATTAACCATGTAAATATAAAATATTAATATCAGAAAAAAATGTTTAATAGAAAAATTCATAATTCATAATACGGCATAATTTGTAGTTAAAGAATCAAGTCTATAAAAAATATACTTCACATATGTGTATGTGAAAGTTATTGCTTCAACATGTAAGTCTGCTTATAATAGTAAATATACATAAAATTATATTCATATGTAAATATTATTTATATATTATGCTACATATACAATAAATGTACAATGCAAATATATACATATACATGCAGAAGTAAATAAAGTTATAAGAAAGTCAAAGCTTAAGATAAGCAATTGTGAATGTTCATTATAGTAATGCCAGAAATATTTATAAATTATCACAACACAATGGCTCAAAAGAGTAGTTGTTATGATGGGTATGACAGAAGTCAGCTCAAAGGCAGAGAAAAAGATGAGGTCAATGAACTAGAGGACCTTGTGCAGTCAAAGTGTTATGGGGGAAATATGCATTAGAGAGCTGAAGACAGGAGGTTGAGCCATTTGTATTCTACTTGCTAGAATTCACATTAATTATAAGAATAAAAAAATGAGTTATGTAAATTGCCAAGGAACTATATTATTATCAAAGGTAGTTATTACCAAACCAATTGAAATTGGCTGCAGATATAATAAGGTGAAATTTGTATAAAAATTGTACACTCATTTTCTGTTCCGAATACATACCAAGGGCAAGACACAACTTCCAAAGAGAACAAGAAATTTCAGTATGTTTTTAAAGAGTGAGTATTATTACACAGAAAAAAAAATAGAAAAATTATTTTTTTAAAAAAGTGTGTTTGAAGATTTCTTACAATTCTATGAATTAATTTCCAATTTCATGGTATTTTTATTGGTATTTCACCTTTGGAAATGAACTTGTGTGCACATATCTTTGGAGCAGGCACTTAACAAAGGCTAAATCACTTAAATGCATTCATCTGATTACCTTTCCCTATTAAAATACACACAAGGTTTCTGACTACCCCTTTAAAGCCCAAACGATATATCAATAAATTAAGAAAATTATCTGAATCATCCTAGCAAAAAATTTGCTTTTAACCTTGAATACTGGGTCAATAAGATATTTTCTGGAACTTGTGATGATTTTGGAACGCTGTGTTCAAGCTTGCCTTTCTTTAATCAATTAAGAAAATGAGCCTCTATAAAATTAATAATGTAAACAAGCAAATTGTGGCCTACAAGAGTCAAGGGCAAATAACTTCTCTCAATTATCAACCCATTTGAGCAAGAATATTTCTGGAGACTTCAGGGTTATATTATTATTAAAATATTATAAAAATATTGCAGTAATTACACTAATATAATACATTAATATATTATCAAAGAACAATAAGATATTCTAAGAAATGTTTTGTGCTGTTTCTCTATCTTTCCTACTTTAGTTTATTTGAATGTTCTAGTAGTAACAGGATCAAGTAATATACCTGGTGCATAAGAACCTGAAAATAAATTTTAGTATCACCTTTGAAGTTTCATTTTATTTTCACTCATATCAGAATTTCAAATTGATGGATAACCTAAAAAAAGCATAAATTAATAATTTTTCTGAATCTAATTAAATAATTGACTCATGTTTACAAGACACCAGTATATACACACATACTGCAAAAGTAAATATTGAATATCATTTTTAAAGGCTCTATTTTCTTTCCCAAACTTCTCACCTCATCTATCCCTCCTTTTCACTAACCAAAAATTCTATTTAATCCACTATTTATTCTTCCTCATTGCCTTGTTAATTAACATAGTTAGCAAAAAGCATGTTCTGCACAGTGTAAAATAAACACTAAAAGGGCAACTATGATTATGATGTCCTTATTAGTTATACTTAAATTATTTTTATTTTAATTATTAAACAACAACAAATATATCAAAATCTGATTGCAGATTTTAAAAATGAGTAAAATATCAGCAGAAGTAATCCTGTATCACACTGCAGCTTTCATGAGAATGTCATCATTAACCCCTAGCTCACTTGGACCTCTGAAAGCCAGCTTATTCCTTGGAATGTCCCAGCACGTTCACCATGTGATAAGCTGACCCTCACTGTGACTCTGCCCCATCCTTTCCACTAGGGCTTGAGTTCATCATGGCAACTTTTCTCTTACCCTTTCTGCCATCTACACATTTAATGTCAACTTCTAAATAGAACTTTGACAAATAGTATCACCTGTCTTTTTTCCAGTCCTAGTTTTTTTGGACAGGAAGCAGAGGTCAAAATGAAATTTGCATCCAAGTGAATATTGTGCCCAGATGCTAGCAAGTCTTTCACAAGTGATTATGAAGAACTTACACTGATGAATCCATCTTTACATGAATGACTCATCTCAGGCTATGTGTTACTTGCACCCTTCCTTCTCTCTGTGTAACTGTTTGGCTAATTATTTCTCCCTGTTACACTATAAATTCCATAAAATAACCCTGCAGCACCTTCTTTGTAAAATAAATCATTATCCTTTGTCAAAGAAGTGCGTAATTGCAACAAAATAACTTCAAAACTGCTTACAATTGGCTTTTTACATTTGACAAATATGGAAGAGAATAATTGCCTCCAGACAATGTATAACCTTGATTTAAATGACTTATTATGCACACTTTGCACATATGCGACAAAAATAATTTTCCTCCCTACAGTTCCCTTTGCTGACAAATGAATTTGTTAGGTGGAAAACAATATATATTTATAATTCCCTTACCTGTTTTATAAGTTTAAATATCTCGTATTCACTCCTCTTTTACATCATTGCCCTACTTTTTAATCTATGAAATCATTTTCATTTATGTTACCTTCCTAAAGTGAAAGGCAGCACAAGTCTAAAAATGTTTTAAAAGTATATTATAAAAATATGGCAGCTATAATGATAAGAGTAGTATGTATATTTTTTCCCTCCCTGTAAATGAACACATCATTAATGCTGTAGTGGTGTTCAAGTAGGGGTAAGAGATGGTATAAAACATAACCAAATAGGTCCTAAAGGTTCTGAAGACCCTCAGCTTACATATATGTCAATTGAGCAAATTCCAGTTTTCATAATAGGCAAGGAATATGCTCTAAATGTTCTGAGGTTTATGCAGACATTTTAAAAAGTTACAACCTTGTAGGTTAGTTTTCTTATATATTTTAACTTTATTACTAGATTACTGATCATTGAATTGGAAATTAGATGGGATGTTGGGAGAGGGGTCTTACTCCCCTTCAATATCACTAAATAGGAAAGAAAAATGCTAGTAAGATAAAGGACAGATCAAGCAGAATTTAAACCACTTAAGAAGGTCTATCATGATTTTGGTCATTATTTTGGTCATTATTATTTGACTTTACCTTTATTTTTGTAAAACATGAACTCTGACCATATTAAGAAATGTTCCAAATGGTCTGTAAGGTTGGCACATGTATAAAAAAGTCAAATAATTAAGAAATTACCCTCAGAAATAAAATATATAAGGACAACTTCTCTATAGCAACACATTTGGATCTCTTATTGGAAGTCAGCTTCAATATAGACATCATATGAATTATCAAGCACTGAAAGGAAGAAAACAGCATCTTTGCTATCTCAGTATCTCCCACGTGAAAGTCAGTGAAGAAAAATTTAGCAGTCTTCACAGGATTCTGTAAATTTTGTATAAAATATTTAAAATATGTTAATCAAAAATATAGCATAAGAATATTTGGATGCTTTAATTGACCACCAAAAATGTAGCAAAGTGAAATACTTCAAAAGTGGTATTTGAATATCACTGGATATAACTAGATGCAGATATTCATTCATTCAATCAGATATAGGCTGTGATGCACACTAGATATATATGTCTCTGTAGGTGTATACACATGCACATACATATACCAACCCTTCTATGTGGCCTGGCTGAAATCAAAGACTGGAAATGCACAGCACCAAAAGACACAATATCCTTGTACCCATAGTACCCATGTATATCAGAATATATGAATAGTGACAAATACCATGTAGCAAATTATTAGATTGGTGGGTGGTGATAGAGCATGCCTGAGAATCATCAATAAATAAGGAATTCAACAAGACTCTCTATGAAAATATGTTTAAACTGAAACATGCAGCACAAAGAGGAAAACATCAAGGAAAAAAATAGGATTAAGAGGAACCCAGACAGAGACTAGTTAATGCAAGAACCATCAACAGAAACAGGGTTTATGTGTTAGGAAAAGAAAGAACACTGGAAGGGGAACTTGGGGACAGTGTCATATTAGAGAGGTGAATAGGAACCAGGCACTGTAGACTTGATAAAGAGTTTGGGGATTATTATAACTGAAGTGAATAAGCATTCATGGTTCTAAGCTTCGATGTTTCTATTAAGAAGATCCCTTTCTCTTATAAGTGGATAATGGATTATGGAGAGTTAAGAGAAAATGAACACCTGATTAGGGGCTTGTAGAAATCTATTCAAGAAACAAGCATAGCTTATACTACATTTGACAAATACGGACACAGAAAGAAGTATCTACAATTGTAATTGTAGACACAGAAAGAAGTATCTACAATTGATGATTCAGGAGGGTAGAGAGAATGAAAGAGGGGTGACAGGGTGAAGAGTCCCTTGCAAAGCTCTTATCATGGTGATGGTCCCACTTACTGAGTTATGAAGACTCAAAGTTAACCAGTTCTATAGGAGAAGAGACACTGGGAATGAGTCACGGTTTAGACATTTCAATTTTGAAATGTTTATGGGTCATCTAAGTGAAAAGTTGAGTGAATAGGATAAAAAGGGATTAAAATTGTGTGGTCATGTTCAGGATGAATCAGATAGCAAAAAAATAATAATTATAATGCTGTGAAGGTTTTGAAATTGTGTAAGAGATGGTGAGACACTCTTAGGAAAGCAAATGTCTCATTTTATGATCACATTGCTAGATTTCATTGTTAAGTGAAGGATACAATATCTCCATTTTGAATATCTTATTCGGATTATTTTTTAAAGGCCAAAACCCCCAAAAGCCATATTTGTTTGATAGATTTTGTTTTGTTTTGAGGTATTGTGGATTGAACCCAGGACCTCAAACATAATAGGCAAACTTTCTACCACTAAGCCACAATCCAATCCTTTGTATCATTTTTTATTCCATTTAATAATTTTACATGTTTACATTCATAATAAAAATGTTATGAAATATGTCAAATTTTAAATATTCATTTTTTCTTTAAGATATTTCTCATTAACATTTTTGATTAATACCTTTTGACATTGTAATATCCATTTATACAGATGTGCTTTAATCAGTCAAATCCTAATTTAAATATTTATGTTTTTTCCAAATTTCCCCATTTTGGTAGGATGGGTTAGTTTATTTATTTATTTATTCATTGTTGACATTCAGATGGTTGAATAGATTCAGAAGAAATGCTATATTATGAACATTTGTTCTATGATTGCTTTGTACCAAAGTATTATTCATTCTCCATTTTTCCTTCCCCATTCTACAGAAATTGTAGTAGCCAAACTTTCACTGGTGATTATGCAGTTAAACTGTTCCTTAGAACTTGTGAGTTGGATTTGTACTGCTGATCTTATTTAACTAAATTATTATACTTTTTTTTCTTTTTCAATGTAAAATGTGGTTTTATTTAGTTTCTTTTCTCTTAAATAAAAATGTTTCAATATAAATTACTTTTAAGAGTTGAATGCATTGAACAAACCACAATGCATTATATTTTGTGCATAAAATACATGGAAAGATGTAAAAGGAGCCCTTTGTCACTGTTTTTAAAGTGTGATTTTTTAAAAAATCAAATGTACAGCTAAATCAGTAGAAATAAATACTTTGAGATATAAAAGGATGACATTCTTCATGGATTTTCTCTGCTACTAAAAAATGATTTAATGATAAATTCCAGCAGGAAAGAATCCCTTTTATTAAATTACATATTTCTTTGATTAATACTTAGGGAGGGTTTTCTAACCAGCTCCTGCTGAAGGTCTGCCAGCTTTACCCAGGGGCGGTGGTTCTTCTTAGCAGGAGGTTGTCCTCATGAGTAGGTGGACAGTGTCACACCTGTCATGGTCCTATCCACCCCCAGACTCCCCAGAGAATCAAGAATGACCTTCTTAAGATCTACAGTATATCAGTGTTCTCTCATTCCCCAACTTTAAATTTCCCAGGGACATGTTCACTTTATCTAACATAAAACCCAATTGTTACATATTTTCA
Organism: Callospermophilus lateralis; assembly: GCF_048772815.1. Classification (NCBI taxonomy): domain Eukaryota; kingdom Metazoa; phylum Chordata; class Mammalia; order Rodentia; family Sciuridae; genus Callospermophilus; species Callospermophilus lateralis. Next base: position 1,192,048 of record NW_027512606.1, read on the forward strand.
TCCCTCTCTAGACTTTTCCCCAATTACTGAAGATCTGGATTTTTTTTGCGGGGGGGGGGGGTGTTTGTTTGTTTGTTTTTCTACTACTTGAAAGCAAACAGACTAACTCCTGCATGGGGTTGTTTCTCTTATGCTTGGAACATTTGGTTCCCCATTCTCTATGTATCAGCCTCCTCATCATTTAAGTCTTCATTTTGCCACAGTCTGGCTGCAGCAAAATAACCAGGGGGTGACGAGGAACTTGTGTACATGGATACAGCAGGAGTGGGAGCCATTTATTGTAGGACAGGAGCGGTATATATACATTTCACACAGCTTATCTTAATTAACATAAACTAGATACAGCAGTCAACCAATAAGGCATCTCCACACTTAATGGCTCGCTGGCATTACTTTAAAAACCACTCCCTCTGGCAAAATGCCAGGCGCCATCCTGACTTGTTTACAGACTCTAACACCATTTAACTGTCATTATGTTGATATTTCCTCAGAAATCTATTCCCTGATCCAATATCCCAAATTGATGCCTTAGTCTCCATTGTTTTTTAAAAATCACATCTATTCTTTTTCCTGGCATTATTTGCTTCATACTTATCACTGTCTGAAATGGTTTTGAATATTTAAGGTATTTCTAGTTGAAATTATTATTTACATGTCCACTGTCAAATGTGCTTTTATGTAACTAGTGTCTAGTTTTTTTTTTCCTCTTACTTTATTAACCCTTCAAAATATGCTTCATGACCAACATTGATTTTGCTAAGGGAAATATTCCTACTTGTTCTTCTCTTTATGTTAGTACTTCTGAGAGCCTCTAGGATAATGCTCAAATGCCTTGAGATTAGATTGGAAAGTTTTCCATTTTTAGGGACCTATATTTTGATCCTGTGTTGTTTTAATAACTATCTGATCACCAAGTTGCTAAGATAATCTTAGAATAATTATAGGAAAGGGAAAGAAGAAAGCTAGCAAGTATTTATATCCATTGTATTCTGGAATTTTAAAAAGTTCATCTCATTGATTAGACATATTTCATTAGATGGAGGTGTGACTATTCATGAGCTGTACAAGGTGCCCCTGATGTACTTCCTGTGGAACAGTTTGAGGTGGCTTGGCAAATGGCTGATGCCTTGAGCAAACAAGTTTCCCCTTCTTTCAAGAGGATGAACCTGTAGTGGATAGTCTTGCTTGGTAATAAAGCATACCTCTGAAATAGATATAAATTTCTCCTACAGATTAAGAAACCAAGGCTCTCAGGTCAATAAGTTCTTTGAGATTTGAGGGTCTAAATGTCTGTGCAAGAGTTCATCTCTCTTCACTCATGGTCTCTGCACTTTGCTAAGCTTTGCCACCTCTTGGAATATTTCAATGATTTTTCTGGTTTGTTCTACAGATTTATCAAAAACAATATGCCAAAAACAAACTTTCCATCACTGCTCCTCTTCATATTTTTTTTCGCTTTCTTTTAATTTTTTTTAATATCTTTATTTTATTTGTTTATTTTTTATGAGGTGCTGAGGATCGAACCCAGGTCATCACACATGGTAGGCAAGCTCTCAAGCGCTCTACCACTGAGCAACAACCCCAGCCCCTATTTTTTCCCTTTCAAAGAATGTAATTGCTACTTACCTAGTGAATTATTCCTCATCTATATATCCCACCAGTTGTCAAAGCCTGTGCATCCTATTTCCTGAATATTCCTCTTTTAGAACACAATTGTGCCTGGGACTAGACTTCATTTCCCTTACCACTCCCATGGTTTAGTCTTTCATCATTATTTCTAGAATTTATCATAGAGGTAGAACTAGTTTTTTTTTCCTCTTACTTTACCTCTCCAAAATATGCTCTCATGACCAACACTCATTTTGTTTAGAAAAAAATTTCTACATGTTCTTCCCTTTACATGAGTACATCTGAGAGCCTCCAGGATAATGGTCAAATGCCTTGGGGTTACACTGAAAAGTTCTCCATTTTAGGGACATATCTTTTGCTCCTCTATTGTCTTACTTGAAGTTTTAGCACATTTCACAGACTTTAAGTGCCATGCTTTTATAATCATGGCCCACTCATCATGAATCCAACTCCATGACCAACTCCTCCTCTGTTTTAAGTTAATGCCACATCCTTTGGGATGTTATCTGGACCTCTACATTTAAGGTAGAGGTCTTTCAGTCCATTACTCTTCACCTTTAAATGCAAATTTCTCAGACTTCATTTCCTGCCCTAACATAAAACATTTGATTACACTATGAATTCTTGAGATGGAAGATCGTGTTCTTCTACTTGAGGGTCACAAGATCCTAAACACTTAGTACCATGCCTAACATGGGGGCTTTTGATACGTATTAACTGAAAACAAAAATATGAAGGAAAAAAATGTACTTTTCCATGTTTCACAATTTTTTTTGGCTATTAGCCTCTAGAGACATCTGAAAACATAAATCCACTGAAGGAGATAGTCACTCTATTTCTGCTAGGTCTAGTTACCTCATGGCTTAAATTCAGTTGGTTTCTGGATGGAAAACAACTACCGGCTGTCTCCTTATTCTTCCTGCTATATTTTGTCTCAACAAATGAATCTCCTTATGCTTCATATCAATCTCATCATAGAAACCCAGGAAAGTTGGGATTGAAGAGATAATGAGGTTTCCTAGTTGACTCTTTAAAAAGAGCCCAAATCATCTATTTTGGCAGGTATATATAATAATTCATTACCTATCTGTGAATGGTCTATGGCAAATTTTAAAGAAGTAATGAAATTTTAGTAATCATAGATAGCTCCATTATGATCTCTTGTACTAGATATATTTTATTGGTGAAAAGAAACCTAGTAAACAGAGAATAAATTTGCTCTTTTAATGAAATTGAGTGGGGCACTCTTCAGATGTATGCTACAAAAGTAAATTGGCTGCACATTGATACCATGTTAACGGATACAGAGCTGGAACTTTTCTCATTGGAGCGTAATGACTTTTCCCTTTAATACTCCACCTCCTTTAGTTCCAATTCTGGACAGCAATACATCCTGAGTATTGATTTATAGCAGGATACAACCTGCTCTGCCTTTTATTCGTCCAGATTTTGTGAAGGTCACAGGGAACAACAATGCCCCTCATGTACTTATGCACTGTTACAGAACTAGGGCTCATTTCATCTTGGGTTTATTATTTGGAGATTTGAGTCTTGCTTGATTTGAGCTGCTTGATTTATTTTTTGCCTTTCCTTAAATTAAATATACTGTTGGTGCTCACACATTTTAATGTGTGTGTTTCATCAAATTTTTAAGTTTTATTCGCTTTTCAACATGACTTCTCCTGTGATATTAAGGAGAATGTGTATTTCAATAAGTATCTTTATTATATTGAATAATACTATCTTCATATTAAATACAACCACAGTTTTTCCTCTATTGGTTTTTCTTCTGTTCTATTTTTTTTAAGAAACATGAAAGTTCAGGGGTGGAGGGGAACTAAATATCCACCTCGGCCCCAATTCATGCCTGAACATCTGGAGTTTTGCTGGAACACTTCCTGCAATGTGGAGCTCATTTTCTCAAAAAGCAACATGTGCCACTTTCCAGAGGCTGTTATTGTTAAGGGCTAACATTTTATTAAAACTAAAACGGTTGCTTTCATACATAGCTTTTTGTACATTTCAAGGAATATCAAACTTCTAAATCCTCTTCTTGAGGACACCCTTTGAAAAAAGGTTTTAATATTGTCTGTCCTCTGTCTGCTCCAAGTGCATTTTTGTGTCTCCCTCAAGGTTAGCAAGCATCCTTTCCAGTGGTAAAACCTTCTCTTAACAGTTTGCTATAGCTTAAACATACACAATTAGTATATCATTCTGTTGTATGCAGAATAGAATATGATGATCACATCATTTTTATATTTTGTGTATTAAACTACAAGGAGTATAGACTAAGCATTTTTTTAGGGAACCTCTATTGTGTTGCTGTTTCTTGCGAGTTAAAATCACTAACCAAGCCAGGTGTGGTGATGCTTGCCTGTAATCCCAGTGGTTCTGGAGGCTGAGACAGGAGGATTGCAAATTCTAATCCAGCCTTAGTAAAAGTGAGGCCCTAAGCAAGCCAGCAAGATCCTGTCTCTAAAAAATGCAAAATAGAGCTATGGATATGGCTCAGTGATTGAGTACCCTTAAATTCAATCCCCGATACCCACCCCCACCAAAAAAAAAAATCACTGTTGTTAAATTATGCAACTTCTATTTTATACAAGCCAGGTAACACTTTGCATACAAAGTAAAACAATTAATTACAACCACTTTGATTACATTTTACCTTGTTAGGTTGAGCCTAATTTTTCTCAAAGCCCTATGAAAGCACATGTTGAGGCACAGTGAGATCTTCAGTCAGATAAATAAAGCAAGATACAATACTGACTGAGAGGTATTTAAAATAAGCAGTTTGTGAAGAGCCCTACCTTCTACTCACTGATGGAAAATCTGATACAGCAATGAAATAAATAAAAAGAAGAAAATTCTTTCTTCATCTTTAGAAAAGAAAATGTGCATACTTTTGCATATTAGATAACATAGAGAAATATAATGTGAGACAATAATCTAATTAACTATGTTAATTATTGTATTAACAGTAAAACATTAAATTCTCACTCTAATAAACTTACTTATGAGTCAGCAGCACAATGGTATACACAAAAGCAAAATATTTAATCATAAATTTTATTTCTGTGTTGAGTATAAATTCCCATGGAAGGCAGATTATGTATTTTATGCAGCATTTAGATAAAAGGACCTCATAATCAAACTTTGTGGTGTTTTTTTACACTTTCCAAGAACAAGAAAGTAAAATAACTAGCATAACTGTGTTATTGTAAATAAATAAATAAATAAATGTCAGAAGTTAGGGTGGGCATGAGTCAAATTCTCTAATTGAGAAAAAAATAACAATTGGACTTTTATTCAAAAGCAATTTCTTGAGTACCTGCCATGAGATGTACAAGACCCTGCTCTAGTTCCTAGGCTAACAAAATAAACATCAACTCCTGCATGTATGGAATAACCAAAGAAAAAACAAAAGATTTAAACCAATATGTCAACTAATGTCAATATGAGGAAGTGAAAAGAAGGGAATGTAGATAAGAAAATCTAGATAGGTTTGGCATTCAATTTTTAAACAGGATGATATAGAAATACTGAGGTAAAATAGTTGAGTATTATTTGAAAGAGTCTGGGGAACAAGTGAGGCAAGTTCCTGAGATAACAGGATTCTAAATAGAGAAAAACAAGCAATACAGAGGCTGGAACATTCTAGGATGCTCTGGGAAATGCAAGAAAGCTATGTCAAGCTTGGTGATCCAGAGAACACACAGTAAGGAGATGAGGTCAGACAGAAGACCATGGTCCCAATTGCAGGGCCTTGTAGGCCTTTGAAAGGACAGTAGGTTTCAGTCTGAGTGAAGTGAGCAGGCATGGCAAGTTTTGACAGGAAAATGATACAATTTTACTTACTTTTTAAGAGGATTACTTTGGCTGCTCTATTCTGCATAAATGTAGGGGAGGGTTTGGGAGTGGAATCAGGGAGAAAAATGAGAATGTGGTTATAATAATCTATATTAGAGATGGTGGTATGTTTAAACAGGATAGTAGCCACAGAACTGGGGAGGAATTGTGAAAATTATTTAAATATTAGGAAGGTATAGTAATGTATTACTATAAATCCACCAGGGAGCATTTCTGAAAGAGAATAATGTTCATGTAGATCTTAGCCCCTTAACTTTATCCCCAGGTACAGTCCAAAGAAATCAATGTAGAAAATAATAAGAGATCCACAAAACAAATTGCAGACACAGATATTTAGATGTATTTTAATAATGTCAGGGAATAAATTTTTGATGAAGCTAAGAACAAACAATGAATATCATCTTTTGTTCTATACATTATTTGTAATTTTCTGGCTATTGTCCTTGGTATTATAATTACGTGATGCATTAAACTTGAACCAATCCAGAAAACTCAGGTAACATAAATAAAATAAATACCTTAATGCTTATCAAGTTTTATGCATGGTTCTTACATATCAAGTTTCAGAATCCAACCCTCCTTCTGTGGAAATCACAACAGTAGAAAACAAAACAAACTCTCCTTTTTCTCTCAGTTCCTTTTTTCTTGCTGTCAGTGCAGATAAATATGTCTATATGCTCAAAGTAAGAAACATTTGCCATGCCTTTTTGTTGATGTTGACTGACATTATAAACTTGTTTATTATTCAAAATCAAAGAAAGAAGAGGTAAATTACAAACAGTGACATTGTAAATTCTTGAAAGCTGTAAACACATATTCTGTGGTAGGCAAGCTTCTACATGGCTAACAATGATTTCCATTTGCTTGGTAGTATTCATATTCTCACACACTCCCCTCACCCTGGTTGTGAGCTTTACATAGTAATTTGCTTGCAATAAATCAGTTGTCAAAAATGATGGATAACACTTTTTTTATTAGGTGACAAAAAGACTTTGGCTTCCATCTTGGTGGCATTCTATCATTCTGGTACTCTCTTTTCTCCTTCTTTTTAACTTGCTGTTATGTTGTAGGATATTTAATGGGAAGTCAAAATGATAGGATGGAAAGCCAGAAGCTCATGAGAAACAGACCTCTGTCTAAGAGCTCATGCAATACTAAGTCCTGCCTATGTCCATGTATGAGGTCATTCACAGAAGAGCCTTGAGGTGACTGCAGATTTCTAGAACCAGAGGACACACCTGGATTCCTGACCCACACAAACTGTGGAATAATAAATGCATATTATTTTAAATGGCTATGTTTAGGATAATACAGTATACAGTGATAGATAATTAATGTAAAACACATTTAATCCATGGGTAGATTCAGGAGAACTGTCAAAACAACAGATAAACACCTGTAAGTAGATCACTTATTCCTTTAGTGTTCCCACTTCTCATGCCATTCTTCAAAGATACTGGTCAACTATCAATGTTATGGCATCAGAAGTTGCCTTTTGAGGACAATGAACTCAAGTATACTAGGTTGAGATGATGAGTTGATCAGAAAAGAACATATTTATCATCTGAAATGTGAGCTATATATTCCCCATTACTAACACCTAAACCTATGCAGAAAGCATAGCTGCAGATTATTACTTTATGCTGTTAACTTGTTTTGTGATTTCAAGATTCATTAATCTCAAAGTAGAATGTTACACTCTCTCAAGGGTTTGTGAGATGGAATCACCTCTTTTTTTTACCATTCCCTTTGAATTTTTACCTATTTCCATCATCCAAATGCTAAAATGTAAGTGGTCTTATACTAAAATTATATTGAACCAGAAGTCTCATTCTCAGAGGCAATATCATACTTAATGGCTGAAAAAATTCCTTTCCTATATTATAAAGTTTTCTTTACTTTAAAAGGAAAATTTAACATATGAACATATTAATGACACAGACTATGAGAACCCGGCCCATCACTTCTTATACAAAAATGACAGGATTTCCAAGATGGACGTCTCCTAAGGATTTGGTGTCCATAACTTAAGGGAATATTTTTACTTTATATAAAATTCCATTAAACAGTAAGTTCTTGTTTAAGTTTAAAATAGAATATCATTCTCAAAGCCACTAGTTATCACCCATTAATAGCAGAAAATGGGTCCATTGGTTTTTGGAATGCCTGTTTTTCAGTCTTCACGAGACATTTCTCAACTGAACTTCATTCCCTTTCTCTTGCATTAGCACTCTAGCTACTATTCTTAAAATCCAGAAGCATTAGTTTGCTTAATCTTATACTTAATTGATTTAGAAACCTGTTGTTCCCATTTATTAGCAACGAGATCTTAAAGGAGTTATCTTATATTTCTTTGTTTTAATTTTCTTTTCTCTAAAATGGTGATAATAAACTAAAGGACAACTGGTTTTATTTTTAAAGACTGTGCAAGATAATAAGAATGGAGTTTATTAGCTCAAATCTTAATTTGAAAATATAAAAGGGTTAGTGTTACATTATATGCTATGTCATACTACATTGGAATTGGAATGGGTATATGACTATTTGTTCTCTCATTTGAGGGAAGAGACAGATTATGATGGTGGATCTTAGATTTTATAGTAGAATGATAATTTGTCTTTCACTAATGTATTATTGGAATATAGTGTAGAAATTATTCAATTTTCATAAAACCAGAAACATCGAGGAACAGAAGTTAAGCTCCCCTATAAATGAAGAGTTAACTGTAAGTAGTTTAAATATGTTGAATTAAAATAGCTTCTACGTTTCTTGCATTCAAATCTTTAAATTAATTCTGAAAAGAAATTACTTAAAATATAAATATTTGTCATTTTCTCATAAAGCTCACTAAACCCTTAGCTCTGGTTTTTCTTGATATTTATACTAGAGAGAAATTCCTACGCAGTTTATCACTGTTTTGCTAGAGATTAAAAAACCAGGTAAACACATTCAAAATATAATTTTCTCTGAGTGAATAGGCAGGGAGAGATCTCTGAGATCCTTGTAATTTTGCTTTTTAGATCACCAACAATAGGTAGGTTGGTCAAAAGTGGAATAATCTTAAGAAAAGTAGCAAAATAAAAATGACCTCAATAAGAATGGATCCAGGTCAGTCAGTTTCTGTACTGTAGTCTCAATTTGTAATATTAAACCCATCACTTATTGCAGATAGCTTGTGATAACCAGGGCCTCCCAGACTGCCCACTTATGTTTTTAATAACATTTTCTAAACAATAGTGTCAATAATAGTATCACATAAATTTTAAAAAGATATTTTAGATATCTTATCCTTTTTATTAAAAATTTAATTTTTATTTTTAGTACATGCATAAGAGACTTATGTTTGAACTACCAAAATAAAGGCATTCCTATATTACTCTTTCATAAAACCTATCAAAACTACAAAATGCATGATACTAAAGTAAGGATTTTTCTATTTTTATGAAAATCTAAGGTAATGGAAAACCTAAACCTATAAATAACTGCCAAGAATAATGATATTCAGATTAATTTGTGACCTAATGCCTAAATTAGAACTCTCTATGTGTATGTTTATGTGTGTGTATATAAATTGTGTATATATAAATATATAATTACGTATGCATGGGAATGTTATATATAATTATATATGTGCATGCATATATATGTGTGTATAATACATACTATGAACACATGTATACATATTTTACACATATATACATACATGTATATATATATATACACACACACAAACACACGTGTGAATGTCTGCATCTATTCAGATACATTGCCATTTGTAATTTTTAATAACTACTAAACTAGACAGTACAGATCTAAAATGACTTTGACCATAAATAACTGGTGATTTGTCACCTTTTTGAGATAATATATTTAATGATTTGAATGAGTTATTGAAAAATATATGGGCTTTATTCTACAATATAGAATGGTAGATAATGGACCAAACAGGGAACTACTAAGTATTCAAAAGAACAAGGCTGTAGGTAGGGAAGGGGACAGTCAATGTCATGGAGCTTATCATGGAACACTGAAGAATTCTACAAAAATATAAGATCATCAAAAACAAAAGCATTTGAGAAAATACATCACTCTGGTCTTAGCTTACTTCTGTTTCATCAGAAAAGTTCAGAGGACTGAGTGCATGATAGTGTATACTCTGGCTTAGAGCAGATGGGGTAAGAAAGTATTCTGACAAATATAATTTTTCTCATCTTAATCTTCAGCAACAATCTGGTCCTAATAGCTCATTTAACCCCACTCAAAAATAAGTCTAATTCAGAAAGGACTCTACCAAAACCAGGTAAAGATACTATAACATAACAGGAGAATATATATACAAAACTAAAAGGAAAGTTTTATCAGACTAAGAATTAAGTGAATTTTTTTTCTAAAATTCCTATAAATAATATCAACATCCTGGGACAGCTTCACAGTTGGACCCTTCTCCATTCATTCCTCCATATGAGAATGATGCTGGGCTGAATGACGCACTGAGCCTTGTAAGACCTGACTCAGAACATCCAGATAAACCAAGCCTTGACTTCTAACCCAAAGAAACTATGAAATGATAGATGTAGAGGTTTTAAGCCATTGAGTTTATGATATTTTTGGTGCAACAGAGACAAATAACACAGCACACTAGGTCTAGGGAGTATGGGGAGGATGGCTGGAAGAACTGACTACTGTTTGGACCTATGTGCCGTGGTGTCCTCAGGTATTGTATGAGGCCTCTTGTAGAATGTGACAGAGCAATGTTGATGAGCCTTGAGCATCAATAGACAGGCAGACTGGGGTTGGCTACTTGTGTGTTGAAATGGTCTAATAGAGAATTCCAAGGAACACTACAACAAATAAATCTATGTGTGGAGATGGTAAAGGTAGTAGGAGATCAGAACAAATTTACCTTAATGACTTGACATTATTTATTGGGGGGCCATTTTCCGTGTTTATTTTGGATATAGCTTTTAATTATGAATAATATAAAAAATATGGTACATGGTTCCCATTTGTATCTTAGGTTTGTTTAGCCTCTTCTCTCACCTCCCTTAGAGTCGTCAATACTAACCCAGCCCAATCTTGGCAATGACAGGCTTAGCCTCCTGAAGTGTAATTGTAGTATTTTAAAATTCCCAGTAGAGTACCCTACACTGTTGTCCTTGGCCAAAGTCATTTCAACAGAACACTGTGGCCCACCTTATGCTCCATCTCTACATAGAAAGTAGGAACTTTTGAGAATCTGAAACATTGGAAGGCAGATAGTCAAATAGTCTTTCTCAACTTCTCTTTTCCTAACCAGGAAAAAGTCATGTTCTCCTATGATGCTGCCTTCCAGATAAGAGAGGGCACAATTTCTGTAGTAGCATCTCTTCCAAGTGTCCTCAGAAAAGTATTGGGCAGAAATTCTTCCTCCCAGTTGGATTTTCTCATCATCCAAGCTAACTTTGTTTCTCCCTACTACATTAGCTTAGACAAAGGAGCTCAGCAACATGTGATACCTGGTCTACTACCTTTCTTCTCACACATTCTGAAGGTAGAAGGGCTGAGCTTTCCACTATCTCCTCATGATATCATGAGTTATATTTGGACCCATGGTAAAATTCCATGACCTTATCTGATAGGATTAATGTTTGGTATGGTATATACTTTAAGGAGATCATTGTATTTTCTATGACTCAAAATAGTTTCCTATGAAACAAACCTAAAAATGGTGTTTTTGTTTTAGAAAGAATTCCCTCTTCAAAGAGTGTAATTCTCATAGGACTGTAATTCTCATAGCTAAACATAAAGGTAGAAGGCTAAAAGGGAAGTAAACACACTGGTTTAATATCATTTGTGTAGAAAAAAGGAATTAAATTAATATCACCAAAATATTTTCCAGTTACTGTAATAGAAATATTTTAAAATATGTTTGTCAAACACAGTAGCACTAAATGCAATTATTATAACTCAAAATCTCAGATAGCATTCTACTAAAATTTTATGATTCTGAAAGTGCTGCATACTAAATAACTTTGGAAAATGTTGTGTTAGGTTACCATGGAAGCAAAGACATCCTAAGGCTATATGCATAACCATCATGGTGAAACATGCCTAGCTATTGCAAAAAGATCAATGTTAAATGAAGTGGTTGAAACATCAGCTGATGTAAACATCTAGCAAAGCCAAGAAAATTAATGCAAGGTAGGAGGTTAAGTAAAGAGGAGAGTCCAAAACTACTGAGGCCCATCCTCTTCTTCTTCCCCTATTTCAAACAGTACTAGGATGAAACATAGGTTAGGCAGAGGAGGCCATTTCTATAAGTAGTTAGAAAATTTAGTTTTGAGGATAAACTGTTTTAATTTTAATGTCAGAGAAGTATAGACCTGTCCAATGACCTGGTAGGCAAATCTATAAAAACTTGTTCATGAGAAGACCTCTATGCCCGCTGGAAGAGCCCTCCTCCTGGAAGGAAAGTGAATCAACCTCATAGGTAATACCCAACCATAATGCTCAATATACATTGAATTATTCTGTCATGTCTAACAGAAAAGTAGTACCCAATTGCTGTTGCCAAGTTATTGACTAAATAGAGAGGGAGGCTCTGTGGTTGAAAAAGAATCTGTGAGAAGCCAAAAGGGGAGTCAGCTGTCTTCATCCTGCCTCTGAGGGACATGTGGCTCTACCAGAAAAGTCCAGTATAATGTTCAATAGAACAGGAGAACTATGCAAACAAAGTCCTTACCAGGAAGGTAGGGTGATGCCATGCATTAACTTAAATATTTAAAATCATATTTAAAATCAAATTTATATATTAAAGTTAATTTTTGCATTCAAAATCCTGCAGTTTTCACATTTACAAGAATTTTACATATAGTGTAATAAAAGTATAAAATAATTACTTTAATATATATACAAACATATACATATACATATATGTATGTATATGTACTTCTAGAAAAAGACTCAAGAAACCAATAATAATTTTTGCTTCTAGGGAGGGAATGAAAAGTGGTTTGGGAAGGAAAAGCTGACGTATTTTTAACCTTTTACATAAATATGCTTTATAAACATTTTTTCCATGAATATAGTTTCTATTTATAAAGTCCAAATTCTAGTGTGTTTAAAAATCTTCTTTCAGAACATAAAATTCTTAACTAGGCACGATGGTGCATGCCTGTAATCCCAGCAGCTGGAGAGGCTGAAGCAGGAGGATGGCAAGTTCAAAGCCAGCCTCAGCAAAAGCAAGGTGTTATGCAAATCAGTGAGACTCTGTCTCTAAATAAAATGCAAAATAGGGCTGGGGATGTGGCTCAGTGGTGGAGTACCTGGTACCCCCCCTAAAAAATTATATATATAGTATTAATACATAAGAGACCAGACAATTCTTGTTTGTTTACTTCAATAGTGGTCAAAATGAGATTACATGCATACTCCCATTGTTTCAGGACAAGTTGTTAAATATATGGTATTATTAGGTTTCTTTTTTAGAGTCCCTTCCCATTGTCTCCCATTGCCTCTGAGACATATTCTTTAAATAGCTCATTATATCCCAAACTGGTATTAGTTTACATATTTCTTCCTACCCAAATCTTGCTTCTCACTTCTACCACCACCTAATATTCTTCCTGTGTTCTATCTATTGGTAAGTGAACTTATTAAAGAAATATGGAGCCATCTTTGAATGTATGTTCAATTTTTTTATTTATTTAATAATTCATTTATTTATGTAGATATTTAGGCTATTTCCAATTCTTAAACATTAAAAAGTTTATATCCCACATATGCCTCTTTGTTCTTATGTGCAAGTGTTATTCTTGCTGTATACAGAAAGTTCTCAAATCACACAGTGAGCACACTTTTTCTTTTTTTATTGGTTGTTCAAAATATTACAAAGCTCATGACATATCATCTTTCATGTTTTATAGATACCACATTCTAAGCATCTCAAATTTGTTGACTATACTCCATTGGTAATTATGTTTTCCTAAGAGGCATTTACCGTCTCATGCAAAGATATATTACATTACCCCAAATATGGTATCTTTAATGTATTGAATATCATAAGTTGACAAAATTTGAGAAATCCTTAAAACCAGGAAGGTCACTCTAAGGTCATTAATCAGGTTAGCAAAATATAGAATTGATTTTCTGACCTTTATGTGAGGTCATAAATTTAGGGAAAAATTTTAGTTAGATGAGATCAAAGATGAAAACAGGGTGGGACATGAGAGATGTCCTCCCTATCCCAGAAGAGAGGAATAATCTTATCTTTGAAGATGAAGAATTACACAGAACAATGTGAACAAATAGGCCTTACTAAATTTCTCCAAATTTACTACCATTTTGTTCTGTCATCTTTCTCCATGACTAGCAACCTTCAGCAATCTTAGTATAACAATACACAGGTTTAACCATTTCTTTGTGTCTTCATTTTCTTATGAAAATTCCCATGCTACAAAGAAATTTTTTTCTTATCATTCTGGGTTTTTGTTGTTTTGTTTTATTTTATGTGACTCATTCATAAATCTAGGATGAGTAGAGAAAAGGTATTTCAGCACTCTACATATTTCTCTCTTTCAATCTGTTCTCTACTAGATAAATAGGCTTAGTTAAACAAAATTTGATCACCTTACCCTTCCTTTTATCCTTCCAATGATGCATTTAAAAAGTCACCTTCTTTTGTTTTTTTACAAGACCCACATGGCTTAGACTATGTTTTCATCTTTGATCTCATCTTTTAGCCCTCATTTCTTCTCTCAGGTATTTGCAAACATATTTAGTAACTAACTGCAGTCAACATAATTATAAATATTCACAGCAAATCTGATAGCCTGTGAGGATTTAATGTGATCTTAGTATATCTTATATGAAGAAGAGACAGTAAAAATTGTGCTAGTGGATTAAGATTAATTCACAGAGACATAAGTGACACACTAAAGAATATGAATTTAATTCTTAAGAAAATGAGAAAGCTTCAATGTTTCTGAGGCAAGGAGAGATATGATCAGTGCTGCTATACTTTCACAAAATAAAGCTGAAAGCAATAAGTAAAATTAATTGAGTAGAAAGTGAAAGACTAAATTGGGAAACAAGTAAGGAAGCCATTGAAGTAAATTAGAAGCAAAGTAATGAAGACTTCCAATATGGTAGTGGCTGTGAGAATAGACAGGAAGGAAACAAAGTGAGAGTTATCATGAAATAAAATCAATAGTTCTTGGCAAATATTGGCTGTCAGAGACAAAAGACGGGAAAGTGTCAAAGACAACTAAGGATTTGGGCATAATGACTAGGTGGAAGATGGCACTATTGATATCTAAGAAATATTGAAGAAGAAGGACAATACGTCCAGTTTCAGTCACAGTGGATTTGAGGAATATTATATTATGATATGCCATTCAGGTAATAGTGCAATATAATTAACATTTGAGACTACCTTTTGTATGTGCAGTCACAGATGTGCATTTGATTGTGTTTCTAAAAAAAAAAAGAACATATTCCCTGTTGCTAGTACATTTAAAAAAAAATAAAACCCTAACCTGGACACTTATTCTTTAGGGGATATCATTTGAATCATAGTTGGTGAAATTCAACATATGACTGGCTCATGATCTAGAGAGCTCTGTTAAAGATGAAAATGTGGAATGAATATGGACTCAAAAAAATGTGGGTTCAAATATTATTAAGTGTTTTAAGACAGCAACAGCAGAACATTAAACCAAGTCCAGTGTTATCCTAGGAACTAATCCTAAGTGACTTACGCAGTCAACCCTGTGCAAGTACAGAGTGTTCTGCCTCCCTTAGGTGGAGAGAAAATTTCAAGGATTCATCTATATCCTTTTAAGATGCACTTATAATAACAAGGTATATAATAAGCTGTACTCAATTTATATGCAATTGATAGAATTAGTGCTAATGCATATTCTTTGATAGAAGTATAGATAAAACTACTATCTGTCAACAAAATAAAGAGATTAAAAAGGAATATATAACAGAGAAATGTAAACTTAAAAAAATCTCAATTTTGTTTTTCTCTCTTTACTATTATGTTAAATATGCAATATTAAGAAGACTAATATTTTACCAAAGATGGCATAAAAATTGAGATATATATTAGTCAGGTTTTTGTAATAACTAAGAGAACCTAATAAGCAATATTTGGTTCTGTTATATATATTTATGTAAAAAACTGTATGTGTACTTATATATAAAAGGATATAAATGTATATGTACATGCATTCATATATACTTACAAGGAGATTTACTATAAAATTGAAGTATGTCATTTTGGAGTCCAAAAAGGCCTACAGTATGCCATCTTTCAGATGGAGAAACAGGAAAACTAGTGGTTTAATTCACTCTAATTGAATACTCAGCAGTCTGTTGGTCTAAATCCTGGAGTCCAAAGTCCCAAGATGCTGGAATTCTAATATCCAAGTGCAGAAGATAGACGACTCTGCTCCATAAGAGAGTCAGTTTACCCTTACTTTGCCTTTACTTTCCATTTCAAAGTTAAAAAGTGGTTCTACTCTTCTTTTCTCCAATGTGATACATTTTAAGGATTGTATGCCATAATAATATCCAATGATAAAATGACTCAGTGTTCTCTATCATGAAAAAAATATTCCTCCTTAAGAATGTTGGTCAAATGTACACATAAGTAATTCTCTATTATTGGGCAAGCCCATTAAAACAAAAAGTTATAAGACTTTTTAGAGAAACTAAAATTGAAGAGAAAAAATTATATTTCTCACAGGGTACAAACATGAAGCTCTGAAAATTGATGAATTGCCTTCCTCCAGTCTAATAATTTTTTTTCTATCTCAAGAGCTTTAGCTCTCGGTTTCCAGCACTGTTTCTACTGCACAGTGTAGAATAAACACTGAGAATTCATGATCAGCAGTGTTCTTTTCTTTTTGAAAGCCCACAAGCACTGTTATGTCAAGTCAAGCAGGGTACATCTTGATTGAATAGTCTGCAATTTTCTTTTATATCAGTCATATTCCAGACATGAGAACTTGAGGCTACACTCTGGTCATCTTGATCAGGGAGAATCATATCCCAGGTCCCTGTCATAAACCCACTTATCAATCATCTTTTATGGCTTTCTCTCCTGTTTTAATAACCATAAGTTGCTTGCTTTGTTTTATTTTGTGTATGTTTCCATTCTAGAATGAAAATATATTCCTAAATTCTTAGACTTCCCTATAATAACTATAATGTTCCAAATATAATTTGAGGGAATATGTTTATTTCAATATGTAAACTTATTCTATCTTACAATAATTTAAGTTTTTCACCGGAAAACAAATCACTTTTACTAATCCTCAGCCATGATAGATATATACTATTAATCATTAGAAAAAGAGAGGCATTGGTTTGATATGAATAAAGACAGAATACCATTGTAATAGATGTTTTATCTATACTGCCTCAGACTGTTTATGATTTTGTATTTTTAACATCTTTTTGGCTACTTCTGGTAGGGAGTTCAGCTATGAGATGGGTATGGAAGCACTTTGGTGAAGACTGTAGCTACTTTAGTATTATACTAGTATAGTATTACACTCTGAAAACTTAGTCACCTAAAACAGTGTTTGATTTTGTCTTCCATGATTTTGTGGGAGGCTAGACTCAGCTGTATGCTTTTCTTCTGCTTGTGGTATTCGTTGAAGTTATGCCTGAGGCTGGCTTCAGCTGACATGGTATAGCATAGCAAAGGCTGGATTTCCAAGAAGTCCACATTCCCATGTCTGGCAACTGGTGCTAGCTGCTGGCTGGGCATTTGACTGTCCTTGTGTGGCCTCTTCTCCTTCACTAGTCTAGACTTGTGTCCTTACTGTATGGTGATTGATTCCAACAGAATAAAAGCAAAAGCTAATGTCCTGGTGAAGCCTTGACTCAGAACTAGCACAGTATCACTTTCACCATGTATGACTGATCACAGGACCAGCAAGTAACAGGACCAACCCAGACTTCAGGGGTTTGGCAATCACCTTAAACTTTTAGTGAGAAGACAAGCATATACATACAGAGGAGGGTGCCATTTTTTCCATTGGTTTTTTGAGACAGTCCACCACTTCATGTGGTATCTACTTGTGATATGAAGCCATTCATAGAAAGACAAAAGTTATTCAACTATGTATGTTGAAGTCAGGGAGACAAAAAAAAAACATCTTGGATAATGAATGAACTTTCCCTCTCAATAAAAATTGTTGAATAAAGTAGCCCCAAATTTTCTTTTCTCAAGATTGAGGTAAATCTCATCTGTTGAGCCACCTAGTAGATGAAGTCCCAGGTTAATTTGGTATTGGTATTTTAGTAATTTTTTTTAACTTCTCATTTCTTGAAAGTGACTATTTTAGAAGAAAGTAGCTTTTGGCTAAGATGCAAAAGCAAAAAACAAAATCACCTTATTTTATTAAGTACAGTTAAATTGCTAGGTACAAAGAATGTTTATTCAAGCTTATCAGTTAAAATATTGAGTTCAATCTATATTGATTCATCTTTTCTATCCAAAAATTACACATAGCACAGCTCATCAGCAATATGGTATAATAAACCAATATCACTCATGTCTTAGATGAGATGCTCACCAAACAAGTCCTAATTGTGAAATGTTCTTAATAAAAACATTTAGAATCTCAGGATTAATCTACTTTTAAAATAAATTTCATTAAAACATAAAACTTGTGATGTCTATTATTCTCCAATATTATAAATTGGTAAAGAATGATTTCTTCTTTTTTCCCCCGCAAGAAGTACAAAAAGGTTGAATCATTTATAGCAGCAAATTCTAAAGACAAACTATCTGAAGTGAGAAGTGAGAAAATTCCTGTGTCTCCAACTGGCAAAACAAACTCATACAACAGGGCAGGAAACATTAGAAGCTGGAAAACTTCAAACAGGTTCATTTGAAGGCAGAGGTGATTTATGGTGGATGTCTTGTTTGATTTCACCTCTGCTCACCTTCCCACAATAGAGTTCTACTCCTCTTTATCTGAGTAACAATAAATTTAAAATTATTGTGCAGACTAAGTGCTTAGAAGACATGAAACATATTTAAACATTTAGAAATGAAGATCAACCTGATCTAGCCCTTAAGTTCAATGTGTGTGTGGGGGGGGTGGAGATGTGTGTATGTATAGGATATGTATGCATATTTGTGTGGTGTGTGCATATAAAATATATACATAAGCAAAATACCATAGTCATCAGGGGAAAATCCCTCTCTCATCAAAAGCTACATGCATTTCATAGGAGTTATTTGGCATTTGATCATAGGATTTTTTCAAATTCCAAGACAAATAACAAGGTGCACAATTAAAATTATCATCTCAGAATGTGAATTAATACAATTCATTGAAATTAGAAAAAAAAATGTCAATTTTAATAGGCATAATAGGGCTTTTCTCTTTCATAACTTTCATCTGTTCATGACTTAATTTTTAGTACCAGGAACGTTCTCGAATGAGGGTCTTAGGTCTACTTTCAAGTGGGGTTGGTCAGAGAGTGGCCTTCTTAGATCATAGGCCTTGCTTTGGAGAGAGGAATTCTAATTTCTTTTACCTGCTGTGGCCAATGAGAATTTGAATTTCTACAAGTTTCTACAACTTTCCTCTGGAGAAAAATGAAGAAGGAGAAAATAGAGTAGGAGATGTTCAGAGGGAATTTCTTGCTTCTCAGTCTCTTCGGTCTCTTTCAGTTCAAAGTGCCTAGCATGTAAAAGTGCCTGTCTGGGGTATGTGTTCTGAGCCCCAACTTGTACACAGCACTACCACCTAGGTTTGGAAACCTCCCAACCTACCCAACCCTATCACAGTTCCCTCCCCTCCTAACTCTTTCCATATTATCCCCTCCCCAAAATCCTTTCCCACAGAGGGAAAGTCTTTGTTTTGATGCTCTTGTATAGTCTCTTTATGAGACAAGCACAAGTTTGCAGCAACGTGGCATATGTGATGAGTTCCAACACAAAAAAAAGTTTGACATTAGAGACTCCTGCAAAATTGAAAAATAAGCTTCTATTGGTGGTCCTTTGCCCACCCTTCCTTTTTTGCCTGTAGATATATACTTTGTAAAGCTCCAACCTATTTTTTTTCCTTCTTTCTCTGACTTTTGACACTGTGTTTTCTCTGTTGAAGATCCAACAAATCTCTTTCTGCACCAAAAATGCTTATTAGTCCCCCTCATTTCTGCAATTGATATCATTTAAGAAGAAAGTAATTTGAATTCATTCACATTAAAGAATGACTGACTGATAGGCTCAAATACTCCTATAATTATTTTTGTTTTTAAACAAGATTATTAACCTAAATTGCACTCATTAGGGATCAGCTGGCAAATTGGACAGTTTCCATCTAAGCATTGCCTGTATGAAACTGACCCTGTCACCATTCCTAATCAGGACTCCCTTTAATCATCTTTAGAAAATAAAACAGTTTGAATTTAAAAAGTGTCATAACATCTAATTTTTTTTTGCAATATAGATTTTTCACATAGGAGGATAGCTTTGAATCAGGAGACTTTCTTAATACACCTCATCTAGAAGACATGCAAAGCGTCTGGTAACCTTTCTACACATTTTCTTAGTTTTGACCAAAAAGATAATAATATAATAATGAAAAATAACAGTATTAATTAATTAATTCCTATACCAAGTACCAACTATTCTGCTTGAGAATTAACTTTCCCCAAATAGTTTTTAGTTCTTGCCATACTTTGGATAAAGAAAGATTTATATGGGGAATGATATTTGATCATTATAGTCATTTATTTTGAAAGGAAAAACTAGCACAGTCAGAACTATTTGACAGGCATGGAAGACCAGCAGCTGCAGAACAGCCCTTTGTAAGAAGCCCATACCTGCAGGTAGAAGGTATAAGTCCTGATAGAAAATTTGGAACTTTCACCTTAACCTATGCTTTTGCATGATATTTGAGTTGCTACTGCATCCTATGTAAACAAGAACAATAATTAAGGCTAGTGTGCTTCCTTCAAGCAAATTCAGCTTTAGTTTAAAAAGGCAAAAATTATTTTCTCAATTTTAACTGACTACTTTGACCATCCATCTATAGTATGTGATGAAAGGATATCAAATGAGGAAAGGCTACAGTAACTTCTAGTTATGACTCAGGAAATTGCCATAACAATTGGCTTTTCACTTTGAATTGCATTTAAAACTATCAATAAAAAGGCCTGTGGCATGAAAAGTTTATTTAGAGTAGTATAACACTATTAGGGCAATACTAGAATTTCAGAGTGAGATGTCAAGACTATCAACAGAGCAGGAAATGACTTGTATTGGAGGAATCTTGAACATAATTGAAATCAGGAAGTATGGATAATGGGGCATCCAGTGTTTTTACAATGTATTATTTCTCCCTCAGGATTTTCACTCCTAAATGTCTGGGAGAAGTTTTAAAATATTATTTACATCATGAAAGGTAGCTTAGGGGTATATGAAATTCAAATTTAATCTGAAACCCATAAATGGCAAAATCTCAGTATTGTGTCTACAAATTTTTACAGAATTGTTCATAAGTTTGAGACCACATATAATTCTTGCCTGAAATAAAACATCTGGACCTTAACTTACAAAGGTTTCCAGTATGGGTTCAGATTCTTTAATCTTTGGACACATCCCATGGCATAACTTCATGCAATATATTCAAATGATAGGTTTTCAGGCAATTTCCTAAAATGTTATTTGCATGAAGAAAACACTAACACAGCCAAATTCTCAATCCAATTCTCATTACAGTAAATATCCTGATCCAATTCTTTGTTAAGCAAGATTAAAGATTATCCATTCATTTCAACATGTAAAATTGGAAGATATGTATGTTTGATGACAGATACTTAATATCCACATGGGAATATAAATAGAAAAACAAAATAAAACAGAAAAACAGAACCATTCTATTTTTGTATAAAAGTGATTTTTTTTTTTTTTGGTTTGGACCTATGGCATTCTTGGTGATGGGCATCCCCCATCATGTTACATCATATTGAAAATGAAATCATGTGGGTTCAAATGAAAGTCCTCTCTTAAGCAAACAGGATAGTTACATCTTGGATTTCCAGTGAATTCATCATTTGGGGTGAGAACATGAGTAGGCACTGCCTTTTGGTTGAAGATAAGGTCTATTGACATTTGCTCCTGAGGACACTCATCTGCATGCTACCCAAACTCCCATGTGACTTTTCTCCTGGGCTTCAGCATGCCTTCCTCCATTCTGCTAGCTGTTAAGACTCTGAACTTACACAGCAGAGCTTGTGCAGAGGAACTTCAGTCTACTCTTCTTCACTCAACATGATTTGACTATTTTTTTACAACTTCAATTCACTATAACTATAGGCAGTAATATAACATTGGAAGGAAGTAATAACTACCTTCTTATAAAATTGTAAGCAATTCCTATGCCAAGTTCAAAATAGAGGCACAGCTATTGGGCCATTAATTTAATCCTATCGTTGGTACAGTGAAAACTCTGCCCTCTCTCCCCCTTCCTGCAGGTAGATGTGCTAAAATTTTGGACTTCCTTTGTTACCTGTCAAGTCACAGAGTGTCTTTTGTTTAAAGAGCAGAATTCCGTAGCAACTTTCATCTCTGTGCTACTAATTACCTTGAAGACATGTAAGCTTTACTGTTAGATGTGAGACCAGTTTATAGTGGCCCATCCTTTCAAAATTCTACAAAGCACGTTCAATATTTCTTTATTATTTGATCTTCAAAGCAACTCTATTTCTATCACCGCTTCATATGTGAAAAGTGGAATAAGTGAAGAAATAAGACTTGCTTATAGTTACAAAGCTAGAAAGTGTCAGTCAGTAGGAGAGCACAGTTCTTAGTAAAAAGCTTGCTTTTTTTTTTGTTAGCATGTGACACTGCCCAGAGGTATTCAATACTTGATATTCAGGAGATATTAAATTCATCTGACCTTATACCCTAGTTCATAATTTTAGACACATCTTCCTTAGTGCCCTTTAAGGGAGAATTTGCTTGCCGACACACAGTGGTTTCTAGCTTCTCTTCCCAAAGGCTTCTGAACACAATTATAGCTTAGTGACTCAAGAGTTTCTAGAGCAGGAATTCCTTTCTGAAATGAGTTACACAGGCTGCATGAAATTAAATGAAATAGGAGATAATCATTCTTCATTGTCTTGTTCAGCTTTAGATCTGCAAGTACCTCCTGAGTGACTACTATATGCCAGGAACTAAGTTATGTGTTCTTAGATTTGATTGTTATAGACAATACTTGTTGCCATATTAACTCAGACTGGCCTCAAACTCCTTCCTGACCTATTCTTAAAGTTTTGCTGTCTTCTTCAAAAGCAAATTTCCTGAAAGCTCAGGCATATTGATGCTGAATGCTTTATGAATCCAATAAATACATTTCAGAAGTTTTGATGTCAATCTTTTTCTTCTTCTCTTGTCAGGTTGCAGGGATCATGAGCCCAGAGACATGGGGGTCGAGAAGCACATTTCCTGTCTGCACCTGCATGGCTGAAGATGCAGTCTGCAGGCCAAAGAGAAATTGGCTTGTATTTTTCAGGAACGCAGATACAGAGACTCACACTGGGAAGATCATCTTTTGACTCGCTTCTCTTGAAAATCTTGGTCAAATATGAGTACATTTTTATATGTTTTAAAAAAATACATTATCTAAATAGTATCTCTAGGGATTGTGATAAGTTTTGTGTTTACAAAAGAAAATTCTAATAGTTCATAGACCAAATTGAAAAGAATAGAAATAAAGGATGTTTTAAAGATCTAAACAAAAGAGTGCGTCAGTGAAAAAAAATCTAAACATCTACAAAACTCAGTAGAGATTTTAGATGTTAATAAAAGGTTAAATAAAGGGTGAGGTTTGAAGGTTTCTAATTGAAAGATGTAATGGGAAATGACATTAGTATGCATAATAAATGTGAAGATAAGTCAGTTCAGAAAGAGCATCCACTTAAAGATTGTTTGTGTAGCTTGGAAACATCTATATTGGGTGATGGTTGGAGAACAAGGGGACTCAAGAAAGGTCAAAGATAACAAAAGGAGTGCTAAGAATGTCTACAGGAAAAGGTAGGTCATGGGCATACAGAGTTATAAGAAAAGGTTATGGGCTGGAGACAAAAATCTGAAAAAAATATGACTCAAGAAGAAAGAGGGGCTGGGGACGTGGCTAAGTGGTAGAGTGTATGCTTAGCAAGCACAAGGGCCTGGGTTTGATCCCCAGCTCCATGAGAGAAGGTCAGAAAGGAGCAGGGAAGGAAGAGCCAAGGAAATGATCTGAGGAAGCATTCTGAAAAGTTGGAGGAAGGGAAGGAAGAAAAGAGTGTTAGGCAGAAAGCTGAGAGTACTTTTTTTTGTTTTTTTCTTTAACGTCAAAAGCTGCCAAATTCAATTAAAAAAACAAAATCACCAGAAAACAGGTGTCAGATTTATTTACAAAGGTTTTCCCAGGAAACTTGAAGACAGTAGTTTGTCTAGAAGGATGAAAACAAAAGACAGATTGCAGGGCAGTGGGATTGGGAGGGAAATGGAAGTCAAGGAAGTGGAGACAGCTTGAAGGAAACTAATATTTCATTAAATGAACCCAAATGGCAGCAAAGAGACGAACATTCATTGCTGTGAAATAGAACATAAGTTTATTTGAAGAATAATGTTAAAGCCTAAAAATCATAGCACTCATTATAGCATTCTGATTCTTTTACAGCTTTATGTTTTCTATAAAGAGTATGGAATCAGCAAAGGCTAGACTTTAAAAGGGAATTTCCACTGTGCCAGAAAAAAAAATGACTCCTAGTATAGATATTTTGACGGCCAGTTCTGAAGATCAAACTTAAAGTCATTTAAGAGAGGCAGAAAATTATACTTAAAACTACAATCATTACAAATATTATTTCCATAGTCTCTGGAAAAGTAGCAGATATCATAATCCTTACACTGTGTCATAAAAGAAGGTAGGTATTTTAAATACTTTACTATTATTTTGATATACTATTTAAATTTTAACAAATCTAATAGAAAGAGCCCCAGGACTTATATGATTAGTTTATGAAGCATTTCTGTTTCTTGCTTTAAATTTATCAATGAAAAATGTTGTGGTGAATACATCAAATATTACTTGAGATGAAATAAAACTCCCTTGGTCTCTTACAACAAATTGTCCTTATTTTAGCAAAACAAGTTTATAGAGTATTTTATAAATATACACATAAAGTACATAAAATTGCTAAATTTTGTAGTTTTCCAACTAAACTTTCTGCTATTATTGTTCCAAGATAATAAAAGTCTCTTTATACATAAGTTCCCAAGCTACTGGAAACTCATCCCATACTTCTTTGGGGCCTCATAACTTCATTTCCTTGATTGAATAAGGGAAATCATTTTAAAAATTGCCAGTTCTTTCGTCTTTATAAGACAAAACAGTAGTGTGCCTATGATCTATTTTTAGAATTTTTAATGTATATTTTGCATTATGTAAAGTGCATAAATCTTAACTGGAGAATTTTAAGTGAATGCATACTCTCATATAGGTATCATTCAAAATATAATACAATAATAAGACTTCCATAGTTCCTCAAGTTTCTTTATGTACTTCTCTATCCATGTTGTATAAACCAATGGTTCCTTCCTTTTCATTATTAAGTAGTATTACCTTGTGTGAATATTTTTTAATCATCTATTAGTGGGAATTTCAGATGTCTCCAGTTTAGGACTAGAATGGAAAGAGCTGCTATGAATATTTTTGTCATAATATTTTTATTTAAACATATTTACCTATATCTCAAGTCAGTATCTACAGTGCTTAAAAATATGTTTGACTCTACTATACAGAGAACATAATATCCAAAGTGGTTACTCCATTTTCCATTCTTACCAATGAAAAACCAGGTTTTTGAGATGATAATAACATCCTGAGGGATGGAAAAGCAACTACATAGGAGTAAATATGGTCTTAAAAAGGAGCAATGATTCTCTATCATCTTAACTGTAGTTCCTTTAAAGTGTGATGGACAGTGAGATACTGAAAGTGAATAATGGGATCAGTCTGTCCAGTGTTAGCACCATGGGGTTACACTTCTCTCCAGAGAATGTTTAAACAATAAGAGAATGGACTGCAGTCAAATTTATTTTTTTTAATTTAAAAATTATAGTATACTGAGGGAGAAGAAATAGTGGAATAGAGGAAAGCTGCATTCCAAATCACACAGTGTCTCAGGATCAAAGTAGCAGGTGGACAGCTTTTCAGATGGGTGAAAAAGGGATGCCACTCAAATTCAATACTGGACATTCAAAGTAGCAAAGGGACTCAGAACACAATGAACAAATACATTGGAGCCTACCTGGCTACTGTGCTGATCTACATAAGTGGTTATGGTGGTATTGATTCATTAAAGAGGGAAGGAGAACACAGATTTGGTACCAAAACCCCTGAGACCAGAAAAGCTGACTAAACTTGGCTGCTCCAGAGAAGGCACTGTACACTGGGGCTTGAAAAGCACAATCATTATCTTACTCTCTCTGGCCCAGAGAGTTGAAGCATGAGCCATCCTGGGGCAATCTGAAATCTGGGCATCTGCCCATCTCCCTGTGATACCCAGGAGATTAGAGCAAACTCTTGTCAATATCCCAGCAGATACCAATTTTGTGGCCTAAGGTGTGCCTGATTGAATATGAGTGAAACAGAGCACAGTAGACTATATCCAGGTAATTAAAGTCAAAAGGGCAAAAGGGAGTCTGATTTGCTTCTCCTTTCAGTCTGGCAGCTCTTATGACCAGCTGAAGCAGGTCAGGAGTCAGAGAGCAGCAGTGAATATACTTGGGGACTAATCCTACAAAAGCTGTACTCTAGGTAGCAGTGAGTAAAATATTGCCCTCCTTCGATCCCTTGGATTTCTTAGGAGGCTCCTAAGAACAAGACTACTGCCAAGCCCTTGGGACAAGTTTATCTAATCTTTCCAGAATAGACACCACCCAACAAAGTCCCTGAGGCCACTTTAGACCTCAGCATTACCTGTTGGAACCTGCCTCAAAGAACACTGCAGAAATTGTACCATGGGAGTGCGATGATATGGTCCGATTGGACAAAATGCCAACTGACAGTACTTCATAACCCATCCCACTTTAAACTGGTGAGAAGGGAAGCTGAGTCTTCTTTCAACCAGGGTCAATCCTAGTCTGCTCCCACTGGCAGCTCAGAGAGTAACACAAAAAATAGGAAGGGGTTCCACTGCATGCTCTTTCTATGAGTACATAATTCAAGAAGAACTAGAAAGAAAGACTATTGGACATAAACAGTGATAGCCCAATCGGGTCAAGTATCTTGATCACCTCAGTGGTGGGGTGCTCCCTTCTTTATTGACATTTTTTTTATTTTCCTGAATATGTGTGTGTGTGTGTGTGTGTGTGTGTGTGTGTGTGTAAATTCTTGCTGTGATGATTAGTTCAGGGACATATACATATATTTGTTTCTTTTTCTCCTATTTTTATCATTTTTAATGTTATTATTTAGGGAGTTCATAATCCACTGGAATCAAATGTATGAAATATGATATGTCAAAAGTTTTGTAATGTTTTGAACAACTAACAATAAAAAAATAAAAATAATTATTGTTGCTATTTGTTCCTTGCTTTGTATTTTGAGGGTTTGGGTTTGGGTTTGTATATTTTGGTTTCATTTTTGTATCATTTTTATTTGTTTATTTCCTTTGTTTCTCTTTCTTTCTTTTCCTCCTTCTCTATTCTATTGTTCTCCCCTCTGCCAATACATTGCTTCTTGTATTTTCTCCTCCTTGGATACAAATATCACCTACTACATCTCTTTTACATTCTCTGTTCACTTTTTGAAACTGTAAACTCTTTTGTAACTTCCTAACACATTTTATTTTTCACTAATTAACTGTGTTTGTACCATCTTTCAGAACTAATTGGCTTATATAACTCCTGCCCCCACTATTAATGCTTAGGCAATCATTACTGCTGTGCATGATAGAGTTTGACACCTGCTGTTTCCTTTAAAGCCAGATCTAATGCATGGTTATTTTATTTTCTGCTGACAATTGCTGAACCCCAAATTCCTTGTTTTTTATGGCAATTAATGTTGAAGATGTCCTAGTAGAAATTGGGCATTTACTTTAGTGCTCTGTATTATTTGCAATGGTTTTTACTATTATTTATTTTGCCCTATTCTGTGAGGTGCTGTGAACACAAAATGTGTGATCTAAAATTATACTACAGCTATGTAGTATAATTTAGTGACAATATCATGCTATTTTACTATAGGACATATTGGCATCAAAACAGACATGAAGACAAATGGAACAGAATAGAAGACCCAGAGATAAGTCCATACCCACAGCCATCAGATATTTGACAGAGGTGCCAAAAATATATTTTGGAGAAGAGACAGCCTTTTTAACAAATGGTATTGGGAAACCTGTATAGCTATCTGTAGAAAATTAAAAGCAGATTTTTATCGCTCACCCTTCACAAAATTCAAATGGAAATAAATCAAAAACTTAGGAATTAGACCAGAAACGTTACAACTTCTAGAAGAAAACTTAGGATCAATACCCAATCAGATAGATGCTGGCACCAACTAAATAAAACCATGAGTCAGTAAATGTGATGCCATGGAACTAAAAAGCTCCTGCACAGCAAAGGAAACAAAGAGTCTACAAAATGGGTGAAAATCTTGGCCAGCTACTCCTCAGATAGAGGAGTACTATTCAAAATATACAAAGAACTCAAGAACACTGAACACCAAAATAAATAAATAAACAAAACTCACTCAATAAATGGTCAAAAGAAATACAAAAACTTCTCAAAAAAGAAAACACAAATGGCCAACAAATGCATGAAAAAGGATCCACGATGGTGGGCTAGAGGGAGGCAGCATTCCTTGCCACTCTGTGACGTAGGATTCAAACTGTAGGAATACTGTTTCTCTACAAATGATTAGAGGACCCCCAACAGCTATTCTTGTGCAGGAATCTCGGCTACCTTGTCCCCACAGGCCCCCTGGCCTCAGTGTCTGCACAGGATCCCTGGCTGCCTCTCCCATGCAGGACCTCTAGCGGCTACACACATGCACGACCTCCAGTCACCACTCCCATGTGGACCCCCAACTACCAATGTGGGGTTCCCCTGTCACCTTCATCTTGGGACACTGAAACGACTGCCATAGTCCCCTAAATGTTGTAGCCTGAACCTGGGGACAGTGGACAGGTCCTGGAGATAGCCACTAGCCACAACACTGAATGCCTCAGAGCTGCATCACTGAACACCCCACCCAACACCACCATGTGGCCTGATACTACTTGACACCCCATCTGTGAAAGAAGCCACATCCATCTTGAGACACCTTTGTTGCCATCTTTAGTTAGGAGAACCCCCAGCTTGGGACACTGGCTAGGGCCTAGAATCAATATCAAGGTACCTATAGTCCCACAACTCCCCCTTCTCCCCTGCAACCACTAACCCAGCACAGTGCTTGCAGCTACATGGAAGGTCTGTAGCTTGCAAAGCCTGGTCCTGAACTGCCTGATACAAAACAGCTCTCTATGACAATTGTACGGGCCCCAGAGCGCAGCCCACAAGAACTCTGGAGAGAGACATTTCTGATTGGAAAGTAGAAAGGGAGAGGGTAAGTGAGATACAGTTTAGAGACTAAATTAGAGATCAGGAGTTATGAGGTCTACAGGGGATATAAGGAGATAAGTCCAAACGTCCACCTCACAGTACTATGAGGAAAGTTCACTGCATGGAGTTCATTCCTGAAAAGAATTAAAAGTCAACAAAAAAATGACCTAACATTACATCTCAAAGCCCTAGAAAAAGAAGAACAAATCAACACCAAAATAGAAGACAAGATATAATTAAAATCAGAGCTGAAATCAATAAAATTGAGACAAAAGAAACAATTAAAATACTTGACTAAAGGATAAGTTGGTTCTTTGAAAAAATAAATAAAATTGATAAACCATTAGCCACACTAACAAATAGAAGGAGAGAGGAAACTCAAATTACTAAAATCCGTGATGAAAAATGAAATATTACAATGGACACTACAGAAGTACAGAAGATAATTAGAAACTATTTTGAAAATTTGTACTCCGATAAAATAGAAAAGAGCAAAGACATCGACAAATTTCTAGAGCCACATGATTTGTCCTAATTAAATCAGGATGATATACAAGTTAAGCAGATCAATTTTAACCAATGAAATACAAGACACCATCAAAATCCTACCACCCAAGAAAATACCAGGACCAGATGGATTCACAGCTGAGTTGTACAAGACCTTCAAGGAAGAACTAATATCAGTACTCCTGAAATTATTCCATAAAATAGAAAAAGAAGGAACACTTCCAAACTCATTCTATGAGGCCAATATCACCCTGATTCCAAAATCAGACAAAGGACACATCAAGGATAAAAAACTTCAGACCAATGTCTGCCATAAACATAGATGTAAAACTTCAATAAAATTCTGGCAAATTGCATAGAAAATATATTAAAAAGATAGTGCCCCTTGATCAAATGGGGTTCATCCCAGGGATGAAAGGTTGGTTCAACATATGGAAATCAATAAATGTAATTCACACATCAATAGACTTAAAGAATCATACGACCATCTCAATAGATTGTAGAAAAATTACTGGACAAAAGAGCACCCCTTCATGTTCAAAACAGCAGAAAAACTAGGCAAAATAGGAACATATCTCAGCATTGTAAAAGCTATCTATGCTAAGCCCAAGGCTAACGTCATTCTAAATGGTGAAAAATTGGAAACATTCTCTCTAAAAACTGGAACAAGACAGGGATGTGCTCTTTCACCTCTTCTATGTAACACCTTTACTTATTTGGCGTTGGACGATGAGTTCAGAGGTGAGCTCTGTGACGAGCAGTGTGTAGCTGTCTGCTGACTTCAGAGCCTGTGTGAAGTTCCTGGGTGCAGGCAGGCTACTGCACATAGGGGACTATTTCCATTGCTACAGAGTCCCAAGATGGAGGCAACCAGGGGAGCCCCATGTTGGTTGATGGGAATGCACATGGGAGTGGTGGCTGGAGTTCCTGCATGTGTGAAGTTTCTAAGTGTCCTGTGTGGCAGTGGAATTCAGGATTTCTGCTTGGGTGGGTGGTCAAAATTTCTGCACTGGTGCTGATGCCAATGGTCCTTCTCAGGCACCCAGTAGTCCTGCATGGGTGAGTAGTTGGGAGACCTACTCTGATTCTGAGGCCTAGAGCCCTGCACAGGCATGATGATGTGATTCCTGCATGGGAGCAGGAATATAGCTCACAGAGAAGTAGTATTCTCACTACTTGAGTCCCAGGTCACAGAGCAACACAGAATGCTGCCTCCCTCTGGCCCACCTTCTTGAATCTACTTCCCTTCTGCTTGGAGAGGCAGAATTGATATTGTCAAAATGACCATACTACTAAAAGCATTATAGAGATTTAATGCAATTCCAATCAAAATCCCAGTGACATATCTCATAGAAATAGAAAAAGCAATCATAAAATTTATCAGGAAAAATAAGAGACCTAGAATAGCCAAAGCAATCCTTAGCAAGAAGAATGAAGCAGGGGGCATCACAATACCAGAACTTAAACTATACTACACAGCAATAGTAATAAAAATGGCATAGTATTGGCACCAAAATAGACTTGTAGACCAATGGTACAGAATAGAGGACACACAGACAAACCCACATAAATACAGTCATCTCATATTACATAAAGGTACCAAAATCATATATTTAGAAAAGATAGCCTCTTCAACAATTGGTGCTAGAAAAACTGGAAATCCATATGTAGCAAAGTGAAATTAAGCTCCTTTCTCTCACCATGCACAAAACTCAACTCAAAGTAGATCAAGGACCTTGGAATTAGATCAGAGACCCTATGACTAAGAAGAAAAAGAAGGCCCAAATATTCATCATGTCAGTTTAGTCCTAACTTCCTTAACAAGCCTCCATAGTGAAAGAAATAAAATAAAGAATCAATAAATGGATGGTTTCAAGGTAAAAAGCTTCTTCTAGCAAAAGAAACAATCAACATGGTGAAGACAAATCTTACATTTTCGGAGACAATTTTGACCACATGCACATCAGATAGAGTACTAATCTATGGGATATATAAAAAACTCAAAAAAACTTAACACCAAAAATTTGAATAATTCAATCAATAAATTGACTAAGGAACTGAAAAGATACTTATCAGAAGAAGATATATAATCAATCAACAATATATGAAAATGTTCAACATTTCTAGCAATAAGAGAAATGCAAATTAAAATTACTGTAAGATTTCATCTCACTCCAGTCAGAATGGCAGTTATTAAGGATACAAGCAACAATAACTGTTGGCTAGGATGTGGAGAAAAGGGTACCCTCTTAAATTGCCTGTGGGACTGCAAATTGGTGCAACCAATTCGAAAAGCAGTATGGAGCTTCCTCAGAAAACTTGCAATGGAACCACCATTTGACCCATCTATCTCACTTCTCTGTTTATACCCAAAGGACTTAAACAGCATACTTTTGTGACACAACCACATCAATGTTTTTAGCAACACAATACATAATAGCTAAATTATGTAAAACAACCTATATGTCCTTCAATAGATGAATGAATAAAGAAACTGTGCTATATATACACAATGCAAATATTACTCAGCATTGAAAGAGAATAAAATTATTGCATTTTCAGGTAAATGAATGGAGTAGGAGAATATCATGCTAAGTAAGCTATCCCAAAACCAAAGGCTGAATATTTTCTCTGATAAGTGGATGCTGATCCACAAAGAGGGGTGGGGAGCATGGGAGGAATGGAAAAACTTTGGATAGGTAAAAGGAGAGGGAGAGGGAGGGAACAAGCATGGGGGTACAAAATATGATGGAATGAGGGTGATATCACTACCCTAGGTACATGTATGAAGACACAAATGGTGTGACTCTACTTTGCATACAACCAGGGAAATGAAAAATTGTGCTCCATATGTATACTATGAATTAAAATGCTGCTGTCATGTGTAATAATAAATAAATAAATAAATATTCAACATCTTTTAGCAATCTTGGAAATGTAAATCAAAACTATACTGGGATAGCATCTTACTGCAGTCAGAATGGCAATGATCAAGAATACAAACAATAATAAATGCTGGCAAAGTTTTGGGGATAAAGGAACACTTATACATTGTTGGCAGGACTGCAGACTAAGTAAAACCACTCTGGAAAACTATATGGAGTTTCCTCAAAAAAACTGTGAATGAATCAATCATAAGACCCAGCTCTCCCACTCCTTGGCATTTTCCCTGAAGATCTAAAATCTGCATACTATAGTGTTACAGCCACCTCAATGTTCATAGCAACACAATTTGTAATATCTAAATTATGAAATTAACCTATATGTCCATCAATAGATAAATGGATTAAGAAATTGTGAAATACATGCACACACACACAAAAATGGAGTTCTATTCAGCCATTAAAATAATAAAATTATTGTATTTGCCAGTAAATGAATGGATGGAAATGGAGAATATTGTGCTAAGTGAAATAAGCCAAACGTAGAAACTCAAAAATTGAATGCTTCCTCTCATTTGCAGAAGCTAGAATAAAACAAAGGAAACAAGAAGTGAAGAATGGGATAACATAAACATGAGGAAAAGATCACTATATAGACAAAAGAGACCAAGAATGACAGAGATGGGTAAGGTGTGGTAATGCAGAATTAATTAGTTAAAAATTATGTTATGAATTGGAAGTTATTTTCCAGGCATGTATGACAAGTTCAAATACATATTACTGCCATGTATAATTAAAAAGAACAAATTTTAAAAGTCATATTATGGGCATATATAAATATGTAATAGGAAAGTTCATGTTATGCATAGACAGAAAGAACCAATTAAATATAAGTTAATAGAGGAGCAAAAAGGAAGTCTAGTAGAGGAAACAGAATGGGAGAATGGAGAGTGGACAGGAAAGAAAAGGGGGGGCGTAGATCATAAATTGAAATTGAATTGCATACATTTATGTGTTTGTTGGGATTAATTACTATATATAACTATAATGCTCTAATAAAAAATTATAATGTACTGCATTTCTAAACCATGCCTATGGCTATACTTATTCCTTTCAACCAGAGATGACTATTCATAAAACTCTAATGGTGGTATGTCTTTGAAGCAAATTAGTATCTTCTTGTAAGCTGTTACACATTTTTAAATATTTAATCTTTTTCTCTACAATATTTCCCTAAACTCTTTTTTCCTTAAAATACATATTTAGAGTACTACCTGCTTTCATAAAACTATGCATATGCTATATGAACATTTATTACTGAAAAATTAAAATCCATTGATATTTAAGGCACATTATTAAACATTTAAGATATGACCTGCAATTAATAGGCACAAATAGCCTATTACCTAGTTTTCATATCACACAGTATCTTTTCTATGGAATTGATTGTTATTCTCAAAATATAGACATGTGAATTGCACTGCAGCTTTTAGAATATCAACATAATACCCTTAAGCAATGAAGCCTAGCCCAGGAGCACTTACTAAGTACTATATCAGGAAACACACAGATGTACACCTTCTCTTTGGAAATTACCCCTCAGCCTGACCAAATAAAGCAAATGCAATGCCTACATGAAACTTCATCCATAGCACTACTATCATGTTCACGGAGCCCGATGTTTGGCTTTCTTAACATTTTTAGTTCAATCCTAGGATTGAGTGTTTCAATCTTCAGAGTTTCAAACATGGCTTCTCATAAGTGAAGCTTTTCTCTATGACAAGGCATATCCATAGACTCGATTACTCTACTACATACTAATACTTAGCATTTGTGAGTAGAAATTTGTGAAGAGAAAGTTGGTACAAGAAATTTCTGCTTGAGTTTGGCTGTCAGATCTTTTTTTTTTTTGAACCTCTAATTATAGGATTAAAAAAAATTGCATAAAATACCTACTTGCTTTAAAAATGTATTTGTATATAGTTCTTGTTCATGTGTTCCAAAAATTTCCAGGCCTCAGCAATCCCACTCCTAGATATATATATATATATATATATATATATATATATATATATATATATATATATATATATATATATATATATATATTATATGTTATATATAAATACATATAAAGGGAAATATCTATATATAATTATGTATATTATTTATAATAGTATAATACATATATTGACATATATCTCTCTCCAAGGGAAATGAAAACAGTGTGTTAAAGAGACATCTGCACTCTAGTGTTCACTGCGGCACTATTCACAGTAGAAACAAAAAGTGGAAATGACCCAAGTGTCCATTAACCAAATGGATAAAGAAAATTATATATATATATATATATATATATATATATATATATATATATATATATATATATAAAATGGAATACTTCCCAGCCATAATAAGGAATGAAATACCACTTTTTGTGACAACATGGATGGAATTGGAGATGATTACAGTAAATGAAATAAGCAAGTTGCAAAAAGACAAATACCACTTATTTCACTCATAGTTAGATTATAAAATGAGTTATAGTTAGATCTCACAGAAGTTGTGAGTAGAATGGCAGTTACCAAAGGCCACAGAGAGTTAGTGTGTGTGTGGGGGGCCATTAAGCAATGTATTTTAAGCTCCATTCAGATATTGGCAAGAAGTTCTGGTGAGCTACTATAAATTGGGTGAATTCGGATAACAATAACTACTATATATTTTGAAACTCAGAAGAAAAAATTTTCACCAAAAAGAATAAATATGTTTGACCTCATTTTAAACAATATGCAGCATATACATGAATGTAAACATTACATTCATATCAGTTGGAATGAAATAGGGAATCATCCAATTGTCTATCTTATCAAATGGGGGCACTTTTCAGCCTCTGATGAATTATAGTTTAAAAGGAAATAAACTTATAAATTAATAAGAGTACTTATGTATGAAGTCTAAGTCACATATGATAAAACAAACAGATTGTTTCTGATCAGAGTATATATTGGCAAACTGACCAAAAATAATAAAAGTGATGTCCAAATTTAGGCTAGTTTAAATAATTACAGAGACAATTATAAATACCACATTTGTTGCAAGCAAGGAATCAGTATTTAGTGTATATTAATAACTGGAAATCATAAATATCCATGAACAGGACAGACAGGGAAAGAAAACAGACTCAATAATCCATGTGGAATGACATGGGCAATGATAAGTGAGAAGCAGAGCTTTGATGTCAAGAAAGCCTTTATAACAAAATACCTTCTTGCCTAGTTCAGTGCCCAGTACAAAGAAACTGCTTCTAAATGCTCTCAGGTATAGGGCATTGCAATATACTTTAAAGAAACTGTTTATTCTGAAGTGTTAAGCTAGGTTGCAGGGGTAAGAGTAGATAAATGAGACCACCTGGGACCTAGAGGCTAACAGATTTTTCATACCAGGAAGCAACTGATGAAAGTCAAGTGATGATAGCACAATTAATATGAAAAAATAAGTTCCCTCAAATTCAATAAGAAATTAAAGAAATTTGTTCAAGACTATTTTTTTATTTTGATCATTATTTTATGATTTTGTTTGCATTTTTTCCTGAGAAGAAATTAGAAATAAAAATTAAAAGTACACTATAGAGATACACAGTTTCTTGTCTAGCAGGTATATAGCTTAGAAATTACTACTTTATCTAAAAACAGTATAAAGCTGAAAAAAATAAAAATTAACAACTCTTCTTAGATCCATCAGAGATGTGAGGTCACAGGGCAAACTGCTGTTCCCATAGTTGGAGAAACAGGCAGGTACCCAAAATCACAAGGTACCTGAACAGACTTCTTCTGTAGGAAACTTCTGTAGGAATCAGGGGCTTGGTAAATCCTGAACTATAATTGAATTTCTGGAGACGCACTGTGAACAAAAACACCCAAGGGACCCAGTCAGCAGAGACTTCTCTTTGGCAGTTTTACCTAGGAGAGAGCTTTTCTAGTTTCTGAGTAAATACGGGAGAGAAATCTACAGAGATTTCTGCTCTTAAAGTCGGCCTTCAGGAGAAGCTACTTTACCAAAGAGTAAAGTACAGAGGTTTTAATCAGACTTTGGGGCCTAGTAGAAAGGAAATATCCAACTGTATAGCCCCTTAAAGTCACATTATTATGCTACCTACAGGGTGGTGGGGGAAAATAAAAGAAAAAAAAAACTGAAAACTTGTGATGCTCACAGCCCACGGGCTCAGGATCCCTAGAAGACCTAGACCTAATCAGTAAGTCTATGTAGAGCATGTTCCTCTCACAACACTCCACCACCATATCACTATAGGTTTATTTGCTGCAATTCCTTTATCCAAAAATATCATGCCTACCTTTCAACAAAAAAACACAAGGCATAGTAATGGGCAAAAAGCACAGCATTGAAAGATAATAGTAAGCATCTGAACTAGATTCAGATATAGCAGGAATGTCAGAATTATCAGACGGTGAACTTATAATGACTCAGTAATATGTCAGAGGTGTTTTAATGGAAAAACAGACAACATGCCAAAATAGATGGAAAAATTGTAAGAATTGAAAATTCCATGAAAATTTTTAAAAATACACACACACACACACACACACACACACACAATAAAGCTGTGAGATAAACGAAATGGGCTGAGGAAATAATCTCTGCACCTGAAGATATATCAGTAAAAATTTCCAAAATCAAAAACCATACCACAAACAAAAATAACAAACAGAATATTGAGGACAGTGGAAAGCTAAAAACCATATAACGTGTGGGATGGGAATATTCGAAAAGAAGAGAGAGGAACAGATGCAACATTTGAAGAAATAATTACTGAGAACTTTTCCTCAAATTAATATCAGAAACCAAATATAGATCTAAAATGCTCAGAATGCACTGAATGGGATAAATATCAAGAAATTATATACAGGCATATTATGTTTAAGCTGTATAAAGATCAAAAGAATAAAATGCATGAAGAAAATAATAAAACTAGCTCCAAACATTTGGTTTTAGGTAAAGTTGCCTACTACTGTGATACCATTTTTGGTAGAGTTGCCTACTATTGTGATATCATTTTTCTCCTTAAAAGAAGTTTAAAAAATACAATTGTCTACCATAATGAAATATACTTGGTGCACTGACTATCTGGCATTAGAGAAGTTATTCATAGGAAAAGTAGTTTAATAAATTTTCTGAAATAACTGGCTTTGAACCCAAACAAAACTGAGTTGAATTCCTTGTTCAACCTCTAACCAGATTTGATATTTTTAAAATATCACCTGATTTTTTTAAGCCTCAGTTTTGAACCCTAAAAAGGATAGCAATATTTACGTATCAGAGTTATGATGGATATTAGAGATTATGTTTGTAAAACTAGGCAATACCTATCTTGCAAGATTAGCTGATTATGAAAAAAAATTATTTTTAGTAGTGAAAGGTCACAGAAATGTAGACATATGAAAAGAAACCAAACAAGGAATGTTTTCCTAGTGTTGTTAACAATCTTTTAATCATACCGTAGTGCCATAAAGTTCATTTTTGTTTTTCTAGGCAATCTAATGAGAAGGCAGAGCCTAACATTACAAACCAGTTCCACTGGGGCTCTTTCCTATCTATCTTTGATTTCTTTTAGATTTATTTATAGCTCCTATAAACACAGAAAATTTTAACATTTCAAATTTTTTTCTTGCTATTCCAGTAAACAAAAGGAATAAACATTGAGAGAAGTAGGAGTATAGAATTAAGACTATAATATCATCTCTTTGATAAAACTTTCATGTAACAATATTTGAGTCCCCAAAGCTAGAAACTCCTCCTACTCTTGGAAGTAGTGGTCTCTCTTCTTGGTCAGTTCTGGAAGGTTTAAAGTTCAGAAGCTTCATGATAAGATGCCATACTGTGTACCTATGACCGTATTGGGAGTTTTAAAATACACTGGTGCTTTCTTCCTGCTCTCAGAAAATTTTGGCTTAATCAGTCTCTGGTGGGAGCCAGTTTGGTTTTAAATCTCCCCAGGTAATATTAATGGGCATCCAGGGTTGAAAGCCACTTTTTAAGGAAAAATTTCATGTAGATCTCAGGCCAGTTTCCCTCTTCCTCTCAGGCATCGCTTTTTGGGCTCTGGGTCTGGATTAACTTCACCTTGTAGTTGCCAGGCTTTTTTGTTCCTCTTGGGAGTCAGTCTGATTTCCCAATGTTCATTTCTGTAATAATATGCTCCCAATTATTGCACTCATTGGTTGTGCTTCATGTGTTGCTCGATTCCTCAATTATCCACTGATTCCTTGGAAATGGCTTCTCTGGTATAGGCTGCTCCACATAGGAGCAAAGTATACATTTAAAATGTAGTCTATTTCCTCAACAAAGATAAAATGACTCTGAAATGCCCTGTGAAGTGTTTTACTCTCCTAAAGGAGATGACATACACCAAGCATCATGTCCATGGAAGCACTCAAAGATCAGTTGCTTTGAAAACTTTTTTTTTTGCCTATTTTCCTATGGGCTCAATCTTAAGTGCCATAAAAAAAATGATCTCTTCCCAATATCCCTCCTATTATCTGTCTATATTCCAGTTCTGAGATATCATATTTTCTTATTCATCAGTTATAAATTAAATCTCTTTATAATTAAAATGTACAAGTTTTCTTATTCTCCTGCCAAATTCATTGTTCCTAAGACATCTTACAGATGTCATGGGGCATGTGGCCACCAGTTTTCTCACACATAAATAGCTATATATCCTTTACCCAGAATGAAAACAAATTGCCTGTAAAATAAAAATAGGCCATTATTTAAAAAAAACATTTCTCCATATTTAATGGTAAATATATCATCATCCCCATAGCAATTTTGAATTAATCCATTACTTAGCTCTCCAGAAAAATAACATTCATACACAGGCCTAGGATTTTCTGCTCTAGTAATTATATAGTTAGATTTTTTCCCTCCTTATATTGTTTGCAAGTTCAATGCAACAAAAACACATTCACATTTTCTGAAACACTGAGAAAACTCCTAAGAGTCACTAAGGATAGGAACATAGGTCTCCAGTGTGTACTTATTTTGTGATCTGCCTCTGAATAACATCACTAGCCAATTTTTCACATGATGGTATAAGGTTTCTCCCATGCATCATTTATTATCTAGGGAAACAATATTGTCTGTACAGAAATATGATTACTATGAAATGATGCTGTAAAGACCAGACCTGAGTTCCACAATAGAAATGAGATTTTAATAACACCATTCTCTGGGTGCTTTCTTTTTTTTTCAATTCAAAATCTTAGTGATTAGATGAAGCTCATATATTCTTTCCTTTTTAAAACTGGCTCTAACTCTAGATTCCAACAAGTTTACATTATTTTAACTAATATATTTCATGACCTAAGCCTCTCCTTGTCTCACAGTAAACTACAGAAAGCCATTGTTAACTTCAGTAAAATATTGGTAAAATCACTTAGAGAGATTTCTCTTCAGAAGCTCTGACAAAGTTTTTCCCAAAACATGAAATAAACATCAAGAAATCATCTTTGCTTATTTATATTTAGACACATGGAAACATTATAATTTACAAACAAAAAATGATTTTTTTGGCTAAAATTTTTTTCTTAAACAGTGTCTAGGTGTCCATAAATGTTTTCTTCCTACAAATATAAAAGGTTCTTCAATTTCTCTCACCATCAAAGGTGGCAATAATTGACAGCTTAGTGCCCTTCCAATTCTAGTAAGCCTCCCCTTATCTCTCATTCGCTTAATGACCACCCCTGACAAACAAATCTGCAAATTCACCTTTTTGCACACATATGCACAGGTGTGTGTACACACACACAATGAGTTTCCAACATACACTGACCACCTGAATAGCTATTGTAGCTGGCCCCATGGAAATGCAACTTTCTCTTCTCTACAATTGCCTTTTAGGTATCTATGCTAATTCAGCTTTCTATCATTAAACAAATACCTGAGACAACTTACAAGGAGAAGGGTTATTTGACTCACATTTCTGAAGGTTTCAGTATATGACCCATTGATCACCTAGCTATTGGACCTGTAGTGAGTGAGCACATCATGGCTGGGAGCATGTGGTGAAGCAAAACCATTCACTATGACTGAGAAACAAAAGAAAAAAAAAAGGAGGGTTCAGGGTCTCACTATCCCTTCTAGGACATGCCTCCAATGACTGGAAGACCTACTACTAGATTTCACCTCTTAAAAGTTTCTCCACTTCCAAACACCATTGTCCTGGGTACCACACATTAAACACGTAGGTCTTTGGGGAATGTTCAAGATGCAAACTAAAGCAATACCCACCTTTTTTTCATGTGTTTGCCATTGCTAGTTCCTATCCACTGGTGTTTTTATCTAAACTTCCAGTGACCAATCTGCACAACCTCTCAAGCCCATTATTAAAATTTTATCAAGTCTTGGCCTTACACCACCCTTAACTGGAAACTGTTGAACATTTTTTTTCACTCAATAAGGGTGAGTTTTTACAAATGGATTTATTTTTTCATCGTTACTTATGATATAGACTCCACCAGATCTTGTATATTTTGCATTGCATTGTAGGATAAGCAAACGCTGGGAAAACCTAATATTTGTTGGCTACAGGTGTGGAAGAAGAAAAGTTCCAACATAAGCTATAGGAAACTGAAATATAAAACCAGTCCTTGAGTCTTATTGGAAAGTGAAGGCCACTAAAAATGAGTCCTATGGTTAGAAGCTGCCAGTGGGCCATGCCTATACTCAGTCTCAGCCCTGCCAAAAACTGCCTCTGGAGCTTGGGGATGTAACCCTAAAATACTAAAAGATTCAACAACATGGATCCAAATAGAGAGTGAAATATGTCACAGGACAGTAAATTAGAAGTTGATTGTTTGTCCCTCCTATGCTGATTAGCTTTTATAGAATTACGAATGAGATATTATGCTTCAGAAACATTGTGTCTTAATGTATATAAACTTGCATTTTTATATAGTTTATTCTCACGAAGTTTCAGTATTAAAGATTTCTGAAATACAGAGAATTCTGTTTTATTTCTCTTGGGAAAAAGCTTTTTTCCATATTTTTCAATGGCACATTCTAGTTTTACATAATGGTGGAATTAGTCGTTACGTATTGATACATGCACACAATATAACAATATAATCTGACCAATATCATTTCCCAGTATTTCTCCTTTCTCTCTCTCCTCTTCTTTCCCCCTTTTCCCTTTCACCTACTCTACTGACTTCCCTTTGATTTTCATGAAATTCCCCTGCCCCATCCCCCCCACACACAACTTTCTTTCTCTTTTACCTCCTTAGTTTCCACACATGAGAGAAAACATATGACCCTTAATGTTTTCTGAGTTTGGCTTATTTTATTCAACATAACATTTTCAAGTTCTGTCCATTTCCTTGCAAATGACATAATTTAATTTTTTCTTTATGGGTGAATAAAACTCTTGTGTATACAGACCATATTTTCTGTATCCACTCACCTATTGATGGACACCTAGGCTTGTTCCGTAGTTTGTGTATTGTGCATTGTGCTGCTAAGAATATGGTATATATTTATCTCTATAGTATAATAACTTTTATTCTTTAGGATAAATATTAAGGAATTGTATAGCTTGCTCATATAATGGTTCCATTCCTAGCCTATTGAGGAACATCAGAAAGGAGAATTTTAAACCTGAAGAATGTGGAGGTTTCTCACTGAGTAGTATATTAATTATTAAGTACAGGTCCATCTTTAGCTGGTGAGGGAAGATATAATTCAATCCTGACCTTAGATTATGGGAGAAAGGAGAAAATAAAAGAATATTTGTAAAATAAAAAGTCCTAAAAAATGAAATAGAGACTTTGTGGAGGACTCTAAAGCAGTTTGAAGAGAGATGCATATGGATTTCTCCATGTGCCAAGTTAATAAATTCACTAGTAATTGTATTAGAAAAAAGCAATGGGAGTAGCAACAATCCTCCACTGTGATACTTCCCTAATAGCATTCAGTATGGGCTAAGACCAGGGCTAATGTTTACATACACTGTACAACTTCATCTTTACTACAATGTTATGACATCGGTCTTCTCTTTCTCATTTTATACTCTACTATATAGTGACACAAATCACAAGTTGCCCTGAATCTCATCATTATAAATGGCAGAGGTGGGATTCAGCCTTATTTCCAGACTCCATATTTTTTTAAAAAGCAACACTGTCTTTCAATGTCCAGGAAATTACATGATATATTTACTTTCTAAAACTCATTTATTTCTTTAGTGGAATATTCATTTTATTTTTTCCTTTCTTATTTTCAAAGCACCTTTTGAAAAGCCATAAACGTGCATCACGTAATTCAAGGGGAGAAGAATTTTCTTCCTCATTTAAGACCACAGGATGTTATTAAATGTATGGTGGACTCTGCACAATTTGTGTATGTGTCTTGTACCAAACATGTGTCTTGAAGGGCCCAGATTCTTTGCGTGTGTTGATGGTTTGGCCCTGGGATCTCAGAAGTTCATGTTGCTTCATATTCTGGTATTCATGAGAGTGTTCTATTTCAGAATCATGAGAAGTCAGGGAAATTGAGACTGAAAGAAAGGTTGGAGAGAACTGTGGAAAACCATATATGTGATCCTCTCCTGACTTCAGTTTTCCTTCACAGTTGATTTTCGTTTGATTCAAACCCTCAGATCTCAAAGGATGGAATGTTGCAAAAACAGTATCAGTGGCCACACTAGCCTATACCTCACAGAGAGAGCGGGGGATAACTGGAAAAATAAATAATGAAACTTTGCAATCGGGCAATTCTCTGGCTTATGGGAGCCACAAGAGAATGCTGATTTGGACCGCACAGGACTCCAGGGATTGGAAAGTGGCAAACCACAACATGGTGTCCACCAAAAGCCTTTCACCACTGGTCGGTTGGCCAGAAGCTGATGAGTCAGAACTTCTATGGTGTTCAGCACAGTCAGCACAATCACCCACCTCATGCTCCTCTCCTGGTTGGGCTCAGGAGTCTTTTGGTCTGTTTGCTAAAAGCTAGTCTGAGGATTTGCATGGATTAATGTCAAAGTTTTCACAAGGTGTCTGCAAGGTGCAAAAGTATATCCCCCTCAAAACAAGTAAAGTGTATTTGTTACAAAGGTAAATATATGGATTTAAAAGATTCTCTTTTGTTGGAACTTTTTTCTAACTTTTGAAATGAAATTGTCCTTCATGAAATGATAGGGAAAATAGTGATAATTTTTTTGCACAGTTATATGGCATTTTATACATCAATCTTTGCTTGCCAAACCTAAAACAGATTCTAGGCCTGTTTTTGAAACTTCCCTGTGCCATAAAATTGAATATTGTGGGCATTAATTTTTAAGATATATAAGAAGGATGAAGTCTCTTGTGTCTCTTACAACACAATCAAGGAAGCAAAACTTAAAACTGAAGGAGGTAAATTCTCAAACCATCCAGAAAGTTTGAAGATGTGACCCACTTAACCTATGTCCATACTTCTGGGTCTTAATTTTTATCTACTATTCTACTGTGATGCAACAGGCTTAGAAAAAAAAAATAACTCGAGCTTATTGGTACAGTAATGATAACAATAATAATTAAAAATAACAAATACTTTTGGGCACCCAGACTTAACTTTTAAGCTTATATAAGACAGTATGCTATCATTTTCTGATTTTTTTTCCTGAGAAGAATGTTCTTAACATTGCAACTCAATTTGACTGGATATTAATTATGTTGTGGATGGGAATAGGAGATGAAGGATAACCAAACTACTAATTTCTCAGCACAA
The DNA here is from genome assembly GCF_048772815.1 of Callospermophilus lateralis. Taxonomy (NCBI): domain Eukaryota; kingdom Metazoa; phylum Chordata; class Mammalia; order Rodentia; family Sciuridae; genus Callospermophilus; species Callospermophilus lateralis. The sequence goes on from NW_027512606.1 coordinate 1,236,334, forward strand.
TCACACACACAACAATTTTAAATGTCTTTCCCCCATCTTACAACTATTTCAATTGAAAAGACAGAGCCGCTTTAAGTAGAAATGCAAAATGATAGAAAAAACAAATGTTCTGGGATATAATAATCTGAATATGAATCTTAGTTCTATGGCTTTGGACATCTAATTGAATTTTTTCCTTGATCATGAAATGAAACCAACAAAAATAACTGATGGCATCATTACGAGAAGCGTTATCCAACAGGTATGAAGTTTCCCATTTACTGCTTGTTGTATATATAAATAGCTCAAAGGAACTCAATATCTGACTAAATAACTTTATCAAGTTTATGATTCTTCTAGTAGCAGAGCTAAGAACTCTAGTCACTGGCTTGCACTCAGTTTATGTTCCTTGAAATATAGCAAGAATAAATGGTTCATTGAGCAGACTGAACTCAGTGAAGCATAAATATGTCATGTTTTTCTCCATGTGCTATCTATTTTCTCTTCTCTCTCTCTCTCTTTCTCTCTCTTAAGCAACCCCCAGATCTCTGTCTCTCTCTCTCTCTCCTCAAAGTTATCTCAGGGAAGCTCCATAACATTAGACTCAATTTGTACAGACAATTTAATGTGGCCAGTTTGAGCTATTTATATATCCTTTTTTCAACTCTGACTTTGCAGTCTCTCTATGGCCATGTCAATTTTTCATGAGACTCAATTTTATGGTGACATTATGAAATACCCTTTGCTTTGACTAGCCTTCTGTCCAAGTATAGATATATTTGGACAATGCTTTGAGCATGAAGAGGAGGTAGAAGAGAAATTTAGAGTATATGTGCAATATATTCCTCCTAACTGGGCACAGTTTATGCCCATATTTATTTTCTCTCTTATCTAATCTTAAAGATATTAACCTATCCATGAAATCATATGTCTCCTGCTAAATTTTCTATGATTTATAAAGAAATCATGGAATAGAAGTAATTCAGATTCAAAGGAAGAAAACTATAAAAGGAAATAAATATCAGCATGAGGGGCTCACAGGATACATCCTACAATCAGTAGATGAAAAGTTCATATTTTTGAAATACAAGGATCCATTAGTCTCTAGTGAAATTGTGTTATTAAAAAACAAAACAAACAAACAAAAAAAAAACCTTAGAGAGCCATATTGTCCCAGTCAAAGTATATAAAACAAATTTAGGGAATTCATAATCGAAGAAGAAAACAACTAGTGACTTAAAATAAATCTACTTTCTGGGGCTGGGGATGTGGCTCAAGTGGTAGTGAGCTCTCCAGGCATGCGTGCGGCCCGGGTTCAATCCTCAGCACCACGTACAAACAAAGATGCTGTATCCATCGAAAACTAAAAAATAAATATTTAAAAAAAATTCTCTCTCTCTCTCTCTCTCTCTCTTTAAAAAAATAAATAAATATACTTTCTTATTACAGCCTGCCTTTTTGTCCATTGAATTATATTCTCTCCTCATAGAAAAAAACATTCTGTCTAAAAGGCATTTTTAGTTCTGTTAGTCCCTCCACTAGAAATGATCATGATTTGATAGAATTAGCTTTGTAACTGAAATTGAACACCAGAGAGATATTGTAGCATTTCAGGTCAGTGGTGGATATTCATGAGTGCTTGAAAAATCCATTTTATTACACAGGATACACAGTGGATGAGAGTTCCATCATATCAGAATTATGATCACAAACTAAGTAGCATAGTCTGGTTATCACACATATAAAATAAAGCTCACTCTTTTTCTGAAAACAGTATTTTTCTCTGCTGGGTCCTATTTTTCCTTTGGCTACTATATGCCATTTATTCCCTTATTACATCTGAAATATTTTCCCACCAACCTATTCCCATAATTTTTTACAGACCCAGTGTTCTTAGAGAGCACTTTTGTTACTAGGGCAATATTCGTGCTCTGAGGACATTTGGATACCTGAAGGTGAAAACAGTTTCGGCAATGACATGTTTCCAGAGTTCCTTGAGGTATCCTTTAGATCACAACATTTTCTCAATAAATGTGATTATTTAAATGCAAACGTAAATGTAACCAATTTTGTTCACTTAAAGCCTTTTTACATATATAGAACCACAAATCAGAAAATTAGAATCACTTTGGCAGAATAATGCATCAATTTTTGTGTCAGAAAATATATTCTCAATATTTTATGAGAAGTTGCTTTGTCTAATTTCGAATAAATTTTAATTCATTTTCTCACCTTATTGTATATGCTTCTAGCCACAGATCTTTAGGCCACAAAGTTTAAAATAAAGATCATGCTCATAATGTTGAATGCAAGTTCTTTCCCTATCCATTATTTCAAACAAATGTTATTAGTTTAACTATTATAATATTTTTTTCAGGATGAAAAATTCTTTGAAATATCTGAAACCTTGAGAAAATAATACTAAGAAAACATAAGAATATAATATAGAAAAATTGAAAAAATCAGAATTTCTATCTTCAGCATATTTTATTTGTTTAAAGCAAAAAAGTTTGATGTAATAATGTGTTTTTAATGTTTGCTAGTTCAAATTCTGCATTTAGAAACTCAGCTCTGGCTTTATGCTGGATCTGAATATTTTATTTTCTGATGATAAAAGGATGTAGGAAATAGCCACTTAAAAGAAGACAGAAGCTATGTGGGCATCTGGTTCAAGTTACAGCTCCTGCTTGTTACCCTCAAAACAAAATCTCAGAACATATGTGGTAAAGGATTCTGAGAGGGAACTTTTAACCAGGGCCTGGATTCAAATATTATGAAGTTATGAACAAATGCTGTTTAAAGTAAACATTAACTTTATGTATAACTAACTTTTAACAGAATAGAATTCTACTATGTTCACTTTATGTGTGACTGTCTTCTTTTAAAATTTTTTTGTTGTTGTTCTTGATGGACTTTTATTTTAATTATTCATAGGTGGTGCTGAGAATTCAAACCCAGGGCCTCACACATCCTAGGAAAGTTCTCTATCACTAAGTTACAATCCCAGTTCGTGACTATCATTTTATGCAAGTAGAAAATTTTGGACATTGACTAGTGAAATTTGGTGAACCAGAGGGCTGGAAAACATTACAATTCTTACCAGATTTTGTTTCCATCCAAATAATTTTTTTTCCCAAATGATGTGTCATCAATTTAAAGATTAAAGTGCAAAGTTAATCACAAGTCACTATTTAAGGCAAAAAAATAAAGAATAATACCAACCTTGAATTCCCTATCCATCTCTAGGCAGAATGAAGGCAAAATGACATCATGTGGGAGTGCACCCATCCCGGTGGTCAGTACAGGACACTCTGGGGCATACTGACTTCCTATAATGAAGACCCACTGTCTGTATATTCCAGTACTAAATTCCCAACTTGCTATATAGTTATATAGAATAGGTAGACAGCTGATATAAAAGAAAAACATAGGAACACATACACACATACATACATGTGAGTCTCTCTTTTTATATATGTACCAGTTTTTCTGTTGCTGAATAGCAGTCTACAAAAGAATGCCTTCTTTTAAAACAAGGAAAAACACAAAACTCTCCCTCATATAGTTAAGCTTATATTTTAAATATATTACACAACTAAACATTAAATTATGAATTTATGTCTCCATTTATATATTAATACATTATACGTAAATATATGTGTGTAAATATTTCTGTGTCAATGTATGTGTTTTTATGTACAATGTGCTTTTAGGATAAACTAAAACGATTTTACAAGTTGAGGAAGAAAATACTATTCTATTTAATATTTGTATTAGCACTTTGAGTGAAATAGTAAATTTAATCACAGACAGATTTAAAATGTTATTAGAAAACTGTTTATGATTAAAATGCCAAATCATAAACATCTGTGAGACTGCTGCCCAAGACTATTTCCCTAAGGACCTGCAGCTCCTCTCAACTAACCACCTCATTATTACTGCAGGAGTTTTTAAATCCTCACATAGTCCCCACACTCCAGCCACAGTTTATTCCCTTGGAGATGGGAACCAGACACAGGTTGAACCAATTAGTCTATTCCCAGATTTTAGAACTTTAAATTCGTAGCCAAAGTCAAGTGGACTTTTTACTGCCATTTGAAATAAAAGTCGGTTTGCAGTGAAAGAGAATAGAACCAATGTGTGTAAAGAAGGAAGAAATTAAAAGGATGGTTCCTCTTGTCTTAGTATCAACTGCATTTTCTACACTTTATTTGCTTAACGCTTTCTTCAATTCTATCAAGAAATAAATTCTTCCTTTTCCAAAACTTCTAGCTTCCTCTTCGTCATTTACAAAGCATAATAAAAGAAAGTGATATTCTCTGTTTGGAAACAGTTTCTCTGCTGCTTTGATGAATGTAATTCCCTTTTATTCTCTTAATTTCAGCCTCAATGGTTGTTCATCCAGGAAATATCCAACTGCAAAGTGTGAATTAATTTGTTTTTCTAAGTGCTACGCCCTGTCCTCTCCTTATAATTCCTATATCACTCAGCACTGCAATTATTCTTGGTTTTTCTTCATCTACATTAAGTTGGGGACCATATATATTGTACCCATTATTTCTCTAACACACATTGCTCCCAGGGACAGAGAAGGGAATAACTAATTGTTGAATGCAAGAAACAATAAGGGAAAGACTAAAAGGTACTTAAATTTACATTGATTTCCTTCATTTCCTCCAGATAGTATTATAATTTATCAATTATAACTTTAATGGAACATATGAAAAATTATGCTCTATATGTGTAATAAGAACTGTAATGCGTTCTGCTGTCATATATAAACAAAAAACAAAATGACTGGGGAAAAAAGAAATAAATGGTACGCCAACTTCCTATTTAGATTTTTTGAATACCATCTTTTAAATAAAAGATGCCATTAAAAATTCTGGTAACAGCATTTTTATCATACAATCTTCATAGTTCCTAAGCTTTAAATCCCCAAAGTAAATCTCTCCAAATGATAATACCTATTATGTTAAGAATTCAAAATTTCTTGGCATTAAGTTTTATTTTTTTTGACAACAAAAACATAATTTGTGCCTTTAGAGCATCAGGGAACTAAAACAAACAAACAAACAAACAAAAAAAGTTGAATGATTTGTTTTCCAAGAAGAACAGCATTTTTTTATGACTTAAACAAAATATATTCGGGTCACATGAGACCAGCAGTTGTTCTCAACACCCAGGAGGAACTGCCCTTTCAGCAACAGTTTGTCTTGATAAGAAGCCAAGGAAAACACGTCTACCCCAAAATATTGCTGCAAATATTTCATATTTTTAGAAAGTTTTGGGGAGTCATTCAATAGTCTTTACAGTATTATATTGGGATATATTTTATGATGATTCTTGAAAAATGTCTTTAAACAGTTTAAACAAAGGTTTATAAAATGATGTCTCTCAGTTGTATAATCTAAGAAAATGTCCCAAGTTTTGGTGTGTTTCTAAATGCTGCTTTACATACATTTATATACAAAGTAAGTGGATTTTACCCTTCTTTATTTCACTATTTTTTATTGGTTGTTCACAACATTACAAAGCTCTTGACATATCATATTTCATACATTAGATTCAAGTGGGTTATGAACTCCCATTTTTATCCCAAATACAGATTGCAGAATCACATCGGTTACACATCCACATTTTTACACAATGCCCTATTAGTAACTGTTTTATTCTGCTACATTTCCTATCCTCTACTCACTATTAATAACTCAAAAAGTATAATTAGAAATTCATGTTGAGATGAAGAGTAACAGCTTGTTATCATTTTTCAAATGTAATATTCTGTATTAAAAAAGCCAGCATATGAGGTAAAATACAGACTATCAAGATTAAGTCATACTAGACTAAAAAGGAAGGGTCTCATTATTTTTGTTACCCTGGCACAAGGTCATATACATATATATATATATATATATATATATATATATATATATATGTGTGTGTGTGTTATGTGTATGTGTGAATATTCATAATATAATATATTCACATAATATATATATATATATATATATATATATATATATATATTACTTATATTACTTGTCTCCTGCCAATTTCCATAGGGACACTATAAAAATGTTAATTCAGGCTACAAATCACATTAATACGCTTAGGAAATCGAATTGTATATGTCTATGTAATGTAGGACTATGTGGCCTATTTTCACAGAATGGATTTAAAATATAATTCTAAAGCAATAGTGAGGAGGGTGTTTCTTGTGTGCTTATTAAACTTTTTTTAATATAATAATCCTTTGCAGATCACTACTGAGGAACTGATAAAGGACAATTATTGTAACCGAGTGAACATTTCTTTCTTTAGAACTTGGAAGAAGAATACTTCTTTTCAAAAGGCCCTGAATTCATAACAGGAGATTAGTGGCAAGCTCTAGTCCCTGTTACTGTTGATGAGACATGGCTGCATCCCTTCATTCTCTCCCAAGCCTATCCAATATTCCATGCCAAGGACCACCTGAGCTTATCTCACTACATCTTCATTCCCATCTATGATAGTCACAGCACAAAGGCCAGAACTCCCAGTTCAATCTGACACAGTGGATTCCAATCTAAGTATGACACTGTAAACCCTCTGGGTATGCCTTCTGGAACTCCAGATCAAATCTCAACAAAATCTCCTCCAGAAACAAATTCTCTAAATCTCCCCTTTTCATCTTACTCTAGAGAAAGCAAGGTTTCCCTTACCTTGCTCTTAAATGGGGGGCTATTTTTGATTTCTGGAACTTTTTTTAATTTTATTTTTTTATTAGCTACACATGACAATACAATGATCTTGGCAATTCATACATTTGAATCATTGGGGTCTAATTTCTCATTTTTCTGATTGTACAGATTGCAGAATCACACTGGTCATAGAGTCAACTATACACATATAGGTGGCAATTTCTTGATAATAAAGGGTTGAATAGCTGTCCTCCTTAAAATCTCAGGCTTTCAATATCATGTCATTAAATTGTACTATTTCAACCTTAACGAACCCCCACATTATTCTTCGAATATTAGATCTTTGGCTAATTGTCATCTGTTTCATTGCTATTCCTCCCTTAACTCTGAATGAATTTAAATTCAAAGCATTTTCCTATTAATGTCCGAACTCTCCATTCCTGATCTTTTTCCTCTCTAATATTCTTTACTCTGTATTAGCCAGTCAGTCACATGGTCATTTCTTTGCATCTGTCATTGCTGTAAACATTACTTTGAATCTGTCATTACTGTAAACATTCTACAATCTTTATCTCAGATAGTGTACATACCCAATCTTTTCAACTCAATATTGCATATGCCATGCTCCAACTCTAACATTCCTTTTAACCTATCAGAACCTCCAATTTTGGATGTCACCAACTTCTCACTACCTATATTTGTCTTCTTTTTCCAAGCTTACATTAGAATGGCTAATCATATATATTTGTATATTCTTAATTTTCTTTTCCCCCTCCTCTTTTTATTATTTGTGTGGCTATGCTATAGACCTGGTTCAATCCAACTGTTAATATACTACTGATCTTAATTTTTGCTAGTGAACATAGTAAAGCAAAATCAAATTAAATAAGAAAACAAATAAAAGCATTTACAAGTTGTGAAAAAAATGATGTTAAATATATAGTTACTAAACTTTAATATTTCTGGGAAATCATAGAAAATATTTCTAGATTATTCCCACACCTTTTTTGCTACATAGCCAGGTAACTCTTTTACAGATTCTTCTTTCACAATCCCAATATTCATTACTCTGACACTGAGTCATTAGCCTTTTATATTAATCAAGCTTCTACAGATGTGTTAGTCAGCTTTTCATCATTATTATCAGAATGCCTGACAAGAACAATTTAGAGGAGGGAAGATTTATTTTGACTTATGGTTTCAGAAGATTTAGTCTATGGTTAGCTGTCTCTGAAACAAAATCATCATTGTAGAAAGGAAAAAGTGGAGGAAAACTATTCAGTTCTGGCAGTGGGAAAGCAGATAAGCAAGAGAAGATATGGGGAAAATATAAACCCTTCAAGGGCCCACCCCTAGTGACCTACACCCTGTGACTAGGTCCTAACTCCCAGTAGTCCATTCAGATATCAATGGATTAATTCACTGATGCAGTCAGATTGCTCATGATCTAATCACTTCCTCAAACTCCACCTCTGAGCACATGAGACTTGGGAGAATGTTACAGATCCAAATGATAACACCAGAGGAACAGAACCAATAGTGGTACTGTTTTTGTATGTTTGGGGGCGGGACGATATGATTAGAAAAGCTAAAATGTCCAAGATCTGCAGTCTGCATGTGGGTCAATATTATAATTTTAGGCATAGTCTGAGGCCTCATAGCAAGAAGAGGGCACTGATACTATAAATTCCAGTCTAAGCCCAAGTCCAGGGGCAATGTCCCAACTTGAAGATAGTTAGACAGAGTGTAATGGTTTGGAAATGAGGTCTCCCCACAAAGTTTCTGTTAATGTGGGGATGTTCAGAGATAAAAAAAAATGGATTGTGGGAGCTATAAGCTAGTCAGTCCATCCAAATTTGAGTGGACTAACTGGGTGGTAACTGTAGGCAGATGGGGTATGGCTGCAGGAGGTGGGTCATTGAGGGGTATACTCTGGAAGGGTTGTTCTTCCTCCTACTTCTCTCTGTCTTTCCCGGCCCATCCACCTTCCTACCATGAGCTGAGTAGCTACCAATACTGGGCTCTTCTGTCATGATGTGTTTTCCAGTTTGAGTTCAGAGCCATTGAGTGGCCATCAATGGGCTGCAATTTCTAAAACCGTGAGCCCCAAATAAACTTTTCCTCCTCTGAATTGTTTTTTTCCAGATATTTTGATTACAGCAATGTAAAAACTGATTAAAACAGAGAAAGAGAATTCTTTCTTAACCTTTATTTTATTTAGGACTTCAACGGATGAGATGCACTCCACCTACATTGGGAATAGCAATCTACAAGTTCAAGTATTAATCTCACCCTGAACATTCTCACAGACATATGCAGAAATAATATTTAAACAAATAAAGGGGCATCATGTGGCCTAGTCAAGTTGACACAAAATGTTAATCAGCACATCTTCTTCCTTCTTTACTGAAGACAAAAAAAAAAAAACAATCAGAAGAGAACCTTTGCCACTTCTCCCACAACATCCATCCACTAACCAGTTTTTAGTGCAAAATGCTCTGTCTTTACTCTGTTACATTTTCTATAGTGGGTCATTCTCATTTCCATTTATACGTATGTTTGTTTCTCTCTTAAAACAATAAAACAGGGCTGGGGTTGTGGCTCAGTGGTAGAGCACTTGCCTAACATGTGCAAAGCCCTGGGTTTGATCCTCAACCCTAAATAAAAATTAATTAATTAATTAAAGGTATTGTGTCCAACTATAACTAAAAAAAATATTGAAAAAATTAAGAAAACAATAAAACAAAACAAAAACCTTTTAATTACATTCTTCACTTTTGAGATTTCACCCCATTTAAGACAAAAGTTGTTTTTAATCATGGTCTCCAATTTCTTTCTTTTTTAATATATATATATATATATATATATATATATATATATATATATTAGTTGTAGGTGGACATAATAACTTTATTTTATTTTTATGTGGTGCCGAGGATCAAACCTAGTGCCTCATGCGGGCTGGGCAAGAGCTCTACCAAGGATCCACAACCCTAGCCCCTTCAATTTCTTTCCTCATGTTGTTTCCTAAATGTATTCCAATAAGCTGTTTTCCTCAATACTCCAGGGAAAATGGTCTACAAAGCTAAGTCCGGCAGTCAGTTTTCAGTGCTGGCCTAGCAGGACCACTTAACACATTTGAGTACTCACTTCTTCCTAAAGTATTTATTCTGCTGCTCTTCCAGTGTATCCCACTAGCCTCACTTTCATTCTGTTTCACTTGTCTCTCCTTGGCCTACTTTATGGGCACTTCCTCATGTTCCCAAACTTTAAATGTGCAGAAGCTCCAAACTTCATCTTTGAACTTCTCCTTTGTTTTATTTCCACTCATTCCTGGCTTATCTCAACTGATTTCATGATTTTTAAAATAGTTTTCATATGTTGGTAATTCAAATTTCAATGTTTACCTAAACCCCCAACAATACATTCAAAGGTCTACTTGACATCCCACCTGAATGTTTAATAGGCACCTGAAACTATCTTGAGATTTGAGATTGATATCTCATGCTGACTTCTTCTTTCTTCTGTTTTCCTTAATTAATGGAGACTCTATTATCTCAGGTTTATACTTAGGCTAAAAACTTTGCCTCATCCTTGGTTCTTCTCTTTCACCTCTCTCTATGCAGATTATATTTCTATCCTTTTCCTCACCCTCCCCTCCAATGTGGCAGGTCCAACATGCCACCATCTTTTGTCTACATGTGAGCAAAAGCTTCCTAAAATATCTCCTTGTTTCTTATTATTGCTCCTTTCAGAATAGCTTCAATACAGCCAACAAAAACACTAATTTTCTAATTCACTTAGAGTAAAAGGCAAAGTTTGATCATCATCTCCAAGGTCCTCTCTGACTCATGCTTATAACTGCTCTCACAGAGCTCCAGCTCTTCTTGTTCCCTCACAGCAGTAGCTCTGACCTCCTTCCTTTGAACTTGAACTTGTGAAACTCTCTTATCTTTCAACCACTAATTTTACAGTTTCTTCATGGAAGACATCCTCCAGATGTCTACAAGGCTAGTTCACTAAATAAATTAGATCTTTATTCAAAAATTTCTGTTCTAAATGTATCTTCCTTCTCTATTTATTCCCTTAAATAATTTAATACTTGCTTTCCCACAGCCCAATTCTTCTTCTGCACTTAAATTCATGCTAAGCACTCATCACCATCTCACATACTGTAGTCATGTGTTACTTAATTATGAAGATACACTCTCAGAAGTGCACTTTAGGTGGTTCTATCACTGTGCAGATATCATAAAGTATACTTCAAAAATCTAGATGGTAGTGGCCAATCAATTAAGGTGGTCTCTTAATGCCATCAAAAGACATAGAAAACATTAGAAGTGTGAGGATGTTGATAGCACAGTATGATGCACTGTTCTACTGGAAACTTTTTATAAGTACCAGTGTACTCCAAAATAACAAAAGGTCAAGATAATAAGTGCATAAATCAATAATATAATCATATTAGCACATCAAGTATTATAAACTATATATAATTGTGCTATATTTTTATAGTACTGGAAGCTCATAGGCCAAAATGAAATGAAAGTGCAGCACTATGACATTAGGATGACTAAAGTTTCTAGGTTAGAGCAATCTTAAACTCTATTATTATTTTGGGGGCTTCATTGCTGTATATGTGGTCTGTCATTGGCCCAAACATCCAGTTTTGCTAAGTGTAACTGTATCAGCATATACTTACTTATTGTGCTTCTTTTCTATCTTCTCCACATGAAACAAAGGCTTCAGGATGGCAGAGATTGTTCACGTTGTGTTGGCTGTATTTTCTCATCATCTAGAAGCACCATGTAGGCACTCAGTAGCCAGGTGATGAATGATCAGTGAGAGAGAAAATAGCAAATCTTAGAAGAGTACCCAACTTTCATTTGAAACAGCCCCAGAAAAGAAAAGCAAGAGATTTATTTTACTCCTTTCAATTTTTCATATATAAGTATATGCTTCATATAGTTTAGGAAACTCCTATAGTCCTATAAGCCCACAAATCAGGTTTTTTCCAAATATTTATGAATAAAAGAATCACTGCTTGTTAAGAACCCAAATTTTCTTGACTTGTTTTAAAGATCCAGATTCAACAGGTCTCTAAAATAACAATTGAAATTTGCATTTTTAACAAGCACTGCATTGATTTTGATACATTTCTTTAAGAAATCTCTGCAGATTCAAAGGTAATTCAAATAGAGTGACTTATATAGATGCAGAGTAGGAAGAAAAAAATCTTCATTATAGACAACATGCTGAGTTAAAGAATATGGGTCTGGTAGAAATTTCTGATATTCATTCTTAGGAAAGTATGAAGTAGAACAGAAATTTGAAAAAGAAATATTAAAAAAAAACTCACTTTGTATTCATCCTCAGGGTATAGAAAGACTTTGGCCTTTAAAAGTGAGATCTATGCCAAAGCTTCATAGAAAAGCAATTGTTTTTTTTAAAAAAATATATTTATGAGCACTATGGAAAACTTCAGCTCATTGATTAATAAAAACTAAAAGTTGTTTTGTTCCTAATGCCTATGAAGAACTAATACTGGTACTGGTCAGGTATACAGCATTTCATTCTTACAGAAGTTTTCTTATTCTGGATCAATAAAAAACTGAGACTTCAATAATCTTCATCAAAGTTGTGAATCTGCATCCTCATTGCTTCCTGATTTTTCATAGACTTCTGCCGCTAGCCATGATATTTTGTTGTCCTTCATTCTGAGTTAATTATCAAACTCCAGTAGATGGCATTGTAATAGATGTAGTCCCATCAGCATTCAGAACTGTTCCCTAGCAAGAAGAGAAAGAGTAAAAGATTTCTTAATTACACTCTGAGTTTCCACTCATTAATTGACCTTCTTTCAAATAAACATAAATCAACTACTATGCAGATAAGTTTACAAATGTCCATATACCAGTGTGTCTATCAAGAGAAATTTATCCATTTGAAATAAATTCTGTTTATGCAGAGTATTCAAAGGTTAGCTCCTATTAATGTTAAAAAAGTGAAATTATTATTTATTTCTGTGTGTGTGTGTGTGTGTGTTAAGTCAAATGAGTTTGAGTCATTCTCCAAAATTCTAGAGGCAATTTCCTGTTCTCCAAAGATTTTTCTTATCTTAGTCTAGATCATTTCAAAACAGGAATAAAATGGGACTTAATATAGACTGGAGGGTGTTGTGTAGTACATTGTTTCTGTGGTTGAAGCAGCTCTAACAATCTGAATTGACTAGTTTCTAACAGACTATAGCAGAAATGCAAAATGAAACATAAATATTTATCTTGAATATTCATCTTTTATTACAAGAGTGTCTTTAGAAACATAAGACCAAAATAGTGTTTTGAGACTGAGTATTTTAAGGTACAAAAGTCTCAGTTTATTGACTGAGAATTGAAGTTCTGTCTTTCTTTACACCTTAATTTTCAGTCACACCAAGTTTCACCTTCTCTGAGTATATTAGATGATAAATTTTTATTAGAAAAAAGTAATTATCATTTCTTAGCACATTTTCATTTTCTCCTATTTCTACCTGATTAAAAAATACACAATCTATTTAACTAATTTATCCAATCTCATGAACTCAAACAACAATGAATATTATACCACTTATATCAAAAACATGCAACATATCTATAGAACAATAGGAAATAAATCATCCTATATTTTTGATGAAAGATTTATTTTCTAAATCTTCCTATCTTTTTGATGAAAGCATACATGAAGAGCAGAGATGGTAAAAGATATTGAATTGGAAAGAAAATTTATCTTTAGTGGAATTTTAAAAATTATTCTCTCATTTGTATTCATCCAGATCCCTAACAATTTGATGATGTATGGTATAGTTTCCATTTTATAAAAAAAATTGTACAATTGATTTCCTGGGTTGAAAAAATATGTGGAAAAAAATGGCTAGGTAAAATAAATTACAAAAATTATCCTAGGTACACTTACCCATAACTTGCATTCATAATGTAAGTAATACCCATGAGCATTAAACAAAAACAATAGATATTGCTTCTTCAATATAATTTAAAGTGGAATTATATTTTCTAATCTAATTTTTGTCTTTATTTTAGTCTTTAATTAATCACATATGCTTTTGGAGAGGGAATAACAGAAACTTGTAATAGATAAGATCACCAGAATAACTCAGAATTGTATTCATCATATATTTTCGATTGGAGCTATCTTTTAAGGTGCAAAGAGTAAAAAGAACAGTTCAATGACACATACATCTTATAGTTTGGACGAGGCCCAATGAATGATAAATATTGAATAAAACATGCATGTATGCTTAAATCAGATGAAGAAAAAAAAACAGATGAGGTGCCTGTAAGTCTCTTAGATTTCTCATAAAAAGAGAAACAACTTACATGCAGAAAACTGATAATCTACATATTTTATAAATGAATACCAAAAACAACATAAGCCTTAAAAAAAGCCACCTAAGATTATTTTTATAGTCTTTCCCAAAATATATTTAAAGAATTATAAAACAGAGCTGATTTTGTGGCTCAGTGGTAGAGCTCTCGCCTAGCACGTGTGGGCCTGGGTCTGATCCTCACCACATAAAAATAAATAAATAAAATAAAGATATTTTGCCCAACTACAACTAAAAAATAAACATTAAAAAAATTATAAAACAAGCCAGGCACGTGGAACATACCTATAATTCCAGAAACTCTGGAGTTAGAGGCAGGAGAATCAGAAATTTGAGGCCATACTAAACAACTTAGAGAGACCCTGTCTCAAACAAAAAATAAAAGGGACTCAGAATGAAGTTATAGAATACTCGCTTAATAGTCTCAAGGTCATGTATTTGAAACCCAGTACAGAAAAAAAAATTGCAAGGCTATTTTTCCATCTATGAGAAAATATCTGCCAGTATAATAGAATAGTTCCTATTTTTTACCAAGTAAATTTTATTCCAAATATTCATGTAAAAATGAATTTCCCCAAAGTAAAATAAATAGTGGTTTTGTTATGAATGGTATATGTCAAAGCTAATGCATGCTTTTAAAATATTATCATAAATAATCTTAAAAGCAAATAGGCTAATAATTTCCACTTACCCATTCATATCCTTGCAAATATATCCTGCCCATATGTACTTGTTTTTTCCTACCTAGTCTTTTTATCTCTATAAATAATTATGGCTGCAATTGGGAGATGAAATAGAATAAGCAACTTTTTCTTTCAAATGTAGATTATTGAACAGTTTCCGAGTTTTAAGTCCACTGCCTATCACTGTAATTGATGATAATAGTGCTGCTCACAGTTAACACTTTGCCATCACTTCCATACTTTGAGAGGTTTATCACTTGGCTATAAACATGTACTCTGTGTTGAACTGCATGTTGAAGATGTGAGCCTTGGAGAAACTGCTTTTGTGAAATTAAAAAAAAAATGGAAAATCATATTGGAGGTTTTTTCTCGAGTATATCTTTGTAAGATAACAAATATGTTTGAATAAAACATTTTGTAATTGCAGGAGGAATTTTTAAAAATTTGGCTATGACAATATGACATCAGAAGAAAATGTTGTAAATGCAGAAATTACTTTCTGTTTTATATTCTCTGTATCTCTGTACCACTTTAGTATGGAGTATAAGAGTCCATAAAATTTAACGGTGAGCATATGTAAAATATTTGAGATTTTCAGTTATCTCGTACCTTATCTTTAATTTACCAAAAGAACCTTTCTTACTAATAACATAGTGACTCTCCATGTAAGTATAAGTACATACACAGACACACACACACACACACACACACACACACACACACACACACGTGTATAATCATTCAAACATTTAAAATACAATAATATATATTCATTCAAACATTTAAATACAGTAATCTAGAATAGTTTCATCATTGGTGACAAAAGTTGAATAAAAATTCTTATGGAAAGGATAAAAAAGTTTACCAAAATTTGTAAAATAAATTTTAAGACTGGTAAATACTTGTTAAGTGTGTGTGTGTGTGTGTGTGTGTGTGTGTGTGTGTGTGTGTGTGTTACATATAATATACAACATATTTAAGATGATAGGACAGTTTGATTTAACTATATAAAAATAAATAAGGTATACAAAAGCTTTTGTAATGTGTAGACACATTGAAATTACTGTAATTCATGTAAAGTAGTTTGTAATTCATTTTCCTGGGTTAACCTATAAATTAAGATATAAGAAAATCAAACACCCAAAGAACAAAATAGATAATAAAAATGTGTGCTCCAAGACAAAGAATCATTTTAGGATACAGCTGGGGTGTTGGTAAAGAGTTTCCTGAATAAACCTGTAAATTATTTGTCCCATTCAAAGACACTCCTAACTTGAAATTTTATGAAACATCGTGTCTAGCAAACCAAACAAGTCCACTTGTTGTATTTGACCCAGTTTCCCACAGTAAATCCTGAAGAGCTATTAAATAGATTCCCATATGGTTTTCTTAAGATATTTTACATTAAAATACTATCCTAAATTTTGTTCTTTGTGGAAGTTTTTGCCACTGATTTCTATTTGAAATTTATTTATAGGGAACAGGATTCATATACTAGTTTAAGCTGAAAATGAACTTTTTATGTAAATTATTGCCAAGGAAATTAAAAAGCTAAAGGTAAAAAGTGAGAGATTTAACCAACATACAGACATGGCTTGATAAATAAGAGCAATTTATTAAAGTCTTCATGGTTGGTGGTTCAGAAACTCAATTTAGTTTTTTCACTCAATTCCACCAGATACTGAGACCTGAATAAAATTAACCACACTAAAAGGAAACTGGTAGACAAAAACAGGAATAGCTACTATTTATTAATCAACACAATCAGAAGTTAGGCACTATGATAATTGCTTTCAAACATTACTTCAATTAAAATTTTTAAAACTGTGGCAAAACATGTAGTGTAAATGAACCATCCAAATAATTTTTAAATGTATGTTTCAATAATGTTGAGTACATTTACTTAGTTGTGGATCCTATCTCCTAACCTTTTTTCATCTTGCAAAATTGAAACTCTGTGCTCACTAAACTCCATATATCCCCCTTCCCCAGCCGCTGGCAACTATCATTTTACTTTATGTTACTATGAGTTTGACTATTCTAGGTACTTCCTACTAGTGGAATCATACAGTATTTGTCTTTTATGCAGCTAGCACACATTCTCAATTTTTATCCATCTTTTAATATTAGAATATCCTTTACTTTGAGACTGAATATTAAGTATTCCATTACATAGATATATGCTACATTTTTTAATTCATTTATCCAAAAGTAACACTAGGATTGCTTCAATTTTCTGCTATTGTTAATTCTGTCATAAACTCAAAACTGATGCTGCTTTCAATTCTTTGAGGTATATACCTACAAATAGAATTTCTGAATCATATGGCAATTCTATTTTAAATTTTTTCCATAATGGTTGCAACATTTCACATTCATATCAACTTGATTTTAAATCCTAAAGGTCTATCATGTTACAATTGAGAAATGGTGGCCTAGAGAAGTTAAGACATTTCTTAGCTTCCAAATTTGGTAAAATGATTCCAGTACAGGAAAGGGCTATGTAAGAATGAGGGATCTGGAGTTCATGGACACTTGAATTCAAATCCCAGGTTGGTTTCTCAGGTCAAAGAGCTCTTGGACACATTAGAAATTTTCTTTCAGACTCAAATTCCTCACCTCTAAATGGGAATATTAAGACTGCATTGAATGAGATTACCCCTGAAAGGTAGTTATGCTTGTCACATAGTAAGCATCCAATAATTACGTCCTCAGTAAACACATTAAGTTCTTTGATTAGGTTAAATAAATGCAAGTGTTTATTCCTATGGATTTTTTCTATAGTTGAACAGTTTAAGGTCCAAGATAGTGACTGCTCCATCAGCTTTGGTATCTGATTGACCACAATGAAAGATTCCTACCATTAAAAATCAGCAAAATGTAAATAAAATGAAAGCGTATCATACCTGGTGTTGCTGATCTGGATTATAATCTCGGTTACACTATTTACTAGCTACATTACTGCAGGAAAACAAATTGCTGTCTCTGAAACTAAAAATGTTATTTCACATTATAAGAAGCAGTAGATTTGACATTTTCTGTGAAAACTTCTAAATTCTTTTACTGTAAGACTCTAATATGAATACTAGCATTGAGCGGTGGAAATGTCCAGGCAAGAGTCAAGGACCACCTTAGCTTTTAATGAGGACAATGCTATCATCAACTGAAACAGAGGATAAAGAAAGAGGAGGGAGTTTGGGTCCTGCTGTCATCACAGGGAATAATGTGATCTGCACTACCAATTTAGAAAAATGGGGCAGTGCTCCTCTTCCCAACATTTAAAATGAAATTCCCCATCTGAACCTTGGGTATTGGCCTTAGTCTCGTTTCCTTCCCCAAATTAACTTCACACACATTGAAATAGAGTAGAATACTCTCTACTAGTCTTAAAAAATATGCTCATACAATTTCTTACAATTATCCACCACATTCTCTGACTGTCAAAAATATCATAATTTAGTTCACAGGATTTACTAGATTTTGTGTGATATTTCTTTACTTCTCCCAGGGCTGCCGAGCAAGAATACAGATTCTTGCTGAGTATCTGCTTTGTTTACTGCTCCTTTTCCCACCACTAGATTCATATTCTTTTATATATTCTCTGCCGCAGTCTCTGGCTAGGCACAAATCATGAGTCTCCACACAGCTTGTAGATTCAAACAGCAATTTTTTATTCCGGAACTCACACCGGCCGTCTACAAACACGCTCTGGGGGAATCCACGTTCTCTGCCCAAATCCACACCGCATGGGCTTCTGTCTCCCAAAATATACTGTCTGACCCTAAGCACTCAAGAGGAACTCAGCAGCAGGATACACCCTATTCTAAAGGGGGAACACCCTAATCTCCTATTATGCTAAACTGCCCTATTCTAAAGGGGGAACACCCTAATCTCCTATTATGCTAAACCGCCCTATTCTAAAGGGGGAACACCCTAAACACGGATCCTGCCCTGGTCCTTGAGCAAGGTCACCTTTCAGAAGTCCTTCCACTAGACAGCATGGGAGTAAGCTGGCAAGGAATTTGTCATACCTACTTGGCTGATGGCTCCCAGCATCTCCCCCCTTCTGATTAATTAAACAACAAGTAATGTGGCTTAAGGACCGTGCATGGTAGGTTGTCCAGTTCAACATATGGCTCTTACCCGTCATTGGAAAACTGACCTTTAGGCGTCAGCCTCCTGTCTTAGGTTGATACCACTGCAACTGGATCATACCCGTCACTGACTACCAGCCCAGCATACAGCCATACTTGTGGATAGGTCTATGCACCAGTGGGGGGGTGAGGTTCTTTGCCTCACCTCTGTTGGCCCCCAAATTTGGCCTTGGTGCCAGTGGGGGAGTGAGGTTAATGTGGTTTAAGGACCGTGCCTGGTACGTTGTCCAATTCAACATATGGTTCTTACCCGTCATCGGAAAACTGACCTTTAGGCAACTGACCTTTAGGCGTCAGCCTCCTGTCTTAGGTTGATACCACTGCAATTGGATCATACCCGTCACTGACTACCGGTCCAGCATATAGCCATTGGCCCCCAAATTTAGACCATCACTAGCAGAAGGGAGGAGGATACAGAAATGCCACGACATCAAGCCAATTGACAGTTCCTTTGGAAAAATTGCATCATTGGTGACACCATCAGCAAAGATCACTGGTGACACCATCAGCAAAGATATGCCAGCATTACCACAATTCGCTGTACCAAACGATAGTTACATAGTCTAGGCAAGTTCTGTAAGCAGTTCAAAGTGGAGGAATCTATCAATCTGTCCGTCTCCTCCCAAAATCCGTTTCCTCCCAAAGTAAGTTGACTCCTTGATTGAGCATACTTGTTGAGTTATATTCATTGGGATGAAGATAGGAATTCTGGCAATGATGCTAAAAAGACATTATCCTGAAAAGAATTATTAAATATAATGAAAAGGAAAGGTGAAAGTAAACAAACAGATCTGTTAACTTCCTTTAAAAATAATCCTTAACAGCTGTTTACCTGATTTAAATTAGTAAACAAACAGATCTGTTAACCACCTTTAAAAACAATCCTTAACAGCTGTTTACCTAATTTAAATTAAGCCATTTAAATCACGTGAATAAAAAATAAATAATTCGGATCCATTTTTTCATGAGCGCTCCTCATATATGAAATACGCACACACAGACATACAACACAAAACACAAATGTGCAAACAAACGTACAACACATAAGATAATAATAAAGGCCTTGTAGCTTTACCTAGGTGAAATCTCCATTGCAATGTTTAAAAACTCCACAGACAAAAAAATAAAACTGATCAGAAAAACATTAACCTAGGTTTGTAGGAGCTCAAAAAATAAAAATAGAACCTTATGATGTGGAAAATGCAATAATAAAATAGATATTGAAAAAAGCATCCTGGTTAATCACAGTCGCAGATGTAAGAATGGCCAAGCTGGAGTTCTGGATATCAGCTGTTACGGATTTGAGTCAAATCATCTTCTTTTCGATCTGTAGAAATCGTTTTGGTTAGTCTTTCTGGAATCCAAATCGGCTGCTGTTCTCCCTGTGGAAACACGCAAACAGAGCCCCGACTCCAGACAATCACTGGGTCTGGACCTTTCCATTGTCCTGTTAGAATATCTTTCCAAAGAACTTTAGGCTTATGCACATTTTTTGGATACATATGTCTTTCCGCAGCACTAAGTCCTGATGAATCCAAATTTAAAAAGTTTAGAGTAAAAAGCGTTATTTTAAGTTTATCTTTGGGGGATATATACCCCTTTCCAATTCCCTCTTTTTGTTTTAGTAAGTACGTTTTAATAGTTTGATGAGCTCTTTCAACTATGCCTTGTCCCTGTGGATTGTATGGAATTCCTGTTATATGAGTAATACCAAATGATGAGCAAAATTGTTTAAAAGAGGTAGAGGTATAGCCAGGACCGTTATCGGTTTTTAACTGTTTAGGAACACCCACAGTGGCAAAATTTTGAAAGCAATGAGCTATAACATCTTTAGTTTTTTCTCTGGCATGAAGGGAGCCCATCAAAAATCCGGAAGAAGTATCAACTGTAACATGTAAATATTTTAATTTTCCAAATTCTGGCAAGTGTGTGACGTCCATCTGCCAAATATGGTTAGGTATCAGTCCTCTAGGATTGACTCCAAGATTAACTTGTGGTAAAAAGGTCACACAATTTTGACATTGTTTTATTATATGTCTGGCTTGTTCCTTAGTTATTTTAAAACGCTTTTGTAAAGTATTAGCATTAACATGGAATTTTTTATGAAAATTCGTAGCTTCTTCTAGTGTAGAGAAAATATGTATGTCATGTGTAGTTTTATCTGCTAAATCATTGCCCAAACTAAGGGCTCCAGGCAATCCTGTATGTGCTCTAATATGTCCTATAAAGAATGGATCTTTTCGGTCCCAGATTAGACTTTGTATAGTGGAAACAAAGAGAAAACAGGAGAAGAAGGGGAAATCCTACCAGCATCTTCAAGAGATAATATAGCATTAACTACATACTGACTATCAGAAAATAAATTAAATACAGAATCTTTAAACATTAAAAAGGCTTGTAATACTGCATTAAGCTCTACCTTTTGAGCTGATTGTTTGGGTACTAAAAATGTAAAAGTTTGATCAGGGGTAACTACTGCTGCTGTACCATTATTTGACCCATCAGTGAATATATTTGGAGCATTCATGATAGGGGTTTTTCTTGTCATTTTTGGAAAAACTACAGGATGCTTAGACCAAAAAGACAACAAAGGATTAGATGGTAAGTGATTATCAAATGAAACATTAGATTTACACATGATTATTGCCCAAGTATTTAACTCATTAGCTAACTCATCAATTTGATCCATAGTATATGGAGTAATAATTTTATTGGGAGAAATTCCAAACACTCCCTTTGCTGCTTTTATTCCTTTGAGTATTAATTGTCCTACAGCCTCAGGATACCTAGTAAGAATAGTGTTAGGAGAATAAGATAAATGTATCCACAATAATGGACCTTCTTGCCAAAATACTCCTCTAGGAATATTTTTTGTTGGTAGTACAATAAATAATAAAGGCAAACTTATATCAATTCTATCCAAATGTATATTTTCCATATATGTTTCAATAATTTTCAATGCCTTTCTTGCTTCAGGCGTTAACATGCGGGGTGAGTTTGGATCTGATGGACCTTTTAGAATATCAAATAAAGGTCCCAACTCTCCTGTTGGTATGCCTAGATAAGGCCTTATCCAATTTATGTCTCCCAATAACTTTTGAAAGTCGTTAAGTGACTTGAGTTGATCTACTCGTATTTGAATTTTTGGTGGACGGACCATGGTTGAGGATAATAGAACTCCTAAATAATTAATTGGAAAATTTAATTGTACTTTATCTATTGCTATCTCTAGATTATAATTTTTTAATAAGTTTGTAAGTGTGGCATAACATTCCAGCAATATGTTTTTATCTTTATGTGCCAATAATACATCGTCCATATAGTGAAATATTTGTAGTTCAGGATTTTGATTTCTAAGTGGCTGGATTGCTTTATTAACATATATTTGACACATAGTTGGACTGTTAGCCATCCCTTGAGGGAGTACTTTCCATTCATATCTCTGATCAGGACCTTCATGATTTAATGCAGGGATAGTAAATGCAAAACTTGGACTATCCTCGGGATGAATTGGAATTGAAAAAAAAAATCTTTAATATCTATGGCTAAAACATGCCAGGTTTTTGGCAAAGCAGACAATTGAGGAATCCCTGATTGAGCAGGTCCCATAATAACCATTTCATTATTAATGGCTCTTAAATCTTGCAATAATCTCCATTTACCAGATTTCTTTTTAATGACAAAAATGGGAGTATTATGGGGAGATATGGAAGGTTGTATATGTCCTTCCGCTAATTGTTGTTTGACCAGATCATGGGCTGCTTGTATCTTTTCTTTAGTCAGGGGCCACTGAGGAACCCACACTGGTCTTTCTGATTTCCAAGTAATTTTTATTGTCTCAGTGGCCCTTTCTGAAAATCCAACCCATGTCTGTCTGTTCCTTGATCTATTTGAATTGGTGCTGCTATACCTTGTCCTTGTTTTCCTAATCTTTTTTCTTTCCTAAAACCTTGTCTAGCCCTAGTAGTGGGCGCATTAGGATTGATGTTATTTGTTAATGTCAAACCTAATTGATCTAGGACATCTCGTCCCCATAAATTTATAGGAAGATGATCCAATACATATGGCTGTATAGTTCCCTCACAACCTTCAGGATCCTTCCAATCTAATATCATTGCACTTCTATGGGGATTAGTCACCACTCCTAGGCCTCGAAGCGTTTGAGTGGCTTGTTGTAATGGCCAATGTTTTGGCCATTCCTTACTAGATATGATGCTAAGGTCTGCACCTGTGTCCAGTAGCCCATTAAAGTCGTGTCCTTGAATATTTAGTTTTAACATTGGGCGAGAATCTAAATTTAAAGACAGCATAGCCCAATCTACACCTGTGGAGCCTAATCCCCTGGAACCTCTTTTTACACTATGACTAGGAAATTTATTATGTAGGCTGGGTATTATTAACAACTGTGCTATTCTATCTCCAGGTGAAATTACTGATATACCTCTTGGAGAACTAGCTATAATTTTTATTTTACCTACATAATCGGGATCAATTACCCCAGGACTTATCATAAGTCCTTTTAATGTAGATGAACTACGTCCCAATAATAAGCCTACTGTCCCTTGGGGAAGAGGTCCTTTTATTCCTGTGGGAATGATTTGAACTCCCATCTCTGGAGTTAGTACTGCTCTGGCAGAGGCGCAGATGTCCAACCCTGCGCTCCCTCGGGTTTGTCTGATGAGGGATTTAATGGACAATGTGTCCTGGGCACTACTCTGATGGTGTTGCTGGGTTCCTCCACTGCCCCGTATATTTGTGGTTGTGGGCCCCGGAGCATTGGGCCCGGCTGTCCGTTTTTTGGCAATGGAGCCTGATGCCTTTCTCCACGATATCGAGGGTAAATACCTGGTCCTTGTCCATTTTTTGATAAGGGAGTACCCTCTATGGTGGTTTGAGAACGGCATTCATTAGCCCAATGTCTCCCTCTGCGGCATCTTGGGCAAATACCCGGTATTCTATTTCTTTGATACCTAGTTTTGTTAAATCCTCCTCCTATGAGGCAACTCCTTTTAAAATATCCTGTTTGTTCACAATCATAGCATGTTTTTGGCCTGGCATCTAAAGCCTGTTGTACTGCAGCTGCCAAGACTTGCCCTTGTTCATTAATATCTCTACATAATTTAATATATATGTTTAAATCTTCATGTCTCCATGGTCTAATAACCTCTCTGCAGCAATGATTTGCTTGGTCATAAGCCAGTTGTTTTATCAATGGCATTGCTTGTTCCGTATCCCCAAAAATTTTGGCAGCCGTTTGAATTAGCCTATCTACAAAGTCAGCGTAAGGTTCATTAGCTCTCTGTATTACCTTAGATAGCTGACCTTGTAAATCTCCATGTCCTTGTAAAGTCTTCCATGCCCTAACTGCGTCTGCAGCAATTTGTGCATATATAGCAGGATCATATTCAATTTGTTGCCGTTGACCCTCATAAGGTCCTTTCCCTAGCAGCATTTCTAGATTTCTTTGAGGGTAACCGGCTGCTGCATTTCGCCTAGCTGTCTCTGCGCAAAATTCCTCATTGGCAACCTTCCATAACAAATATTGTCCTCCATTTAGCACAGATTTACACATGCTAGCCCAATCTGCTGGCGTCATGTCCAAGTTAGTAATGGACTCGACCATGCTCACCGTGAAGGGAGCTTGGGGACCATAGGTTGTTACAGCCTCCTTTAACTGCTTCACTGTTTTAAAATCTAAAGCACGGTGAATTCGCTGCCCTCCTACCTGTTCAAGTACAGGGCATGCTAATCTTTGAGGTCCTGTCTCAGGATTCCATTTATCAACTACGGGGTTTGAGGGCCACTCAGCTGTCTCTATCGGTGGGGCTGTTGGTTGAATTAAACCCTCTTGTGATAAAACGGAGTTAGTAACAGCCTCCTGTTGTGGCCTTTTTCCTAACAACCCCTTTTCCTTTAAATTTTCTTCCTCTGTCTGACTAGCTCGAGAGACCTTCTCTTTTGCTTGATCTAAAATGTCTTTCTCCATGTTCTGAACCTCTAACAATTTACTTAACATCTTTTCAGTTTGTTTTAATCTACTATAAAGATAACACAACCCAATAAGATAACACAAAACAAAACTGAAATTGAATGAAGCAAAAACGGAATAAAAAATCGTTGTATCAATTTTCTCTTCCTCAGGGCCGACAAACTTCAAGCCTTTAGTCAACCATTTTTTCCAGTTTGCCTGAGAAATTTCTAGGGATAGGCAGCTTGAAAGAAAAACAAAATAAATCAAAAGAAGAACACATTGTTTTCTGAAATGGTCACCCATTCTCTTGCCTTCCCTCAGGGGAGAGCAATTTCACTTACCTCCAAGTTTCAGACGTTCCGCGTACGAGCCACCAGATGCCGCAGTCTCTGGCTGGGCACAAATCACGAGTCTCCACACAGCTTGCAGATTCAAACAGCAATTCTTTATTCCGGAACTCACACCGGCCGTCTACAAACACGCTCTGGGGGAATCCACGTTCTCTGCCCAAATCCACACCGCATGGGCTTCTGTCTCCCAAAATATACTGTCTGACCCTAAGCACTCAAGAGGAACTCAGCAGCAGGATATGCCCTATTCTAAAGGGGGAACACCCTAATCTCCTATTATGCTAAACCGCCCTATTCTAAAGGGGGAACACCCTAAACACGGATCCTGCCCTGGTCCTTGAGCAAGGTCACCTTTCAGAAGTCCTTCCACTAGACAGCATGGGAGTAAGCTGGCAAGGAATTTGTCATACCTACTTGGCTGATGGCTCCCAGCAATTCTCAATTTTAGGATATCACCCACTGAGCCAACAGTCAGTTTGTGTCTGCAGGTGTAGGGGGTTTTGGATATTCTTCTTGGTCTGTTTCCTCTGCGGCAGCCTGAGGTCCTTCCATCTATAACAGTCTTGCCCACCTTGAATACAGGCTGTGGTCTATTAATCGTTTCACTTTGTAACTCTGTGAAGTAACATTTTAATTAGCATTTAGATAGAATCTGTATTTGGTCAACAGAAAGAAAGATTTTCAATTTATTTTCCTGGGAATTCTTCATTCATTCATTCATCTAATAAGCAAGTATACTTAGTAAATACCTCAGAGTAAAGAAGTTATCTGAGAAGAAATTATATATACATATATATATATAATTATCCTTCAATTAATTCAGTCTTGTTTAAGAAAAATAAATATATCTACTAACAATTTTAGTTTTGCTTTATTCAATTCCCTTTTGCTTTTACCTTTAAATTAAATGGATTTGGCAACTGCCTTATATGTATGTACTATGTAAAGAGTCAACCTAAAAATAAAAGATCTCAATGATGAACTTTTTACTAGCAATATTTAAAGTAAAAATCCCTCATAATTTTATCTTATCTTTCTTTGATTTTGTCTAGGTAACAAACTAATTTACAATGTCAATCTAATTTATAATTACATATAAATCTACTCATCTGACTCATTATCTATAATTCTCCACTAGGTATGTAAGTGAATAACTGAAAGAATTTACAAAAAATAAAAAAATAAAAACCACTTAAACCTATTAATTATATTCGCAGCCAAAATTTACATTTTCTCAACTTTGTTGTTCCATGTGGACATATTTTCTGTCCTTACATCCATAGCACAAACACACATCATGCTTACCTAGACATTTTAACTTAATCCAATAGGAAACTATTATTCACAACAGCTTTGTTTTATTTCCATACTTTTAAAACCCCCCTCAGATCTATTTCCCTGCTGTCCTGTTTTCTTTTGGCTCTATCCTGAAGAAAGCCTCTCTCTGTGGCGTCAAACATTTCCCAGCATCTGTTGCAGGGGCTAATTTTTCTTCTTATTAATATCAATAGCATGATGCATTCCAGCACTCTGCAGTGTTTAGATAAGATTCCACGGGGGTCCAGCCTTTTCCTGCTAAATCACAAATGTTCAAAAAATAAAGCATGAGGGCAAAAATATATGTCATGCTGACCATTTGTACTAAAGGAGATTAGAGCACACCGGCAAAGCCTGTTTCCTAGAAGTGTTTCTGAAGACCGGAGCCATGCAGAGGGCTTCATTAACTTCTGAACACTTCAAAATGAAAAATGGGCAGGGAGTAGCTTGGAAAGATTGGACAACAAGACAACAAACCAAACACCATACACATTATGATAAGTAAAGGTGGTGTTTGATTCCGAGTATTGATTTCAATTGCCAACTTAATGAAACAGAGAAAAAAATGGTAGTTTCAAGAGGGGAAAATGAAGTATTATATTTTTATCAGAGGCTGATCACTTCTGCTTGCTTACTCATTCCTTCTATTTGTGGATTTCTAACACCAAAATGAAACAAAGAAACCTTAGTTTCCCAGTTCACCAAACAAAGAAATAATCCTAAATAATTTTGATTTTGAGATTCTGTCTTAATATACCATGAGCAATTTAATAATGCTTAATGCTGAATTTTAATTCAATCTTGAAAGTAATATTATAAGCTATTTGAAGTAATTTTATCAGATGTATTAGAAAATATTAGCTCAGGAATTCATAATTTTCAACCAACATTTTGCCATAGCGAAGCAATATCCCAGCCATAGAGCAGAAAAAATGTTCTAATTCCTTTCTACATTTGCTATAACAAAGAATATTTTTTTAAAAAATTCATTAAACGCTATTAGACTAAGGCATTTCAGGGATCTAGGTTTCTATATCAACAGCCAAAATCCAACTCAGTAAAAATAGTTTTCTAGAAAACTATATTCTAGGCTGATCAGCATCTGCCAACTAACCCCTAACTAAGGCTATTTCTCTACTTATGTTTAACCAAAGAGAAACCACTAACTAACCTCTTTTTTTTTTCTGTGAATAAAATTATATTTTTTATTTAATTTTATTTTTTTTATTTTTATTTTTTTTAAATTAATTTTTATTGTTGGTTGTTCAAAACATTACATAGTTCTTGATATATCATATTTCACACTTTGATTCAAGTGGGATATGAACTCCCATTTTTACCCCATATACAGATTGCAGAATCACATCATTTGCACCTTCATTGATTTACATATTGCCATACTAGTGTCTGTTGTATTCTGCTGCCTTTTCTATCCTCTACTATCCCCCCTCCCCCCTCCCCTTCCCTCTTCTCTCTCTACCCCCTCTACTGTAATTTATTTCTCCCCCTTATATTTTCCCCCTTTCCCCTCACTTCCTCTTGCATGTAATTTTGTATACCCCTGAGGGTCTCCTTCCATTTCCATGCAATTTCCCTTCTCTCTCCCTTTCCCTCCCACCTCTCATCCCTATTTAATGTTAATCTTCTTCTCATGCTCTTCATCCCTACTCTGTTCTTAGTTACTCTCCTTATCTCAAAGAAGACATTTGGCATTTTTTTAAGGGATTGGCTTGCTTCACTTAGCATAATCTGTTCTAATGCCATCCATTTCCCTGCAAATTCTATGATTTTGTCATTTTTTAATGCAGAGTAATTCTCCATTGTGTATAAATGCCACATTTTTTTTTTATCCATTCGTATGTTGAAGGGCATCTAGATTGGTTCCACAGTCTTGCTATTGTGAATTGTGCTGCACTTGATATCAAATCAAAGACATGGCGTCTGATAGAAGAAAAAGTTGGCTATGATCTACATACTGTGGGGTCGGGCTCCAAATTCCTCAATAGGACACCCATAGCACAAAAGTTAATAACTAGAATCAACAAATGGGACTTACTGAAACTAAAGAGTTTTTTCTCAGCAAAAGAAACAATAAGAGAGGTAAATAGGGAGCCTACGTCCTGGGAACAAATCTTTACTCCTCACATTTCAGACAGACCCCTAATATCCAGAATATACAAAGAACTAAAAATACTAGACAATAAGATAACAAATAACCCATTCAACAAATGGGCCAAGGACCTGAACAGACATTTCTCAGAGGACATACAATCAATCAACAAGTACATGAAAAAATGCTCACCATCTCTAGCAGTCGGTGCGGCTAATTTGGAAAGCAGTATGGAGATTTTTTGGAAAGCTCGGAATGGAACCACCATTTGACCCAGCTATTCCCCTACTCGGTCTATTCCCTAAAGACCTAAAAGAAGCACACTATAGGGACACTGCTACATCCATGTTCATACTAACTAACCTCTTATAAGGGACTTTCCATTGGAATGATCCAAATAAGGCTACATCACTACTTAAATAATCCAAATATTTCATTTGCCTTGTTTCTGCTAGAACCTACAAAAGTCTCATTCTCATGCCCCATTGCTGGCACACCAAACCCCCTGTGGTCTGGAGCTGTCTATTCACATAGTTTTTTGTTTGTTTGTTTGTTTTTAATTTCAGTATGCCTTTATTTATCTCTTATCAGTATTAAGTAATATCTGTCCCAGAAATTGCCTTAAGTTATTTCTCATGTCCACATTTTGGCTGTGTCTTATACCAAGTAAGTAAATAAAAGACAACATGATCCAAGTAGCAAAACAAAATTAAATAAAATTTAAAACAAAACTAAAATATTCTTAGGACTAATTACATGGAATATATCAGCTAAAATCAAATTTTTACTATTATAACTCAAATCATTAAATTTTGAATTTTAATTCTCTGCTTCAATTTTTAATTGCAAAGGTTTTGAATGTGCTCAGATAGCTTTGATTACTCTCCCGAGTAGCCACACATCATAGAGACTCTTATTGTATGTCCTCTATAATTCTTGGCACTATATATACCAGAGATTTTATGGCACATAAGCAATGCAATAGGGAGTCATTCAGGATTGACTCAAATTTACTTTTTTATTCTTATTAGTGAAAATTAATGATATCATACTGTTCGCATAATTAATTTGACCTAAAAGCTAAATATGTAGCTTTCTTACTTAATAAAGGAAAATTAATTTTTAAATACACTCAAACTAAATAGATTTGCCTCATTACAATGCATGAAAGAAACAATGAGGCTAAAGAGAATTTGAATAAAGCTTAAGTAAATTTGAAGCTATTACCTTTATACTTTTAATACACTAGGTAGATTACAACAATGAAGAAATTCAAATTTACAATTTAGTTGAGTGAAATATTAATGGCAGTAACCCTGGAATAGTAAACAGTTCTTTGTGGCTATAATTTCTCAAAAATACTTTTGTAAAACTGTAACATAAGTACAATCCTAATATTCTCTCTTCTAATGGAAACCTAGAACAAACAACCTCATTCTGGAAAGATTGTATTGATAGCTTTGATGAACCTGAACTTTTTCCCTTCAGTAATGATCTACTAACACTTGGGAAAAGGGAGAGTCCACATTAACTCACTCCACCTGTGACTACATGCCAATGGGTTAAATAAAAAAAATGTGAGAATGTATGAATTGTAATATTTCTAATGAAATGCCAATAAGTTGAAAACCAATTTTAAATCACTAGCATTTTAATTAAGCTAATATTTTCATTTGAAAAAGTGTGTATATTCATGTATGTGTAAGTATATTTATACATTTGTATATATGTGCATATGTATGTTCACATACATTATCTATCTATATCTATCAACAGAGGTAGGTGAGAAGAGGGACATAGCTTATGCAACAATTGAAAAACAGCTTTTTGGAAAAAGCATAAACAACAACAAAAATCAAATAATTCAACTTCTGTTGAATTTTAGGGCTATCAACCTGCTCAAAATCATTTAAAATTATTTTGAGCAAAATACTTGATTGTATTATGATAATTACACTGTGCTTCACAAATGCAGAATCAGACAATTTTGACAGATGCTTCACTTGAACTATTGAGTTACCTCAGTTGCAACTATTCCCAAAAGAAGAATTATTATTCTGAGGTGCTGCATGTGAGACAGAAGCCCTCTGAACTACCTGAAGGGTTCAAGGTGGATTTAGCACTTCTGGCCTCTGACTGTGTCTACAAAATCATTGTAAAGTGGAGAACTAAAGCCATTTTCCTGATTAACCATGCAAAAAATAATTCCCTGAAAGTCATAAGCAAGCAGCCACTGAGGCATAAGCTGACCAGATTAACTATACTACCCATGTTTCCTCTTTGTATAGAAATAGGAAAGATAGTAATATTGTGAAAGATACCAAACAGCAAAGCCTAACTGGCCTGTATTTCCATTCATAATACAATGGTGAAGGAGAATTTTTTTTCAAGATCCCAAACATGTATTGAAAGAAAATGAAAATGAAGAAACACTACACTGTCCTGAATTGAGAATTCTGCAGCCCTAAATACCACATAAAGGCTATAAAGAAAGAAAAGAGGAGGATGGGTCAATAATAGAGGTCATCAATAAACCAGTAATGCATATGTCATTTCAATACTTGAAAACTCACTTATGCAAGTTAGCCTGACGAAGTGTGAGCAAGAGGAGTTCTGAATACTATCACTTCAAGTTTTCAATATGTTCTATGAAACCAGATGAGGAGTCGAGGTAAAGGGAGATCTACTTTAGGATACTTAGTGAATGCTCCCTGAGAGAATGTCCTACATATATATTTTGCATAACAAATTACAACAAGTTTGATAGTTTAGTACAACACAAATTTATTATCTCACAGTTTCTCTGGATCGGGAAGCTG
The DNA here is from genome assembly GCF_048772815.1 of Callospermophilus lateralis. Lineage (NCBI taxonomy): Eukaryota > Metazoa > Chordata > Mammalia > Rodentia > Sciuridae > Callospermophilus > Callospermophilus lateralis. Next base: position 1,267,781 of record NW_027512606.1, read on the forward strand.
GAATCAACTCAGTATGGTTCCTCCTCTTTAGAATCTCTCATGATCATCCAGGGGTGGGGTCTCATCTGGAGGCTTGATTAGGAAAAAAAAACTCTGCAAAACCCAGATATGCAGTTTTTGAGAGAATTTATTTTTGTTTGGGTTATTAGGCTGAGGGCTTTAGTAGACTTCATTTGTGAAATGCAAATATATAATGCCTCCAAAGTATTATTGTTCAATTAACTAAGTGAACTTACTTAAACTTGACTCAGTAGCCTCACAGAGCCTCAGTTATATCCCATGAAACATGAGCAGATGAGAAGTGAAGTCTCCTTTCATTTTCAAAATTTTGAAACTGTGGTTGAAAGATACTATTTCAACCTTCAGGTCCTGGCCACTTGAACATGCCAGCATAACAGTTTGCTTCATTGAAGCCAGCAAGAGAGAAAAATTGCTAGTAAAACAGAAGTCAGAATCTTTATAACCTAATCAAATAATCAAGATATCCAATAGGTTAAAATTAAATCAGTCAAACAAAGGGTATAACACAGGTCATGAATACCAGAAGGTAGAGACCTTTTAAGGCCATATTAGATACTACTACAGAAGATGTCACCTAATCTTGACAATTAGGAAAGGAGGAGGAAGAATACTCCAAGAAATAATGTCAAAGACCTAAAGTAGGAAAGACTTAAGAGTGCAGAGATCAGAAAGTATAAATGATGGGGAAAGTGATAAAAGATTAATTTAAAGAGGTTAGGGTGCATTTCGGCCATGCAAATCACAGACTATGATAATTAGTTTGGTTATCTATTCAGTTTTCAGCAGAAGAATTACACGTTTTTGTTTACTCTTCACACAGGTAAAAGGGAGATGGAGATGGAAAGGAAGTCATGGTAGTGTTGGTAATGAGATGATAATGAAGGCAACACAATTGTTCTGGAGTGAGATGGCAGAGAAGATGACATATTAATGTCTCTTAGAAGTAGAACCAACATGACTTGAATGTGGCAGGTCAGAAAAAGGGAAAATTTAATGACTGTATAGTTTCTGGATTAAGCAATGTGATCATATATTTAGCTGAGATGGATAAGACTACAGAGTGACAGTGAGAAAACAATTTTAATGGAGAAAAATCATAATTTAAATATTGAACATGTTAAATTTGAAATGTCTATAGGAATTGAAGATGGCAATTTCAGCTGAAAATGAAAGTCCAGAGCTCAGAGAAAAAAATCATCCTGGATATTTAATTACATTAAATTAATGAGGTTTGGACATAAACATTTCCGGAAGACAATGCATCTTCCATCAATTAGTTGTGAGTTCTTAGGCAAGCTATATTATCACTTTAGGCTTCTGTTTCCTCACTTTCAAATATGCTTATGGTTTTTCATTTTTGTAACACAAATATATAATACCCACAGAGTATCATTCAATTAACTAAGTGAACTTGGTCAAATCATGTAGCATCATAGAGCCTCAGCGGCCTCCATGAAATGTGAACAGAAGAGATCTGAGGTCCCCTTCCATTTTCAAAATTTCAAATGTATGGCTGAAATGTATTATTTAATCAGAATAATACAGAATGCTATCCTATTTTAAAAGAACATTTCAAAATGGCTAAGGACTAAAATAATTTCTAATGGTAAAAAGCAACATTTTATTTAACATCTAATTTGTGCACTGAAGTAAAATGAATGTATCTCTATATACTTTTATGATCATTTTATGGAAATAAATCATAGCTGAAGAGAATAAAATTCACAGAAGTTTTATTCCAGCTTCAGCAAAATGTAAATTCAATATTAGCTAGCTAGCAGCCATATATTTTCAAAATTCCCTTAAATTTTTATGCTTACAATAATACAAAATCAGAATGCATTTAATACATTTCCCCAAAGAAGGTAAGCGAAAAGAAATCATCCTTTTTCTCATATTATATCATGCCAAAAGAATTCCACCCTTCTATTTAGAAACAAAAATTATTGTATTGGCCTAAATTATCCAAAATGGCAATTTTTTTCCCTTTAAAATTTACCTTTGTTGCTTTCTTTACCAAACCCAGTCTTGATTAGCCCTATTATGATAATAGAGTTAATGTGCCTTTTACCAAAATTAACCTTATTGTAAAATAGACAATCATCTTAACAATATTTGCATATCTGTTTAGTATGAGAAGTTGTGAGTTGAAATGTTCATGACTTTTTAAAAAGCAACAAATTCATTATCTAAGCATTATAATTCATATCATAATATATAAACATTAGCAACTGCTTAAGCTATTAAGCAAATATTCTGATTTGAATTTAATTTCTCTTTGTTTCTTTCATTGCAATGTCTCATTTTCCACAGTGTTTCTTCTGTATGTAGATTTTTCCTTGGGTAATTAAAGTATAGTTATTTTTAGAAAAGTGATTACAAAATTTCCACAGTGGAATTTCTCATTACTTCCTTTCTCTCAGTAACTCCTTCAACCAATTTTTTTGTTGTTGTTTATACTTTTAGAATAACAAACAAGATGGAATCTAAAAACTTCTCTTTTCTTCTCCTCTTTACCCCATGGCAATTTTCTGTATTTGTTTGTCAAAATGCTAAAGATGAATAAAGGTAAGATGAAGGTAAGATGGAAATGACTTCTCACTCATAATAAAATTGCTACGATGATTAAAAACCACCATACCCTAGAAAGAGTTGAGACACTAATTGTCCACCCACGTTAGCCTCCTGCTTGCAACGTTTGAACTGTTAATAAAGCTTTATGGTAAGACTTTCCAGATTTCTTTTTATCTCGTACTTTTCCCCCGAATTTTAATTGGTATGATGAAAACATAAAAATGGTATAGAAAATATGAGACAAGCCACGAATTTTCAACAATTTTTAGTATGATTTGAGTCTCTAATAGAATGTTCACTCTTGCTTGTGTCTCTACCTTGGAAGTTATTATCAAGAACTACATCACCCCTGACAGAGGGGTAAGTGTAACTTTGATTTATTGTATTTCAATTTTGTAAAAAAAAATGGCAACTATTTCCCTCTCCATGAGAACTCTCCCTTGGACTATCATAAACTTGAGGGCATATAAATTGGAGAAGCATACTCATGAGAAAATAATGTTTGAATTTTAGAATTTAACACTTCAGTGAGCCTCTAGTTTGGAGGTTTTTATAATTCAATACAGATTTTCAACTTTCAGTTGCTTCATTGCCTTAGATTTCAATCATGTGCTTCATTTTCACCTCAAATATTGGAGTTATCAGTCAGAGAAGTGAATTATTCCCTTTGCATTTGTTCACTAGTGCTCATTCCCAAAGATGAACAGCTCTTAGCATCATCCATATATTAATCCTTCCAATACCATGTGTGCCAGTGTTTCCTCTACCTCTTCAGCTCCTGGACTTTCAACTGAGTTTACTTCCTGTTGTCCACCTCGACAGCTGCAATTTGACTGGTTTCATTTGACATTTCTCCTTCTCCAAAATCTTCAATCTAAAATTTCCCTACCCGTTCTTACGTTCCCACTACTATTCTATCTGTTATTGTATTAAAAGTAATAAAAATAACACCTAGTTGCCCATTCGGTCAAGATTATAGTGCAGATTTTATAAAGACAAATCATGCACCACTTTTATGAATTAATTTTCTCCAATTTCCTGTTCCCAATATTTATTAACAAATTTTTCATCTTTAAGTCCATTTTTTCTGAGAAATTTGGTTATATTAATACCTATTGATTCTCATATATTAAATATTAGCTATTGAATTTTTCTCTGTGATAGTGCAACATTTAACATTTTCACTATCTCCATCTCAAGCACAAGTCCTCCCAAAATAGTTTGAATTCAACTTTTATTAGATAATATTTCAGTATTTGAAACAGTTTACCTCATAAAAGAATATTTATAGCCAATTATGCAACATGTGAAGCTTTTCATCTTGCTTTGTTTACTCTAAAATTAACTATTATATTATTTTGGCATTTGCGTTATTTTCAATTTGAACTCAAATGCTCAACAAATTGAATACATTTCCTTTTACTGTCTTCAAATTCATTTTACTCTCATCCCTCTTTTTAAAATCTCTCCAGAGAATTAACCCTTCTCCCAACTGCACTGATTGTGTCAAGGAATGTCCAATGGCTGTTGCTTAGGATTTCCATTTGCCATCATGGTTGGATTCCCTCAGTTTCTCTTGTGTAGAATCTCATTTTTCCTAAATACCATGTTACTTTTTCCTATGTTTACTTCTTGGTATTAAAGGGGGAAATCTTCTAGTAGCTTTCTGAAAAAGGGTAAATGCAAATCACAGTTTTAGAGAGCTGGTATGTCTAAAATCATCTTTTTTTCTACCTTTAGTTCATTGCTTAAATTGGCATTTAATTTAATTTTACCTCATAATTTGGGAGTGGGAGTAGCCCTATAATCCCAGAGGCTCAAGGGACTGAAGTAGTAGAATCAGAAGTTCAAAGCCAGCCTCAGCAAAAATGAGACACTGAGCAACTCAGTGAGACCCTGTCTCTAAATGAAATATAAAATAGGGCTGGGGATGTGATTCAGAGGTCTAGTGCCCCTGAGTTCAATCCCTGATACCCCCACAAAAAAAGAATTTGGGAGTGACATCCCATTGCCTTCTATTTTCTGGCTTTGGCTACTATTTCAGAGTTTGATACCATTCAATTTCTTGATTTTTTTTTTGTATGAAAACTATTTTTTCCCAATTTGTGAATATTTAGACCAAATATTTTTCCACATTTTCCTAAAATTTCATAGTGACATGCTTTATGATTCTTTATTTTCATTATTTTACTAGATAATTAGTGGGACATTTTATTGATACCTCATATTAAACTTGTGGGAACTTCTTGAATTATTCATTTGAAAATTTCCTTTTCCTTCTTTTCTTGGTTCTTCCTTTCTAGAATTCATATTGTTCAAATATTAGGCATTTTTACCATCTCCTTAATTTTCTTTATATTTTTTTATTTCCTTTGTCTTGTTTCTCATTTTATTTTATGACAGTTTTTCTGTAGTTTATCTCTCTGAAGCCAGAATTAGACAGGCAGTAGATATACATAGGTAAATTGAGTCAGGTCAGATCAGGAGGTCAATTTGAGTGAGTCTGGGAAGATTCCCCCTGAGGGTTCGAAGTTACTTTAGAGCTCTTCCTTCACCCTTATCAAGATAACCTGCCCCTGTTCCAACCTGTTGCTAAGGTAACCTGTCCCAAGAATTGTCCCTCCCTACAGGGAGTTATAAAAGTTGTTATTTAATATGACCTGGGCTGCTGTATCTGGCCCTTTCTCTGTCCATCTGCTTCTCATCTTTCAGCCATCCCATCTGAACATCTCCTGGGCCAGGTATGAAGGAAGGGGTAGAGAGCAGGAGAACAAAGGAAGCCTAGACCCATTTAAAATGGCCTAACGCCTCAATTCTTGGGATACCAGGATACTGTATGGCCCCCTTCTTCCTCTTGGGAAAAGTCTATCTTACTGCCCCCACCCACACACACACACCTTTTTTTAAAGAGAGAAAGAGAGGGAGAGATGATATCTTTTTTTTTTTTTTTTTTTTTTTGTAGATGGACACAACCACAATGCCTTTATTTTTATGTGGTGCTGAGAATCAAACCGGGGTCCCACCTGTGCTAAGTGAGCATTCTACTTCTGAGCCACAATCCCAGCCCCAACCCCTTTTTAAATAAACCCTACTTTATATGTTTGTTTCATCATGCTCCTCTAATATTATACTTCAACATATGAGGAAGCAGAACTATCACCTGTAACTGATGGTATTAGCTCCATAAAGTGACCTATTATTTTCCTCTCATATTTTTACATGCCCAAAGCAATTTTTTTTCTGAAAATTAATTTGCATATTTCTTTTTTAAAGATGATATTTCTGGTATTTCCATTATTCAAGTTTCTTTTTGCATAGTCTCTCTTTTCTGAAATTTGTTTTTCTACTTTAATACTTCATGACAAACTTTCATAATGAATTCTGTTCTTAATTGTCTCAGATTTATTGCCTGCTTATATTTATAAACATATAACCAAAGCAATGTGTGGAAATTTCCTTTGTGTTGTATGGGAAAAGAGGCTCATCGGTTTGGGTATTTACTGTAGTGAAACTTTGCAGAACCATTTGTGTACAGAATCTTTCATTTTAATTTTAGATCGTTCAACTTAGTTGTTTCTAGAAAGAATCAAAAACATCCTATCTTTGGATCCCACTCTGTTTTTGTGTTGATTGGGGAACATCAATTGAAAGACAACAATTATTTTCAATTTATAAACTTTCAATTAAAGCCATAATTTTTAGTGAAACATCTCTGTGCTCAGTTGTGCTTAGCCTCCACCTGACCTATCCCAGAGAATGAATTCTTAGTGTTCTTCTGTCTTAACAGGGTTAGTTGCTAGACCTGAAAAGTGGCAGAAGGAACTTAGTGGTCTAACAGCTTTTTGGTCTCCTAATAACCAGGGGCACTAGACCAATGATTGTGATTTGGTGGAATCTGTGATACAAACTAATTACTTCTAAGCTTTTTTGGCCAATGATCAGGGTTTTGCTTTCTCAAGACTGCTATATTTTTTGCCATTCACTCAGATTTCCAGTTCCCATATTTACTTGCTACTTTCTTGGCTTGTCTTGTCACTGAGTTATGGAGTCATGAACATTTTCCTTTACTATTATTTTAATGGAGTTTTGGGAATGGGTAAGACTAAATGAGAAGATTTAACCCTTTATCTTTACCAGAAACCCAAAGTCACTCATGCTGGGGATGAAATTTACCTTCTTGACTCTATTTTAAGTTCTTGACCATATGTGTTACAGCTGCCATCCCAAATCTCAAGCAACTAGCTGTCATTTTAGTGAGACTCAATTTAGCCATTTAAATCTCTTACATCATTAATTTTCTACCATGAGTGGATGTCAACTTCATCATATAAAATTCTTCATTCCTCTTCAACTTTCAATCCTGCTCTCTTTTCCTTTCATCTGCAAAGTTTTGCTGGAAAATGTCATAATCAAATTTTATTTTAACCTGATAATTACAATTGAGTTTATCCATATTTTTGTGAACCTCATTTTGCCTATATCTATATGGTCCTGAGACAGTGCCTAATTTTCTTTTCCCTACACCTTTAAACATCTCTGAGCATAACCCCATCCTTTCTATCAATAAGTGCAGACTCTGTAGCATAAATCCTTGTGTTCAGCTCTTCACTTTATGTTGTTCTTCAACCTTTACTTTTACTTTGTTATCTACAAAATACAATCGCCTTTTCCCTTACTCCTTCTAAACCCACATTTTGTGCCAGTGGATTCCTTTTATCCCACTTTCTCTAAATCTGTGCTTTATTCATTAGGTCTCTACTTTGCTGACATGTTTGGATCCACTCTATACCAAAGAGAAAACAAATTATTCTATACTAAAAGCATTTTCTTAACATTTGCTTTCAGTTTATTTACCGCCTTTTGCTTAGCCTTTTTCCTTTTGATTTTAGATTTCTCCATAGCTTCAACAATCACTTCAGCAAATGACATCAGAAGTTACATTTCCATTGCCAGTTTCTCTTCCAGGCTGCGTTATTCACTTGTAACTTTCTGATAGATGGCGAAATGGACATCTAATATCTATGAGTCAATATGTTCAAGGCAAAATTTGTTACATTTCCTTTCACTTCTCTCCTCTTGGCACCTCCTTTTTCTTCCCTCCTCTTTTTCCTTCTCCTCCTACTCCTCCTCCTTTATCTTCTGTTAATATCATCACTCTACTTAACAGTGACTATTGACTCTATCTCTGCAAAATGTCTATCAAAATTACTCTCTTTTTCATTCCCATTATCATTACCTATTTCAGATTCTTCTTACCACTTTCAGACTACTGCACTTGCCTATTTTGACTTTTTCTATCTTTATAAGTCATTTTTCATACATTTGACACAGTAATAACTCCAAATCATCATTTAATCATGCTACTTCCATTCATGTATGTCACCATGGAAATAATGTATTAAGGCATTAGGGCAAATCATGCACAGTATCATTTTATCTGCTTTAAGAAATGATTTGTTGTCATTGTTTGTCACCATCCTCTCAAATATATTACCCTCAATTTTAACACTTGCACATTTTGATAATTCCTAAAATTCTGTTTGTTTTTTTGCCGCAGTCTAGCTGGGCACAAAATCACGAGCCACTCACAGATATGTTGATTAAAACAGCAATTCTTTATTCCCGAACTCACACGAGCCCTCTCCAAACACGTTCTGGGGAAATCCACGTTCTCTGCCCAAATCCACCTCCTCTGCCTCCAAAAAACTCTCTGAATCCCAGGAGAGACTCAAGGGGAACTCAGGCAGCAGGATATGCCCTATTCCCAGCAGAAATAACCTTAAACCTGGAACCGCCCTAAACCCGGATTGTCCTAAACCGGGAACGACCTAAATCCAAGGAGAGCCTTAAACCCTGATCTGCCCTAAACCTGGATCCACCCTGGTCCTTGAGCAAGGTCACCTTACATGCAATGTCACTGCAAAATGTCTAAGGCAAGTCCTATTTCCACGAGTCCTTCCACTAAGCAACATGGGGTATGCTGGCAAGGAAATTGTCATACCTACTTGGCTAATGGCTCTCAGCAGTTTTTGTTTGTTTGTTATCAACATCAGAGCTGTTTCGACATGCAGTCCCTATCCAAACAGGGGATCTAGGATTACATTTATGTATAAACATTTTATTACATAGATTTATTAGTGGGAGATCCATGTACTCTTTAGTTCCACTATTTAACAAATGAAACTGAAAAATATTTTGAATTTATCAATTTTTTCTATTAACACAATCAAGCATTTAGCAGTCTAAAACTATCATTCCTCTGTATTTCTTTTGTAGAAGGAGTTTGCATATTTATTCAACATATCTATACTAAAAGCCAACTCCCCACAGAATATAATGAATTGGCATCCATTTTCTGAAAAGTAGTTTAATAATACAGATCAAGAAACAATAAAAAGCAAATAATATTAATTTATAGTGAACAAAATCCATGGAAAGATATTACATGAGCTCTTTCACAATGGGCATGTGAATAAACCTCCAATTATATAAAATGTTTAGCTACAGTCAATAATTTTACTTAATCTATGAAATTCTCATTCATTCTTTTACTTCCTATAGTTGGAAAGTGAAACTACATTGGAGCTGAAAATATCAAACATATTTTCACTTTTTATTAAATAAACAGGAAAAGAGTGGCCCTGATGTTTAATGAAATTAAGGGAGGTATTTCTGAACTTTATACATGCTTATTATCTACAAGTTGAGCCCCAAAACTTAACACTAGAATTCAAAATACAATAAACATACATTCATGAAAGGAATAACAGCTATTATATCTTACTTTTGCCTCCTAAAAAATTGATAATTTTAACTTCATACATAATATTTGATTATTATACTTGTTTTATAACTTATTTTAAACATGTATTAGTTAATTAGATATCAATAATTTTATTAATTTCTTTCATAACATGTTTTCAACACTTTTAAATTTCTAATATTTTAATATTGTTTTTTGAAATATATTTACCATATTTATTTTAATTTGAAATTCACATTACATAATTTATTTCCTGGTTTTGGGTTTGTTTTTCTAATAGAAAGTAAGTCTGTCCTGACTGGTTTAACATTGAAATCTGACTTGAAGTAGTAGGTTACACTGTGCCTATATTTTTTAAATTTGAATGAGTTAAAGCTGAAATTCTAAGGCTTTGACAAATATTTTTAAGGCAAATAATAAAGTATTTTCTTAAAATATAACATTGTCAAAGTGTATTAAAATTAATAATAGTTTAATTCTCCTGACATTTTTCTGACCATGTTAACTTAAAGCCTTCTGTCTCTGTATTTTAAAAAATCAAATGTAATGATTAGTAATTTGATATGTTTTAATAAAATCATTTTAATATTTCTCCCAGAAAAATTAGAAACTGGATGCCCCAAATGCAATATTTTAAATTATCTGCTTTCAACAGGTCGAAGGAAGACCTCATAAAATTGTCAGTTTTTAAGTTAACAAAAATAACTGTTATAGCATAGTTGTCATACTCTTTTTTTATATTCTTTTGTTTTGAACATAAAAAAAGGAGTTCCTAGAATTCCCAATGATGACAAAACTCCTTTCCCAACATTTAATATAAACAAGAGATTCCAAAGCTTACATTTATAAACAACAATAAGAACAAAGCCAAGCAGTGGGGTTATAGTTCAATGGTAGAAGTGCTTGAATAGTATGCCCAAGACCCTAGGTTTGATTGCCAGCACTGAAAAAAAAATAAAAAAATTCAGCCTAACTAATTTAAATCTATTGATAAACTTATAAATTGAAAAATTGTCTTTCATATTTAAAATAACATTATTTAAGATGCATAAATATCGAAAGATTAATATACTCATAGTTTTTAATAAATTTTGTACAACTGGCCACTCATTTTGTGTATGTCTTCATGAGTAAATTCAGATTATGGATATGGTGCAAGAAACAACAGAGCTGACATAACCCCAAAGCATCATATCATGTCAATATATCCAAGCATCAGTGATTTATTTTAAGATGAGCACATGCAAATATTTTATTCTTCACAAGTGCTTACACTTATGATAAAAATTAAAGAATAATCAAAATCTACAAGGGGTTATGTAGTTTTTGAAAATTATTTTTAGAAATATTTTAAGATTGATTGTATAAACAAATTTTTGAAATACAATTTTATAAGAATCAAAGGATTCAGGAAAACTGGGGTCAAGGGAGATTCATTGTTAAAAGTGGAAACATAAAAATATACTTGTTTGTTAGTGGGTTAATCTAATAAAAGATATGCAATGCTATTTTTAATTATGACTTATAAGAAGAATTGTTTATTACTTACTAAAACTCACAAAGAATCTTATTCAACCTTTTTTAAATGATTATTTTTTAAATATTTTTAGTTGTCAATGGACCTCTATCTTATTTATATGTGATGCTGAGAATTGAACCTAGTGCCTCACACATGCTAGGCAAGAGCTCTACTACTGAGCCATCATCCCAGACCAAAAATGATTATTTTAATTAACAGAATTTTATTTACTATTTGTATTCAATCAAAATATGAAATTTCAAAATAGCATGCAGAAGATGAGTACAACTTTTGAAAAGTGTTTGTGTTTGCTTGAACAATATTTCTAAATGTGAAAAGTTGAATAATTAATACCTCTGTTTTAGATGTATTCAATTTTAATATTCTAATTAAAGCATGCAAAATTAAATGCAAAGCCTTAATACTGATTAGAATTAATTGAATATTTACTATATACTTAGATTATCTGTCGGTAAGTATGAAATGTTCCCACTGAAAATATAGAAAGTTTTATTATAAATTTAAATATCACTTAATATTCAAATAAACTCTTTAGGGTTATATAACAACAATGATGAATAAACTAATATTTTATTCACCAAGTATTATATTTATTATGTATGCAGTATGTTTTTAGGTTCTGAGAATACAAAGATGAACATTACGTAGTTAGCAATAAATGGAGGCTCCAACCAACATTAAACTGTATGTCAAAATGTGAAAATAGGTGATATAATAGACTTATAATAACTTGATGAATGCAATATTAATAATTTTTTATTGCAAAGAGGTGAGGTTTAAAATGTTTCTAGGCTGGCCTTAAACTCCGAAGTACAAGTAATCTTCCTGCCTCAGTCTCCCAAGTAGCTAGGACCACATGCATAAGCCACCTACCCAGCTCCAGGACTTAAAATAACTAGAATTCATACAATATTCCACATGGACTTCACACACATAAGCTGTAATTTTAACCTAGATCTTCAAATTAAAACATATATGCATGTTTAAATATTTTACCTATATCCTAAATGAGTATTTGGCTACACTTTATTTTATGAATGATAAATTATAGAAGAAAACACACTCTAAAATAAGATAGATGTTGGTAGTTCTTTGTTCCTTTAACAAGAACATTTTAATTGTCATATGAAATTATCTAATGCCTTTAAATATCAGAACTAAATATATGCTGTCTTTATTCCTTCCATTTTTAACACTCTTCATTTATTGACTCCATGGTGCAATGAATGTACTTCCACCATAAAACCTGTACTATTTGATCATATTTGTTAATATATGGGCTCTATGAGGGTGGTGGTTACTTTATACTGATTTTTTCTTAACCTCTAGATTACTCTCTGGAATGTATTATACACTCAAAAGTTGGTCATTAAATTCTTCAATAGATCTAGAACTTCAATCTTATTACATCCAAGAAACTAAAATCATAGTGAGTTTCACTATGTCTAGTTAATCTTCAAATTATATGCTTCATAAAAGGAAACCCAAAAGTTATGTTTATAGAAAGATTTTCAGTGATTTACTATTAAAATTACTGTATTGTATTTAAAAGTTTTATTCTTATTTTGTTTATTCAACTTGTACTTTAAATTTTTTAATTGTTTTACAATTATTTTTAATATTTGAAAATTACATTAGACTATAATTCATTATAATACAGATGTTAGTATATATCAGAAGTCAAATCATGACCAAATAGGTTAACTTAAATTGAAACCAAATTTACCCTACAAAGTACCCTTGAACACTATTTTATAAAGAGATTATATTGTAGCACTGAACACATTTAAGTGGAATCACATGATATACTCTTTATGTAATTGGCAATTGAAAATACAGTCACAAATATAGGTCCTTGGAGATTATAGTTTTGGAAATCTATGGCAACCTAACTCTTAATTACCTTTGCAGCTGAAAAGGCAATCCAATATAAGCATATATATATTTTAGTAAAGAAACCCTAGGAAAAGTAATTTTATCAACTAAAACTAATGTGTGTCCATGAGGAAAAAAAAATTATTTTCTTCAAAGAGTGTTCAGGGAATGGAGAAGAGATTAAATTTAAAAGTCCCCTTAAATGGTTCATGAAATGGCATTAATAACAAGTCCAAAGGGACTTATGCTAATCTGTTTTCTTGGTTAAAACTAAGGATTTAATGAAAGTGGTTTCTAGAATGGATGGATAAAACAGAGTTTATTCTAGCAATGTTGTTTTGTTGTGTAGGACATAGCACTAAAGAGATATTACATAATATTATAGTCAGCTCTCTTGTATTATCAGAATAGATGTTAAGAAACAAATATATTTGCTTACAAAGTCATAGGATTCAATTTTGTCCCAACAAGAACAACAAAAATAATACCAAATAATAGGCTAGTTTGTGATGTCCCCGTTCTTTATTCACTCATGGATGGGATTTAGAGGTCATAGGGACTTAGTGATGTACTTTTCTCTAGATCTTGTCACAAAAACAGAGCAAAAAATAACTAGAAAGAAGGTACCTGGTTACATCTGCTTCAATTCAGCAATCCTACTGAATGTCTCTCTTATTCTCCTATATTTTGTTCCAGAAAAAAATAGGTTTTCAGAAAAAAAAATTCAAACCATAAACCTCAAAGTGAAAATTATTTCTCATTAAATTAGTCAGTTGGAAAATGCATTTCTTATATCAGTCTCAAAATACATTGTAAACAGAGTTCATTTTCAGTGATGTCCCTCATTATGCTGATTGGTAAACAAAGTATACGTAAAGCAGAAAATATTTTGTGATATCACCAGAAACAAGTTCCTTTGTGGTTCAGTGAAAGAATGTGTATAGAGTCCAAATGAATTGAGTTTGAAAACCAGGTCTGACAATGATGAATGGGTCTATGAGTAATTGCTTAGTGCCTCTAAGCAAGAATTTACTTGTTTTAAAAATGGGAATAGCAACATATCTGTTATATCTGATTTTCTGAAAATGGCATCAAAATCTCAATACTTTGTAGATGATCTTCTAGAACACTCTCTTTATCAAAACCTACACAGCAAGGAAGTAGGATGGTTTAATGAGATATCAAATTTTGACCAAATAAAAGTTTTTATTTTAAAATTTTTTTGATCCTAAGAGTATTACTGAAGCAGCTTCTTAATATGTACTATTTTGGTTTAAAAATTTTAAATTTAAAAGTAAGCCAATAAAGAATTATGTGCTGCAATTATTTTCTAATGTTTTGGTGCTATACTTATGCCATTCCTTAGAAATAAAAAATATATGCCACTTGTATATATAATAGTAAAAACTTACAGGATGGGGCTTTGACTATCTCAATAAAAGTTCTCCTTCTATAATATTTTATGCACTGACTCACTTCACTCCAACTCTTTTTACATTATCATGAAATGCCACTGGAATTGTTATGAATGCAAATTTCAAAATAGTAAGGCTGATCCATATGAAACTGATGTTTTATATCAAAGGCAAAAAATGTAAGCAATTTTATATGGTTCAATTTTTATATTCAATCAACAATCAGGCCCTAACATTTGATGCAAAATTATTTATAATGGCACCTCAAAGACAACACCAATTAGAGAAAAACGTCTATAAAATAACTTGTTTCTGGATGAGTAACAAATTGTCAAAACTCAAAGTAAGACATTTTATAGTAAAAGGGAATGAAGAAAACAGAATCATAAACGTGGTTTGATTAGACCTTAGCTAGACCTGAAATTCATGGTACTAGCCATCACAGACTGATGAATTTATCTTTGAAGAAGTTTATCTGATAAGATGTAGTAAGGAGACAGTCACGACATCTCTATAGCACTGACATACATAAATAAAGCTGGAGCTTCACACAAAGCCCACAAACTTGAACCAAAATGTAATATAATTTTTGCCCCAACATTGTAGCTTCAAAACTCATTAAAAATAGCAAGATAAAAGTAATACTAATGGTTTCTATTTTAATGAATATAAAGAAAATAAATAAATATAAGCATATTGGAGGATTGAATACTTCTATACTCCATTTAACTTCCCAGTTTCCCCACTTCTGGCATTCACACACACACACACACACACACACACACACACACACACACACCTGCACTAATACACATTTTTTAAGAGAGAGAGAGAGAGAGAGAGAGAGAGAGAGAGAGAATTTTTAATATTTATTTTTTAGTTTTTGGTGAACACAACATCTTTGTCTGTATGTGGTGCTGAGGATCGAACCCAGGCCACACGCATGCCAGGCAAGCGGCTACCGCTTGAGCCACATCCCCAGCCCCATTAATACACATTTTTAAAAAAACATGTGAAGGTACAGATGGATCCAAATTAATTCTAATAGAAAACTTAGAGTAAACCAAGATCCAAATAGCCTAAGTTCAGTAATAAATTTTGTGTTCTTATTTCAATTCAGTGCATCACATCTCTAAACAAACAAACAAAAAAGGTAGCATACTTGTCATAGTTTTATTCTTCTTGACAAAATTACTAGTGTATCCCCTTTTTAATCAGTTCAATCCTTCTGTCCTGCCACTGCCAAATTCAATGATCAAGGGGTATACCCATCTGCCCTGGGCAAGGATTATCAGTGCTCCTTCCACAAGCACAGATTCTCATGACAACCAAACAGGAAGGTAAAAAAATGAGAAGCTGAAGATTTTAAATTTCTTTTAGTCCTACCACCTGATTCTTGTTGACCCACTGTCTGGGTCTTACTAAGCTCACTCTGATCACATTTATTCATGTAGTTTTTCTACAAGTTGGGTATGTAGAATCCTAAACCCTTGTATTTTTTTATGTTACTGAATCACAATCCTAGCAGGACAAGAGACAATTTAAGAAGTCATTTCTTTCCATTTTTAGGTGGTTGGAGTCTTCTGCAGATGCTATCAACTCTGGCTACATGAGGACACCTGTCTACCATAACAAAACTGAGATTACTAATTCATTCCACATGGGTCACCAAACTGATATAAAATAGCAGTAGCTCTTGTTTATTACCAGCTTAGATCAAATTCAAACTGGAGACTCAAAGCTAAAAGGCTTAACCTCTAGCCCCTGAACCCTGGGTCATGCCCAATGTGTCTCTGGGGTATTTTTAATTAATTACAGAGTGAAAAGGATTATAAATTCCTGAATTCCCATATACAATCCCTTATGGATGCCAAACTTACTGACAGCAAAGAAGCCTCCCCATTCACATATGATTATATCTGCACAAACCAAATTAAGTGAAGACATGAGGAAGCATTCAATTTGAAAAGTCAGGATAAAGTAGAAATGTTTCAACTGAGGTTTGGTAATTTACCTTATTGAGATTGAAAAAAAATGTGCCAGATGATATCTTCACATTAGCACGAGTTAGTGCGAAAGGGTGAAGAAAAGTAGAAAGTTCAGGTAATTATCTAGACCATTAAAACCTAGCCATGGAATATTGAGAGGGAGAAATAGAGAAGAGAAATTCTTAAGCAGCTCAAATAATGTAGCAATTAGCCACTTTCTAACACCACTAACTATATGGTATAAATATAGGTAGAGTTGTAGTAGAGGGACAAGCAGAGTTGGGAAACATTAACTTTGCAAATATTCAATATCTTGATTTTCTAATGGAATTCTCTAAGGTTAGTTTACAGCAACTAAATGTCCTTTCAAGTCATATGTTTCTTTTGGTTATTTATATGATGCTTATGGCTTTGTTTTAAACTGATGATATCTGGTATTTACAATCATATAGTTGTATAGAACCTAACTAATCTATTTCTAAAGTTCCTCTGGAATTAGGTATCTCAACTAAAGAATACTAATATTTACTGCATACCAACTGTATAGACTGTCCCATGCTGGACTTTTTATGTAAAATCTCATGTTCACAACAACCTTTGTTGATAGCATTATGTTTGTCATGTAAATAATAAAACTGAGGTTTATTTGTATATTAATTATTTGATGTATAAAAAAATTAATCACTTTTTATGGGTTAAATTGTGCCCAGCTCACCAAAAAAATACTTTAAGTCTTAACCTTCAGTACCTGTGAATGTGAACTTAATAGAATCATTGCAAGTTTCGTCAGATTAGCCATAATAAGGTTGGCATCATTAGTGTGGATCTTGATCTGATATGTGTTCTCACAAGGGGGAAATATGGACAGAGGCACAGAGACACAAGAAAAACCACATGAGAAAATAGAGGCAGAGCTTAGAGTGACACATCTATAAGGCAAGAAGTGCCAGCGGTTTCCAGCATCATCCTAATTTGGGATTTCTATCCACCACAATGGTGAAAGAATAAATTTCTATTATTTTTAAGCCACCTAGTTTAGGGTGCTTAATTATTATATATGTAAGAAACTAATGTATCCTAATGGAAGAGAAGGGAAATTATGAGATGGGGATTAATTTTACATAAGTTCACATGATAATGGTATGAATCTCCTTATAGTTCTGTAGGTAAACCTAAGTATTCTTAATACTCTGACATGTACTTTTCTTACAAAAATCAAGGAGGAGGAGGAGCAGGAGGAGGAGGAAGGGGAGGAGGAAAATCCCATGAAGGGAAACTGTCATCTACAGAATGAATGTCTAACCTCTAAGTATGACAGTGCCTTTCATAAAATACACTCTTAAAATATCAGAAATACTACTGTTAATAACTTGAGATATGAATTATCCCTTTTTTCCAAACTTTTCTTGCCCTGCTTCTATAACAAGTACTTTTCACTCCAGCTAAACTGAATTCCTATTATTTTGCTTTAGCAGACATTCTGCTTTCCCACTTTCTTTTCTCAAGCTGGACCCATCCTATGATAGAACTTCTCTTCCCTCTCACTCCCTTCAGCCCACTTAAATCCTACTAGACATTATTCAGCAAAGTGGCAGGCTATAAAATCAACACACATAAATCAAAGGCATTCCTCTATATCAGCAACAAATCCTCTGAAATGGAAATGAGGACAACCACCCCATTCACAATATCCTCAAAGAAAATAAAATACTTGGGAATCAACCTAACAAAAGAGGTGAAAGACTTATACAATGAAAACTACAGAACCCTAAAGAGAGAAATAGAAGAAGATCTTAGAAGATGGAAAAATATACCCTGTTCATGGATAGGTAGAAGTAACATCATCAAAATGGCGATATTACCAAAAGTTCTCTATAGGTTTAATGCAATGCCAATCAAAATCCCAACGGCATTTCTTGTAGAAATAGAGAAAGCAATCATAAAATTCATATGGAAAAATAAAAGACCCAGAATAGCAAAAACAATTCTAAGCAGGAAATGTGAATCAGGCGGTATAGCTATACCAGACTTCAAACTATACTACAGAGCAATAGTAACAAAAACAGCATGGTACTGGTACCAAAACAGGCAGGTGGACCAATGGTACAGAATAGAGGACACAGAAACCAATCCACAAAACTACAACTATCTTATATTTGATAAAGGGGCTAAAAGCATGAAATGGAAGAAGGATAGCATCTTCAACAAATGGTGTTGGGAAAACTGGAAATCCATATGCAACAAAATGAAACTGAATCCCTTTCTCTCGCCATGCACAAAAGTTAACTCAAAGTGGATCAAGGAACTTGATATCAAATCAGAGACATGGCGTCTGATAGAAGAAAAAGTTGGCTATGATCTACATACTGTGGGGTCGGGCTCCAAATTCCTCAATAGGACACCCATAGCACAACAGTTAATAACTAGAATCAATAAATGGGACTTACTCAAACTAAAAAGTTTTTTCTCAGCAAAAGAAACAATAAGAGAGGTAAATAGGGAGCCTACGTCCTGGGAACAAATCTTTACTCCTCACACTTCAGACAGAGCCCTAATATCCAGAATATACAAAGAACTAAAAAAATTAGACAATGAGATAACGAATAACCCAATCAACAAATGGGCCAAGGACCTGAACAGAAATTTCTCTGAGGAGGACATACAATCAATCAACAAGTATATGAAAAAATGCTCACCATCTCTAGCAGTCAGAGAAATGCAAATCAAAACCACCCAAAGATACCATCTCACTCCAGTAAGATTGGCAGCCATTAGGAAGTCAAACAGCAACAAGTGCTGGCGAGGATGTGGGGAAAAGGGTACTCTTGTACATTGCTGGTGGGACTGCAAATTGGTGCGGCCAATTTGGAAAGCAGTATGGAGATTTCTTGGAAAGCTCGGAATGGAACCACCATTTGATCCAGCTATTCCACTACTCGGTCTATTCCCTAAAGACCTAAAAAGAGCACACTATAGGGACACTGCTACATCCATGTTCATAGCAGCACAATTCACAATAGCAAGACTGTGGAACCAACCTAGATGCCCTTCAATAGACGAATGGATAAAAAAAATGTGGCATTTATACACAATGGAGTATTACTCTGCATTAAGAAATGACAAAATCATAGAATTTGGAGGGAAATGGATGGCATTAGAGCAGATTATGCTAAGTGAAGCTAGCCAATCCCTTAAAAACAAATGCCAAATGTCTTCTTTGATATAAGGAGAGTAACTAAGAACAGAGTAGGGAAGAAGAGCATGAGAAGAAGATTAACATTAAACAGGGATGAGAGGTGGGAGGGAAAGGGAGAGAGAAGGGAAATTGCATGTAAATGGAAATAGACCCTCAGGGGTATACAAAATTACATACAAGAGGAAGTGAGGGGAAAGGAGGGAAAATATAAGGGAGAGAAATGAATTACAGTAGAGGGGGTAGAGAGAGAAGAGGGGAGGGGAGGGGGGAGGGGGGATAGTAGAGGATAGGAAAGGCAGCAGAATACAACAGACTCCAGAATGGCAATATGTAAATCAATGGTTGTGCAACTGAAGTGATTCTGCAATCTGTATATGGGGTAAAAATGGGAGTTCATATCCCACTTGAATCAAAGTGTGAAATATGATATATCAAGAACTATGTAATGTTTTGAACAACCTACAATAAAAATTAATTAAAAAAAAAGACTATCTGATAAACCATCCTTTGTCAATCACATCAACTGTGGTTCAGTTATTCGCCTGTGCTGTAGCTCTTTGTGGCTCCCCTGTGGCTTTTTCACTTTGGTTCTTTGCCATAGAGTCAGTGTTTATCTTATTTCCCTTACACTATCATAAATCTCTTGGAGCAGGTGGTGTTCCTCTCCATCTTTTATGCCCTGTCACTACCTCTAGCACCCAGTCCAATGCTTCCATAAAGTTTGCTTCTATAAATATTTGCTGAATTGATTTAAGTTTTGAATTAAATACACAGGACCTCTTGAGTTGAAAAACCACATTGCAGAGGGCATGCTATAATGCCTAGCATTGCTGCACCAATGGAGCAAGGCATATGCTGCAAATTCTTCATCGAAATGGTAGATGCTAGAGAAAGGGTTTTTCACACAAGATTATCTACAACACAAAGCAGCAGAAACAGGCAAATAAAACAGATTTTTTTTCAGCTTATTATACCTATCCAGAGGTAATTCGTTTGTCTGCTTACTGTATCTTCTAGATTTCAGTATTAGATTCAAAATAAAGCTAATTTGCATTGGCATAGTGACTTAACTCACTGGTGTATTATTACTATGTAAGCAGGTGTACATGAGACTACAAATAAATGCTTGCTGATGGAATCCCAGCAGGGCTTCTGATGAGTTTTCATTTTGTTGAACCTTACCCAGGAAATTACTGTGTAAAAATCTTTGCTATTAGTTCTTTGCCTGAAATATCGTTTAGCTATACCTGGCCATATCCATGGCAATTATACTAACTATACAAAGAGGACATTCCAAAAATCTCATCAGCTTTTTATATTCATTTTCTCAATTTTATTACTGAGAATTTGAAAATATATAAACACAGAAGTACACTCAAATCTCCAAAGACACATATTAAGAGAAATTTAATATTAAATAAACATAAAAAGAAGATATCAGAAGCCAATCTTAAAACAGAATCCTCATCTGAATGACTGTTCTAAAATTAGCTCTTGTTTAGTAGTAGCCATAAGAATATTCTTGATGTCACAGCTTATGAACATGAGATATGATTTTTTGTCATAATGAGTTATGTGGCATGACCAAACTCAACACATATTCATAGCTGTATAATAATTAATTTTGTTATACTTGATGAAATGTGTTATGATTTGAATATGAATTGTCCCCCAAAGGCTCATGAGTTTATGGCTTGTTCCCCCATGCACCTGTATCCAGAAGTGGGGTTTCTGGAAGGTGACTGGATCCTGACCCTAACAGTAGATTAATCCTTTGATAGCTGAGTGATCTACTGGGAATAGGTGGAGGCTGTGGAAGGGAGTGGGTTCATTGACATAAGCCCTTTGGGACTGTATTTTGTCCTGGACTCCTTCCCTGCTCACTCACTATCTCTGCTTCTTTGTTTCTATGAGCTGAACTTGCACTGCCATGCCCTTCTTCAATGATGTTTTGCCTCCCCTCAGTCCTAAAGCAACGGAACCAACTAACCATGCACCGAAACCTCTGAAATCTCGAGCCAAAATAAATATTTCCTCCTCTAAGTTGTTTTTTTCAGGTATTTGTCACTGTGATAAAAGGCTGACTAACAAAATGCTTGAGTAGACTTTGGACTTAAGAATATTTCAGTCAACAAATATTCATTTTGTGTCTGCTTTCTTGAAGGTTCTCTAGGATAACTTCAATAACAGAGAATATAAGATGGACTGATTTCAAAATTCATTTCATTTTGAAATGAGAAAATATCCACAAGAAAGAAGATAATCAAAAATGTGAGGCAATGTTAGCCAAAAAAGCAAAACACTTGCAATATACCCTCAGTGCTATCATCCATGGTGGAGTGAGATTGCCATAAATGGATAAGGTCAGGGATATACCACAAGTAGAGTAACCATATGTCTTGGTTTTAATGGAAGAATTTGAATGAATTACTATATTCTTGCATAACAATTATATGTCCCACTATCACTCTCAAAAGAATTTTGATCTAAATGATCATTACATGTTCCTTCTACACAAGAGCAAATGGGCAAGTGTGGCCTTGGGAAAAAAAAGGCAGTATTGGAACAAAACTTAAGTGATTGCTTCTGGAAATCTAAGATACGTAAACAATATATGCAAAGGAATAAAGATGAAGCATAAAAATCAATATGCTGGGTGAAAGCAGCTTTTGTGCAAAGAGGTCTTGTGTGTATCATAAACTGAAAACAAAGCTTGAATCAGAATTTTTGCCTTCCAGATTCAGCCTTCTTAGCTTTCTCCTGTGAGTACAATAGAGGATTTTCTAGGGCATGTTTAAAGAACCATTACTGTGTCCTGAATACAGGATGGAAAGAGTAATCTCATGATAAAAGATTCCTCACAATGTTAAGAACCTCCTATTACCAAAGGTAACTGGATTGAAACAAAAGAGCAAAAAGAGCAAAAGACCACCCAGTTAAATCTGAATTCCTTTCATCAGTGAATATTTTTAGTATAAGATTTCCCAAATATTTCATGGGTCATTATGCACACATGACTTTGTTATGATGTTCCAATTATTACATGGAACCTACTTATACTATAACAAATATGTTTGAAATTAAAATTTGGGTGCTCTTTATTTCATCTGATTACTGTATTTCTGCCTCATTTCAGCCTTTCAGGACTTCTCCTGATTACCTTTGGGGTTGATAAAACTCCCCAAGTCTTTATTTGGAGCACCAGTTTCCTCTGCTTTCAAAAGTAATTACTGGTTTGGTTTAGATGGCTTTATGATGACTTTTATGATGATTTAGTTATGCTTTCCTGAAATATTATCTTATGTCAAAACTTATTATATACTTTAAATTAAAAATCAAATCTCTAGTTTTAATTTATAATGTAATCCCTTAAAATAACAAATGGGTACTTAATGATTTCCTCAGATGAGTTCAAACTGATGATTTTATCATCTGCAAATCTAAAATTTAAGGTAAAGTGTTCAACCAGATGGAGTCATGTAATATGCCTTGAACATCGACATTACTGCAATTCCCTTTCACAGTAACCCAGTGAGGTGCTCCATTAATATGAGTGGGGAAATAGGATCAGGGAAGTTTGGGATACACTTAAACTCTGAATAGGTAGTTTGCAATAATGGTATAGTCAGCTCCCCTTAGCTGAGGATTCCACATGTAGGCATTCAATGAAGCTCAGAGAGAAAATAATTTTAAAAAATCTGCTTAGGTACCTAACATGTACAGATATTTTCGCTTGTCAGTAACACCTAAACAATACAATATAAAAATTATATACAGAGGATTTTCACTTTATTCACATAATTAATTTATTCATATATTAATCTAGCAGTGATTTTAAAGTATACAAGGTGGATATGAACAGGTTGTATGCAAATACTGTAGGATTTGAGCATTCTTAGATTTTGGTATCTGTGGATTTTCCCTAAGAGTTAATGACATCTGTATTAAAGAACTCAGGATTCATGACAGCAAATTTAGCCAATTTATTTACACTATAATACAACTATCTTCCAGATAGCAAAAAAGTTCCTTGTCATTACTTTATATTCATTCTCAAAATTTCCTGAAGTGTAAATTAAAATGGGTTGTTGCTTTCTGATTAACTCCACAATTCTTCTCATGTCGCTACTCTTGATTTAAAATAATAATAAAAACAGAGACAATGTGTAACACTTATATGGTAAGACATTACGTGTTCAATTTTATTCAGCATTATTAAACTGTCATTGAAAGACTTTATTCAGCATTCAGGAATTCCTTAAACCATTGGGACCCTGAAAAATGACATAAGTTTACAGTCCTCTGACACATGGACATAACCTTTGACAGATACTACAGGGGAATCACTCTTTCATGTTAATGTTACCTGTTTGTTGGACATATTGTACTACAGGAAGGAACAGACTCTAAAGCCTGAAACAGAATAATTGCCAACAATGGAAACTAAAAGTTATTTATATTCCATGAATAAAAATCAGTATTAAAAATATTAAAATGTTGAACAAAGACTGTCAGTATTTTAGATATTCATAAAAATTATATTTAATGTTGTAGTTAATAGAAAGAAATCCTGTAAATTAAGTGAACACATAGGAAATAGTAACTATATAAATTTCTAAAAGCAAACTTATAGCCTTGTTTTCAAAGTTTAAATCCAACATCAGTTACCCTCTATCCCTGAAAGTCTATTACACATCACAGACACCTCTCTGCCTTTCCTCCCTTCTGGCTGCCTGCCTATCTGTAGGGAGTAGGAGATTTTTTTTCACCATTCTGAGTTACTCTTTGGTTTCCCCCATTTCCTTTGAGAGCATCACCAAGCCCAAAACAACCCATCCTGAAACTTCTTTTGACTCCAGGGTTTAATTTGAATGATTGGAAATTACAGTGGATTGTTTGGTCAATATGATGCCCAATAATTCACCACTTATGAGGTAAAACTCTCTCTCTTTCTCTATATCTCTATCTCTTGTTAAATTATACTGCAATTTAACAATGATAGTACAGATTTCCCACCTCCTTCCTTTTAGGTCAACACATAATGCTGCATTAGATACACAATTGTCATAATACACCAATTATAAGTGTATACAGCAATAGGAAAATAACATTCTCCCATGTTTGCCTCAGAATAAAAATGAGAGAAAAATGTATTTGGGGATATTTTCTATTTTAGGTAATAAAATTTAAAGTCACATGTAGAAGTACCATAAAAATTAATGATATTCTCTGATATATTTGTGAGCCACTTCATAGGATGATTCAAATAAATAAAAGGATCATAGAATCAATGGAGAAAGCCAAACATTGATACTCCTTTACTTATTTTTCTATAGAATTTATAATTTTAAATTTTATAAAGTAAAATTACTACATGTTATACAAAATAAGATATTGAAGACAGGGAATATATATCTCCATCCTAGAAAAATTCTATTGGACACTATAATGGCCCAGTAAACCAACCTTTAGAGGTAGGGGATCATTAGAACAGAAACTATGTCTAAGATCTGACATTCATAAGTGATGAAGTTCAATTTCTCCTTGCACCAATGGCCTGGCTGCCTCTCTTTGTATGAAATAGTTGCAACACTAATTTTTTCATGCTTTTTTTTCCCTTCAGTAACTTGTTGATCTCACTTATGAGGTTTCCTATTCCTGATAGTGGTCAATCTCAGCCATGACAAGATGGCCATCCATCATGAAGGGTATTAAGAGCGCTCAGTATTGGTTTCGAGATGGATTAGACATCTCTTAACTTCCTTTCAAATGTCAGTGGTTTATAGCTTCATTATGATTTTCCTCAGTATAATGAATGTTTTTTTGTCAAAGTACATTAAAAAGGTGACTATACAGTACAGATTAAGAAATAAATATTTTTCTGTATGATAGCCTAATAGAGTTTTTTTAATAGTTATGATCTTGAGTTCAATATACCATGAGACATGAATTTGGCATTCCCAAAAGGAACAATTAGCCTCTGTTGTGAGCACTAGCACTGTCTGATAGCTCCATGAGTATGCAAACTTCATCTGGGGACACATCATCTCCATTAAACTCTTTTAGATAGTCATCAAGTCCAGATGGCAGTGGTTCCTGGATCTACATTATACTTAGGCACTACAGCAAGTATAAATCTTGGTCCATGAAATCATGCATTTCACTGCAAATATTTGTCTTCATATGTATTCAAAATAAAAACTTACATAAAATTCAATCTCAGCTGCGACTAAAACTTTCTCAGATTTACCTGTCTACACAGATGACATTATAACATTCTGTGTACCTGCTGATGTGTTCTAATGATTTTGCTGCTTCCTTATTTAAGATATGGATTTTTTTTATAAAGTTGGAAATGCCGATATCTAGATTTCTGCCTCCAAATGCATGTGGTGTTTTCTGAAGACTTACCATCTTGCCAAGACACTCTCACCTATTGTGACATGAACCTCCTCTTCCAGTGGAAGTAACCTAATCACCAACCTCTTCGTAGGTTAGCAAAAGTACTTCCTTTTCTGATCAAAATTGCATTCCCTCCTTTTTCTGTTTTTCATCAAGACTAGCTTGAAGAAAAAAAAAAAAAAAGATGTTATGTTTTCTATTTGAGTTTCCCCTGAAAAGTCATCTGTGAGAAAATGCAAAAATGTTTAGAGGTGAAACAATTAACTTATGAGAACTGTAACTGAACCAGTGCATTAACCCATTGGATGGATTAATAATTTTAATTGATTGATGGGTAGTAACTAAAGGAAGGTAGGTGTGGATGGAAAAATTAGGTCACTATATACATGCCCTTGGAAATTACGTTCTGTCTCTGGATCCTGGAGTACTCTCTTTCTCTGTGTCTTAAACTGAGCCATACATTTCTGCAATGATATTCTGCTTAACCTTGGGCCCAGAACTATGGAACTGACCAACCATGAACTGACCCACTGAAACGATGAACTAAAGTAAAGTTTTCCTCCTTTAAGTTATTGTTGGGTTTCTTGATCACAGGCATGCAAAGCTGATGTACACAGTAGAAAAAGACCTAAAATAGACTAATATGCCCAGAAATATTTTTGCAACAATGCCACTAGACAATTGTCCTCTAATGAGCTCTTGTTATTTCCCTGTGAGTAATATAATGCATCATTCTATCTATTTATATTTCCCCTGGTATTTCTTTCTGCAATCTAGGTAACTAAGATGGAGATATCTATGTCAGTGTTTATGTGATAATAAATCAGTGTCCAATAGTTAGCTATTGAGATTTGGGGGAGAACAGTGTCTTCATTGTTCCTTTTGTGTAGCATCTAGTACTATTTTCTGGACTTGCCTTTCACCCAAATGACTGTGCAAGAATTTAGAGATTCAGACCCTTAACATGAGCATTGTCACTTCTGCTACATTCTGTCTGCCAAAGCAAGTTCCCAGGCCAGTACTGACTCAAAAGGCACAAAAATACATGCCACCCCTTAATGGGAAGAGCTAAATGTAATCACAGAGAGGAAAAGAATGTGTCCTAATTTTTATCTAGCATGGAGAATAACCAAATTGGAATCGTTTCTCATAAATTTACAATATTATGCATAAGGGAAAGGTTTCTTGCTGTGAAGCATATAATTATAATTATAGACACATCTAGTTACTAAAGGGAGATACATACAGATGTTAGGACCCTAAGTTACACAGAGTTATGAACCCACAGACACACACTTGTATGGCATTTAGATCAGATTTGGACATTCTATTGTATACACCTAAGCCATGTGTTGGAAACCAACTGCTCTCTGTTTTTGGTGGCTGTGAACCCTCAGTGATCTAAGAAGAGAAAATTTTGTCTTTTGATGGTCATAAATTTCAAGTAAACATTATAAAATAGAGGTGAGAGAACTGAATAGTTTATGAGAATAGCAGAACTCTACTTCTGCCAAGGCTTCACAGTTTGGATGATTTTTATATACTCACTTTATATTTTGGAATATTTTTTTGTTAGATCATTTGTAAACTTTTACTAAAATAACTCTAATATCTCCTTCCATTTTGAATGATGTTTGTAGGTCACCAAAATTAACAAAAAGAGACTTGTCTTTTTAGATGACTAGAAAATCATGAATGTAAGAATGAGAAGGGAAATAAATGATCAGGATACCCAGTGTCAAATGCCAAGAGATATGCAATTGTCTGATGCCTATCTAAATTGTGTATGTTAGGAACAAAAGTCTTAAAACCATATATGCAAGTCAGCTACAGAAGTACATTTTTCTACAGAAAAGCCCGATGTTATTATTAACAATAAATTGTTGATTTATGTATGAAAAATCTTCCAAATGGTTGTAACTAAAATTCAGTTATTTCTATGGAATGTGATATAAAATATTTTAAGTGAGTTTTTTTCACAATAAAAATAATAGTTGAATTATGAACATGACCCCTGTTTTCATATTGGCAGGGTATATAAAACTAGGTAAGAGTTTATGTTTGTTCCTCATGATATGTGACCCTAAAAATCAAACACAAATTCATGTTTCTTTTTCAAAACAAACAATAGAATAAAAAGTAATTTCTTAATTTTCTTCAACTGTGTTATAAAATCCATAAAGATGAGGGCAAAACATGTGACTTCTTAAAATACATATGACTACAAAACAACTATAGTTTAGGCAATGCCTCAAGATTATAAAGCAAAATGAAACAAAAACAAAACCTCTAGGTTGACAAGCCAGTGGTTATCAAAGTGTGGTGACAAGACCTTGACCAGCAGCATAAACATTGCTTAGAAACTTGTTTGCAACGTTGAAATGCTAATTATCCAACCATATCTCACACGCCCTCAGTCAGATGTTCTTTGAGAGAATGTGGTGGTTTTCCAAGACCTAAGGTGCTAAGATTTGAGAAGATTGGACTAACCAATATTACTCAGTCAATGAGGCAATAAATTTTGGAGATATCAATATAGAAAAACTTGCCATCTAATTACTACCATTCTATAAAAGAAGTTATCTCTAAAGTCCCTGTACACATTATAGTTCTCTGGAAAAATTCATCATGGGACTTTAGTTGATCAGGAAAATGTGAGCCATGTACATGGTAAATAAGTGGAACTTAATAAACATTTTTTACTTCATATATTGTATTTCATAGAAGATACAAAGAAAATTCTCAGAAAAAAAATGCTCTAGGAAGAAAACTTAAGTGTCTCAGTGAAAAAGAGACTATGCAAAGAGTTATATTATTTTAAAATATGGGGAAAAACATGATTTAACAAGCTCTTTTTAAAATGAAGTTATAGTTCATACATTAATTTATCCTTGTAGGAAATTTAAAACTGTACCCGACTCTTGTTAAACATTTGCCATCCTGTACCATTTTCTTCATCTTGAGTAGTTCATGACCAGATAGAAATCAATGTCAATATAGATAAATGTTCATAAGGCAACAGGAAGAAATACAAAACCATATAAACAACTTCATTTTACTGGAAAGGTATTTGAAAGCTATGTTAAATTGAGATGGGGAAAGTCTCTAAGGACATTGGCAAATCAGTGACTGGAAACTGATGAGGCTTGTCTGGAATATTTTCTTGGAGACTCTGAGACTAGAGTTTTGACAAAAGGAAGAAGATGATTGAAGAGTGTTGTGGAAGAGACATTTTTCTGAAGTCAGCAGAGACAGAAGAGACAGATGTGGTAAGGAGAAAATGGTATTAAGTAATAATGTCTACAAAGTACTCTCCCAAGTGTTATAAATGTAAAGTGTGTTAAATGTGAATTATCATTATGATTATAATATCATTATTGCCTGGGTGGTATAACTACACCCACATTACTCGGCCATGTGAGATCAATTTTCTCATATTTTGGAGAATGACATTAGCCTCCTGACAGTGGAATCAGAGATGCCTGTTCACAGATGAGTAGTTTCATACAGCTGTTGAAATTGTCTATGTCTTCAAATGCAATTTCTATCAATAGTTTATGGCAATATAACATAAAACATAA
Organism: Callospermophilus lateralis; assembly: GCF_048772815.1. Classification (NCBI taxonomy): domain Eukaryota; kingdom Metazoa; phylum Chordata; class Mammalia; order Rodentia; family Sciuridae; genus Callospermophilus; species Callospermophilus lateralis. Next base: position 1,297,136 of record NW_027512606.1, read on the forward strand.
AACTCTCCATCTTACCCATTTTAAGTGTGCAGTTCAGTGTTTTTTAAAGTACATTCATAATGGTATACAGCCATCACCATCATCCATCTCCATAACTCTTCTCATCTTATAAAATTGAACCCCTGAACCCATTAAACCATGGCCTCTCAATCCCCTTCTCCCAGACACCACCATTCTACATCTTGTATTTTTTATTTCATGCAAGAAGAACCATACAAATGTGATTTCTAAGATATTAAAATCTAAATTGTGAGCACAGGGATGACTAAAACCAACACATACGTCTTCAGTTCTCAGAACACATTATGATGTAGCTGATTATCTATCCTTTATTACATTTTAGACTTAGTCTTCCTTCCTGGAGCAAAAATAACCTTTTTTTGAAGATTATGGCCTCTAGCCCCATCCATGTCTTTTTTAAGTCTGTCATCTGCAAGTCTTCTGCCTCTTGTCTAATCTTCCATTTAATCACAAATTTGTTGTATGGTAAATGCAGTTTCCTGGATGTCTTGAAATAACAGATAGTGGCTACTAGTTCATGTTGCCAACTCCATTTCCCATGTCAGCAATTAATTTTCACAATTTCTTTGCATCTGAGCATCTAAGAACCAATTTCCTGCTCTGTTACTCTACATCCTAACTTTTCTATTATTCTGTACTAGTTTTTCCCTATGATTTTTATCTATATAGAAATGCCAAGTTAATTGAATTCTTCAATAGAACCAATTTTTTGTATTTATTCAAAACCTTTTTATATCCCTACCATGTGCTTATATGCTCTGGCATTGTGGTCCCTCAGTATGCTTATAGCAATAGACCCTGAGTTAGGCAATATGGACATAAGAATAACTGGATCCTGGACGTGCCCATAAAGAGCTAATTTCCTAATTTCCAGGCCAGCACTATATAAACAAATAATATGCACAAGTGGTACATCTAAGAGAGTTGATGAGGATGTGCCTGATTTGGATTTGGAACATTAGGGAAAACTTTTTGAAAATGATGACACTTGAGCTGTTCTCAAAAGAATAAAAAAAATCATGAACATAAATAAATTATGGGATAACATGGTTGTGATAGTAGGGACAGGTCTTTTCAGGTCAAGGGAGCTTGTATATGAAAGAAAGCTTAGGAGCAGATAGTTTCATTAGTTTAATGTGGTTGAAGAAAAAAATATGAAAGGACCGGGCAAAACCTGGTGTTGTGGCAAAAATAAATGTTGAATATGAATCATTTATCTTGTAAAACCCAATAGACACTAGCAGTTTACATAGAACATTGAGAAGTAATAGCCATACAAGGGAAAAAAGCATTATAAATTTTTATATTTTCTTCTTAGTAGAAACCAAAGCAAAACTTAAATATCTGATTTTACTCACCTCCACTTACATTGTTCCTTGATTAACAAACAACAGTCTTTCACATATGTTATGATTTAGATATATGGTATCCCCAAAATTTCATGTGTAAGATAATACAAGAAAGTTTAGAGGTGAAATGATTGGGTTAAGAGAGCCTTAACCTATTAGTGCATTGATCCACTTAAATGGATTAACCAGGTCTGAGGATGTGACTGGAGGAGGTGGGTCACTGGGGACATGTTTTGGGGGATTTTTTGTCCCTGGTGAGACAAACTAAGTCTGTCTGTCTCCTCAGTGGCTATGTTCTAAGCTGATTTTCTTGACCACACTCTTCTGCCATGATGTTCTGCCTTACTTGGCCCCAAAGCAATGGAGCCAGTCACGTAGGCAGACCTCTGAAACTATAATCCCCAAAGAAACTTTTCCTCCTCTAAAATTCTTCTCATCAGGACTCTTGATCACAGTGGTGAAGATTCTGACTACAACAATATATAAAACTGCTCAACAAATTTGACTGGTAGGTTTCTCACTATTAAACCCAGCATTTCTACTAACATTAGTTGAGCCAGTTTACCAAGGGTGCTTGGATTTTTCTCCACTACATGTTCTTTGCACTTACCATTGTACCCACCAAATTTAACAAAATATTATAAATAAAAATGTAAATATAAGTTTAGCTGTAATACTATGAATACAAAATTTATCTTTTTGAAGGTTAGTATATCTTGGATGCTCTCTTTAGATTATGGGTTTCTAATAAATGCATAATTCCTTTAAATCATTCTGATTCACAAGTATAATAAGGGATCAGCTTTGATCTTGCCCTTAAACTGAGAAAACAAAAGATCATAAGAAGTGTAAATGGTGATTCAGGTTCTGTCCAACATTGGCATAAAACCATTCATGAAAATTAAAAAAAAATGTTATTTTATGGAATTCTATTTAGCAATTAATATTCAATTTAAAAAGTAGTATTGGCCTGAAACAATTACCCATGCTTCTATGGAGAAGCAGAGGGAAATGCTAGAGCACGGAATTTTTTTTTTTTTTAAATGCATGGTTCCCAGATTCAAGTGCCTGAGAAGGCTAAATCAGCTTAATTAGAAGGACATAAAATAGAGATATTTTTACTTGGTAATTTAAAGACCAAGGCATTTGCACTGTTCTTACAAGTTTGAAATTTCATCGAGTCCCATTTCATCCTGCCTAATCCAGTGGTGCACATCCATGCATATGTGTACATGGGTATATGTGTTGTCAGTAAAATCCTCTAATGAGGCTCCTTGATTGCACAGTATTTGACATTTAAAAAGGCTAAATGATAGACCCTCAAAAATAGCACACTCACATTATATATTTTACAAAAATATATTCTTCAAACATTATTTATGACAAATAGGCAAAAAATCATAGCCCAAAATTTGTCCAGAGCAACTGTAGAAAATTTTCAGACAGACCCATGCCTGCTCCATTCAGAGAAGGCATGCTCTAAACAAAGAAAGTCACATGTTTTTAAAATTTAATGTTTTTTCTCATTTGATACCAGATGATTTTCATGATGTAGGCAATAGAAATTCACAGATTTTTCAGAAATCCCAGAACCTTGGAAAGCAACAGTATCTTAAGATGAGACAAGAGTATGAAGGAAGTCAACTCCCATTTTAGGCAATCATCATTTAGCAGAAACATCTTTTGTTGAAAATCTCAAAAGCCACTTCAATACTAGGTTTAATTAATTCTTTAGTTGTTAGATAATACTGTGGGAACTTTAGAGGAAATGGAAATAACTAGAAAAAAAAAACTATAGAAAAGCAGAGCAAGAGAACAATCATTTCCAGATATCTTATTTAGCATCTTTACTGATAATTATCCAAACAGCTTTCCTGAATATTTACTTATTCACATTTGATTCCAATAATTATATCAATCATACCAAAAGCATCAGATATTAATGTTCCAACTACTGTTTTGGATGATTTCACTGTTCTCATCTTCACCAATGACAGCAAAAAGAAAAAAGGGGACTCATTCCTTGAGGTAACGCAGACCCTGGCCAGTGAACTCTGATTAATGAATGGCTCCATTTTCTATAAATGCCAATGAAAGTCATATCTACAACAGTCTAGGTAACATTGAAATGGGTGAATCCCAACAGGCTTCAAGAAAACAAATATTTTCAATGCTTTAAAAAAGAAATTTTACTGAGAATTTTTTTAAAGTAACAAAGCAGAAGTTCTTAAATTGAAAAATTTCCTAAGCAAAATCAAAACATGACATAAAGCATCACAATAGCAGTTTAAGTCAAATAGAAGAAATAATTAATGAACTAAGGGCAAGCTATTTGAAAATATAGTCGAGGCTAAAGTAGCAAGGTTGTCCAAGCCCTTTGGAGAGCATGGTTTGCCACCATGTGTCCTAGATCTGTATGTAGAGTTATGAGACATGTTTGCCTACCTAGGTTTCATTGTTGGTTTGGTCCCATCCTTTCTTTCTATCCCCATTTTACTCCCTCTTAGTAAAGAATGTCTATTCTGTCATTATGTATTGGATATATGAAAATTCCTTTTGATTTTTACAGGGGCTCCCAGCCAAATTTGCATGAGTCTCAGGTGAGACTATGGAATTCTACCTTTGGGCCATACTGGAACTATTAATTCTATGGAACTTCTGAAGATGCACTAAATTCCTGTACAGGATGAAATGGACATGACCATTTGGGGGGAGTGCTGAATGTTATTATTTTGAAAATGATATGTTCCCGAAAAGCCCATATGTTAATACAGAATGTTCAGAAGTAAATTCATTTAATTATGAAAACTGTAACCTAATCAGTCCTTCCAAGCTTGAATACATTAACCAGGTGTTAACTGTAGGCAGGTGGTGTATGGCTTGATGAGATGGATCATGAGGCAAAGTCCCTGGAAGAGAATCTTTCCTGGAGCCCCTCTAACTTTCCTCTTTCTCTCTGCTTCCTGGCTGGCATGAATGGAGCAGCAGTCCTCCTCCACAATCTTCTGCCTCTACTTGGGCCCACAGCAATGGAATCAACCAACAATGGACTGACTAAAGCTCTGAAATCATAAGCTTAATTGAATAAGCTTTTCCTCCTCTCACTTGTTTTTGTCAGTTTTTTCTTGCAGTGACCAAAATACCTAACACAAAATCCAATACAAAAATATTTGAGGACTTTAGTACCCTAATTTCAGCAAAGGACAGTCCACCTGGACAGCGAATCAAGAATAGCAGAGTTAAACAGCACTTTAGACTAAATGGTCCTAACATACCACAAGGTTATTCTGCTCAACTACTGTGCAATACACTTTCTTCAATAGAATATGGACATTCTCCAGGATAGGCCACATGATGGGCCACAAAACAAATCAACAAATTTTGAATAAATGAAATATCCAGTATATTTTTGACCCCAATAAATAAAACCAGAACGCAAGAAGAAAACCCTTTGAAAACACATGAAAAGTAAACAAGTTACACTAAAACAATGAGTCATGAAGAAATCAAGAAGGGGATTTAAAAGTTTCTTGAAACAAATGGAAACACCACATACCCAAACTTGTGGGATAGAGCAAAACAAATACTAAAAAGTTTATACCAATCATGCCTACATTAAAAAAAAAAAATCACAAATTGCTATTGCTATTGCTATATCTTCACAAACTACAAAAACCCAGAAAATTAGAATAAGAAATAATAAATATCAGAGCAGAAATAAAATAAAATACAAACTGCAATATAAAAAATTAATTAAATGAAAATCAGATTTTTCAAAAAGATACATAAAATGACAAACTCTTGGCTAGACTAAAACTCTGAATCAGAGATTAAAAGGCAAACTTTACAACTGATTTTACAGGAATACAATGGTTCAGTGGAGACTATATGAGCAATTTTATGCCCACAAGTTTTTTAAACTAGAAGAAACTGATTCCTGAATACATACATCTTGACAATGATGAATTGCGAAGAAATAAAAGCCTGCACAGACAAATAACAACTGATTTTTCAGTAATTTAATTGCTTCCCATCAAATAAAAGACCAGGAAGGTCCAGATGGCTTCCCCAATGAGTTATACCAAACATTAAAACAAGAATAAATACCAACTCTTCTTAAGAATTCTTAAGAATTCTTCTTTCTTCTATTTCAAACACATGCAAGAAGGCCAGCATTGCCCTGATACCGAAACTAGGCAAAGGCACAAGGAAAGAAAGATTCAGGCCAACATCCTTCATGAATGTAGAGGTAAAAATTCAAAATACTAACAAGCAGAATCCAAGTGCACATCAAAAAAGTTATACGGTATCGAGGGAACATACCTCAATATAATAGAGACCATTTATAATAGGCCAACAGCGAAGATTATACTATATGTGGAAATACTGACAATTTTCTAAGATCTGGAACAGACAAGAAAGGATACTTCCACTATTTTTATTGAACAATTTCTAAAAGTGTTAGCCAGGCAATCAGGCAAGAGAAATAAATAAAGAGCACCTAACCTGGAAAGGCAGGAAAGAAACTGATATTTCAGATGGCATGTATTTATGTAGACAACTCAAAAGACTTTACAAAAATAAATAAATAAACTCCTATTAGAATAAACAAATTTATGCAGACTTCAGGATATAAAAACCACCATATAAAATCAGTACTAATTGATTTGTGCTAAGAAAGTAATTTAACAATGATGGCACAGTAAAATAAAATGCCTAAGAATAAATTTGATCAAAATGTGAAAAATCTCTATAATGAAAACTATAAAACATCAATGAAAGAAATTGATTACCAAAAAAATCTGGAATATTGTCCAATGTTCATGGAGGGGAAGAATTGATGTTGATAAATTGTCCACACTACCAAAATTAATCTATAGATCCAATGTAAAAGGAAAAAAAAACATGAGATATATAACTTGACTTCAAAATATACTGTAACACTATAGCAATCAAAACACTATTATATTGGCATGAAACAGACACCTTGACCAAACAAACATTATACAGAGGCTAGATGTGAATTCACACATCTACAGTCAGCTGATTTCAACAAAGGTGTGAATGCATGCACTAGAGGAAAAACAGTTTTTCAGTAAATGGTTCAGGAAAAATTAAGATATTCAAATGCAAAAAAAAAAAAACAAACTATCTGGGTGCTCTGGTACATGCCTGGAATCCTAGGAACTCAGTAAACTAAAGCAGGAGGATTACAGGCTCCAAGCCAGGCTCAGCAATTCAGTGAAGCTCTATGCACCTTAGCAAGACCTGGTCTGAAAATAAAAAATAAAAAGGGCTCAGTGGTTAAGCACCCTTGGGTTCAATCCCTGGTACAAAAGAAAAACAAACACAAGAAGAAAAATGAAACTAGACCCTTCTCTCATTTAGAAAACTCAAAATGATTTGAAGACTTAAATGTAAAACCTTAAACTATGTAAGTTCTTGAAGAAAACGTAGGGGAAATGCTTCAGGACATTGGAATGTGCAAAGATTTTTTTTTTTTGACAAGCCTCCAAAAACACAGGAGACAAGCAAAAATTGACAAATAGGGTTATATCAAATTAAAAAGCTTCTATACAGAAAAGGAAACAATCAAGAGTACAAAAACAGCTTTCAGAATGTGAGGTAATATTTGCAAACTACTCCTGGCAAGGGGATAATACCCAGAGTACATAAGAAACTTCAATAGCAAATAACCTCATAAAAATGGGCAATAGACATCATTCAAAAAAGACACAAATTGTCAAGTATATGTACAACTGTGCAACATTACTATTTAGGGAAATGCAAGTTAAATGTACAATGATATATCCCTTCATTCTATAAGGACAGCTACTATCAAATGACTAAAGATAACTTGTGCTGGGGAGGATGTCAAGAAAAGGGAACAACTGCACACTGTTCAAAGGAATGTTTCATAGCAAAACCATAATGGAAAACAGTATGGAGTCCCTTAAAAAACAATAGGATCATCTTATCATCCAGCAATCCCACTACTGGATATAAATTCAAAGGAAATGAAATCAGCATAGGGAAGAGACATCTGCACTCCTCTGTTTATTGTGGCAACAGCCTAAGTGTCCATCAACTAATAAATGGATAAAGAAAATATAGTACATGTATACAACACATTACTACTTATCAATAAAAATTAGGATATACTGTCATCTGCCACATGGAAAGAACTGGATGTCATGATGTTAAGTGAAATAAACCAGGATTAGAAAGACAAGTACATAATCTCACTCATACATGAAATTAAAAAAAAAAAAGTTGACTTCATAGAAGTTGAGAATGAAATGGTGTTTACCAGAAGCTAGGGATAATATGGGGAAGGAAGAGATGATGCTATCAGTCAGTGGGTAATGAAGTTAGATTAAAAAAATTCTGGTGTTTTATTGCACAGTAAGATGATTATGCATGATAACATGCTATACATTTCAGAAAGCTAGATGAAATGGTAAAAATTCATCATAAAAATAATTAATATTGAGGACATAAATGTTTAACCTAGTATTATATAATGCATACATGTTTTGAAACATTACCTGGTTTTCCATATATTTATGTATTTTTATGAGTTATTTTATGTTCTTATGAGTTAAAAAATTATAGATGAGTTCATAGGTAAAAAGTCAATGAAGTCAGGTTGCCATTTCCTGTGGTGTATCTTTTGCTGCCTGGAGTGCTCAATGTATAGAAATATCACTGAATGTTCATAATTGGGTATGTCCCTTTGTGTGAGGCAATCTGTAGTTATGTTTTCAAATGACCTAACTTGGGGGTTGATATCAAACTTGATAAGAGTAAAGTTACTTGCTTACTGCAACACTGATAACTTAGTTACTGAATGCTAAAATAAGCAATGAGAACAGACCTCTGAGTGAATATATTTAGACCCATCTTACAACCTTCACACACCTTACATCTTAACCAGATACTACTTGGTCTTGCTATGTAAAAAGATAATGTGGGCCTAGAGAATTACACCTGCTGTCTTTGAAACTGTTGGGAAATCCAGGACAGAGAAATTTACTTATTTATGACTCATTCCCTACTATTGATTCTAGTAATCTGTACTCACAGCCTGCATCTCTTTGATATGTAGAATACCTCTGAAGGAGAGAAAAACTCTGAACTCAAGTGTCAAGTACTGTGCAACTTCTCCTGCACCTGGACCTGTCCCAGAACTTTTGCATAGACTTGCTAGATAAGCAACTATTGTCCTTTGGCATATTCACTGTACTATTTACAAACTATCACTTTGCAGCTGGAAGTTTTACATTTACTGTGAAGCTTACATTTCATGTTTCATAAAATGAAAACTTTTGTTCTCTTATAAAAGTTATTATTAGGTTATCTTCTAGGATATGCCAATTAGCAAACTGCTTCCAATTTAATGTAACCAGCCCTCTGTGGGTGGACTAATTATTTGTACATTAATTATATTGGTGGCCAAGAATTTCAAAAAAGGTCTCCAGAGCATTGCTCCATGTATAAAGACATGAATGAAAAGACAAAAAAAATCATTAAGAAGAAAAAACTAAGGTGGCTAGATTTTAATTTGTAGGACCCAATTAATTTTACTATTTAATATTTTGTCCTGATAAACATTCATTTTGCAAAATTGTAGGAACAGAACTTTAAACTTTCTGAAAAGCAAATTATAAATATTTTGTAGACTAATTCATGGAAGTAGCCAGTTAGAATTATGCTTCTGATAATTAGACATCCCCAGAAAATCTCTGTGGGAGAGGTATTTTTTAGGATGTCAATGCACCTCCTAAAATTCAAGTGTCTGACACTTAACTGCCTATTTCATTAATAAGATCTACCTGAACACATAACCCATCTCTGCTGTGATACTTTCAGAAAATACTACCTGGCAAAGCTGTGTTTGAAATTACTAATATTTGATAATTTTCTCATAAAAATTCTTATATTTGAGCATCTGTTTCTATTTGTTGTTTATTTTTGCCTATAGCCTCCATCCCTTGTCCAATGTTCTAAAGCAGTACATATTTCTGGAAATTATCCAATAAAAAGAGAAAAAATTGCATCTCTGTCAAACAGCATTTGCAAACATCTTTGCTTTTTGCAGAAATCTTTGCTTATTTACCTATTAGTCAACTCTGTATATTCCATTTGCTAGCAATTTACATGCACTTTTAAAAGAATTTCTTCAAAAGCAAGATTTATAACTTAATTGTATGCTATTGTTGCCATGCAATATTTCCATTTGTATTTCATATTTACAAATTGAAGCAATTAATTTCCAGTTGCATAGGATTTATAAGAGTCATGAATCTCATAACAATTTTTTAGTCAAAGATGCACTGCCTATAGTATGGTGATCCCATGAGATGAAGTCTCTTTTGCTTGTGACATTGTAGTCATTATGACATCATCGTGAATATATTGCTTACATATTTGTGATAGTTCTGGTATAAATAAACCTACTGTACTGTCAGCCATATAAAAGTGTAGCATATACAGTTTTGTGCAGTATATAACACTTGATAATAATGTGTTTGTATCTTAAGTGTTCTGACAAAAGTAAAAAATTCAAATATTTTTAAAAGGTTTTAAAGAAAAGGTACAAATAAAAACGTTTTTGTAACAAGCCAATTAAAAGAACAAAGAAATCGCCAACAGAATGACAGGAAAAATTTGCCAGGTATTTTTCTGAAACAGGATTAATATCCATTATATATTATATAAGTAACATGAAGAACTCAACATGTTAAAAAAATCAAACAATAAATGGGCTAATTAACTGCACAGATGCTTCTCAAAGGAAGTACAAATGGCTAACAGCTATATGAAAGCATGTTCACATTTTTAACCCTCAAGGAAATGCAATCAAAACTACACTGATATTTCATCTCACTCCAGTTAGAACAGCAGTCATCAAGAATATGAATAACAATAAACACTAAGAGGATGTGGATAAAATGGAAATCTCATACACTGTTGGTGGGAATGTAAATTAGTATAGCCACTATGGAAATCAGTAGGGAGGTTCTTAAAAAACTGCAAATAGAGCTATCATGTGATCCCAACACTCCACTCTGTTGTATTTATGCAAAAGAATTAGAGTCATTATATTTTAGAGATACAGGCAAGCCAATGTTTATCACAGCACAATTGACAGTATCCATATTATAGAATCAGCCTAGGTGCTGTCAATAGATAAATGAATATGTTATGACAAATATTTTTCCTTATTTTCTTCTTTATTGTCATTTCTGTCTCATATGAACCCAAACTACTTCTTTTCAAAAATGAGTTTCACCCACCAAAATAAGTTTAGGCTGGATTGCAAAACCAGAACAAAACTATCTAATTCTATACTGTATTGGTAATAGTACCAGAAACAAAGGAGAATTTACAATATATTTTTTAAAACGATAAAACCAGAATGTCAGTTAACACCATACAAATCCCATTTCTGTCCATAAAATTAACTATTCACTCATAGGAAAACAATCACGGAAGACAGAAATTGTCAATGAAATTTTACCCCCCGACACACACACTTGCATCAAATAATATTACAGTGGGGACTAAAATGAAAAAATTCTATATTCCATAAATGGATCAGTGTGTCAAAATGAGCACACTATTTTGTATAACTATAATGCACTTTTTAAAAATGATAGCTGCCTACAGTGCCTTATAACCCTTTTCTTACTATCAAATGTGTGGATATATCTGATTATTTACATCTGCTTTAAAGGTAAAAATGGGAATTTAATCCCCAATTCTAGTGCTTGAAGATTGAGAACTTGTAAAGTTCACTAAATATAGAGAGGGTTTGCAAACATTGATACAAAAGTTTCAATTACAAAATGTAGTAGCACATATTTAATTCAGATGCAAAGGAAAATAACAAATTCTTAAAATATATTTGATTGGATTGGAAAAAAAGAATTAGCATGATAGTCAGTATTTGACCCCTGATGAAATTTTGTTCATTCTGTATACAATTGGATGTCTACAATGAAGACAGCAAGTTGTTCTAGTGAAAAGAGTCAGTACAGAGCTCTAGGTAAAGAGAATAAAAGAGGTACAAAACTCAGGTGCAATAGGAGAGAATCACTGTGTGATGGAGAATGTAAATAAACCATTCTGAATTAATAGTTCAACAGACAAGAAGCTAAAGGTTAAAATTATGCATCCATGTTCCTGTTACATGAAAAAGTCCTTAATTATTTCTAAACAGACAGTGATAAGCTAAAGTTGCTTATTATAATTCCTAAAGAACTATTCCATACTATGAAAGGAGACTCATACAGCGATATAGGAATTAAAGCAGAATGCTAAAAAATGGTCAATTAATCAAGTGAAGGACATAAAGAGCAAAACAGTAGACTCAAATGAAACCATAGAAACAACTCCAAATGTAAATGAAATAAACATTCCAGATCAAAGATAGCTTGTCAAGCCAGATAAGAGAAGTGGCTACAACAAATACACAAGTGGGGCACATATACATACAATTATTTTTAATCACATCGTAGCAACAGTTAGCATAAGAGACCCTAAGTGATTATATTATTAAAACGTAGATATCCAAATAAGAAATATGAGATAAATTGATATTTCTTAATGATAAAATGTTATTTGATTGTGTATATATAATGCTATATTGTGAATTTACAGAATAACTAAATAAATAATGTTAATTTATAGAGTACCTAAATAGAATTTAAAAATTTTAATTGATCATTGATATTTATACAAAACATGAAATACATGTTCAATTATACTACACATGAAACATTAATTTAGACAGATTCAAACAAGACCACAAAATATACAATGTACATGTATGAAGACATAAGTTGGTGTGAGTATACTATGCATACAACCAGAGATACGAAAAATTGAGTTCATATTATATATGTAATAAGAATAGTAATGCGGGCTGGGGATGTGTGCTCACCTTGCATGCGTGCAGCCCTGGTTCGATTCTCAGCACCACGTACAGAGATGTTGTGTCCGCCGATAACTAAAAAATAAATATTAAATCTCTCTCTCTCTCTCTCTCTCTCTCTCTCTCTCTCTTCTCTCACAAAAAAAGATTAAAAAAAAGAATTGTAATGCATTCTGCTGTTATATATAAATAAAAAATAAATAAGTAAATAAATAAATTTAAAAAAATAAGTCTCAAACCTCTGAAATCTTATGTGTGCTTTCTGACCTTAATGGAAATGAGTCAAAAATGAGTAAAATTAAGCCAAAAGTGGTGACAATCTTGCAATATTAAACTATACATCTTTTAAATAGCCTATAGCTCTAGATAGAAAGTATTTTAAAATATTTTAAACTGAATAAAATAAAACTACATCATATCAAAGTGTGTGGAATAATGTCAACAGAGTGTAAGTTTTTGTATAATTGTTTATACAAAAAAGAAAAATTAAAAATAACTTATTTTCTACCTAAAAAATCTAAAGTTCTCAAACAAGAAAAGCAAATTATATAGAAGGGGGGAAATGAAGATTAACAATCAATGATCTAAAAAAAATGAGAGAAAATTAACATGGCCACAAGTTATTTCTGAGGTCAGAAAGAAAGCAGAAATTACAAACTGCCAGGAATTAAGATTGTATCTTTAAAGAAGAAAGGAAACAGTAGGAGGACAATGGAATACTGGGAATCATTTTACACCAATTTTTATCCCTTGAAAAAGAGATCCAATATCTTGAAAAATTAAGAAAAAAACTTAATAAAGAAAATCATAAAGACCACAGATTAAATCTGAAATGCACTTCATTGATTTCAACTTTTTCTTTTGTCTCTAAACTTGTCAGATAACTTACATAAAAGGTAAAGTAAACAAATGAATAAACTGAAGATGCTGAGGATTTTCCTGGCGAATTTGCTCACACATTTAAGAAAATAAAGGGAGATGATACCAGCAGAAGGGCACATGCAGCGGGGTCTAGGTGCAGAGAGGCAAACAGTTCTTGCTGCCGATGAAAATAACCAGTCCCAAGCAATATGACAATGGCCACTGACACCTACAGTAACGTCAGAAGTGTCAACATCAGAGGTCTCAACAAATAACTTTCACCACCTTCAAGTCTGTTTCTGATTTCAACAAATATAACTTTCAACACTTTATGCAAAGCAACAATTGTTTGAAAAAACCACCCAGATGTCAATATCCATGAAGGCTATATAGCACACAATAATTTAGTGACACCTATTTCTTTATCAGTAACAATCACAGAAACTATTCAGACTAAAGAAAATGAGCAAATAAAATTTGGTACTGGCAGCTTTCTTGTGTGTTATGGTATTAAAACTGGGGATTGTACTTTTCTTTACATTTGATGCAAAATACATCCAAGAAGAGGCATGGGAATATCCATAGAATCATTGATGAACATGTCATCATTTAAGGAAATCCAAAGAACAGGAAGAAAGGAAAAAGATGAATGCAGCCCTAAAAATTTTGGTTTAATATTCTCTTATTGGAAATAGTATAAGCAGGCTCTGCAAATAATGCCCAATATGTTACACAAATATGCAAAGGTGTCATATGATTACTAAAAGGGTTTGATTTGAGTTTTTTAATGAATAGTTGGAGCTTACACTTTGTGCAATGAAAATATTCACTTTCATCAAATACATCGCATGCCAAACAAGTCCTTTTTTTTGGTGGCATTTGTCACATAGAATCAGTAATTGAAATACAACATTGAACACACAATGTTTGTATGCCCCTAACCTGGGCATACAAAGAAGGTGTTTGTCACAGCACTCAGGATTTTGAGTGTTTTTGTCACTCATGCAAAGACCTTCAGTGTTTTTCAGATCTGGACATATCCTAATTACTAATGCTACACAACAGACATTGCTATTGAGTAAAGCACTTCTGAAGCATGATTTAAGAAAGCATAAATATTTTATATGTTTTGAAGTATAGTAGTTGGTTTAGAAACAAAATACAAAATAATTCTTCAGATGAAATCCCAAATGAAACCTATATTAAACCCTTGGAGCATTTAAGAACATACATTTTACAAATGACTTCTTTTGACATTGTAACATTAATTGATATAGTATTTTCTCTGTAACTTAGGTCAACTGCAATGTTTACATAATAATGTTTTAAAGACTTTCTTGTAAAACTTGAATGATAGTAGCAAATCTATCTTCTAGTTTTTCCCTGTGAGAATATTGTCACGACTAGCAATTGCTTTTATTTCATATTTACTCATTAATGTTAATTTTATATTTTGTTAATAATTTTTGAGAATTGTAGACCTACAATAAATATGTTGACTATTTTAGTGGAGAATAAACATACCTAAGTTTTTTTTAAAAGCCCTTTATATGGTTTCCAAAAAAGAAACACTCTATGTAGTCAAAACTATAGATTAATGCCAATTTTATTAAACTGGAGACTATGGGATATTCCTCCACTACAAAACTTTGCAGAATGAGAATGCTGCTTTTTTTAATTTTAATATTTACTTATTGGCGGACACAAGATCTTTGTTTATATGTGGTGCTGAGGATCGAACCCAGGCAGCAAGCATGGCAGGCAAGCGCACTACCACTTGAGCCACATCCCCAGCCCGAGAATGCTGCTTCTTCATGCACTGTTGATTTTACTCAGAGGCTTGGGGAAATGAGACACACACACACACACACACACACACACACACACACAGATATTTTGGAATAAATTCCCATCAAGCTTTAAGAAAAAAAATTTTTAGTCAGACAATTTCTTGCTACCTTATTTGGGTATTTCCCTAAATCACCAACTCCATGGCTGAAGAGGAGTTACTGCTAGATGCATTATGTTAATGGAGGAAAATGCAAAGTTTCATAGAGACATCACTATTAGCTAATAGAGTTTAGAATGTTTCAAGGCATAAAGTTTATATTCCATAATCAAAGCTCAGTCAAGTTTGAACAAAAGACATATTTAGTATCTAAGTACTAAGATAACATCTGTATCTCAAGAGGCCAAAGTAAACAACAGCTACTTCTGAAAATACAAAAGTGAACTAAGATATTGAGTATGCACTGCATTTAATCAGGACTATGGTTTTGGTCATCAACTTTGGTTTTCAAAGAATGCTAAATATCAAAAGTTTTGATGTAAATTTGGATAATTTCTACTTGCTGGGTATTATGGACAATTGATTTGAATAATATGATTAAAAAAATTAACTAACTTGTGGGTAAGACTGACTCAATACAATATGCTAGGGAGGAAATTTTATGAAACACATATGGTTATTATGAAAAGTACCTAGTGGGCTACTAGGTGAGTTGTAAGTAACAAACTCAGCCCTAACTGGTTATATAACTACTGCTTTTATTTCTGTGCAAAATCTAGTTGTAGTAAGAGGACCTTTAACTTATTTTCTCTTGTATTCTTGGAAGTTCAGTCAGTGCTTCTATTCAACCATAATTTTACAGACTGGCCTCAAGTTTTTCTTTCATACTGTTTCTTTACAACTTTACAAATAGAAAATCATTTCTTAAGCACCAAATGTCATTTGCCTTGAATGTTTCTTCTGCTTTGGATTGAAAATAATAGAATTATGGCTTTTCTCGGTATATAATCAGTATAATTTGTTATTTTCAAATACCAGTATCTTTAACAATTTTTTTAAATCTAAAACATTAAGAAAAGTGATGGTATAGAATATATTACTTTGGAACACACTTTCTGAGCATAAATTTATCTTCCTAATTATATTAAGCAAATGCTCGATTTTATTTTTATTCCTTAAGGATGTATTTATTTGAAGGTAAGAATAAAACCCATATGTCTAAATATTAGGCACAACCTCAATCTATGATTCAAAATTGTCCTTGTATAATTTAGCTTTTTAGTTTAATGTTGCCCCATTTCTTTTTCTTTCTTTCTTTTATGGAAAATGAACAACTCAAATACAGATAAATGATAACTCACAATTTATTACAGTGATAATTTTGTATTTTTCAGGAAAGACAAAAATCAAACTTCTGCTATCTTTTTTTCTTTTTAAATAATAACCAGTTTGGATATTTTATTTTTGCTGAGATCTATTTTTGAAATAAATTTGTTCTCCAGATTAAAAGAATAAAAATGTTATCCTCTTCAGAAATAAAGAGGGGGACAGTTCCAAACTTGTCTTATGAAGTCAGAATTATTCTGATGCTAAAACCTTACAAATCCAAGAAATGCAATATTCATTTTTAATTTAAAATCTATCTCCATCCCAGAGCAGTGGTGCATGTCTGTAATACCAACGGCTTGGGAGGCTGAGGCAGAAGGATCACAAGTTCAAAGTCAGCCTCAGCAATAGGGAGGGTGCTAAGCAACTCAGTAAGACAGTGTCTTTAATTAAAACACAAAATAAGGCTGGGGATGTGACTCAGTGGTTAAGTGTCCCCAAGTTCAATCCCCTAGTGAGGGAAAAAAATTATCACCATTTCATTGTGTGCTTCTATAGATGTATAAACCCCACATAAGTGAAAGCAGGCAGCACTGTTCACTTTAGTACAGTTGTCCTCCAGGTCCATACACATTGTTTCACGTTGCCTGGCTTTCTCCATTTTTAAAGCTAAACAACAGTCCATTGAGTGTTCATATCATGTGTCCTTTATTTGTTCATCTGCCAGAAGACATGACTTATTTCTACATTTTCTGCCATTGTGAATAATATGGCAAGAAATTTAGAGGTGCATATGGCACTAAGATACTATTTTCAATTCTTTCAGATAAAAACGCAGATGTGTGATTGCTAGATCATTGAATTTTTAACTTTTCAAGGAAAATACATACTATTTTCCAAGGCACTGTACCATTTATATTTGTACCCACAAGTATCCCATTTTTTTTACACATCCTTTCTAACCCTTATCTCAGGTGTATGCATCTTCTAACAGGTGAGAGGTGTTCACTTATTGCAGTTTTCATTTGCTTTTACCTGAGTAGAGAGAGTGATGTTGAGCATCTGTTCATATAATTGTTGACCATATATTTGCCTCATTTGGATTGTCTATTCAATTCCTTTGACTACTGTATTATCAGTTTATTTTTTTTCTTTTTAAATTATAGGAATTTCTTGTAGATTTTGGATATTACCCCTTTATTAGATATGCAGTTCGCAAATATTTTCTTCCCATTTTGTAGGTTGCCTTATCAGTCTTCATTATTCCCTTTCCCAGGAAGAAGCTTTTTCATTTAATGTTGCCCCATTTCTTTTTCTTTGATTTTATTGCTGTGCTGTTGGTGTGATATATAAGAAATAATTCTCAAGACCAATGTCATGGTCAGAATAGAAGGCTGATTTCCAGAATCTGGGGGTGGGGGAAATGTAGAATCACTATACAACAGGTATAGCAAACTATGCGTACAGGAAAAAATACTCTATATTTTAAAATGTGGTGTTAGATCTCATGATAAGTTTTTACTTTAAAAATGATAAATTAATTGAAGATGTCAAAATGTTAATAGTTTGGATAACTTGAGTTAAATGTTTTATTTTAAAAAGCTATCAATATGATTCATTATATCAATACAATAAAGGAAACCACATGATCAATTCCATAGCCACACACTGGTATGATGCTACTAAAACTGTTCTCAAGGCCTAAATACCCAGCATTGAGTGGGTGAGGGCTTTAAAGGGATATTTATGGTAAATTTATCCTTTCAAGAATGAATTGATGTCTTCCTTGAGAAACTGGGTTACTTTCCTCCAGTTTGATTAGCACTCCCAGGAATTGATTAGCTCCTGTGAGATCAGATTGTTATGAAACAGGGATATATATGCCTCTCCCTGCTGTCTTGCTTCCTGTCTCATCATGTAACATGGCTCTCCCACTCCTTCCCTTTCTCCTTCTCTCACCTGCTTCTGTCATGTGCCATCTGTCACGCTGTAGTACAGCAGGATAACATTTCTACGCATTTTGGACTTTTCAACTACCAGATTTATGAGCCAAATGAACCTCTTTTCTGTTACCTGGTGTCAGGCTCTGTTACAGTGGCACAGAAAAAGTCATTGGCAAAATTCAGCATCCATTGCTAATAAAACGCTTAGTGAAACAGGAATAAAAATATTCGGTCCTTGGAATGAATGCATCCACATCAAAACTTATGAATAATACTAGACTTAATATAAAACACTTAATATTTATACCTCACAGATAAGGTCAAGAAAAGAGTATTCACAATCATGACTTCTATTCATCATTAATGTTGAACGTGAATCTGGCTTTTGAACTTGTACTTACCCAATCATAGGCACCATGTTTGATTTTTCCAAACTTATTTTCCATGTAAAAGCCAGTCTTGACTTTAAACCTGACCACTCTATTACTAGTTCAGTATAAGATATCTATTTATTTGACCAACATGTAACTGATTGATTGTTTTCAGTAATATTCTAGATCCAGATACACAGCAGCAAACAATATGGTAATTTGCTCTAAGTTAGAAACAAAAGTAGTCTAAAAACCAAAGAAATACAGTTCCAATAATGAAACTATATTATTCCACAAAAGATATTTTTGACATTTAGTTTTTAATATCTGAAGATTGTTAAATTAAAAACTAAACCATTCTTAAATGACATGAGATAGTTATCCCTTCCTACATTGTAACAGGATTTATTTCTAAGTGATTAAGTTCTAAGTGGTTGAGAGTTTTGGTCTGTGTGGATTGCTGATCCCGGGCTCCTAGGGTATATAGAACTTTATGTCTTATGAAAATGGCACAGGAAGGTGGGGCAGCCTCCATCTCATGGGACCCTTGGAAACAACTGTTAGGACAAAGTGGTTGCCAAGGCAGTGACCTCATTCACTTCCGTGAAGGAAGTGACCTCACCTCACTTCCTTGGTGATGGAACTCTCTGAACTTGGGATCCAGGAGGTGAGGCATCCAGAGGCAGTTCCACTCCCAGTGGGCTCACTTGATTGTCTGTACCAAGGCTAGAGTCATTGTTTGTTTGTACCTAGTGATGTGTGGACAGCCAAATGCCTTGAATGGTCTCAACAGGGGCCTTTCCTGAGAAAGAAGTGTTGGCTCATTCTTGGCTCCTGACAACTACACAGAGAAGGCCAAGGAAACCAGAGCTGAGACAAAACAGGCCACTGTTGAGGAACATATTTTCACCCACCAGTCAGAAGACAGAGTGGATAGATGCAGACCAAATACAGGGGTGGTTTGTGTGTCTCAGTGGGTGTGTGTTTCAATTTGTCATTTTGTCTCATGTTCTGAGAACATGAAGGAAAAACTGGGTTTTTTTTCTGTTGTTGGTGGTGGTGGTTTGAAATGGACTGTTAACTAGTGAGCCTTTTTATGTCAGTGGATCCCACTGGGTTTGTGGTTAAAGAGAGTAGAGAGAAGAATGCAGCTGTGAATGTGTCCTGTCTAGTGGAAATCTTTGCAGGACTCCTCATTGCTAATTTATGAATGAACTGCTAGATGGGCAACAGCTACCAAGATCCTAAGTTTCTGTATTCTTCCTGATTTTTGGCCACTCTCTGAAGGGGTTCGAGGTTTTGTGTCCAAGATGTGTACCGCATTCAAGCTCTGTGACATTGCCATAGACTGGATTGCTGAAGGGCTTGCCAAGCATCTCAGAAAACTCAAAAATTAGCACGACTGGTAAGGATCTCTCTGGAGAATCCCTGCTTGAATAGATAGTAACCCAAGTTGCATGATCAGGAGCTGTCAGTGCCACAGTGTTCAAGTAAAGAAAAGTTTTTCTCCAGGCTTCTTTCTTCCCTATTGTTCTGTTCCCCTGAATGTCAGGGAGGTGTTTGCCTTAGGGCACTCCTTTGGGACTCCTCAAGAAAACAGTATCAAATGGAAATGAAGAGCCCTAATCTGTGCCTTTGAAGTAAAGTGCTTTGTAAAAGCTGTGTCTGAATCAGACTCTTGGCCCTGTGTGTGGCTGTGAATTACATTCTCAGCACCCCAGGAAACTCAAGAAAAATTTCATGTGTCCATCCCAATCTAAAAGGATGAAAAAGAAGTGTACTATTCGATGAAGTCTCTTGCCTTCCTCTGGTCAGGCTCCTGACCCCTATAAAGTCAGAACAGGGATCCTCTGGGTCAAATGAGTTGTTGCAAGCCCTCCAGTAACTAGTACACAGGTGTTTGGGTTTTTTCATGAGTCCAGTACACATAAAGAATCTACCCCTGGCAGGCAGGAGGGCTCTAATTTGACAAGCAGAGCAGTATTAACTACAGGCCCATTTAATCTATCCTGTTTCTCAGGAAGGGTGTCCAGGCCACCATGATATTTGGCATATGATGGGCATGAGAGCTTTCTTTGCACACCTTTTAAGGTTGCTCACCCTATAGAAACCCCCAGCCAGAATGTTATGATGAGTGTCTGTGTGGAAGAAGATGAGGGCCATGTGGGAGTGTTTTTGTTAGAATAGTGGTCTTTTGTGTGGTGTTTGAAAAAGATGACTGAGTCCACCTGAGCTTAAAGTCTGGTGTGATGCCATTAGAGAATGAGTACTGTAACTGATCTCAGAGAACTGTTGCCATGAATTGTGTTGGGATTTTAGAAGGCCAGGCACTAGAGGAGCCTTTGGAAACTGAGATCTAGGCTGAGGGTGGCTTTCTCCACAGCACTGGGAATCTCAGCCAGGATTTTACATGAATTTTGTTGTTAAAGCCTTCTCAGCTATAGTTGAGAGCCAAAACTCACAGGAACCTCATATTTTAGACACCCATGGGCCTGGAATCCTGTGACCTTTCACCACTCTTTGGGAACCTTGTCTGCATGCTTTTACTGAAAGGAGATTCCTCAACACTCAATGGCTCCTGAATGAATTAAAACCCACAGTGTCCACTTCTTCATTCTTGAAATATGGCTAGGCCAATACCATAAAGTTTTTGAGAATCCCATGACCAGAAATACCTGGAGAACCTTTAGATCTCCTGTTGCTCATCATGACTGAACCAGTGAGTGCCATTTTTGACTGAGTAGAATTCATGACCATGGTGAAGAACAGAGAGGCCAGTGAGTAGGAGCCAGCAGGGAACTGGGCCTGGAGCAATGAAGTGCAGGTGTGTGATCCAACATCTGTTGGGGGCCCCTGTGGTTCTGTCATTGGCTTCCAAATGACATGTGACTGACAAGGTGCAGCCAGTAGACCCAAAAAAATAAAGGCATGTTGTTGTGGGGAGAAGATTTGGTGCGATGCTCAGAAACAAGTTGCTATGCTCAAGTGGGAAAGATATATGGGGTAGCAGCCCAGTTTGTGTTTTTGCCTTGAGACCCTGACTCACCCCACGTGGCAGATCTCCCTCCAGCACTGTGTCCTGGTTGACCTTTTTGTATTTCAAAAACAAACACCAATTTTCCAGGGAAGCTGCAAGAAATGCCATTAAAACTGGGCTTTGAGCCAAAGGCTTCACAATGCACCCAGGGAGACATTCATACCCCAACGGCCACAGTTACCTGCATAGATATGATTCAGCTTTGCTGCCTCCTGTTCTTATTGGAAAATATGAACCCATGTCCTCCTGTTCACATAGACTCAGACCAAGCTTTCATGATCTCACTACAAAGGAAGCTAAAAGACCAAGCTATATTTCTAGTGGACGAATGACAGAGGCAGATAGTCAAGAAGTCATTAGGCCAGCAAAGATCCATGTTTGTGGAATGTTTACCCTGTCCTCTACTTTTGGGATCTCTTCTGCCACACCCAAGTTTGTGAGCTCCTCAGAATTTCCAATTCCAGATATGTATTCACAGATTTTTTTTTTCTCTTCTCATCTCATTGTGTCTTCTTTGGGGTGATAGTAATGTCCAGGCATTGTGGTGGATGACAGTGGAAGATTTTTATGTGCCACGTGTTCCCATATGTATTAGACTCATTTTCCGTTTTGCCATTTGAAATATTGAATCTCTGACACTAACCCATAACCTTCTAGGCTCTGACTACTTATCCTAACATCGATAAAAATTATCCTAAAGGAATACAAGTAGAGGCATTAGATAGGAGGCATGGTGTATACTTGGACTTGCCTTTTGCTTCATCAGAGATACATAGTATAAAACCTCTGACACATTTTTCTCATTTTACTTCTCCAAGAATTTTCAAAATCAACAAATATGTAACTTCCTGTCTCCCTGTCTCTGTCGCCTGGGTCATAATGTATATTTTTATATACCTATATATAATCCTACTGCCATCACAGGTATATTCTTGAGAGTACTCTCACTTTGGTAAATACGAATTTCATGAAGAGATCACTGCCCCCCAATACACTGAGGTACCTGAAAATTCAAGCTTTGGTGATCTTTATACTTCAGCAAGTTTAGACATGAAACAATGTAGAGGAAAATGAATATATTGGGTACATATGGGAAGGATATATATCCCCTTATAAATTTTGATTGGCATACATACTAAGAGTCTACTACATATGGGAACACGTGGCACATAAAAATCTTCCACTGTCATCCACCACAATGCCTGGACATTACTATCACCCCAAAGAAGACACAATGAGATGAGAAGAGAAAAAAAAATCTGTGAATACATATCTGGAATTGAAAATTCTGAGGAGCTCACAAACTTGGGTGTGGCAGAAGAGATCCCAAAAGTAGAGGACAGGGTAAACATTCCACAAACATGGATCTTTGCTGGCCTAATGACTTCTTGACTATCTGCCTCTGTCATTCGTGCACTAGAAATATACCTTGGTGCTTTAGCTTCCTTTGTAGTGAGATCAAGAAAGCTTGTTCTGAGTCTATGTGAACAGGAGGACATGGGTTCATATTTTCCAATAGGAACAGGAGGCAGCAGAGCTGAATCATATCTATGCAGGTAACTGTGGCCGTTGGAGAATGAATGTCTCCCTGGGTGGATTGTGAAGCCTTAGGCTCACCACCCAGTTTTAATGGCATTTCTTACAGCTTCCCTAAAAAATTGGTGTTTATTTTTGAAATACAAAAAGGTCAACCAAGACACAATGCTGGAGGGAGCTCTGTCATGTTGGTTGAGTCAGGGTCTGAAGGCAAAAACACAAACTGGGCTGCTACCCCATATATCTTACCCACTTGAGCTTAGCAACTTGTTTCTGAGCATCACACCAAATCCTACCCCCACAACAACATGCCTTTATATTTTCGGGTCTCCTGGCTGCACCTTGTCAGTCTCATGTCATTTGGAAGCCAATGACAGAACCACAGGGGCCCACCACAGATGTTGGATCACACACCTGCACTTCATTGCTCCAGGCCCAGTTCCCTGCTGCCTCCTATTCACTGACATCGCTGTTCTTCACCATGGTCATAAAATCCACTCATTCAAAAATGGCACTCGCTGATTCAGTCATGATGAGCAACAGGAGATCTAAAGCTTCTCCAGGGATTTCTGGTCATGAGATTCTCAAAAACTTTAGGGTATTGGCCTAGCCATATTTCAAGAATGAAGAAGTGGACACTGTGGGTTTTGATTCATTCAGGAGCCATTAAGTGTTGAGGAATCTCCTTTCAGTAAAAGCTCTGGAGATCACATGCAGGCAAAGTTCCCAAAGAGTGGCGAAAGGTCACAGGAATCCAGGCCCATTGGGGTCTAAAATATGAGGTTCCTGTGAATTTTGGCTCTCAACTATAGATGAAAAGGCTTTCACATCAAAATCATGTGAAATCCTGGCTGAGATTCCCAGTGCCATGGAGAATACCACCCTCGGCCTAGATCTCCATTTCCAAAGGCTCCTCTAGTGCCTGGCCCTCTAAAATCCCAACACAATTCATGGCAATAGTTCTCTTGAGATCAGTTCCAGAACTCAGTCTCTAATGGCATCACACCAGACTTCAAGCTGAGTTGGACCCAGTCAACTTTTCGAACCACCACACAAAAGACGACTATTCTAACAAAAACACTCCCACATGGCCCTCATCTTCTTCCATACAGACACTCATCATAACATTCTGGCTGGGGATTTCTGTAGGGTGAGCAGTCTTAGATGGTGTGCAAAGTAAGTTCTCATGCCCATCATATGCCAAATGTCATGGTGGCCTGGACACCCTTCCTGAGAAACAGGATAGATTAAATGGGCCTGTAGTTAATACTGCTCTGCTTGTGAAATTAGAGGCCTCCTGCCTGCCAGGGGTAGATTCTTTATGTGTACTCAACTCATGAAAAACCCAAACACCTGTGTGCTAGTTACTGGAGGGCTTGCAACAAATCATTTGACCCAGAGGATCCCTGTTCTGACTTCATAGGGGTCAGGAACCTGACCAGAGGAAGGCAAGAGACTTCATCCAATAGTACACTTCTTTTTCATCCTTTTAGATTGGGATGGACACATGGGATTTTTCTTGAGTTTCTTGGGGAGCTGAGAATGTAATTCACAGCCACACACAGGGCCAAGATTCTGATTCAGGCAGAGCTTTTACAAAGCACTTTATTAAAAGGCACAGATTAAGCCTCTTCATTTCCATTAGAAACTGTTTTCTTGAGGAGTCCCAAAGGAGTGCCCTAAGGCAAACACCTCCCTGACATTCAGGGGAACAGTACAATAGGTAAGAAAGAAGCCTGGAGAAAAACTTGCCTTTAATTGAACACTGTGGCACTGACAGCTCCTAATCATGCAACTTGGGTTACTATCTATCCAAGCAGGGATTCTCCAGAGAGATCCTTACCAGTCATGCTAATTTTTGAGTTTTCTGAGATGCTTGGCAAGCCCTTCAGCAATCCCATCCATGGCCATGTTACAGAGCTTGAATGTGGTACACATCTTGGACACAAAACTACGAACCCCTTCAGAGAGTGGCCAAAATTCAGGAAGAATACAGGAACTTAGGATCTTGGTAGGTGTTTCCCATCTGCAAGGCAAGTAGCAGTCCATTCATAGATTGGCCATGAGGAGTCCTGCAAAGATATATACTAGATAGGACATATTCACGACTGCATTCTTCTGTCTTCTCTCTTTAACCAGAAACCCAGTGGGATCCACTGACATAAAAAAAACTCACTAGTTAACAGTACATTTCAAACCAACAACAACAACAACAAAACCGTTTTTCCTTCATGTTCTCAGAACATGAGACAAAATGACAAATTGAAATACACACCCACTGAGACACACAAACCACCCCTGTATTTGGTCTGCATCTATCCACTCTGTCTTCTGACTGGTGGGTGAAAATACGTTCCTCAACAGTGGCCTTTCCTGTCTCAGCTCTGGTCTCCTTGGCCTTCTCTGTGTAGTTGTCAGGAGCCAAGAATGAGCCAACACTTCTTTCTCAGGAAAGGCCCCTGTTGAGACCATTCAAGGCATTTGGCTATCCACACATCACTAGGTACCAACAAACAATGACTCTGGCCTTGGTAGAGACAATCAAGTGAGCCCACTGGGAGTGGAACTGCCTCTGGATGCCTCGCCTCCTAGATCCAAAGTTCAGAGAGTTCCTTCACCAAGGAAGTGAGGTGAGGTCACTTCCTTCAGGGAAGTGAATGAGGTCACTGCCTTGGCAACCACTTTGTCCTAACACTTGTTTCCAAGGGTCCCATGAGATGGAGGCTGCCCCACATTCCTGTGACATTTTCACAAGACATAAAGTTCTATATACCCTAGGAGCCCGGGATCAGCAATCCACGCAGACCTGATTGTGTCCATCTTCCCTGCATTGAGAAGAGAGAGGCTTATTCAGCCCCATCCCTTCATCCTGATTGGGTTCTTGGCCATGGAAGATGACTTTATACCTCACAGGTCCTACCTAGCTGCCTACATTTTCTCCAGGGATAATTTATGAATTTTACTTTGAGCTTCTGAGCAGCTGTAAGATTCCCTACATACCAGTATGGCAAGATAAACTCAGGACTTGCTGTTATGTGAAAATAGATTGAGGGAACAGAATATGGTTAAGGGTCATATCATGTTCGATTTGGGTTAGGAGTCATTCTGGTGGATGAATACGGGTATTGGGCAACTGGGATATTTATAGGAATGTAAGGGGAAATATAAGTATGAAAATAGAAAACTAGGTAAGATCTGAAGCACACAAGTTTGTTGGGCCCTTGATTTGGATACATAATTTTGAATTATGTTCTGCAGAGATGAATCCTCTAAATCCATAGACAATGGCCTAAGATCTTGTACCTGGGACTACTGAATGTAAAAGAGAACTTGCAGTGAAATAGAGAGAGTAGGCAGGATTCCAGTGTAGGGTAAGGAAGAAGAGTGAGTTTAGGATTTGGACCAAAGGCCCTTTTTGCAATCCAATGAGTTTCTATTAAAGTGTAAATGGGAATGTCAGCACACAGGAAGAGTCAGTCACAACAAGGCACTTGGCGAAATAGATATCAATAAGAATGTTAGGAGATCAGGCAAAGTACAAAATGAGTGATAGGATCAGCGATAATTTCAACAGGGGGGTAGTTGAACACACTATTCTTTAAAGAATCAAGTGTATGCTTACCATAGGATTGAAATTTGAAAACAATAGGCAGTACAGATGTAGATGATTTTAGTAATCCATGCTCTCTTTAAAATGAGGCTTTGGTAGAAGAATAAGATAAGTGTGAGTTTTGCATTTTGTGTCCAGAACATGATGTGATGAAAGGAATATATGGAGCAGGTGACATGCATATTTCTTTCACCATTTCTTGGATCATGTTTTGAAACCCTATCATTTAGAGTTTGGGGATAAAAATAGGTGTACCCTGGGTTTATGTATATAGAGATAATGCATGAATAGACCATATAGTGAATAAAAAATATAACAGGTTACTATTTTAAATAATGGATTGAATTGATATTTTAAAAAATACATGAAATCTGGTATTCACATACAAACATTCAATCCAAGTAGTTATACATGTAGTGGTAATATTAGGGTTACTAATTATAACAAACTGTGTTTGAGTTTTGCTTCGAAACTGATGATGGAATTCAAAAGTTATGTGATATAAAAGAAATCTCATGAAAAACCAAGTAAAGCAACATGGAGAAATACATGGGATCTGATACAGGGAGTGAATGAAAGTGAATCATATGCATATCAATTTGTGAATTGTTAATGAAATGATACATCCTATGATGTATATATACTGAAGAAATAGGAATATAACAATTTTGAATGAAAATTTAATTCAAAATACACATCATGTCCCATATGAATATACTTTCATTGATGTTAAACTGGGTCACTTACTATAGAAATATTAGGGTTTGTACTCAATATTCACTGAAGTTCATTTTGAGTACTCCGAAATGAATATGTATGTCAAGAAAATGAATATTTCTTAAAATTATCTCCTGAAAGGTTGATTATAAACCCACACAGATGGACATGAAAGAATCAAGGTAGTATAAGTATATGACACATATAGTTCATGTTTGCAAATTATATATATATTTAATACATCAAAATGTAATAATATGTATGCTAATCAAAATACATAAATACAAAATACATAAGGGGATACATAAGGGGATATATATCCTGAATAAATCCCCTTATGAATTTCTAATGGCATACATACTATTACATTTTAATGTATTAAATATATATATTTATATATTTATATATATATATATATATATATATATATATATATATATATATATTATGAATTTGCAAACATGAACTATATGTGTCATATACTTATTCTACCTTGATTCTTTCATGTCCATCTGTGTGGATTTATAATCAACTTTTCAGGCGATATTTTTCAGAAATATTCATTTTCTTGACATACATATTCATTTTGGAATACTCAAAATGAACTTCAGTGAATATTGAGTACTAACCCTAATATTTCTACAGTAGGTGACCCAGGTTAAGATCAATGAAAGTATATACATATGGGACATGATGTGTATTTTGAATTAAATTTTTATTCAAAATTGTTATTTTCCTATTTCTTCAGTATATATACATCATAGGATGTATCATTTCATCCACAATTCACAAATTGATATGCATAAAATTCACTTTTAATCACTCCCTGTATCAGATCCCATGTATTTCTGCATGTTGCTTTACTTGCTTTTTCATGAGATTTCTTTTATATCACATAACTTTTGAATTCCATCATCATTTTCAAAGCAAAACTCAAACACAGTTTGTTATAATTAGTAACCCTAATATTACCACTACATGTATAACTACTTGGATTGAATGTTTGTATGTGAATACCAGACTTTATGTATTTTTTAAAATAATAATTCAATCCATTATTTAAAATAGTAACCTGTTATATTTTTTATTCACCATATGGTCTATTCATGCATCATCTCTATATACATAAACCCAGGGTACATCTATTTTTATCCCCAAACTCTAAATGATAGGGTTTCAAAACATGCTCCCAGAAATGGTGGAAGAAATACGCATGTCACCTGCTCCATATATTCCTTTCATCACATCATATTCTGGACACAAAATGCAAAACTCACACTTATCTAATTCTTTTCCCAAAGCCTCATTTTAAAGAGAGCATTGATTACTAAAATCATCTACATCTGCATTGCCTATTGTTTTCAAATTTCACTCCTATGGTGAGTATACACTTGATTCTTTCAAGGATAGTGTGTTCAACTACCCCCCTGTAGAAATTATCCCTGATCTTATCACTCATTTTGTACTTTGAATGATCTTCTAACATCCTTAGAGATATCTATTTCCCCAAGTGCCTTGTGACTGACTCTTCATGTGTGCTGACATTCCTGTTTACACTTTAATAGAAATTCATTGGATTGCAAAAAGGGCCTTTGGTCCAAATCCTAAACTCACTCTTCTTCCTTACCCTACACTGGAATCCTGCCTACTCTCTCTATTTCACTGCAAGTTCTCTTTTACATTCAGTAGTCCCAGGTACAAGGTCTTAGGCCATTGTCTATGGATTTAGAGGTTTCATCTCTGCAGAACATAATTCAAAACTATGTATCCAAATCAAGGGCCCAACAAACTTGTGTGCTTCAGATCTTACCTAGTTTTCTATTTTCATACTTACATTTCACCTTACATTCGTAAACATATCGCAGTTGCCCAATACCTGTATTCATCCAGCAGAATGACTTTTAACCCAAATCGAACATGATATGACCCTTAACCATATTCTGTTCCCTCAATCTATTTTCACATAACAGCAGGTCCTGAGTTGATCTTGCCATACAGGTATGTGGGGAATCCTACAGCTACATAGAAACTCAATCAAGCTCACATATGTATTAGTGTTCAGTAGATTTCCACAGATATTCCACAGACACACATTAGTTATATAAAAATCTCTGGGGCTGAAAGCAAGAGGCAGGAGGACAGTACTCACTTATTTTTTTATTTTTTATTTTTGTGCAAATTATTTCACAAATTGTTTAGTTAATTATTGTCTCATCATCACCTTGAGAAAGAAACGGCTCTAAGAATTTACAATGATGTCCACAGGTGTCTCATATAATTATTTGCATCACTGGATTCTTAAATCAAAGGCAGTCAGCCGGAGTCTTTTTACAGGGGAAATCCAATCTCTTAAAATTAAAGTAATACAAATAGGAAAAGAACTCAAATTTGCCAAACACAAGATTCTATACTTAGAAGATCCAGAAAATTCCACCAGAAAACTTCTAGAGCTAATGAATGAATTTTGCAAAGTGGCAGGATATAAAATCAACACCCATAAGTCAAATGCATCTCTATACATCAGTGCTGAATCATCTGAAACTCTTGATACAACTCAGTCTATAAAAAGGGGGGGGGTGGCGAGGGGTGTTCTTCTCCAGCAACAACAAATATCTCCAAAGCATTACTGACGTCCATGATGTTTCTCTACAAGCCATAATAGATTTCTCTCATCTTTTATTTTGGCTAGTCTAGATTGCTAACCAGGTAGGTTGATCAAATTATCTTTCCCAAAAGAAAACCTTATTTTTGTTTTCATTTTGTTCTCTAGTTGCTGCAATTGTCCACTTGCTGCTATTATAAAGCAGCAAAGATGTAAAAGAAATTCCAATGAATCTCCAGTTTCCAAATATACTTTCTTTTACCCTTAACATAGATTATTATTTGCCATTATCCTTCTTAGGTTAATAATTCCATTTTTTTTCTGATGATTGACTGGAAGAAGAAATCTTAGTGGCTAAATCGTGGTCATCAGTTCAATCTCTGTGGTATCCTACTTGGTGCCAGTGGGAGCAAAAAACTCTATCTAGTCCAGCAGAGTCTGAGGCAATAGGGGAAGAAAACACAGATTTCCTAAATTATTTATTAAAAGTTATAGTTGAAGAGTCCACTACTACTATTGCCACAACCCATTTTCTCCATTCTTGTATTCTATTAGGGAGACAACATGATTTATCATCAATTGATAAAATTATATATATCCATGGATAGATAGTCCCAAGAAGGAGCCTCAGCTGGTTCTTTAACAGTCTATTTCTCTGTGTTATTCTATAAGGTTCTTCAGACATATGGGATTCATGAGACCATCATAAGCCATGATCATGTGTCCATGATTACATCTTCTTTCATGCAAAATGAACACTTTAATCAGATTCAACATTATATAAACTACTTGATCAAAAATTTTTAAATGTTTGAATAACAAAGAATTATTGTGGAAATAATTCTGGTTATGTGACTGTGAGGTATTTTATAGGATGCGGTGACCAGAGGAAACCTACAGATGCCAAGATGACTCCTGCTAGCTGAAATTTTTCTGCTTAGAAATGTTGACCAGATATAGGAAATATAAACACTCCATTTAAGCAGAAAATTACATGGATTAAGACTATAACCAAATGGTTTAACAGGACATCAGAGTCTTTTCTTTTTTTCCCTTAATTTTACCTTTCATGTTAGAAAAGGCTAGACAGGCATGCATTGTGAGTGTAGAGATGTAACTCATCCAACACTGCCTGGTATGTAAGTTCCCCTGACTGCCTATCAACCTGGAGTGTTCTGCCTCTTTTGGTCTGTTTGATTTTTACTTAGTGAGAGCAGTTCTTCGTTCCTGCAGGAAGTTTCCCCCAAATCAAACAGGCAGGAAAGGTAAACTTATATCTGAAATAATACTAGTAATTTTTAAGAAGAATTCGCATCTTTCCTGATTAAACTACATCCTACAAAGTGGTTACAAAGTAGGTAATTCATTCTAAGAATTTAACATCATTCTCACTTTCTGGTAGATTGTGTACTCTTTAGTGTCCATATCTAGAACATCATTGTTAGGAATAGTATCCATGCTGTTGAGCCTATGCCTGGCCATCATCACTACCATGATGACTGAGCTGTTCATATGCTCATTGTGCCAGTTAGGCAGAGGAAGCCTACAGAATGAGGCATTCTGGCCACTTAGAGTCAATTCTTTTTCTAATGGGCATTAACAAGAGAAAATAATAAATAATGTTTGTCCTCACTAGCATTCCACATACATGCGTTTTTCCTATTCTACTTTTTATCTCATTTTCTAATCTTGTTTCTTCTTTGTCACTGACTAGCATATCAGACCAATTGCTTGTACCTAGGAGTCCTTTTATCCCTAAACCTCAGGACACTTTCCTACTTCTCTTTCCATACACAGTGAATAACTAATGTCAAACACTACATCTGTTCCCACTGGCAGAATATTCTTCTTTACCATCCTTTAGTTCCATATCTGATTGACACTGCATTATAGCAGATATATGTCTATTATTTTGAGAAGAATGAATTCTCTAGGTCAACAGGTGTTGGAGGCTGCATTGTTCTGCCTAGCAGAAATACCTCCTCTAGCAAAGGAGCTTTGATTGAGACTGCCATTTGGCTTAAACTGTAGTAGTTCATCACCATCTGCCACAATCCAGCTGGTTTTTCTGATGCCAAATACAAAAATTAAACAAGAATGTAACAGAGGCACCGTCCTTGAATATTTTCAGTCTTTTCTCCCTGTTTTCCAAGATGTAGAATTACTTCAATTTACTATCCTGGCCATCAATGGGAGTAGGTGAGATATGTATCTTAATCTTCTTGCTGTTATAAAATCATTATACAGATCAGGATGTCACTTTAAGGGAGTATAAAATATTATGCACACATACTTGTCTAAAAATAAAGATCTGAGAATAAGAAGTAGAAAAGTCAACACCATCTTCACAAAATGCTAAATTTGCATAAATTTAGATCCCTCTCGTCAATGTCAAGCATCCATTAGGAAATGATAACATAATTTCTATGTTTCAATCAGAACACAAAGTTTGTTAGAATGTGGGTGATTTAAGTTTGCAGGGGTCTTTTATACTACACATAAAAATGACAATTGATGTTAGAGAAGTCATGTGTATCAGGGATGGATCTAGATCAGTTTGGAAACTTATAGAAAATACTGAAAGATTAAAATTGAGTTCAGGAATTATAAAGTAAAAGATAATTTACATAATACTTTAAGAACTGGAAATTTACTTAAAGAAAAGTGAGGTAGTTTTGTAAAAGAAAATTCTAAAATAAATGTTTAAATATATTCTTAAAGATGTCTTCAATATTATGTAGATAATAATCATTTAAAAGTAATTTAATAGGGTGCTAATTGGGATTCAATTTTATAATTGAAAATATAAATGTAATAATAAAAAGTAAACATTTTTTCATTATCACCATGAGAGGCCTAATTAAAATTCTCTTAGTAAAGTTTTAAAATTTTTATTCACATATATTAAGAAAAAATGTAATTTTAATGTATATTTTGATTAGCTATATATAGGAAACTTTCAAAATTCTCCTTACATTGACCTAAATCAATTATCTAAGATATTTAATATGTAAAACATATACTTTGTTTTTATCCAATGTCCAAATTAATAAAAATAAGAGATTAATTACCATCTCTAACAATATTGCCTATGTTTAGAAAAAATACTGAATCACAATGTTTTAATTTTACAAAAAAGCTACTTGAAATGAGTTTGACTACATACAATAGTTTAACTAATTAGAATCTATTTGTCAAGAAGTCACAGGTTAGGACTTAAATATGTTTGCTTTTTAGAAAAAAATAATTTGTAATTAGAAATATGAGCTGCTTTGTTCTGTTCTTTATAAAAATGAGAATATATGCTGAACATTTGAATGCATGTCTCATTTGTATCTATTGTTTCTATAGTTTTTCAATAGAGCCTCAAAGATGCTGAATACAGGTTTAATTCTAAATTTCATTTCTTTGTGAATTGCATTATTCTTAAGCAATGCATCATCATCACAGGTCATTGCACCGATGAAATTAATCTGATAAAACACCTGTGTGACAGAGAAAATGATATATTAGTGTGATTCATCATCAATGAACATCAACAGCCCATGATCTATTATTGTATTGCTCAAAGAATGGTGTCATTAGGTAAGAGTGAGTCCTACTGCTAAATTATGGTGTAGAAGGCAATAGCTAAAGCCTGGTGTAACCCAAGAGGCAGAAAGTATATGTGCCAATACAGAATCAAAGACCCTGAAGTTTATTATTATTTTTCGTATAAGTGTCATAGTTTCATCTTTGCTAATAAGGTTTATTGTCCTGTAGCAAAATTAAGTTTGTCCTGATTATTCATCTACTATTAATTGCTTGTATACCTACATAAACAATATTATTTATGAGAGAGACTTACAAATTCTGCATCACCAATGAGAAACACAAAAGAGTTTGAGATTTAAATACAAAAGAATTTGGAACAACTTTTTAATTAATATCTCTTTAAGTACTTTTTTAGGCATAAATGTGCTACAAACTACACAACATTTGGCTAGCTCATTATTTTCAGATTTAATAGGAAATTGTCCTAATATGCCTTTCATTAATCCAAGCAAAAAAATTAATATGAGTTTATTCAAGTTAAAATTTATATCTGTAAAAAATAGAATTATAAATTAGAGATTGATAAATAGGTAGTGAAATAATAATGTGAAAAATTTGGAATCTAAATCTATGTTTTTTTTAACATAAACTTGATGAGTTTGTTCTGTTGATTTAAAATAACCTTAAAGTGCGACTAAAGCTCTAATAACCACATTATTAAAAAACAAAACAAAACAAACAAAAAAACATTTGACTTTGCTTCTCTATTTTGAAAGTGTTAGCTGGATTAAATTTTTATTGGATGCATTATAATTTTACATAATAGTAGTATTTATTATACCATATTCATACATGAACATAACATAATTTGATAAAACTTATTCTCCAGTACCTTTCCTTTCCCTCGTCTTATTCCTTCTTCTCATTTCCCGCTCTGATCTACTTGCTCTACTCTACTAATCTCCTTCTTTTATTATTATTTCAATTAATATATTATAATACATAATATATAAAAGCAGGATTCATTGTGGCATATTCATAATTTGGTCGATTAATTTCCCCAGAACTTCCCTTTGCCTTCCCCTCTGGCCTCCCTCCCTCTCTCTGAATCCCTTTCCTCTATTCTACTGGTCTTCCATTTTTGTGAGACCTCTGTTTTTTTATTCCTCCCTGTCCCCACTCTAGCTTCCATATTTGAGAGAAAATATTCAATCCTTGAATTTCTGAATCAAGGCTTATTTCATTTAACATGATGTTCTTCAGTTCTATCCATTTATCAGAAAACCACAATTTCATTATCCTTTATAGCTGTATAAAACTCCATTATGTATATATTGTATATATGAGACTTTTCAAAATCCATTTGTCTTTTGACAAACACCTAAACTGGTTTCATAACACGGCTATCGTGAATTATGCTGCTATAAAGATTGTTATGCATGTATCACCGGAATATGCTGATTTTTGTTTTTTCATATAAACACTAAGGAATAGAATAGCTGGTTAGTTTGGTGGTTTCATTCCAAGACTTTGGAGGAATATTCATATTGCATTCCAACCAACAATATATAAGTAAGTGTACCTTTCCCTACAAAGTCTCTCCAGCATTTATTATTTTTTGTATTCTTGACAATTGCCATTCTAAGTGGAGTGAAATGAAATTTCAGTGTAGTTTAGACTAGCATTTCCCTTATTGCTAAAGATGTTGAACATTTTCTCATATATTTGTTGTCATTTGTATTTCTTCTTTTAGAAATATGTTTACATCATGTGCCCATATTTACTGCATTACTTTGCTGGAAATTGAAAATTGCTTTTTTCTCAAAAGTATGTGCTCAGTGTGGGTAAGTGTTTTATCTATTTAATTGTACTAACACCAGTTTGAAAGAATCCAGCAATTGTTAGACCCTAAATTTTTTTTTCTAACTCATTCATGAACTCAATTAACATAATAACATCTTGAAACAGATTCATACCTTAAATCATGTGTGTATTTAAATAGTGAACATGTATGTTTTAAATCATGATTTATATTATTCTTTTTCAAATATTAAAAGTGTCTTGTTGATACTACCATTAATATTCTTATCTATATAACAATGCATGCTTCTATTCTTTCCTTGTGATTTTATAGGTTAAGAGACCACCATTAAATGTTAGATTTATGCACAAATGAGACTAACATTTTTATCAAGGTGATTCATGTTACCAGCAAGAAATATAAAATACTGTTGTTCTGACTCAGTCCAGAATATATGGTACAGATCCATTTCTTCCTCTTCACTAAGTACAATTATAAACTCTCAAAATAACATAGAGGTAAGTAAAGAAAATATTTGAAACCTAATGAGAAGGAAGTTAACTGCTTTTAAATTTCAAGACTAGAGTAGTAACATAACAGCCAGGAATACTGTCCACCTGAGAAAACCCAAGCCCAACATTACAGTGTTTCACCACCATAATCCAGCATAAGATATACCTCAAGGAGGTCCATTCTTCCCTAGAGCAAGTGATAACACTGTCCAAAGCTTGGTGAATCTGTAAGAACATTAAGGGAGTTTACAACAGTAAGTCCCATGGATGTACTCTCCTTCCACAGGAAACTTCAGACTCTCCCTGGTGGCATAATATCATGGCAAATCCCATCCACAACCCATAAAAATAGGCCAGGTTCCTCATGCTAAACCTAAACAGACTATCTTCTAAAAGAAAATATAAGTAGAACCATAGAGTCCCCTAATATGGTATTAAAAAAATATTTTGCAGGATGCAATTAAATCACTTGTCCTACCAAGAAAATCATACTCTGAGAAAAGATGATCAACTGACTTGAATTCTGTGAGAAATAGATATTTGCTTTCTGAAGCAATAAACTTTTTAAAAGATTTAAATTTTTTGTTTCTACAACTTTTCTGTAATTGTTAACTATTTGTCTATTTCTTCAAATAGGTTTTGAGTTACTAAGGAAAGGACACAGTTCAACATCCTTTGCTAATACTAAAGTTTTTTTTCTGAAGGAAAATTCAGATAATTTGATGAAAATAAAGAAGTACTTGATTTATGACCATTAAAAAAGAGAGAAATCAGATATTTAGACTTACCAGATATCATAAAATGCTTCTACAACCAATTGTATATCTTCTTGAAATAAGTGAATGAGTAGAAAATTTCAGCAAAGAGATGGAAGTTATAAAACAGAGGAATGAGAAGAAAATTACAAAAAATTCCAAACATTTCATTATCTGGATTGATTCAGAAATAGAGTGAAAAGGACAGATTAGAATCACTGAACTTAATAAAATTACCTAATATGAACAATAAGAAGAAAACAGTTTGAAAGAACAACAATAACTAAAGATCTAACATTTGTTTTCATCAATATTTAGAAGTGCTGTGCATACCTGTAAACCCAGCACAGCGGCTCAGGAGGATGAGTCAGGAGGATGATGAGTTCAAAGCTAGCCTCAGCGAATTATGGAGGTCCTATTCAACTTAGCAAGACCCCATCTCAAAATAAAATATAAAATAGGACTAGGAATATTGCTCAATGTTAAAGCATCCTGGGTTTAACCCCTGGGACACAATAAATAAATAAATAAATAAATAAATAAATAAATAAATAAATAAATAAATAAATAAAGAGAGATCCAGATTAAGAGTAGAAAAATATGAAAGTGAAAAAAAATGGAAGAAATAATGGCTTGAAAACTTTAAAAATTTGGTAAAAATATAAAACAAACAAAATAAAGCAACAGACACAGAGCTACAAATTGAAGAAAGTGAATGAAAGGCAATAGACTCAGACAATTCTACTTCAAAACACAGCATTAGTCAAACTTCTGAAAACTAAAGACAAATAAAAATCTTGAAAACAGCCAGAGATAAATAATATAATATTTTTCATGAGAAGATGTACAGTTTAAAAGAAAGTTATAGAATTAAAACAAAACAACACAATACTTATCAATTGTAAATTCGACATCTGGTCAAAATAACCTTCAGGAATGAGGTAAAAATAAACACACCTCAAATGAAGGAAAATCAAAATAATTTGGTGCTAACATACCTACTCTTAAAAATGTTGTTAAAGGAAGTTCTTTGTACAGAAACTAAATGCTAAAGGAAAAATCTTGGATCTCGGAGGAATGATCATGATTAATAGAAATAGTGGATATGTGGGTATATAATGGATAGATTGGTATCCTTTTCCATTTAGATTTTTAAATTAGTGCATTATAATTACACATAATAGTAGGGATCGTTTTGATATAATCGTACATACATGGGATATATTTTGCTCCCTTTCAGTGCTTCGTCTTTGCCTCCCTTCCTGTCCCCCCATTTCTTTTCCTTTACTCTACTGATCTCAATTTATTTATTTATATTTTAATTGGTGCTTTATAGATATACATAATTGTGGAATTCACTGCTTATATTCATATATGTCCATAGCATAATTTGGTCAAATTTGTTCCATAGTTTCTCCTTTTTTTCCTATCCCTTATCCCTCCCCTCAACACTCTTCCCCTACTCTACTAATCTCCCTAAACTTTATGGCATCCCCCCTTTTTTCCCTTATTCTGGTCTAGCTTTCACACACTGAAGAAACAATTCAATCCTAAACTTTCTGTATCTGGCTTATTTCATTCAGCATAACATTCTCTACCTCCATCCATTTACCTTCAAGTGCCATAATTTCTTTGTTCATTGAGGGGGACTAAAGCTCCACTGTGTAAATAAACTTTCTTCCCTCTCTTCCCCTGGTTCTCTATACTTTTTGAGTCTCACTGGCTTCCCTCCAACACCTTAGTTGGCCACTCTCCTTCTCAGCCTGCATGGAGCTCTTACACAAGGATGATCTTCCATTTCTTTCTCCCACTCCCAACCTGTCAAGGCTGACACTAAAATTATAGTCTAAAATTAAATCCCTCAAACTATTCTATCTATGTAAGGTGACTTGTTTTTTTTGTTTACTTGTTTGACTGTTTTTCCCTCTAGATGTTTTTCCTCATTGTTTGTTTCCTCATTTGCACTCTTCTCATTTGTACTTACACTGTATTTGGCTAATGGTACTTTCCTGCCTAGACCATAAGCTCTATTATGGTAGAACTTTGTTCACTGATTCTGCTAAGGTCCAGCTGAAGACACTGTGTTTCTATCTTTATCCGTCCTACTCCTCTCCCTTCCTTTTCCTCTTCTTATGTATTAAATTCTTCCATATGTACTTTTCTTTCTCATCCAAATTCTGGAAATCACATGCAGTTTTTCAGTTGAAACAAACTTGTCTCTCTGTCTCTAATACTTGTTTCTTATTAGCATTTTTTTGTGTGTGTGTGTGTTGGGGGTGGGGTGCTGGGAATGAAAC
Source organism: Callospermophilus lateralis (assembly GCF_048772815.1). Classification (NCBI taxonomy): domain Eukaryota; kingdom Metazoa; phylum Chordata; class Mammalia; order Rodentia; family Sciuridae; genus Callospermophilus; species Callospermophilus lateralis. The sequence goes on from NW_027512606.1 coordinate 1,336,136, forward strand.
CCAAGGCCTTGGGTATGCAAGGGAAGCAATTGAGCTATTTCCCCAGCTCTCTTATTAGCTTTTAATTGTATTGAACTCCTCCTCAGTAAATCTAAAACAAACCTCCAAATCTGAATCCTTCATACTTCTCCAGCTATGGGAGTAAATTTACTTTTACTTCAGAGCCACGTCCATAAATAGATATCTATACCTACCAAATTGCAGAAATTCAATCCTCTGCTCACAGAGTTTCCATCCCCATCTGGTTAAAAAAACAACATTGGTAAAAGTCATCAGTCAGAAAAAAAACTAAATTCTTAGGCCTCCTCTTACAAGATCTCAGCTGCTGGGCATGGTGGCACATAACTGTATTACCAGCGACTCTGGAGACTGAAGCAGGAGTATGCAAAGTTCCAGGCCACACTCAGCTATTTACAGCGACTTTTCCATAGCTTCAACAACTTCTTAAATGCAGATTTCCCACAAAGATATTATTTTTAGAATGTAGAAAAATGTCTCATTGACTTTTGTTCCTGGGTTCCTGGGTGTTAGTATCAAATTCTGTGTGATTTCCATAGTGAAAGGAGGGACTTTTTTATTTTTGGTGAGTCTTTTGATTTTTTTTTTCTTTGGTATATGGGATTGAACCCAGGGGCACTTAACCACTGGGCCATATCCACCAGACTTTTTGTGTTTTATTTAGAGATAACATCTTGCTAAGTACCTTGCTAAATCACTGAGGCTGGCTTTGAATTCACAAACCTCTTGTCTCAGCCTCCCAAATCACTGGGATTACCTGCATTCACAACTATGCTCAGCTCTTTTGGTGAGTCTTTTAGGCCACACCTGTTAGTTTGTGCTAACATGGTAACTGACAGTATGCTCTTAGCTTGTGATGATGGCATAACTTAGAATAGGGGCTGGCCATACTAGAAAAACAAAAAATTGAATAGAGGATTAGGACTAGTGTTATCAATTTGATTTCCAGGAAGGTAAAAAGAGCTAATATGAGTACTGTAAACAATAATCCAATCAACATAACCTCCATAATAAGATCTCAACTAAAACTGGACCTGGAGGTTTAGGTGAACCTTTTTTTTGAAGACTCACTGAAAGAGCTAGACGAAGTGGCACATGCCTGTAATCCCAGTGACTTGGGAGGCTGAAGCAGGAGGATTGTGAGTCAAAGTCACCCTCAGCATCTTAGCAAGGTACTCAGTGAGACTTTATCTCTAAAATAAAATACCAAAAAGGGCTGGGTATATGGCCCAGTGATTTTTTTTTCATTTTTATCTTGATTTGTCTTTATTTCTTTTTTTATTGGTTGTTCAAAACATTACAAAGCTCTTGACATATTATATTTCATACATTAGATTCAAGTGGGTTATGAACTCCCATTTTTACCCCAATTACAGATTGCAGAATCACATCGGTTACACATCCACGTTTTTACACGATGCCATATTTGTGACTGTTGTAATCTGCTACCTTTCCTATCCTCTATTATCTCCCCTCCCCTCCCCTCCCAACTTCTCTCTCTACCCCATCTACTACAATTCATTTCTCTCCTTGTTTTTTTCCCCATTCCCCTCACAACCTCTTATATGTAATTTTGTGTAATAATGAGGGTCTCCTTCTATTTCCATGCAATTTCCCTTTTCTCTCCCTTTCCCTCCCACCTCATGTCTCTGTTTAATGTTAGTCTTTTCCTCCTGCTCTTCCTCCCTGCTATGTTCTTAGTTGCTCTCATTATATCAAAGAAGACATTTGGCATTTGTTTTTTAGGGATTGGCTAGCTTCACTTAGCATAATCTGCTCTAATGCCATCCATTTCCCTGCAAATTCCATGATTTTGTCATTTTTTAGTTCAGAGTAATACTTAATTGTGTGTAAATGCCACATTTTTTTATCCATTCATCTATTGAAGGACATCTGGGTTGGTTCCACAGTCTAGCTATTGTGAATTGTGCTGCTATGAACATCAATGTGGCAGTATCCCTGTAGTACACTCTTTTAAGGTCTTCAGGGAATAGTCCGAGAAGAGCAATAGCTGGGTCAAATGGTGGTTCCATTCCCAGCTTTCCCAGGAATCTCCATACTGCTTTCCAAATTGGCCACACCAATTTGCAGTCCCACCAGCAATGTACAAGAGTACACTTTTCCCCACATCCTCGCCAGCACTTGTTATTGTTTGACTTCATAATGGCTGCCAATCTTACTGGAGTGAGATGGTATCTCAATATCCTCAAAAAAAAAATAAATAAATGAAATACTTGGAAATCAACCTAACAAAAGAGGTGAAAGATTTATACAATGAAAACTACAGAACCCTAAAGAGAGAAATAGAAGAAGACCTTAGAAGATGGAAAAATTTTATACCCTGTTCATGGATAGGAAGAACTAACATCATCAAAATGGTGATATTACCCAAAGTTCTCTATAGGTTTAATGCAATTGCAATCAAAATCCCAAGGGCATTTCTTGTAGAAATAGATAAAGCAATTATGAAATTCATATGGAACAACAAAAGACCCAGAATAGCAAAAGCAATTCTAAGCAGGAAGTGTGAGTTAGTTGGTATAGCGATACCAGATTTTGAACTATACTACAGAGCAATAGTAACAAAAACAGCATGGTACTGGTACCAAAACAGGCGGGTGGACCAATGGTACAGAATAGAGGACACAGAGATCAATCTTCAAAATTACAACTTTCTTATATTTGGTAAAGGGGCTAAAAGCATGCAATGGAGGAAAGATAGTATCTTCAAAAAATGGTGCTGGGAAAACTGGAAATCCATATGCAACAAAATGAAACTGAATCTCTTTCTCTTGCCATGCACAAAAGTTAACTCAAAATGGATCAAAGAGCTTGATATAAAATCAGAGACTCTGCGTCTGATAGAAGAAAAAGCTGGCTCCGATCTACATATTGTTGGGTCGAACTCCAAATTCCTTAATAGGATGCCCATAGCATAAGAGTTAATAACTAGAATCAACAAATGGGACTCACTCATACTAAAAAGTTTTTTTCTCAGCAAGAGAAACAATAAGAGAGGTAAATAGGGAGCCTACATCATGGGAACAAATTTTTACTGCTCACACTTCAGATAGAGCCCTAATATCCAGAATATACAAAGAACTCAAAAAATTAAACAATTAGAAAAGAAATAACCCAATCAACAAATGGGCCAAAGACCTGAACAGACACTTCTCAGAGAAGGACATACAATCAACCAACAAGTACATGAAAAAATGCTCACCATCTCTAGCAGTCAGAGAAATGGCCCAGTGACTAAGTGCTCATGGGTTCAATCCCTGGTACCAAAAAAAAAAAAAAAAAAAAAAAAAACTCCCAGAGTTTTTCAGGAATCTGGGCATTGGCTCACATCATTCTTTTGTGATGTCAACGTGTGCTGACTGAGAAGAAAAAAGAAACTTTGCATTTGTGATTTTTCCAGACCTTGTCCTGAGCGTCTTTCTCTTTGACTCATTCTGATTTGAATTGCCTTTCTATAATAAAATTATACTTATAAATTTAAAACTTTTTCTAACTTCTGTGAACTCTAGTATATTATTGAACCTGAGGAGGAGTAGGTTCACTCCAATTAGTAGCTAGCTAATCAGAAGTAAAGCTGGCCTGAGTACCCCTGAACTTACAACACTGTTGGAAATGAATATAATTTTTTTGGAGGACTGTGCTTCAACCCTGTGAAGTTTGACCTAAATATAAGTAGTTGGTGTCAGAAGTCATGACAACTAGCCTGAACTATTTTTTCCACTTCAGATCATTATATCCAACTCACAGTTCACATCTCTTAAGTAGCTCAAAGACAATAATTGTTTAAATAGTTCTAAGTAAATTTGTGATCCATCCTCATTCACCCTTCTGCAGAGGTGCCTATATGATTGAATGGCTTTTATACCTATAAAGAAATGCAAGGAAGAGATTCACTATCATTCTTGACCACTCTAATACTTTTGCCCACCTCTCCAAATATTGGTTTCACATTTTAAAATTTAACTACTTACCACAAATCTGATCATTGTAGCCATTTGCACAAGTAATCTTCCTAGGTCAAATTATTATTACTACATATTTGGATTTCTCTAATAGATTCCTACATAATTTTACTTGATCACACTGTCAATCTATATTCTATAGTCAGAAAGAGTGATCTGTTTTTAAATAAACACCTAATTATGTCAGCTTTTTTTTTTTTTTTTACTTCGTAGGCACATGTAAACTCTTTTAAGTATTTTTCAGTTATTCCTAAAATAGAGTCAAAATTATTAAAATAGGTCAGAAAGGCCCAGCATGGATGACCCCATCCTTGCAACTACAGGCTAATAGAGTGACACATGCCCCTTTTCAACCTCTGTTCCAGCATATAGAATGTTTTATATTTCTGGAAAGATCTACTTGTTACCTACTGCAGTAAGAACTTTGTGCTTGTATTCTGCTACCTTTCCTATCCTCTACTATCCTCCCAGGCTCTAACCCCACCCTCTCACCAGTGAGCTGGACACACCTAGCCGCACCCACTGCCTGCTGTGAGGACTGCAGCATTTATTTACAGGAAAGGTAGCAGAATACAACAGTTACAAATAGGGAATTATGTAAAAATGTGGATGTGTAACCAATGTGATTCTGCAATCTGTATTTGGGGTAAAAATGGGAGTTCATAATCCACTTGAATCTAATATATAAAATATGATATGTCAAGTGCTTTGTAATATTTTGAACAACCAATAAAAAAATACAAAAAAATAAATAAATAAAAAGTACTGATCTCAGTTCAGATCCGACTCCCAAGCCAATAAAGGTGACAATCCACTGAGTAGTCAGGACAGGATATTTTAATCTTTTCAGGTGAATTTGAGGGCAATCTTAGTTAAGACTCACTGCTTAATGTATTAAAGAAGCAGGAAAAATGGAGGAACTGTGATTGGGCAAAGAGGAGGGAGGCAAAAGGAAGGGATATGGGAGGACAAAGATGGTGAAATGAGAAAAACATCATGACCCTAGGCACATGTAGACTGCACATATGATGTGCCTGCAATTGTGTACAGTGAATCAAAATGCATTCTGCTGTCATAGATAACTAATTAGAATAAATTAATAAATAAAAAAGAAACAGCTCTTTTCATTTTTTTCTGTTTGAATTAGGAAATCACATGAATAACTGTAAAACATTTTAAAAATGTAGCTGATAATGTTAAATTAAACTTGCTTTCTGCCCCTCTCTGAGGACTTAGCATTTTGCATATGAATATTTCTGGACAAAAATAGCTACAGGGCTTTGCTTTTCTATTTTTTCATTTCAAAGGTAGAACTTCAGGGTTATCGAAATGAAAATGCTCACCTACCTTTAGTCAGGAACTTAAGCTATGAATATATTGGTATTGGTGTTACCATCTGTGTACTCTCTTTGGTATGAGTTAATTTCAGTGAGTTTCATAATGAGGTTGATTGAACTTCTAGGGGGCTATTATGTGTACCTTTTTTCAGAAAGCTTTCCCAACTACATGTCACAGTACATTTCCCAATCTACCCCTCTCGATTTGCTCCCTGGGTCCTCGTTATATAACTGCAGAAGTCAGACTTGGTAACTGATGGAGTGTACCTTTTGGGAAAGTGAGGGCAGACATTATGTTAAGAGTTACTTTCCTGTTACCTGCTCTGTTAAGCATAGTATATTCATTCTTTAGTGCTTTGTGGGGAAATGCCAATCAAGTAGTTGAAGTAACAAGAGTGCATCGAGTAGTTGAAGTAAAAGAGTGCTTGGACTGGATATTTCTCGAGTTTCAACTGAAAGTATGATATATTTACATCTGGGATTCTGTCCTTCCTAGGGATGGAGTCCATGGCAAAAAAGGGCACCACTATGTGTAAGATTTGTTCTAGAATGCACCTGCAGCTGAATACCCCTTGAACTACTTTGGGATTCTTCAGATTTCTGGATCTGTTAGGTTGCTTTCAGACTCAAAGAGAGTTTAATCATTAGCATTACTGAATTGTTGCTCATTAGCATTTGTGAGGAGTATCCAAATCATACCAATAAAGAGTGTGAAACACTAGCTTGGGGGTGGAGGGTGAACAGGATTGTTTTTTCTTGGATTAATACCAGAATTATTTTCCTTGGTGCAGATCCGTTCTTCTCTGTGTGGGAATGTTTAATGTTAGGTAAGAGTCACATTCAGTGAACTTTTTTTTAAAATGCACATTTAAAAAAGTTATCTTAAAAAATTGACAAACTCAGCAAAAATCCTATCATGAATGACTTGTTTTGAAATCTGAAAAGGCCTTTTGATGTGTAATAGATCTTTCCCTGCCATGCTGGCTCACCAGCCATTCAAGCAGAGTTAACTGAAGCCAGTAGGCTTCTCAGGCAGCTTGTAAGCTTAGTGCAGTAACCCAGCTAAAAGCTGACAGAGGCTGATGTTCATTTGTTTGTATATAAACCTTTCATTTCTCAAGCCTTAGACACCACATACCAGGAAAGATGATTGTGAAAAGGAAGAATAAGCTTGAGTGTTTTCTGGCTGTTCTTTTTGCATTCAATATGTCTAATTCTGCCTGATAGTGTTTGCCACTTGGTTGTTTAAACAGAATTTCTCTGGTGTCAAATAAGGATTAATTATTCACATTGGACAGTCATCATAATGATGATTGTGTATGGTCATGTACCTAAATCAGTCTTATAATAAAATCATTATCATGGTGATGTTAAAAAAAAAGAACTTTGTGCTTACTATTTCTTCTGCTTGCAATGTGCTTTCTTTTCCTCTCGGCCAATTACCTCCCATGAAGCATTCAGGTTTAAGCTCAGGCAAATTTACTCAATGGCACCCTGAATCTGACACTTTCATAACATATGTATTTGCTTTGTGGCACATAGAAAGGTAGAATTTTTACATAATTCTCTTATTATAATTCTCTTATTTTCCTAACATCTCTCTCATCAGAATGTGATCTGTATTAAACCAGAAATTATGCCTATTTTCCTCAATGTTTTATTACCAGCTCTTGGTAGCTGGTAAATTCTTCATGTCTCTTGGCTGATTAGTGCAAAAATTTAATGTGTAATATGTATTTTTGCCTGATATTTAAAAATATGAAGATCACAAATAGATTAACAAAGCCAAATTATATCCTCTTGTAATCAAGCCAGACACTGACTTCACAAATATTATGTGAAATTAAATATTTCATAAAACATTTTATGAATAACATCTTTTAACACACTGAGCTGAAAATCATATATGCTAGAAACTGATATGATGATTTTATGTAGATCTGGATTTGGTATAAAGTACTATCTTATGAAAAAAAAATAAATATCAGCCCTAAGTCTTTCAATGTGATTGGAGTCACCTTTTAATATTGAAATATAATTATGTCAGGTATATCCAATGCATTCAAAAGAAACCTACTATCCTTCCAAATTAATATGGGAATTCTTGCAGGACTGAAATTTACCCTCATCACTTCTGTTTTTATGCTGTCTCTGAATTCTCAGTTTCTACTTTTGTAGTGGCATTTGCATATATTCTTTCCTTTCCATACAGTTCCATATCCACACAGGATTACCTAAAAATCATTCTGTTTAATGCAGCACTGACAGGAAATATGTCTGACTACTTTTACTTAAGTGATGAGGGAGTAGCAAACTGCCTTAGCATTGAAATCTTGCTCCGTATCAACTGTATATCAAAAACTGCTCAATTTTGCCTTTCTCATTTTACTAGAATTTTACCTTTCTCATCCTACCTCTGTCCTTTTCTAGACTACATCTACCTGTTGTTCTGCATCCCTACTCAACTCTTTTGAATCCAACATGGTTTTAAAGTGCTGTAAAATAATAAATTAAACATACAGACTGAACACCTTTCATAATTTCACCTTATCTCAAGTACTATGATAAAGGCTGTATTAGATAAGCCCTGTCCTTCATGAACTTGCCACTAGTCCTAACTTTTCATATTCATACATCTCATCAGGTTATTTTATCTTTAAGAGATAGGTTTTTTTCCAGAAGAATTATGAATCTGACTTCAAGAATGATAGGTTTTGTCATTGAATATTTATCTCTTAGAGGAAAATTTAATGATGAAGTCAAATAGAGTCAGAACAGATTTGACATAACATAATTTCATTGAAAAAAATGAACTTCATCTCCCAATTATTTAACACTGAAGGTATATGACTAAAATAGAAATACTACTTCAACATGATTACTACAAACTAGAAATATCCAAGAACATTCTAGAAGTTAACCAGTTCTACTTTCAAGAACAAACTAAATTATATAGACTAATTATATGCTCCAAATGTAAAATTTTATTGTATATGATAAAGATATATATCATAAACCATATTTATACATAAAAATGTATGTGAGTGTGTGTGTGTGTGTGTGTGTGTGTGTCTGTGTGTGTGTGTGTGTGTCTGTGTGGGTGTACACACACACCACTAAGCTACATCCCCAGCACTTTTAGTCTTATTTCATATTTTGAGACACGGTGTTGCTAAATTGTCGAATCTGGCCTAGTACCTGGGACCCTCCTGCTTCATCCTCCCAAGCTCTCGGTATTACAGGCATGTGCCACCATGTTCAGTTTTGTGCTATCTTTATTATAGCCCATAAGATCATAGGCACTTTGTTATAGAAATAATAAATAAAAATACAACTTTAGGAAAGTGCACATTAATCACATTGTTGATACTAATTTTTATAATTTAATTATCATTTATCTGGTAGATTTTTTATTAGCTTATAATTCAAAGCTATTTTGGAGAGCTGCAGACAAAGGGAACACGATTTGTAAGTGTGGCATTAGTATGCAAAAATTGTATCTCAAAAGACTATGATTAAGTTATTGCTAAAATGTATAAAAGATTCATGAATTCCAACTTCCAAAATACTCTTCCAATAGTAAGTTTAGGCTTTTGATATTAATACTGGTAGGCATTTTAGTGAATTATTTCCAATCTAGTAAGCTAAATAAAAGTGGATATAAATAAATGTGTATTGTTTGTTAAATCTGTATATTAAATCACTTTTTGATTTAGAAAGACAAATAAAAATCTCTCAATTCCAAGGAAACTTTTCTCAGACCTTTGAATATATAACATCACAAAAATAACAACTAAGATATAGATAAATAAAACCCATTTTTTTCCTGCTCTAATAAATGACAAGACCCTTACACACTGTAAAATTGTGTAAATGATATTCACAACATTCACCTTCACTAGAATAATATACATGAAATTCCACAGTGGCTTCCAATGAAGAAAAGAACTAAAGAAAAAAACACTGAAGATCTTTTCACAATGGTACATATAAGGTAGAGAATATTAATGAAAGAGATAACAATAGATGGGATGGAATCAAACTAAAAAGTTTCTTCTCAGTAAAAGAAACAATCTGTGAGGTGAATAAAGAGCCTACATCCTGGAAGCAAATTTTTACCCCTCACATATCAGATAGAGCACTAATCTCTAGGGTATATAAAGAATTCAAAAAGCTAAGCAACAAAAAACAAATCAACAAATGGGCCAAAGGATCTGAACAGACACTTCTCAAAAGAGGATATACAATTAATAAACAAATATATGAAAAAAATTTTCATCATCTCTAGCAATTAGAGAAATGCAAATCAAATCTACTCTAAGGTATCATCTCACTTCAGTCATAACTGCAGCTATTATGAAGACAAACAACAATAAGTGTTGGCGAGGATGTGGGGAAAAACGTACACTCATACATTGCTGGTAGGGCTGCAGAATGGTGAAGCCAATACAGAAAGCTATCTGGAGATTCCTTGGAAAACTGGGAATGGAACCATCATTTAACCCAGCTATCCCTCTCCTGAGTCTATACCCAAAGGACTTAAAAACAGCATACTACAGGGACACAGCCACATCAATGTTTATAGTAGCACAATTCACAATAGCTAAACTGTGGAGTCCACCTAGATGCCCTTCAGTGGATGAAATGGATTTAAAAAATGTGGCATTTATTCACAATGGAATATTACTCAGCAATAATAGGGAATAAAATCATGACATTTGCAGGTAAATGGAAGGTTTTGGAGAAGAAAATGCTAAGTGAAGTTAACCAATCCCCAAAAAACAAATGCCGAATGTTTTCTCTGATATAAGGAGACTGACTTGTAGTGGGGTAGGGAGGGGGAGCATGGGAGGAATAGATGAATTCTAGATAGGGAAAAGGGGTGGAAGGGGAAGGGAGGGGGCAAGGGACTAGCAAGAATGGTGGAATGTGATAGACATCATTAACCAAAGTCCATGTATGAAGACACGAATTGGTGTCAACATACTTTATATACAACCAGAGATATGAAAAATTGTGCTGTATCTGTGTAATAAGAGTTGTAATGCATTCCACTGTCATTTATTTTTTAAAAAATCAATTTAAAAAAACACTGAAGATTTTTTCACAATGGTACAGATAAAGTAGATAATATTAATTAAAGAGATAGGAAAATATTTCTGAAAGGCATTTTGATATTGAGAAGGGAAACTCTTGAAAAATACATATACACAAGTTTAGTAGTTTCACTTTGAAAAATGGAAATTTTTTTCCTAAAAAGTTTAACCAGGAAGACAGAATCCATTTTTTCAATAGACAAAAACAAATTAAAAATGACTAAAACACTTAAAAATATATGATTAGTTACTTAAAGTATAGTAAAATATTATGTAACCATTTAGTATCAGAAGAAATAATACTGTCAAATGTTAAGCAAAATAATCAAATCAGTAGATTTGATGACAGCAATTACATAGTTGTGCAAAATATAAATGAGGTCAATTTTTTCTGTAGTCTATGGGGGAAACTATGGATATTATGTACATAATATAATTAAAATAGGATGCTCAAACTAATAAATTATTATCTTAAACATTTGTATTGAGTTGCATGTGCCTTCAGTTGTTACCTATAAAACATCTAGTATGTACTAGGTAGTATACAGAGAATTTATATAGATAAGATGTATATGGACTGGTGAGTATGTGTGTGAGTGTGGGTGTGAGTGTGTGAGTACAGAAATTACATATATATGCATACGTGTGTGTGTGTAATACTGACCTTTTTTTTCTCAGTCTTTAGGTGCTTATGTTATAAAAAATACTCTTATCATTTACCTTATCTATTTGAATCCACAGAATAGTCCATAGAGAAAATGATATTATCCCTGATTGATAGAATGTTCATTAAATTTTATCACATATTATTCTAAAATAACATTATCAAATCTACATAGAAAATAACTGAAGTTCAGAAAGTTTTAAAAATTATACAGACCCACACATCTCTAATTGTCACTAGGAATTGAGCAAGGATCTCCCTCATTTTTAACTGAATGTGTTTATCAAGTTTTTGTAGAGAGAATAATAAAGCCATGAGAAGTAGGGAGAGAACCATGGTGCCTGGTTCACAGAATGCAAACCAAGAGGCTTGACTCTATGTTTGTAAAAGCAAGGTCAGTTTCAGCCTGGACTTTTTTGAATAAGCAAAGACCAAAAAGATCCAAAACATTCTCTTTGATCCAAATCAACTATTCTTTGATTTTTATATTGCCCTCCTACCCAATCACCGGGCACTCAGAACCTGAAAACAGACCCCTGACAAACTCAGTTTTGTCACTCCTAATAAGCATCTTATCCTCTGAATTTCATTTTTATCCTTTCAAAATGATAACTCTGTCCTAAAAGTGGAGGAATGTAGAGATGAGCCCAAGACACAGTGCTTGAAAAGAAAACAAAATAGTTCTTTTTCCGCACATTCCCATTGCCTTTCCTAGCATCTTCTCCTCTCTCTCCATTTCTGAATACAACTTTTCTTTAAATGCTCCACTTAAATTCCTTCTCCTTCAGAAAATTCCATTACGAATCCAAATCTCATAGACTGCTTAATTTCTTTTTGTCCATAGTCTATTTATTTATTTATTTATTCATTCATTCATTCAATTTTATCACATATTATATATATATATATATATATATATATATATATATATATATATATAAGCTTATTGATTATACATAACAGCAGAATGCTCTTCAATACATTGTACACAAATGGAGCAGAATTTTTCATTTCTCTGGTTGTACCCAAAATAGGGTCACACCAATCCTGAGATCATACATGTATCTAGGGTAATTATGTGTCCATATTTTTTATGGTAACTCTAACAGTTTTTACTCTGTATCAGAATCTGAGTGGTACATGTCTTACCCTCCCTTGATTTTACACTCCTCAAAGAAAAAACAGTTTTGTTCAAAATTCTTAGGGATCATCATAAGGATCAGAACTTAGTAAGTCATTAGAAATTCAGAGAAAAAAGGACAGAATACCTGATATTAAATGCCTCACAGTCTGTTAAGGAAAAGACAGTGTTTTAGCTTTTGTACTCTCAGCAATAATAATAAAAAAATAATAAAGTACTGTTCTAAGAATAAACAAAGAAATAAATTAATTATGTCTATTATATGATTTATTACATGTGTTATCAACCAAGTATTTCTTGAGAATAATATCAAGCTCTAAAATAATATCTTTTGGAATACAGGTGTAAGTATCTTTAAGTAATAAATATGCATATATACATATGCATGTATATATAAGAAATAAAGCAAATTCCTCAATAAGAAGTTTACCCAATAAATGGTTTATAGAGTCTTAACTTCCTCACAGGAAGACATAAGGAAACTGAGAAATTATCTATAGTTTTTTTCCTAATAAAAATTCCTTCACTGTCAGGTGCAGTGGTATGTGCCTCTAATCCCAGCAGCTGCGGAGGCTGAGGCAGGAACTGTGAGTTCAAAGGCAGTCTCAGCACCTTAGCAAGGCCCTAAGCAACTCAGGGAGACCATGTCTCTAATAAAAATATAAAAAAGGGCTGGGATGTAGCTCAGTGGTTAAAAGTCTCCAGGTTAAATTCCCAGTTTAAAAAAAAAAGAAGAAGAAGAAAGAAAAACTAAATAAAAGAAAGAATGTCTTTACTTATATTTTAAAACCTATGGAACTTGGGCTTTGGACATACTTGCATCAAAACTTTATACCTATTGAATAAGTTACATGGAATACTGAATCATTAGCATTAACCACAACCCCAGTGACAATCAAAATCAAAAGGTACTAAGTATTTAACATACTGGGCTTTATTAAGCACCTACTATATAGAACCTTGTATAATCCTCACTAAATCTGTGAAATATGAAATATGTATTATTATACCACACTGACAAAGTAAGGTCTAAAGAAATGGATTAATTGGAATCAATCCCATGCCTGTCTGATTTCGGTAGTCAGATCTTTAGCTACAAAAAACACAGTTATTTCTGTTTGATTCATTTCTTTATCAACAAAAAAGAGATAATTGGGCTGGGGATGTGGCTCAAGTGGTAGTGCGCTCGCCTGGAATGTGCAGGGCGCTGGGTTCAATCCTCAGCACCACATAAAAGTAAAATAAAAATGTTGTGTCCACCAAAAATGAGAAAATAAATATAAAAAAGAAAGAGATAATTGTTTATCAAGTCTGTTGAGATGACTAAATGTGGCAAATCCTGTGAAAGATTTGGAACTACAGGTTGTTAGTCTATAGACTAGCATAAAACCACCAACCAACAAACCAACTACCAAAGAACCTTGATATGCAGTGTAGGATGTGAGTACCCAAATTAACCCTTGCATTCAAGTCCTGACTTTACAAGTTTTCCATAAATTAAGCCATTGGAAGTTTCAGTGGCCTAGAAAGAGCTCAGAAATCTTGTTGGTAACCCAAGCAGTACATCCGAATTTCTTCACAATTTAGACTTTGTGATGGTGCAGGTACTGAAAAAAAAAAAGAATCAAATGAGATTCAGAATTCAAAGGCAGCAGTATTGCAATATCTGAACTTCAGGAAAAAATGGAAAATGATAGGATTATTTAGCATTGAGAATAATATAACCTCTGAACTCTTCTAAAGCACACAAAAGTTAAATGGAATATGTAAGATGACTATTCTTTCCATTAAGAATGAAAAATTGCCGTTAAATAGAGCAGGAACTATTTAGGTAATGTGAAAGACTGTGTTGCTAAATATTAGAGCAGCTTAGTACAGGAGGTCTAGAAACATTCTCTTTTAAGGCTCAAGGATCAAATAGATAACTATATTTCTGAGATGAATTAGGCTCAGTTCTTTCTAGGCAGTAGAATAAATCTGAGGTCATCTGAAGCTCAATATTTAGTGATTTGCATTCTGCCACTGTACAGAATTAACTTAATTCTCAGATCTATTATATTCAAAATCTGATATTTTCTATAATTAGGAGAGATTCTTCAAAAATTAAAGCAATTTAAATAAGCTGTTCAGCTTTAAGATTCTACCAAATACTGCTTCATTTGAAATAACTCCTACAAGAGAAGATAAAATAATAGTTCCATTTTACTGTCTTTTATATTCTGTAATAATGGCTTGTAATTACACAATACCTCTCTTCCATGGAGCTTAATGTGTTTTGCAGACATTGCCTCATTAATTCCTCTACCTTACTTTTAAGGTAGGAATCATGGTCTTCATTATACAGATGAAGAACCTGAGGCACAGAGAAGTTAATTGATTTGCCCAATGTCACACAGCAAGTAAATGACAAGGCAATGACTTCTGACTCATGATCTAATGCCTTGCACACCAGGGGATTCATCTTTTCCCATTGGGGAGAAATAATCCATTCATTTTTATCAAAGTTCAACTCCAGACTGCTAGAATCCTTGAGGCAAAGTTACATACTGCAATTTCACACCACAGCATTGGCACACTGTCAATTCACAGAGAGGAGATCATGTTCTGAGCTGCAAGGTTACTAATAAAAAATGGAGAAGAAAAGGGGTCTAAAAATGACTCTGTGAGACATCTGAGTTTGTACTGTTAATCACTCACACTGTCCTCAAATAACCAGCAGCATAAAAACCTGAAAACATCCAATATCAAATTGTAATGATTGTCAGCCAGTGTCTCAAAACATGGTTTCCATTAATGGTTTCTTTTCCCTATCCCTCAAGGCATTAAAATAATTTATGAATTTGTTCTTTATAGCCACCACATTTTTTCTGATGAATATATTTGTCAATGTTTTGAAAACATTCAAAAGGTGATGAAGTAAGTGCCCTAACCAGGTCATAGTTAAAATGTTTTTACATATATGCTTCAATTATTTATGTGTTTGTATTTTTATTAATTTGCTTAAGATGCACGAACTCCTCTATCTGATCCTTGATAAACATTCACAAATAAGCACCCTATTCCAAACAAGACAAATAACCAGCGCATTCAAAAGTTATCACTTCAAAACAATAGCAAAGCAATACGTGAAACCACTGTCTAATCTGCACAATAAATCACTGATTGTGTAAAACCTGAAGGAAGATATCCCAGACACAAAGGCTGTCTGATTATTTGATATCCCAATATTCAGTCTAAGTGAGAAGCACAGAATACCATTTTCTTGGTGGCTGAAGATGCAAAAACAATATTCAACAGCCCATTTGTACTGCTTAGACCAAAATGGGACAAATTCAGAGGAGTGCGGAAATGTAGCTCTCTTCATTCCGAGGAAGCCTCAGAAGGTTATTGTCATTAATGATTTTTTTCTCTGAAGCATAACCAAGCAAGAACTGTAGAAATTCTAAGTTGATTTAATGTTCTATAGATGCTGCAAAGTATTAGAGAAAGTGAAACAATAACAAAAATCCTTCCGTATAAAAGATATTGGTGTTTAGTGAGAATGACCTTTTTTGCAGTTCACATACACTTCCAGTGGTTAAAATTTTAGTTCATTTTTATAGGTACTAAATAACAATTGTTGCATCCCAGTAGAGGAGTACTATTATCAGCAAAAGGATTATGCCCTAGTGATCTGAGACACATTTTATAAAATCACTCCCAGGCTTGGAATCCACTTGACATTCACCATAAGGTCAATGATTGTTATGGTGTGGATATGAGGTGTCCCTGAAAGGTCATATGTGAGACAATACAGATGCCTTCAGAGGTAAAATGATTAGTTTATTACAGCTGTATTCTAATCAATGGACTGATTCATTTGATGGGTTATATTTGAGTGCATTAATAGATGGTAACTATAGGCAAGCAGGGCATAGCTGGAAGAAGTAGGACCCAGGACACATGTCCCTGGGGATTATATTACCCCTGACTTCTTGCACTCAAGCTCTCACTGCTTTCCTGATGTCATGCCCTGAGCTTTTTTCTTCTATCATGCCCTTTCACCATGATATTCTACCTTACCTTGGGCCCAGAGCTAAGGTGTTAGCCAATTATAAACTCACCCTCTAAAAACATGAACACAAATAAACTTTTCTCATTTAAATTGTTCTTTTAGGCATATTGGTTACAGCAATGTAAAGCTAACACAATGGTATTTATTCCTTATCTCTTAGGGAAGAAGTGGAAATAAGCACATTTTACCTCTTGACAATAACTTCTCTTAGAAAGTAAACTCAGTGAAGGTGAGGGTCTTTGTCCTTTTTTGTTCACTGATAATTTCCAAAGCCTACAATGCCAATAGATATTTGTTAACTGAATAAGTAGAATGAAAATAATCAGTAATTAAAAACAGACTCACACCAATGTCTATGTGCACATGTCTCAGATATATATTTTAAATTCTCACCACATAAGGGTTATGTCATGTTGATATGGTTTCTGGATGTCCAAACTCATGTCAGTTTCTAGTCTAATATTTGTAAATCTCATAGAGTTTAGGGGATAGACAAGTTGACTGGGATTTAATCAAAATCCTAGCAGTCATTTGGCTGAATAACTTGCACAGGTCACTTGACATGCCTATTGCTTCTTCTCTAAAATTGTAGTAGTAATAATAATAACTACCTCATAGGATTATTTTGAGGATTAAATGAGAAAGCATATAGAGCTCATTTTATAATCCTTGAATAATATTTGATGATACATAAGTATTAACTTTTATTAGGTAAAAATAGACGTTTTGATTCTACTTTAAATAATAGTCAAATTTGGGTTTAATCATTGCTAACAATTTTTGCCACTATAAAGGAAATGAATGGAATACAAGGCCATCTGATATTTCTTCATTTGGCCTGTCCTCTGCCTTGAAAAATAACAGCAAGCAACAATTCTTGGATACGTAAGAAATAAACTAGTACTGGAAAAGCTGAATCATGGATTAAATATCACACTCTTGTGCAAAATATCTCCTTTTGGAGCCATTGGATTTTTGGTTTTCTGAAAATTCAGACTACTACTTATTTGAAAAGGAGAAAAATTAGTCCTCTCTAGAGAATATCTCAGTGAGGTTCTTGGCAAGCACCTACATCAAAATAGCCTTTAGAATGTGTACTCATAAACATTTAGATACATCTTGCTTTTGTCTGCTGCCATTGGGTTTTGGAAAGGCCTGAGTCTAGAACTCATAGTATTAACATGATGTTGCCCAGAGAAAGGCATTTACATTCAAAAGAGATATGTAATTCTTATAACATCAGATTAAGTTTGTCATCCAGATAAGCTTTTGGACCTCACAGCCAGCTGATCACAGGTGTACACCAGAAGAACTGTCAGGGCAGGGACATTCCAGACTTTTAAAACACTAAGGACCTCTATTAGTAAGGAGGAAGAAAGGGGGACAAAAAGAAAGCTGAGAAAAGGCCAGGCAAAGCGAAATGACATATTTAACAGTCTCATTATGATGAAAGTGCAATAAGAGATTTGTGCTAGTTTATTCTAGTATTTTACCTATACTTCACTGGCTGGCACAGAAACACAGACTTAAACTACAATGTCATTGACTTCCTAATGCCCTGACAACCACTGCACCAAGGCTGTTTTTTTCCTAACATCAGAACTGAAACAACTATCCAGGAATACCTACTCACAGTTGTTTTTATTTTATTTTTTCTTTTGTGGGGGGATGGACACCAGGGATTCAACTCATGGGCACTTTTCCAGTAAGCCACATCGCCAGTCCTATTTTTTATTTTATTTTATTTGGAGACAGGGTCTTTCTGAGTTTCTTAGTGCCCCACTTTTGCTGAGGCTGGCTTTGAACTGATGATCCTCCTGCCTCAGTCTCCCAAGTGGCTGGGATTACAGTCTGGATCATGGTTATTCTTAAATCTTTTTTGTTGTTGTTGTTGTTATATTTCACAAGAAAAGCAATATATAATTCTTCCTACTCTACCTATAGAATATATTCTAAATCAGATTGCTTCTCATTACCATTACATCACTAGCACAAGCTCTATAGCAGTGACAGAGTTTGTCTATACTCCTGCAAATCTTTCTGTTTCCTTTCTTGCCTTCCTGAAATCTATGCTACCAAGTTATTAAAAGTGACCCTCCATTAATTAAAACACAGCTTCTCTTCCCAAATAAATCTCTTAACTTTTCAACTCCTTATTTTTGGGAGAAGGGCCAGCACAGTCTAATCCTACTTACCTTTTATATTATACTCTGGAACTGTGTCAGAGATTCAGACTTTCTTTCTGCTCTTTGAATATTCTGAGTTTATTACTTTCCTAGACTCATGTCTTAAGGATTTGTCTTTTCTTCAGCCTGATTTCATTTTTCCATAAAACCTTCACTTAACTAGATACCTTCTCACCCCAGTCTCACATTAAATTCTACTTTATCACATGTCTTTTGTCATAGACAGAAAATTAATCTCTAGATTTACTATCTTTTTATTGTTTTATTTTCATTGTCATTCTCATATATTTTAATTGCTCTTCCTGTTGAATATAGGTCAGATTTTTTTGGCTTAATCAGTACTGCCTTGACAAATTGCAAACTCTTATAAATATTTGTTAAAGGAGAAAATGGAGTAACTATTTTAATTAAGAATCAAGAAATACTAGGGGTATATTGAAGACCACTGAGTTTAAATCCCTTATTCTAGAGATAGGGCCACAAAATGAAGTGCCCAAAACAGCAAAAGTAGTTGTTATTCGGTGTCTCTAGAATCCTGGCTTCTTGATATTCAAATTTTCATGCTTTCCAGAAGGCGTACCATATTTTAAAGATATAATATTGTGATGGGATTGGAAATGTCTAACAAAATCATATAACTGCCAGAAAAAGAAAAAAATCATAAATTATTCATAATGCTTTCAAAACTTAACATACCAGGGTTCTGGGGTTGTAGCTCAGTGATTGAGCACTTGCCTCAGGTGTGTGAGGCACTGGGTTTGATCCTCAGTACTACATTAAAAAATAAATAACTAAAATAAAGATATTGTGTCCATCTACAACTAAAAAAATATTTTAAAAAAACTTAAGCTACCTTGAAATCTCCACTAACTCTCAAACATCTATGTTTTTCTTCTTATTCCAACCCTCAAACCCTATTTTTTGTGTGTCAGAAGATATCACCAATAAAGCCTAAAAAAAAAGTAAAATATAGTATACCACATTAAGATAATGATTATTGTTAGAAAAAAAAAAACTAAGCAGAAAGAAGGTAGAAAGTAACTGGTAATGGGGTATGTGGTAAATTTAAAGTGACATAAACAAAACTGAGTGATTTCTTATGGAACTTTTGATATTATGAACATTGTTGTTTTAAAATATAAATTTGATATTACTTGTTATGGAGTACAACATTTTCTTATTTTCAATTTTATTCTTTTCTCATATTTTTCTATAAAAAGCAGATTGTTAAGTTTAGTAAACTCTATATTAGGTAATGTGATGAGTGAGGATTGATCTCACCTATTGTTATCATTAGTTATGTGAGGTTTGGATTGCTAAGAATTTTTTTTAACATAACATTGCTTAAATTTGTTTTGACAATATTCTTTTCTTTTCTCTAAACACATTCTCATCCAATTTCACTTATTTTATATACCCTTTAGAAAGCTTTGTAAAATGGCTTAATGAAGTAAAAAGGTAAAAATGTGAGGCTAAAATATGAGTTGTGATGTTTATAAAATGTAGCAAAAGAAAAATCTAGCAGCCTCAAATATATATTTCTTTAAACTTGGTAGTCTAATGGTGAAATGAAACACACATTGAATTTGAGACAATTTTTTTTTCAATTTTTTTAACTATACCATCTCTTTACAAAAAAAGCACTTCATTCTGTCTTCAGCCTCAAATTATATTCAGTATGCAACAGGATGATCTCCCAGGAGAATTTTCAGGATTATTCATTCTTTGAATAATGTCTTGTATGTGGGCTTCAAAGAAATGCAGTAGAAGTAGAAAGAAAAACATTTTAATTTCCAAAAGAATGTTCAAAACTTCCCAGGGGACCCTGAGAAAAAATTGTGTTGAACTGAGGGACACCTGACAAACACTTAAGTAGCTCAGTGCATTCACAGTTACAACTATTTTCTCTCCTCCCCATATCCTGGTTTTATGCAGGAGGACAACTTGGTGTTCAAATAATGAATAAGCTAACTTATAGTACAGGTAATTCATTAATAGATAATGCAGAGAAAAAGAGACACAGTGACACAGTGTCATCCATAGAAAAAGCAAAGTGATCCCTAAAGGCATGACAAGGTTTCCTTCAGTCTGATCTGAATTGAGAGACTTCTGAACCCCTTCTCTGCTTAGAGACAGTTTTGCTTTTTAACAGCAGGCACTGAAGAAATAGAGGTTTTTTTGTTTCTTTGTTTTGTTTTTTGGAAGCAAGTGTGTTTTGATCTGCATTAAATTCAGGGCACTACTTTTCTTCTGCTCACTTATCATGAGTCTAACAAGATTTCTTTCTTTTTTTTTTTTTTTTTTTTTGGCCAAAGCAAAGGGTGTTCAATTCAATGGTAAACAAAAAACTTGAACATGTAATCACAATGCACTTTAATCCTCTTGTAAGCAAAATCCCTTCCTTTATTTTTACATATAGGCCTGGGAATGTTTTAAATGTGAATCTAGTGGCATGAGCATATAATGCACTATAATCCTATGCATAAATCTTGAATTTAAATGGAGTAAAGGCCATGAATATATTTGATTGTTTTCTCTTGCCAACAATGGTTTTAAATTTAAAGTCTTTATAAATTTTATATGATTCTCTATATATTTGTTTATATAGTCACACTGGTAATGAATAAAATCTTTAACAAAAAATTTTTTTAAAAAAATATGAAAATAGTTTTCTTCTCTTAGATATTTCTGCCTAAATGAATATCTAAGTATTCCTTGAAAAGAGTACAGATTCTGATCATTGGTAACATTACATACTGGTTTACTAATCATATATCCCTTATTAGCATCCAGATATTTAAATTTTCTCTACACTGTCAAGAAATCATAAATCCATTCAGTCATTTATTCATTAAATTTAACAACAAATTTTATACTCATTGAGTATCTGCATTCAATGTGTAAAATTCAGCAGAGATAATGCAGACATGAAAATATTATAGGACTTTAGGAGAGGATCTGTCATGATTCAGTTCATAATTTTAAAGATTGTTCTGCCTACTCCATGAAGATTGGTGTGAAAAGAAACAAAGAGGCTGCAAGGATACTGGAGCCAGCATCTTGATGCACACTAGGCTTCATGTGATGATGGCTGGATGGAGAGTAGAGGAAGAGGCAATAAAAAATAGTGGAGGGTCACAGTGAAACCAATAGAAATGGACAGATAGGGGTGTGTCCTTTTGTTACTAGTGAGATCTCCAGGGGCAATTTACTCCCTCAAATATTTGAACTGGAGAAGAAACTTACTGTGGGAAATATGAATTTAATTTAGGACATTTTGAGTTTTTGTGACTTGTTTGACAAAAGAAAAAACATTAGTTTTAAAAAAATTATGCCTGTTGTTCAGAGGCTTAATGACAACAACTATGCTCAGGATATACTTTTTTAAAATAATTCCTTAAGATATATTTTGTATTAAGACTTATGAAAATGCATACAGCATTTTAGAAAGAAAATTAAAGTAATAATATTGAAGTCTTAAAACCAAAAACAGAAAAAAGCATAGGAGTCATATAAAAGAGGTAAAATCAAATGTAGAAACCAAAAGAGTAGTGAAAGGTAGAAGCCAGAAAAGCATGTTTATCTTTCTTCCAAAGGAAATGCTTCATGGAAAGAGTGTCTACTATTATCTGATGATAAGAACAGAAAGAAAGAAAAAACTTTAATGAATAAATAAATAATTTAGCATGCATTGGAATAAACTAGGGGATCTGAAAGAACAAAGTTTTTCTTTTTATAAGCTGATGCACAGCAGGGATGGCAGCCTCTGAATAAAGTGTTTCAGACAGAATAAACAGGACAGGGGATTTATAGATGGAGCCATGCTAAGGACAAGTAGCAGTGATTCCAGGGGAAAATACTGGCAGGCTTTAAGTATTCTGACATGCAAGTTTTCACCTAATTGGACAGCAGTTGGTTTGAACAAAAACTAAAGAACTTCTGCAGGGTCCCTAGAGAAGAGTAGACATTATTTTTTGTAACTTTGTTTTAACTTGGAGGAACTAAAATTTTCAATCGGTGATAAATGGGGTCTGGGAAATTTTGTAAGATTTTATAAATTCAAGATTTCTTAAGTGAGTTAAGAAAAATATAGACTTTCAAGTAAAATATATTAATTGAATATATCAACATGGATGACATCAGTGACTTTAACAGACAAAACTACATTGGAATATGTTTGGAAGTCAATTACAAAAAAGTAAAGTTTTATTAATAATATAAAAGCTCTTTTGAGAAGGTAACTCTAAAAGGCTAGAGAAAAATGAGATTATAATTGTATGGAATAGATTGAAGAATGTATGTAAATGTAAACTTTTTCAATTATTTATTTTAATATTCATTATTAAGATTAATTTCAATATATTTTAATTGATTGATAATCTAGAGCATGTGAAGATACAAAGATCCAGTGAGAGAGAAGAGAGGAAATAATCAAGGTTGCAGAGATGGGAAGGAATCAAATAAAGAAGAATAGGAAAAGCAATAGACTTTGAGGGAAGACATTTTTTTCTAATTTTATCATGATAGTAATAAGTGAAAACTGATTCTAAGGTTGGTTTTAAGAGACTAGGAAATTTCCAATTGATGGCTTCTGATTTTTCTGTAATGGAAACAATACTCTTCTGCCAAAAGTAAGAGAAAAATAAGAGAAATGAGATATATAAAAAGGTTGAAAATATTTTCACATTGTTAAGTCAGGAGAGTAAAAGAAAAAGTTAGTGAGACAAATGGAGTAAAATTAATTGTAAGTAATGAAAGACCAATAAATAGTAATTACCATTCACTATTGAGGACCCAAATATTTATGGAAGAAATTGTAATTTTCCCCAAATTTATGTGCTGATTGAATCAAAGGGCCCTTAACTACTGAGCCACATACCTAGACCTTTCAGTTATTGATGATGTGGATGGCTAAATTCATTACGAATGATTACAGCTTTATTAAGAAGGTAAACATTTCATTTTGAAAACAAATAGGAGGTGTATCTTCCTCAAAAGAAAAAAATCTCCTTTTTAAACCTTGAGTGTTGTGTATCTTGGAAGAGTGAGAAGTATAAATAATAATGTCAGAATGGATAAAAGTGAAATGCACAGAAGAAATGATCTAAAAACTGGAGCTTTATGAAAAAATGTTAAAATAATAAAATTAATATTACTGGAAAAATACAAGGTTAGAAAAAGCAGAATGTTTTGAATTCTTATTTTAAATTAATGTATCTGACACAATTTTATATATAATTTATTTTAAGTCAAGATCAGGAGTTGGCAAACTAGAGAAACTCCCTAGAATAAGAGATGAAATTTAAGAGAGCTCAACATGCTTCAGTGCTAGTCCAGGCAGGGAACCAGCTAGAGCAAAAGTCTTAGAGCTAAAACAAGTTTGGCAGATTCAGGAAACTGAAAGTAGGTCTGTTGCCTGGAATTACCAGACAAGTGGGAGAGTAGCATTAGAAACGATTATTCAAATAGATTAAAGTCAACTGATGGAGCTGTTTGTAAATCAGGATAGCAGACTGAATTTTGTTTCAATTAAAATGGAAGGTCCTGAATTATTTAAGTGAAGTGGTCCAATTTTGTTTGAAATAACTCACACTGGCTGCAATGTGGAATCATAAGGGGTTAGGTTGTCCATAGATTATAGGCATCAAAAGTTGAAGCAGGCAGATGGGCCAGAAAAATACTGAAATATCCAGGAGGGAAAATTGAGTGCTAATATGTGGATTAGGTGCATGATAGAAAAGATGGAGAAGTTTGAACTGATTGTAGATTTTTGTTTGTTGTTTTAAGCATAGAAGCAAAAGATTTTGCTGATGGAGTAACAGAAGCATTACAACTATACAATAACTTCTGTGGTTTCAAAATCATCAATTTAGTAAATTAGAGTAGAAAATAGTTTTTAATATTAAATTAGAGAAGCCTATTTTATATCATAGTTAAGATGTCAAATACTTAATTAGAAATTTATCTGATGTTCTAAAAGGATTGGGATTCAAGGCATAGATTTGAATAGCTCTAGTGGAAGATTTGGAAGTAGATGAGATAATCTTGAATTTATACTGAGATAGAGTAAAATGAAGCTCAGAATGATAAGTACATCATTTAAATTAAGAGAAAGGATCTCCTACAAAAATGGGAGTAGGGAAATGAAAGGGAAATGGTAGACTAAATGGTGAATTTGATGAGAAGAAAGACAAGGGAATAAATATTTTAAAAAGTTTAAAAATTAAAACAAAATTATTTTAACTTTAGAAAATTAGAGTTCTTTGTTTTAATGGAGTTAAAATAATGGGAATGCAATTAGATTGAGGAAAGGATATAAAATGAGAAAGTGGATAGTTACCATAGTTAACTTTTCTAAGATCTTTTTTAAAATACAGGAGTACAAAGGAATATGGTGGTATGCAGAGTGGGATATACTGGATATAGTGTCAAAAGATATTGCTAATGGGGGTAATTGGGGGAGGATAAATATTGAAAAGAAGAAGGAGGCTGGCAGTAAGTAAGCAAGTAAAGGGATGAAAAAGAAGACCACTCCTGAGGAAGTTCTGTAGGTAGATACACTTCTGGTAAGCATATGAAGGCGCCTCTGTCTAATTTACTTCGTTGTTTACCAGAGTAGATAAGATTATGCCATCTATTGATATTAGGAGGTGAGAGTGACATAAAATCTCATTCTAGCATTCAGAATAATTCCTACCATCTTGATTATTATTATTATTATTATTATTATTATTAGTAGTAGTAGTAGTAGTAGTAGTAGTAGTAGTAATAGCAGCAGCAGCAGCAGCAGCAGTAGTAGTAGTAATAGTAGCAGTAGTAGTAGTAGTACCAAGGATTAACCAGGGTTGTTTAACTACTGGGTCACATGTTGAGTCCTTTTTTATTTTTTGTTTTGTGCTAAGCCTAGCTTTGCACTTGCAATTATCCTGCCTCAGCATTCCAAGTCTCTCAGATTACAGGTGTGTGCTACCATACCTAGTAATTCCTGCTATTTTGAAGCATTTTCCTCTAATGCACGTCTTATAACACCAACATAGATTTCCAGCGTCTTTACTATCACAGCATCATTATATTTTTTGCTGGTGGGAGGCCTCTAGTTGGTGACAAGAGCAAACAGCAGCAGAGAAGTGTCAGGGACATAAGGGGACAAAATATATTCTTGGGCTCCCATGTCAACTGCATCAGACAGGAGCCTGCTTCTCCAAGACGTAGCTATTTCCTACTGTTACTGACATCTGGTGAAGAGTGTCCTCCATTTTAAAATAATTTGGTATTTTTCAACATTATTGTAATGTAAGTCCCTGTAAAAAATTATTTTCTGCTTGAAGTACCTGGAATGGTAACCTCTGTTTGATCATAGGAATCCTGACAGATACTATAGCTGAATGACTCTGAGGAAGAGGGATAGGTGTGGAACAACCATATTCTAAAAAAGTCAGATATGGAACACATTCAAAAGAAATTACATGAACATTAAAAATAAGACAGAGGTGCAGAACTCCAATGGCCTACTTGTTTTCTGATATAGTTTGTGGCTCATTAATTAACTGAAAGAAAATCACGCAAGTATCAGAGAGCATAATTTAAAAATCCCCAGTGGATTCTTTAATATACTGTAGGACATTAGTGACAGTGTTTTTTATCAGACAAAACTTGCCTTAGTAATAGTAGGACAATTTCTTCTTTTTTTTTAGATTATTTTATTCTTTAAGCAAATTTATTTCTATATAATCCCTTAAATACAACATTCTATTCTTTTGTTTTCCCATTGGTCTAAGGGTACTGTGATACTCAGGAAAAAAAAAATGGAATTTATACCTCTTATAATAATAAACCTTAATTATTTTAAGAAAGCTAATTGAGGATTCTCTATTTTTTCCATCTTTAATATAAAATATTCCTATGTCTTTTTTTAATATACATGGACATTGCATTTACTCAACATCCAATTCAATTTTATAGACCTAATCAGAGTAGTTAATATCTCTTAGGTTCCTACAGGTCAAATTATCTGAGTAAAGTATGAGTAACCTAGAAAATGTTGAGATGACTACTTCTGCATCTAAGTTTATATCAAACTTACTGAATATTAATCAACACTGATAAATATTTCAGTAAGCTTTTTGCCCTTGCATCACATATTATATTTTGGCTACATTATCTTTATTTTTATTTTTATTTTTTAGATTTAAAAACGAACACTTTACTTTTATTCTATTTTTTTAGTACTGGGATTGAATCAAAGGGCCCTTAACTACTGAGTCATTAGCTTAAACTCAAAAGGAATGTCACAGTGATTTGCACATAATACTTTGTATGACTCAATATAGTAAAAAGATGATAGAGTAATGGTAATTGAGTTTATAAGTGGTGTTTGCTCTTTATCCACTGAACTAATAAGAATCATATGTGTGTTTTGTTTTCTTCTGTTTTATAAAGGCTGGAATTAGTCATATCATAATTATCAATTACAACTGTACCATTGGCTTGGCTTCATAACCAAGTATTAAATAGATTGTTCTAAAACTGTAAGGTGTTGGTATACTAATTCCTACAACCATATATGTTTCATACATAGTGGTAAAATGTTAAAACAAGGAGTATTTTAAAAAATACTAACATGAAAAATCCCTTATATAGTATTCCAGAGAACATCTGGAATATTCCTTTCCATTTCTATAATTTGAAAGACCAAAACATTTGAACCCTAATGTGGAGAAAATAAAGACATCATCTAGCTAAATATTCTACCAAATTGCAGTATATTATCACAAAATTCTGGAAGGTTTTCATTCATTCTTTGAAAGAATTAAGCAGCAGGTAGCTTGGTATTTCATAGAGAATCATATTTTTTAAAAACTTTTGATTATTAATCATCCTTTTTTAGGCATTTTAAAATTCTCTTTACAGTTCTTACTTTCACTGTGATACATGACTTTTCTCCCTTTCCAGAGAGTAGTGTTTTTGGTTTTTGCTTTGATCATGATCTCATGTTCTAATTCCCTTCTTTAATACACTTCCTGTTAGCTTCCTCCCCCTCCTCTCCCTGTCACAGCTTCTAACCTTTTTAATTCAATATAAGTGCCTCTAGCTATGGCACCAATTTACCTCATGCTCCTGTTTTCAACTTTACTTTTCCAATAGCTCACCCCCACTCTTAAAAATCCTCCTATCTTCTTTTAAAGCAGACTCAAGTACTGTATGTGTTTGTGGGGGTGGTACTGGGGATAGAACTCAGGGGTGCTCTACCCCTGAGCTACATACCAGTTGTTTTAATTTTGCCTTTTGAAACAGGGTCTCACTAAGTTGCTGAGGCTGGCCTCAAACTTATGATCCTCCTGCCTTCGCCTCCCAAGATGCTGGGATTACAAATTTGTGATACTACCCTCTGCTAACAGTTGAGTTCAAACTTTCTCCCCTATCGTAATCCTCTTCAACAAAGCCTTCTTGACTGCTTAATATTGTTTGATGCAACTTTTGACAGCTCAAAAATAAAATAATATTCTCTAAATAGAAATATAAAAGTTCAAATTTGAGTTTAACCAATAATGAAGTTACTAATATCTTCAAAGTTCCATCATAGGGATTTTAAGAATCCAAATGGAGATACAATGAAATGATAGCTACGCGTTCAGTAGGGTCTTCATAATACATGGGGTGTGTCTCTTTTTCCCACCTGACTCAGATCAGAACATGCTGACTAACCCCTACCTCTCAGTGTTAATTTCTTTATTTTCTAAAATTTTATATATATATATAGTTTTCTATAAGTAAAATGTAGATATTTACATGCTTTGCACAAGTTGATATACTTATGGAATGGAGGGACATTATGGGAGTTACAAAATGTTCTAGATTCTGTAACTCTGAAGAAATATTATTTAGCTGTTAACAGCTCAACTACACAGATAAGGTTTCTCTTTGGAATTCAGAATGCTGGGCAGAACAGAAAGAAGTAAAACCTTGGAAAAGGTTTAGCAAGGAGAAACAAATTTGAGGAACAGAAAAAGGAGAGGACCCAAAAGGAACTTTGCAACAACAACTTCCTAAATTTGTTTCTTTGGTATAGCAGTTTTGATTTTCTCAAGGTAAATTTGCTATTCAAATAGAAAACTTCAATTTGGGGGAAAATATACATACTACACACACACACACACACACTTGACATAGAATTCCATGAGTGTTCTCTTTTGCAACCACATTCAAAAAATAAAATTATATTACAGGTTTTATAAGATAGATTATTCTTTTTATAATGAAAATAATTACACAACTGCTGTCCATCCATCCATTAATGCATCCATCCTCAGACTCCTAATTGTGTCTTGTGACTTCCCTGAGGAAGACAACATGCCTTCCACTTATTTCTGCCTCCTTCCCACAGGAAATGCTTTGTTCTAAGTTGAGACAATGAGTGAGATGTGTATAGCTGGGCCAGATGATCATCTTATTTTATTTTTGTTTATAATATAGGTTCTTGAATATTCAGTATTGTTCTTTTGACTCTGAACTGATAATTTCCAAAAGAATCGACCTGTTTCTTAATACATACATGTGTTATTTGGTGTCAGTAATATATGTTTCTTCCCTTTTTTTTTAAAGAGAGAGTGAGAGAGGGGGGAGAGAAGGAGAGAGAGAGAGAGAGAGAGAGAGAGAGAGAGAGAGAGAGAGAGAATTTTTTAATATTTATTTTTTTTAATTATCGGCAGACACAACATCCTTTGCTTGTATGTGGTGCTGAGAATCAAACCCGGGCCACACGCATGCCAGGCAAGCGAGCTACCACTTGAGCCACATCCCCAGCCCTGTTTCTTCCCTTTGTTTTCTTTATATTTTAGGTTGCCCAAATGTTACTGGTTTGCATTCATAATTGTATTTGTCAAATATTCTTTAATTATTTTTAAAGATTATAAATAATAAATAATAATTACTTAATAAAATAATTATTTTAATAAGCTGTATGTTCCTAAGTCTTTTCTCTTCCTTCTAAATCTTGGACAAACTTATATAGCACATCCACTTAATAAGTCCTCAGCAATAAAACATAGCACATATCATGAAGAGCATTGAGCAGACCCATTGATACCCAAATATCTTACTTTGGGAGATAAACCATACAATATAGTATTATTATTATTTTTTTTAAATGTATCTAACCCTTGGTTTTATCAATAATTAATAATAAGTAGATATTCAATAATGTGAACATATAGTACAGAGAGATCTGATCACATTCAGAGAAGTCCACTTGAGTTGCCATGTCTTATAAACCATATCTTAGAAAATCTTCACTCTACAAGTTCAGAATAATCAGATCTCTTAAACAATGTTATCTGAGAAATCACCTGTGAGGAATCATTTTATCTTTTGCATTTGATGTTGTGAAATACATTCAGGAATTCACTTAATGTGAAGTTTAGCCAATATTAGTGCTCCTGGTATGTTTGTGTTTTTTCACAGGTATAACCACTTTTGTCAAGTATGTTCATATGTTTTCTTTCACTAAAATTTTCTGTCTGCCAATCAAAATTCTCTCAAACAGTGGCAATATCATTTGAATGAATGACATTTGAATGGTCATTCATTTCTTTTAAAACTCCACTTACTTTTGTTTCAAATTTCACTTTCAGCATTATGACTTCTTGTTTAATTCCAGAATTTTTATCTTTGTTGACCAGTTTTCTGTATTGATTATTCATTTTTCAAATGTCACATAGGTTTGTCACTGGATTATAAGGGGTAATGCAGGTGCATGCTTTGCTGTCTGTGAATGTGCTAAATAGCAGATGTACAATGACTAATTGGCAAGAAAACTTTGAAAAAAAAAATAAGGTGATATGTGTTCCAAAGGACTAGTGGCAAAAAAGTGTGCTTTTTGCAATATCTTCCATTAAAGTCACAGCTGAAATTTAAACATTGCTGTTGATACAATTGGTGTTATTTAGATAAATCTTGGTTTTGAAATTCATGCATATCACAAATCTCTGAGTATAGATTGCTTTTATTCTAATATAAGATTGCTTGTATTGGCAGATTCCAGTTGCTTTGATAAAAACTATAAAGTAAGAACTAGAGATGGCCTGTTTGTAGTAAAGAATTAGAGGTGAAAGTTTCAGATGGTTAGTTTTTTTAAATTAATTTTTAAAAATTTAGATATAACAGTGGAATGCATTACAATTCTTATGACACATATACAGCATAATTTTCATATCTCTATTTGTATTTAAAGTATATTCATGCCAATTCATTTCTTCATACATGTACTTTGGATAATAATGTCCATCAGATTCCACCATCATTTTTAACTCCATTCCCCCTCCTTTCCCTTCCAATCCATCTGCCCTATCTAGAGTTCATCTATTCCTCCCATGCTCCCCTGCCCTACCCCACTATGAATCATTCTCCTTATATCAGAGAAAACATTTGACATTTGTTTTTTAGGATTGGCTAACTTCACTTAGCATTATTTTCTCTAACTCCACACATTTACCTGTAAATATAATGAATTTATTCTCTTTCATTGCTGAATACTATTTCATTGTGTAAGAGATTTTCTTTATCCATTCATCTACTGAATGTCATCTAGGTTAGTTCCACAGTTTAACTATTGTGAATTGTGCTGCTCTAAACACTGATGTGGCTTTGTCCATGTAGTATGATATTTTAAGTCCTTTGGGTATAGACTGAGGAGAGGGATAGCTGGGTCAAATGGTGGTTCCATTCCAAATTTTCCAAGAAATCTCCATTCTGCTTTCCATATTGGCTGCACCAATTTGCAGTCTCACCAGAAGTATATGAGTGTACCTTTTTCCCCACATATTAGTCAACACTTATTGTTGTCTTTAGTCCTAATAGCTGCCATTCTGAGTGGAGTGAGATGAAATCTTAAGAGTAGTTTTGATTTGCATTTCTCTAATTGCTAGTGATGATGAACATTTTTTCATATATTTTGTTGATTGATTGTATATCCTCTTCTGAGAAGTGTCTATTCAGGTCCTTGGCCCATTTATTGATTGGGTTATTTGGTTTTTTTTTTTTTTTGGTGCTTAGCTTTTTGAGTTCTTTATATATCCCAGAGATTAGTGCTGTATCTGATGTATGAGGGGTAAAAATTTGTTCCTAAGATGTAGGCTCTCTATTCACCTCACAGATTGTTTCTTTTGCTGAGAAGAAACTTTTTATTTTTCTATCCCGTTTATTGATTCTTGATTTTAACTCTTGTGCCAAAGGAATCTTATTAATGAAGTTGTGGCCTAATCCCACATAATGGAGATTAGGGCCTACTTTTTATTCTATTAGACTCAGGGTCTCTGGTTATATTCCTAAGTCTTTGATTCATTTTGAGTTGAGTTTTGTGCATGGTGAAAGATAAGGTTTTAATTTCATTTTGTTGCATATGGATTTCCGGTTTTCTCAGCACCATTTTGAAGAGGCTATCTTTTCTCCAATGCATGTTTTTGGTGCCTTTGTGTAATATAATTGCAATTTTGTGGGTTAGTCTCTGTGTCCTCTATTCTCTACCATGGTCTACCAATCTGTTTTGGTGGCAATACCATGATATTTTTGCTACTACTGCTCTGTAGTATGGATTAAGGGTCTGGTATTGTGATGTCACCTTCTTCACTCTTCCTGCTAATGATTGCTTTATCTTTTCGGAGTATTTTATTTTTCCATATGAATTTCATGATTGCTTTTTCTATTTCTTTGAGGAATGTCATTGGGATTTTGATTGGAATTGCATTAAATCTGTATAGTGCTTTTGGTAGCATGCTCAATTTGATAATATTAATTCTGCCTATCCTAGAGCAAGGTAGAATTTTCCATCTTCGAAGGTCTTCTTTGATTTCTTTCTTTAGGATTCTGTAATTTTTATTATATAGATCTTTGACCTCTTTCATTAAGTTGGTTCCCAAGTATTTTATGTATTTATTTGTTTGAGGCTATTGTAAATGGAGTAGTTTTCCTCATTTCCCTTTCTAAGGATATGTCACTGATATACAGAAATGCTTTTGATTTATGGGTCTTGATTTTATATCCTACTACTTTGCTGAATTCACTTGCTAGTTCTAAAAGTTTTCTGGTGGAATGTTTAGGGTCTTCCAGGTATAGAATCATATCATCAAATAGTGCCAATTTGAGTTCTTCTTTTCCTATGTGTATCCCTTTAATTTCTTTCATCTATATGACTGCTCTGACCCATGTTTCATGAACTATGTTAAATATAAGTAGTGAAAGAGGACACCCCTGTGTTGTTCCAGTTTTTAGTGGGAATGCTTTTAATTCTTATCCATTCAGAATGATATTGGCCTGGGGCTTAGCATAGATAGATTTTATAATATTGAGATATGTTACTGTGATCCCTCGTTTTTCTAGTGTTTTGTACATAAAGGGGTGCTGTATTTTGTCAAATGCTTTTCTGCATCAATTGAGATGATTATATAATTCTTTTCTCTAAGTCTATTGATGTAATAAATTACATTTATTGATTTTTGTATGTGGAACCAACCTTGCATCCCTGGGATGACTCCCACTTGATCATGTTGCACAATCTTTTTGATAAGTTTTTGTATTCAATTTGACAGAATTTTATGGAGAATTTTTGCATCTAAGTTCATTAGAGATATTGGTCTGAAGTTTTCTGTTATTGGTGTATCTTTGCCTGGTTTTGAAATCAGGGTGATATTGGCCTCATAGAATGAATTTGGACGTGTTTCCTCTTTTTTCTGTTTCCTGAAATAAATTTAAGAGTATTGGTATTAGTTCTTCATTAAAGGTCTTGTAGAACTCGGCGATGTATCCATCCAGTCCTGGGCTTTTCTTGGTTGGTAGACTTCTGATGGAGTCTTCTATTTTGTCACTTGAATATTTTGCTGAGGATGTTGTGTAGTGAAGGTTTTCTAATTATAAACTCTTTTAACTTTTGCTTATGATGAAAGGTTTTTATTTCACCATCAAACATAAAGCCTAAATTTGCTGGATAGAAGATTCTTGGTTGGCATCCATTTACTTTCAGAGCTTGGTATCTGTTGTTCCATGATCTCCTGGCTCTGAGGGTCTGGAAAAATCTGAAAAATTGAAAAATCTGCTGAGATATGAATTGATCTTCTCCTATATGTGATCTGATTCCTTTCTCTTGTGGCCTTTAAGATTCTATCCTTTTTCTGTTTGCTAGGTGTTTTCATTATAATGTGCCTTGGTGTAGATCTGTTGTAATTTTGTACATTTGGTGTCTTGTATTTGGTTTTTCAATTCATTCTTCATGCTGGTGAAATTTTCTGATATTATCTCATTGAAGAGATTGTGCATTTCTTTGGTTTGAAACTCTGTGCCTTCCTCTATCCCAATAACTCTTAGATTTGGTCTTTTGATGCTGTCCCATAATTTCTGGATGTTCTGTTCCTTGTTTCTTATAATCTTCAATGTGTGATCAACTTTATTTTCCAGATAGTATAATTTGTCTTTATTATCTAACATTCTATCTTCTAAGTGATCTAGTGTGTTGGTTATGTTTTGTATTGAGTTTTTTATTTGGCTTATTGTATCCTTTATTTCAAGGATTTCTGACTTTTTTTTTCAGGATCTTTATCTCTTTGTTGAAGTAATGTTTTGCTACTGTATTTGCTTTCTTATCTCTTTGTTAGAGTGATCAATTTTTGCCTGTATTTTCACATTTAGGTCATTCTTTGATTCACAAATAATTTTAAATATGAACCTTCTGAACTCTTTCTCTGACATTTCATCAACTTTGCAGCCAATGGGTTCTATTATTATAATGTCCTGGTTTGTCTTGGGGGCAATTTCTTCCCTTTTTTCATGTGTGTATGTGTCTTCCTTTTTTGCAGTTTGGATCTGAGATGTTATAGTTTCTACTCTATATTCTTGTAGTACCCATGCAGATTGTACCTCACCTTAATGTTAGGCTTCCGAAACCTGCTGGTGTCCCTCAATGTATGCTACTGCAACTAAAGGTGATGGTGGCATTAGCCTAGGTAACTTGAGATAGTAGTTGAGATGCCCCAAGATGGAAGCAATGTATTACAAAGATTTGGCTGAAAGGGTGGGCTTCACACTGTCTTTGGGATGCCTGCTCTTAGACGCAACTGCTTCTAGTTCCTGTCCATTGTCAAAAAGTTAGGGGCTACTGTGTGGAGAAGGCTATGGTAATGACTGCAGTGTCCCAACATTGAAGTGTGTTAGGCTTAGGCTCCCAGGTGGTGGGAAGGTAGAACTCAGACCTACCCTGCACCTGGGTTCTGTGCAAGTAGATGTGGGCAGATCTGGGATGGGCCTGACCTCCCATGGTAATCTCACATGGTAAGTTTTTTAAAGGTAGGTAGTAGAATTAATTCAAATAGAATAAGGTTTATAAAACTCAGAAACATCTAAAAATTTAAGGTGCTACCTTTGAAACAAGTGAAAATTCTTACCATTGGAAATTCTCTATCAGAAACTAAATAACCATATTTTGTCCAGAAGTGTTATATGTTTAATTTGAAAATGAAGTAGGACTTTCAACTAGCTTCTCAACTACAAAGTGCTTTCTCTTTGTAGAGTATATCAGAACCACACTACACAGTATCAATATCTGCAAGGATAGGAACAACAGCTACTTTGAAAAAGATAGTTTATTTAACAATGTTGTAGGAATGAGCATACTTTGACTATTTCACTGTGACATTTTAAATTAGTTTAATGGAATGAACAAGAATTTAATTACTAAACCAAAATTATTTCCAAATAGATGATATTGCAATAAATATAATAAAAAGATTCATTTTTTTAGATTTTGAAAAAAAATGAATAGCTGATTTATGCACATACCATGGTATGTACATATATAGTCTTTTGTAAAGTTGAAAGTAAAACACCTGCTAGCAAGATTTTCTGGTAGTATTTCTGTGCCATATAATATGTAGTTGTTAATTATATAATACATAAAAGATGTTGTGTTATTCACTATGTATGTGACTCTTGCCATCTTTACAGACATGAAAGTTCAGTAGTAGTATAATTGTTGATATATAAAATATAGTATAGTAGTTTTAATCTTATTTCTCTGCTAAAAGATCAAATAAATAAATTTTATATTGGAAAATAATATTTTATCTTTATTAAATTTATTTTAATTGATACGTATATATAATACTTAGGAGTATGATGCATGTTTCAATAATGTATACATTATATAATGTTTAAATCAGTTAAACACATCTCCTTAAACATTTATTATTTCTTTATTGTACAAAATTTCAAAATCCTTTTCTCTACCTTTTTAAAAAATATATAGCATATTATTATTAGCTATAATCATTCGATGTGCAATACCACACCAAAACATTTTACTCCTATTTAATTATAACAATTCCCATTGAACAATCTGTCCTTATTCCTTTCCTCCTTACTTTTCCCAGCACATAGTAACCAACATTCTACTTTCCACCTCTAGAAGGTCAACTTTTTTTAATATTCTACACATAAATCAGAGATCAAGGGGCATTTATATTTCTGTGTCTGGCTTATTTCACTTAACAATGATCTTCAGTTCTATCCATGTTATCACAAACATGACAGGATTTTATTCTTTTCTATAGTTTAATAATATTTTATGATGCATGTGTACAATTTATTTATCCATTAATCAATAGTAGAATACTTTGAATGTTGTTCATTTTAAATGTGAAATTATAAATCAATTACAGTGGTGGCTAAAACCCGTTCATGACATGCCACAATTTTCTTCCAATGACATTTAAACCTATCTCACATGCTGAACAATCTGTAATAAATTATGATTTTTTTTTGCTTCTGAAATGAAGCTATGATTATGACAGTTGAATTCTTGTTCTGGGAAATAAGGTGGCATTTAATTCCTTGAGAACAAATGACACTCACAAAAGAACAGTTAATTATTCTCAGCTGCAAATGAAGGGAGGAGGGGAGAGAAAAATTATGAAAAAGAACATGGTAGCACTTTATGTGAAGTACCTATTAACTAATCCTTAATTAAGGCTGAACTACCATTGAACTTCTTGGGTTGTCCTGAGCCCCAGGTAACCCATTTTATAATTTCAGTTCTCAATAAAATCCAAACTAGGAGGAATTAGCAACCGGAAACATTCTCTATTCTTCACATCTGATAGCACAAATGCTCTCACAACCAGCTTTTTGTTCCAAGAAAACAGATTGACACTCTAACCCAGTTGAATCAGACCCAGGAGGGTATCATAGTGTTAGTTTTTCATGACTGCCATCCTAATTCCGGTCTCTAACTGCCACAGTCATTGGATCCATATTGCAAATAAAGGCAAGGAAAAGAGTGTGCCCCCGGAATTTGTTGTTGTTGTTTGTTTCTGCTTTAAACAGCAGCGATGCTTCCATTGGCTTTTCTGTGATAGCCCTTTTCTGTTCATTCTGGCAAGAAGCCCTGATGCTATAGAATATGCCAGCAAACAGTAGGCCACTCCTCAGAGCTAGCCCTGACACCATCAGCTGCATTTTAGCAGCCTGCTATTAGAGACACCTCTTTCTTTGACTTCCCTTTCTTCCTTGGGAGGAACAGATACTCTAGAGAAGGGCCATGCTGAGTGGAATTCCCCATTTTGACTGCAATTAGGGATTGTGACTTGATTGATTTGGGGGCTCTCTGAAATGTAGCAGGATCAACACAGTTGCACACAAAACAAGGCATAATCCACTGGGTTAAATTAACGTTAAATCAGAGAGATTGGATTAATTGCTATTACATTTTATCTTCTGTGCACATGTGCTGTTGGCAGGCTTTCAGAGCCTTTTTAAAATTAGTTAGAACTGGATGGAAATGGTACAGGTGCAAATGATTTGTGCACTGGGTCTTTCCAGTACTAGAGGGCTCATATGAAGGTGCATTTTTTTTGGTCCAAATCGTATTTTGGATGTGATTTACAAAAAAAACTGCACCGAGAATAAACTTGGCCTCAAACTGTATAGAAGCTTTCGATGTGTTAAATGGCAAAAGGACTCTGTTGGATAGAAGACAATTTGGAAAATGGATCTCCTTTAAATTGGTGTCCTTGGCACTGTCCCCCTATTCAGTTTGCTTCCCTGACATGATTTTCTGCCCCAGTGGGAGTCTTTAGGGTCCTGGACACGGATGCAGCAGAACACTTAGCGTGGCATCGAATCCCCAAGCATATCCTTCCAAAGCTGCACCCCTTCCACTAATTCTAAAGGTAAACTCTTCATATGATCATCGTTAACAGGATCAACCTGTTTAAAGGAAATCATGTGAATTATGGGACTGAATCCTCCGCAGAATGATCAGATCAGGGACACAAAGCAAAGATAATCAAAGGCTGATTTCTTTTTTTATGTTCTCATTTCCTCACCAGCCAGGGGCTCAGGCCTCTGTGGGGCTGGCTGTGAGCAAACCTCTCAAGGCTCCAGGACACCTGGCGAGGTTTCTGTGCTTCAGGGAGCTGGGGAATCAGCAACACCTTTTGAAGACAAGTGTTCACACGCTATAAATAGGTGTCATGGAGGAGACAAAGACTTCATTCTGGTGATGATCATTGGATCAATACACATAAACTGGTAATAATATAGTGATTTCTTCTCTGTGGCCCTTGAAACTCTGCCTTCAATATCAGGCTCAGTAGAGCAGGCCCTGAATATCATTAGCCTTCTCCCTCCTGGGCAGATGTTTTGAACAACCAATAGTAGAATACTGAGTTTGTCTCCATTTATTGGCTTTAAAGAAAATATTATATTAAAGTTATTCTGGAAAAATTGTAAAATTATTTTTGTCATTGAATTCAATCTGTTTTATTTAAAGGTGATGTGAAAACTTTGATAAATTCATGACAATATATCATAAATTTTTAAGAGATAACATATTAAGATGTAGAAAGTTAATAGTTAGAATTTTTTAAATTATAATTTCCAATTGCTACTTAAGTTCTTTGTTGGTACTAGTAAATATGCTTGTGTAAGATAATCACACTTACAGATTTGTTTGTCTCAGCAGATAGAAATTCACAGAAGGCTCCTGTTCATAATTGCATTTATAAATTATACTGTTTATTTTGCTATTTGCATAGATATTTTCATGCTTTTTGAACTAATTCTGAGCCACTGATCCAGTTTCCTTAATTAGGAATGTAAAGCAGCATTATAGAAAATTACCAAAAGAAACTTATTAAACAACTCGAATAATGTGCAAGTGACATAAAACTTCACTAGCTATAAATAACTGCATCCTACTAATATTAACCTACAGTCCTTTTTTCCTCATGACCAAGCTCCAATAATATTTTAAGGTACTAAGATTATATAAAGATCTCTAATTGTCATATGTAATCTTTAATTTTAAAACTTAAAAATGTGTGTGAATAAAATTGTGTTGATATTATTATTAACTAAAATAACAAATTTCCTTTTGACTGTTAGACAAATGGGAAACCATTGACCTTTCTTTTTTTGAACTGAAAACTTTCAATTTAGTGTGGAGTTTTGAAACTTCTCTGGTCCTTCCATAGGAGGCTTGGCATGGTACAAGAGTGGCAGAATGTGCATGCTTTCTGTTCATAAATATGAAACTGAACTCTATGCCCATAAAGCCCCAATTGGAATGTTTTTAACTACAGACTGCTAAGAGTAGATAGTAACATTGAGCCTAAATCATTATTTGAGACAAGTAGGAATTCAAGACATATTGTTTGAGGTACTTTCATGATGTGATGAACTCCATCATTGCTTGAGTACTTTATCAATGTTACTGATATCATTTTTAATACTGTATAATCTTATTTTCCTAATCTATTGTTATAGATTGAATGATCATATTAAAAGGTTACATGATATGGAATAATTCTTTAGTCTGCATTTATATAAAAGATATATTTTATTGCATCTCTCACCATGCACAAAACTCTATTCAAAGTGGATCAAGGATCTAGTAATTAAATTAGAGACACTGCATTTATTAAGAGAAAAAGTAGGTCCACATCTCCATTACATCAAATTAGGACCTTACTTTATTAATAAGACTCATATAGTGCAAGAATTAAAATTAAGAATTAATAAATGGGATGGATTTAAACAAAAACACTTCTTCTCAGAAAAAGAAATAAATCAGTGAGGTGAATAGTAAGCCTCCAATTTGGGAACAAATATTTTTCACAGGCATGTCAGAGCACTAACCTCTAGGATATATAAAGAACTCAAAATCTTAGCACCAAAAATAAATAAATAAATAAAAATAACCCAATCAATTAATGGGTCAAAAACCTGAACAGACACTTCTCAGAAGATTATATACAGTTAATTAATAAATATATGAAAAATATTCAACATCTCTAGCAATTAGAGAAATGCAAATCAAAACTACTTTAAGATTTCATCTCTCTCCACTCATGATGGCAGCTATTAAGACTACAGACAACAATAATGTAAGGGAAGATGTGGGGTAAAAGAATACTCATATATAGCTGGTGGGACTACAAATTGGTGCAGCCAATATGTAAAGCAGTATGGATATTCCTTTGAAAACTGGGAATGGAAACCAGCTATTCCTCTCCTCAGTCTATACCCAAAGGACTTAAAAACAGCATACTACAGGGACACAGCCACATCAGTGTTTATAGCAGCACAATTCATAATGGCTGGACTGTATAAACAACATAGATGCCCTTCAGTAGATGAATGGATGAAGAAAAGGTGGTATATATACACAATGGAATATTATTAAGCATTAAAAGAGAATAAAATCATGGCATTGGCAGGTAAATGGATGGAGCTAGAAAATATAATGCTAAGTGGAATTAGTCAATTCCAAGAAATTTAATGCTAAATGATTTCTCTGATTTAAGGATGCTGATTCATAATATGCTGTGGGACATGAGGTTGGAGGATTAAATGAACTCTAGATAGGGCAAATAGGAAAATGATAGGCAGGAGAAGGGAGGAGGCAGAGGGGTAAGAAAGATGGTGGAATGCAATGGTCATCATTACCCTAAGTACATGTATGAAGACACAAAGAATGTGATTCTTCTTTGTGTGCAACCAGAGATATAAAAAATTGTGTTTTATATGTGTAAAATGAATTGTAATGAATTCTTATGTCTCATATAACAAATTAAATTTAAAAAATAAATTTAAAAAAGAATAGCTCAAAAAAAAGAAAATGTGTTATATGTACACAATAGAATATTATTCAGTATTAAAAGATTGTAAAATCATGGCATTTGCAGATAAATGGTTGGAGTTGGAGAATATATGCTAAGTGAAATTATCCAAATCCAAAAAACCCAATGCAGAATGTTTTCTCTGATTTAAGGATGCTGATTCATAATGTGATGGGGAATGGGGCGTGGGAGGATTAGATGAACTCTAGATAGAGCAAAGGGGATGGAGTGGAAGTGAGGGTACATGGGGGGTAGGAAAGATGGTGGAATGAGATAGACATCATTACCCTAAGTACATGTATGAAGACATGAATGGTGACTCTCTACTTTGTGTACAACCAGAGATATATAAAAAAATGTGCTCTATATGAATAATATGAATTGACAGCATTCTGCTGTCATATGTAGAAAATCAAAATTTTAAAATGTATATTTTAGAAAATGTCAAACAATCATTTAATTTCTAGCATCAAAATTACAGCTACCAGAATAATTATAAAAATGTGTATTGATGTTGAATTTGCATACCTAAACTTTAAATTTTTTAAAAGTGTCTTACATGTTGCACCCCTTATAGTAAACATTCAAAATTTTATAATACAGAGATAAATTAATTTTTTAGAATTAGCCAAACTTTACAAAATTTTTTCAATAGTGTTAGGTTGTGAAAAAGGATGAATTCTTTTTCATCCTTTTGTGAAAAGGATGAATTCTCTGCACTTAAAGATAAAACAAAAAGACTACTTTGTGTATTAAAATATACATACTCAGGCTGGGGTTGTGGCTCCGCAGTAGAGTGTTTTCCTAGCATATGCAAAGCCCTGGGTTCAATACTGAGTACCATATAAAAATAAGTAAAATAAAGGTATTGTGTCAAACTACAACTAAAAATATTTTAAAAAATAAAATTAATTTAAAAAAATACATACTTAAAAATTTTGACTATGTTAATTTACAGAACTTATTGGTTAAATGATGACACTATTGATTATGAACAAAGTACTCATAGAATAAGAAATAAAGTACAAATTACCAGTACTAATCATTGCTACATAGAAGACAGTAGAATTACTAGTCAAATATTTGGAAAACTTGAATTTTAAATGTAAAATTATTTCAAATACACTTATTCATATAATTATTTATTTAATAGACTGCCATATATAAAACTGAATAATAATTCATTTTTATTTTATTTTTTAGATGATTGAGAACTTCAAAGATTAAGTGGATTATTCCAAGTAATAGTCACTGACAAAGCCCTAATGGCTGTTCCAGTCCTTTCCCACAATGTTCATTTCCAAGAAGAACAAAGGGAGAGAAATGATATCATCATTGATGCCTCAATGGTTTGAACAAAAAGGCATATTTGATAGTATAATGCAACTTATATTCAGAGAAGTGAAAAAAATTATTTCCTGAGCAGAATTTTAGCACAATATGATGCTGATTAAATACCAGCAGAAGATGAAATTTGGATCAGCAATTCTCATGATTCAGTTTGAATTGTACGAAAACATAGAAATCTTGAGTTGAAAAAATATTCACATATATTAAAAGGAATGTTTAAGGAATAATGGAAAATACTGTTTAACATAATATTAAATTATTTAGATTAAAATTCACAAACACCAGAGACAAAAAACATAAATAAATTTTTGTCATAATATATGCAATAGAGAAAAATATATAGCTTTTATTCCACATAAGTTATTCTTTCAAATGACCATTTATTATTTATGAAAACTCACTATAGGAATTATTTTTAATCTGCATATTTAAATTCTCAGAACACAGTTTTGAAACAAGTTTTAGTACATCAAAATTTGAAACCAAAGACATATGGAAGTACCCATAAACACCTACATTAAACACAAACTGTTCATCATGTTTTAATTTTAATCACAAAAGAGATAAAAGCCAATATGTGTCATCAAGCACAATATTCACATTTTTGGAAAGTGACTACCCATATATTGTTGTGTGAATTTTGCTAGTGAAGCACTTCTTAATTATTTGTTTCTTAAAAGATTTTTTTTTCCTTACAAACTTTAAAAAATCCTCTGTTAATTACTCTTCCTATGATATTTTAACATAGATTTAATGTATACCCTTGTATACTATACTTATCTGAAGAACTGCAAACCCCCATTAAAAAGTAATTTTTCCCCTCCTAAAAAGCACTCCACCAACCCTTGGGACAATAAAGATGCCTGAGTTACAATGATCAGTTCTAAAAATATAGGGATATAGAAAAATGAATGTGTTGATCATATAATCACTCTTTAAAAATTTCTAGTTACATTCTTCTCAAAGACTCAATAAATAATTCAGCACAGTCTAAATTTGTATCGCTTCATATATTTAATATTTGTTACATTATGGACATTTTTTCCAATGTTAGATTATGAGATGTATTCCTTATATCTATACTACTGCAGTTGATTGGATTACATCATGATTACTCTAGGAAGAGAAGAGTTCATAGGAAGTGTAAATATCAAAAGTAAGTTGCCATGATCAAAGATATATAATTTTTTTTCCTTGTCTTTAAGAGAAATCATGTACAACTAATGGAATTCTTTCATCATAAGCACATTTGGTGAATGTAAACTTATTTCTGCATTTGAAATGTGTGATGTTAAATGGAAGTATGTATTAACTCATCATGTTTTGCTATTGATATTACTTTCAGTGCATATATATGCTAAGACAGCTGATAAAAAGCTTCAGAAAAATGAGTATAACATGAAGTAAAAGGGCTTGGGATGTAGCTAAAGCAGTAGCACAGTTGCCTGTCATGCACTGGGTGCTGGGTTCAATCCACAGCACCATATAAAAATTAAAATGTTGTGTCCACCGAAAACTAAAAAATAAATATTAAAAAAAATCTCTCTCTCTCTCTCTCTCTCTCTCTCTCTCTCTCTCTCTCTCTCTTTAAAAAAAAACTTTAAAAAAATGAAGTAACATATAATGAATACTTGTGTATGTTTCAAACACAGGCATGATATTCTTACAGATGTATCCTCCTTAGTTCACAGCAGGGGGCTTAAGTTGTAATTTTTTCACAAGAGAGAAAGATAAGGTATGGCTGTAAATAATAAATAAGTTGCTCTTGAAGAATTATTATTTAATTAATTCAAGTATAAATAATTTAAATCAGACATGATTTAAATAACTTCACACCACTGTTGAACACATATATAATATTTACATCTGGAATTT
The DNA here is from genome assembly GCF_048772815.1 of Callospermophilus lateralis. NCBI lineage: Eukaryota > Metazoa > Chordata > Mammalia > Rodentia > Sciuridae > Callospermophilus > Callospermophilus lateralis. The sequence goes on from NW_027512606.1 coordinate 1,380,000, forward strand.
AAACAGACCACATGAGCATAGACACACCTGTTATATGCACAACAACAAACATATAACAAAATCACTAAATAATAAAAGACTGTGCATATAACAAAATGCATGAAATCTGTTATTTTGAGCTATATTCCTGGGATTATATTTTTGGGAATTCAGAAGTAACTTTGATTACATTTCTCTTAATCCCCACAACTTGAAAATGTAGAATTATTAAAAATTGTTGAGTGTTTTATTATATAAAGGATAGGTCCTAAGGATCTTAATTTGAACAAATACTATAAAAGGAATTGTTATTTTAGACAAGGTCTGATTGATTAAAAAGCCCATGCAAATTATCCTTCAATACAACTGAAGTATGTGAATATAAATAAATCACTAATGTGAAATTTGGTCTAAATGTATAATTGCGTACATTCTACTACTAAAACCACTTTACTGTATATATGTCTTATACTATAATATTTTATATCATTAATAAGTAAAATGGCATTTATTTTACAAATACATACTCAAGATATTTTTGGAGGATGTGAATATATGAGAGTAGAGTATATGTGTCTCAAAAGGAGAGAATATATTATATACTTCAAAATTTTATTTTGATAATCAGTAGGTTTATAATCATAGAAATTATAATTTGCATTTTACTACTAAAGGATAAAATATTATTTCTTATCAGATTAAATATTATTAATTATCACATATATGCATATAAACATTTAGAGAACTTATGTAAATGAAATCTGAAACACTTTATCTCAAATAATTTACATATTTTATTCTCAGAAAATATTGTCAAAAGCTGTGCCTGGTGGTGCAGGCCTATAAGTGGCTCAGGAGGCTGAGACAGGAGAATCGTGAGTTCAAAGCCAGCTTCCACAATTTATCAAGAACTCAGAAAACTCAGTGAGACCCTGTCTCTAAATAAAATGTAAAAAAATAGCTGGGGATAAGGATCAATGCTGAAGTACTTCTGGGTTCAATCCCTGGTACCCAGAAAAAAATATTATCAAAGATTATATGTTTAAAAAATTAAATATGTGTGCTAAACTTAGTGTGTGTGTGTGTGTGTGTGTGTGTGTGTGTGTGTGTGTGTGTTTTATGGGGGATTTAAATAATCCCAGGTATAATTCTGTAATCAAACTAAATATATGTAGAGAATAATTTATTCAGCTTAGGTGAAATTGCAAATCATTGTCAAATAATGTTCTTTGAAATTAAGCTAGATTAGACTTGCCCTATGTCAGCTAGCTTATCTGCTTTCCTGCATTTTAACATTCCTTTACTCTCTGTATAAATGATTTTTACTGTCTTCTTTTTCTTTAATATATTAAAGGAAAATATCTTCTTTGCAGGCTTCAGAACAGGAAATTTGAATGCTAAGGCTCTGCCAAGATTTTATTCATAATAACATCATATTGTCTCTGGTGTGCTCACAGTATTAACAACTTGCCATAAAACAAGTTATAGCTCACAGGCTAAAATCCATTCCCTATGAAACATACCTACTGATGACTCACTCTTAAATGATGTAATTTTCAGGGTTATTTGATTTCCCATATTGAAAATTTTATATTGGGTTCATTTTTAATCAGAGGATATACAATGTCATATCTATGAATTGTGACCAATAAGTGTTTGCATATTGATTGTTCAGAACTCAAAATGTATTTTCTCATGAGATAGTAGCTTGATTTTAGGTCACTAGAAACACTAATTCCTATTTGAACCATTAAAAACCTAAAAAAATTAATGAAATTACATTAGTCCAAATTTTTACTTTCATTTATGAGATCAGAATAATTAGGTAAAGGAGGAAGAAGTGCAAGAGAGAGAGAGAGAGAGAGAGAGAGAGAGAGAGAGAGAGAGAGAGAGAGAGAGAAAATTCAGTTCTAAAGTTACCACGTTTGTTCTGTTCCTAAATTCAGTCCCTCATTTGTTAGCTACTTGAATTTGAGAAAATAATAGTTAAGTTTTCTAGTCTGAATTACAAATACAGAGTTTTATAAATACATTTTCAATTATTTCTTAGATTTTTAAAATCATTTTGAGGTCCTTTTTTAAGGTTTCATATCTGCATTTTTTTGTTCTCAATCAACACTATAAATGCATAGATTAATAAAATCAACTCAGTTGAAATATAACATTTTATTGGTTTTTTTGGCATTCATTATTTAGGATTTTTTTCTAGTTGTTATGATGTGTGACTTTAAATTAGAGATATAAATGTCATATATAGCAAAAGGAAAAGAAGACCATGTCCCCTCTCTTCATAGGAGTTCATGGTTCAGGGGTAATCATCCCGAGGTACATCCTTTACTACTAATGTGTCACTGCCAAAAGTTGGGGGTGGATGGTAGTGGCTCATTAGGACTCTTCTATGTAAAATACAGAAAAAAAATTGTAGCTCTCCAAGCATTTTCAGAGCTCATATATGGAAACTATCACTAATGCCATGTGGCTCTTATTTCTGATCTATACATGATGAAATTCTTAGTCACAACTGTCATTGTCATCACTGTTACCACCTACAAATCTAAAATTACTTGAAAATGGTTTTTGAAAAATGATTCAACCTAAAGAAGAGTATATCATGTAAAAAGTACATTTTATAATAATTGTGATGCTTACTTTTCTTAGCTAGAAACACTTTGGATAGTGGATTCACTTTATTTGTTGCTTCAGCATGGCTAATAAAAAAAAAAGTCTTATTATTCTTACTCATCATTGTCTTTTTTTTCCCCATGTTGCACCTCTGATTAATAGGTATTAATAAGGGTGATAAATAAAACTCTTAGAGAGAGCAAGCCCTTTAACAAGGTAAATGGCCTATGACAATATCTGTAGACAGTTCTTATTTCAACTACAGCATGCATCAAGACATTTTAGAATGACATAAGGAGTACATCCCAAGGTTATTTTGTGATACAAAATGCTCCATTAAAATCATTCCTTTTGAAACTGAAACAGTCTACCTTTGTAAGTTTTTATTCACATGCTGAACTGAGTACATCTCAAGCACTGTGTTTTCTCCAATTATCAGTGCAGTGCATCTTTCTATTAGGTCTTTTCATTTTGTATTCAATCATCTTTTATGCTTTTACTAGAAATTGGAGGTTGCAATATTTGTAGTTTATTATGCTAACAAATTATAGTTAACAATAAAGATTTTTTTTGGCAGGCTTGTAGCAATTTCAAGTTTTCCTTAAAAGCAATAAGATGAGAAGAGAAACTCAATCACCAGTAAACATTTTCAGTTCTACAGCGATAAATATAATGGTTGCATAAATAGAATCAGATTTGGACCATAAAAAGGGAAATGTTTTCATGTTGCTTTTTCATTTTTAAAGGTGACTTTCTTTTTCAAATTCTTAATATCATTACTAAATTTTTACATATCCTACATATTTAATAAATAATGCTCTTTGATTTGGACAAGAGCTTTTATAAAAAAAATGTCAAAAAGATTAAAATGCAAATTCCCTTCTAACTAAGAAAACCTGAAGCCGAAACTTCTGTGCTAATAACTCTATCTCCAAAAGAAAATGAACTTACAGAGATTTGGATTTAACTTTATCATATGTTTTCAGTCTTTTTACAAATTTATTTGCATATTGAAATGACTGACAATATTAGAAATTATATTTAGTCATCTTCTTTTATAAAAATAAATTAAATTTCAAGATATAAAGATCAGAAGTATGACATTCCAATATGCGCAATTTTCTCAAAATTTAATAAAATTCAGAATTTGTTGTCTTTGAAATATACATTTAGATACATAATATAGAATTAAGACAAATTGTATTTATATAATTATACATTACTTTAAATTACTATTTCCTATAACTTAGCATGTTGCAACATGAATCTTCCTGAAACATCATGCTAAGTGTATGTGTGGGTATATATTCAAATTTAGGTATAAACATTAATTATTGATGTTATAAAACCATAGATACTGCTCCTCCAATTATAAAATAACTAAAATAATGAAATCTCAAGTCAAAAATATCTGAAAATGGAAAATATCACAATAATATCATCAAATCTTAATTTAAAGTTGATATAATAATATTCATCCAAATTATCTATCATATTCACAAAATTAACAACTTATCTTTTGTTATTTTCAAAAATCGAATTCCCATTCTAGGCACTAAGATTTCTTCTATTTAAAAAAGACTCAATATTAAAACTATGTCACTTACCCTTCTGTGCTCCATAGACTTTTTCAAATTATCATTTTGTTAGTACTTTTATTTCTGTTAAAGAGTTTCTTCAGTTACTCCATTTCAGCTGCTTTACTTTTTTTTGTATTTATGATTACCTTCAGTTGTCTTTCACTCTCATGACTAGCCATATTCACATCTCCTTTCAGGATACTGTTTTCATTCTCTGTTGAACCACATTTCCCAAAAGAGAAATCATTATCCACCATTGCTACTTACTTTTCTCCTTTATGTACTCCACAGCAGCCTGACTTTGGCCACCACCACATGCCTGAAACAGTTCTTACCAAATTTACGATTAATATAAAACTAAACTGAAGTTGTGCTTTTCAGATTTCATTCTATTGCGTTTCTGAAGCATTTTAGCCTTTTGATTAAATTTTTGAAGCCAGATTATCCCTACACAAAACCCACTCATCTTTTACTTCTGAATAATCTTGGTCTTTCCACCTTTTCATTTTTTTTTTCATTTGGTGGTGCTGGAATTCAACCCATGGCCTTGTGCATACGAGGCAAGTGCTCTATCAATTGAGCCATACCCCCAGTCTGGTCTTTTTGCCTTTTGGATTCTCATTTTCCTCCTATAAAATGAAGATATTGAGACTCATTAGATAGTATGGTGATAAATTAAATAATATAAAGAATGAATATTTTAGGCTTTCTGACACATTTTAATTACTCCAGAAATGTTAACTATCTCAATTTTCTAAAACAATCTTTATAATTTGACTTCATTTTATTTTCTCCCACCTACTGAATCCAATATTTGTCCCAGTCAGTATGGCTGCCTGACCAACGAACAGCATAGCCAGTCCTTTAATTCCTGCAAAGATACTGAGGCAGAGAAGCAGGCAGACAGTGGCCCAAGCAGACTTGAGTAAGGGCAGTAAGCATGGGCTCCAGCCTCTTAATACCCGCCAATTAGCACAGGCCTAATGTGCAGTGAGCCAGGGCCAAGGAGAGCCAGGACACTTGGACCTTTCTTCCTACAGAGGCCTTGCCTGGTCCAATGAGTGTCAAAAAAATGAAAGTGGAGGCAGACCCAAATGGAGATTACAGGACAATTCTAACTCAATGGTTCACCAAGAGTATTGACACTTTCCATAACCTGGTTCGCATAAATTTGGAACAACAGTATTGGTACTTTTCCAATACATGTTTAATGTAAATATGGACCAATAGAGTTAACCAAAAGCTGTATGAAATACTACACTAGCACATTCAAGCTGCAATCTGCTACCAGGTTCCTTCTTGACCTCTGGAGTTGTTTTTATTTTTCACATTTGAATAAATCCTACTCTTTTCACTTTGCCTACTGTTGTCAGAAATTTTCATTCTTTGAATTTATGAAACAGGAACCAGGAAAGAAACTGGTGAGCTACTGGGGTTTGCTGCAACACTGGAGGGCATTAGCCTGCCTTTAGGATATGCAACATGCAACTCAGTAGTAGTAGAGAAGAATTGGGTTTGCCAGCTGCCACCCTCAGAGTTGATGCTAGTAGGCATCCTGCCTTTATTAGTTGCTAACACTAAAATAGGCTTTCTTGGCTGCTGAAAAGTCCTGCAGCTTATGAAGATCCCACCTGTCTGCAGAAGCAGAGAAACTTTATTTTCCTTGTTTCTGTGTTTTCAAATGATGATGCCTATCTGACAAAGATCATTAGGAAAAAAAAATTCAGGAAAGGTAGACTTGCCAATTGCCACAGAAAGTTAAATCATATAATGAACATCTGTGAGTGTCTTAATAGGAAAAATTTGGAAAGGGCACATTTTTGTATAATAAGTTATAAATGAGTATTGAAATTAATGGTTCAGAATTTCTAAAGTACAGAAATCACTGTTCTTACCTATGGTAATAAACAGAAAAACCCTGTAATAGCAAATAAAGGTTATTTATTTGCTTTTTGTTCTGTCAAGGGAGTCAGCCCCAATCATTCGAGTTGTGAAACACCTCAGTGCAGACAGAGAGAAGAAGGTTGAAGCTTCTCTGATTGGTTGTTGTTTTCAGGGGAAACATGAGTTGAGAGACTAGAAGTGGAATAATATCTGATGGTTTGGGGAACATATTTGTGTTGCTCTGTTTGGACTGAGTAGGAAGTAGGAATGGCAGTTAGGGAAGTTGGTGGTCACTAACTAGATCCTGACCCCTTAGAGCTCATTGCTGCAGTAGTTGTGCTTGTTTTCTTGCTCTCGTTGTCGCAGAGGTTGTGAGTTAGCTTTGTTATCATTTCAGACTGGACCATTGTCCCTTTATATATTCACTACATCAGAATACACAATTTTGTGCAGAGTAAATTTTAAAGCAGTTTATAATCATCTTGAAGCATAAGGCTCTGAATGCACTGCTTTTTAAAATTCAATTTAGATATTTTGTGAGAAATATTATAGTTTTGGTTTGGTTTACTTTATCTATTTTGAAAGGTGATGTATCTTGCACAGGTTGTGGTTTATTTTTTAATTTTTTTTTATTTTTTATTTTTTCAGAGTAGAAATTAGAAGTGTATTAAAGGACAGCAGAAAAGACTTCACCCGGAGGAAGAAGGGGTCCCAAGAGGTGGGAATCCGTGGAAGGGCTGTTCTTTTCCCTTTTTATAGTTCTTTCAGTGATGGAATGTAGGTTGGAGGCCTGAGGGGTGGGACACAGGTGGGCTTAATTATCACCTTTTGGGATGGGCTATCTCCAAGTCTGTTGGGGGCTGTTTCCTGAGCTCCATTAACATTTCTTTGAGGTGGACTTTGGCCTAGGGCCTTTCCAGGACTTCATTAACATTCCATGAGTTGTCTTGCGTTTTCCCCGAGTCATTCCCAGCATGGCCTCCATTTTAGATTTCACTTGATATTAGACTCGATTTACCTAACTACACTGACTACCTAATTTTAAATCTGGCTTCATTCACCCCTCTAATTTGGGAACTCCTTACTGCTGTAAGGAAGGGGGGTGAAGATCTTTCTGGCTTCTTCAGGCTGAAAAGGGACGGTGTGGGGCAAGCAGTTTGGAGTCCCCCTTTAAAAATCGGGTCTATCGAGTGGTCCATGATAGAAGTCTGATTGAGAAGTAACAGACTGGAGGGCCATTTGAGTGATGGGTGGTCTATAAGAGAAACAAGAATTCATTAGTACTGGAACCAGATTGATGTAGCAATAAATGCCATAGCACAGGAATATGCCGATGAGTATGATGGCAAAGACAAAGACTAACAATGTTTTCCACCAGGAAGTACCAAGAACAAGGAGCTAAGATATTGTTTTCATGACAAATTTGCTGAGGACATGGCTTCTATCTGAGGATGTAAATCTTTAAGGATATTCATCACATTGCCAGAATTGTCAGGGATGTAAACACAACATTTAACTTTTAGGGTTACAGATGTCCTTTTCCTTAAGATACAGTTTAATAATTTAATGTCATCTGATCTTGTAAAATCCTTTTATTAGTATGACCTCTGTGTCTAATAGAGAAATCTTTAATTCTGTTACTTAGGGTTGGATAACCATACTAGCAAACACCAGGCCTACCTGTGTAGGTTAGAAATAAAGGCCTTGAACTAAAAACTATCAAAAGAAACTGCCAGAGTAGTTATCAGGCATTCCTGTCTGAGAATCTCTTTTGAAGCCTCCAGTTTACTTATTTATGGAAGTTACATTTAACTATTATTTTATTTAAAATGCCCAGGAATAGCTGTGTTTTGGCTTTGACTGTCTTTGCTAAGTGTTTAAGATGAAGCAAGTCAAACTGACTTTTGTTTCTATCTATTGTTAACAGTCAGCTGAGTTTCCTTGGGAGTCCTCGGGAACTTTACAGCAGCTTTTCAGATCTGCTAGTGCCATTTGCGCTAGGATGGGTCCAGGCCTTGCTTGACCATGTGGCTTCCCTCGGAAGCATCAGGGATGTCTCCCTTTTCTGATGACCCTCCTCTTCACAGCAAATGCACTGATTGGCTTTCTGTCCTCTACTGGTCTCATTAATCTCCCTGATTGGGAAGTTATGTGGCCCAGAGTTGCAAAGCTCTTTGGAAAAGTCCCCTATCCCCTTACTCAGACTGACTCAGAGGGAAAAGCCAATTTTTTAATTTTAAAACTTGATCTTAAACATCTAGCAAATAAGTTAACAGCCTTATATTAAGAGCACTGGGCTTTAATGTCTATCTCTCTATCTTGTAGGTGGTAACTCCTTATCTTAAGTTGACCCAGGTTGTGAGATCTTAAATCAGTACCTCTGCAAAACATTAACAGGCAATCTTTAAGCCATTTTAAAAACTACAAGATAAAATTATCAAGAGTAAAAACATTTAGTTCATTTAATAGCTACCTTGAATTTTGGTGGAGTTATACATTATATCCCCTGTTTGAGATCCTAGTAATCTTGACAAAAACCAACTTTTGGACACAACTTTAAAAGTACTGAAATCTAGCCTACTTCTTTCATAGTCACTTCACATGCAGTGAGATGGGACATAGAGCCTTATCTCAAGTAAGGTGGGGCTCTTCATAGATCTTAAATACTATAGTTCTGAAACTGATCTTTGCTTTTTTAAACATTATTTTACAAAGCCTACATAAATTGTTGTGAACTTGAGCAAACATAACATAATATCACATCTAAAACATGAATTAAAGAAAGGCTGAAAGCTTCTAACCTTTTGTAGAAAAGTAGCAAAGTACTTTTGTGTTTTACAATAAAACCTTTACACAGATTAAGCCCTCATTAACTTAAAAATACACTTAAGTTGTATCTCAATGTAAAAAGTAACATGGAACTTTACATGATAACAAGTCCAGTTATAGAACACAAATGATAAATAAATTTCCAACATGTTTTTCTTTTAAGCCTAAAATTACCATACAACTTTAGAACACAGCTTGATATAATGCTCTTTCTAAAGCTTCTACCTTACAGACTTTTATACCTGGAAGATATGAACACATTATTAGCACCAATTACATTGATGTTTTTGTATTAACCAAGTTTACCTTTTAAAGAAATAACCCAGCACAATTCTCTAAAACAGCACTTGTTTAACCAGCTGTTTAATTTCTTTAAGATTACTTGCTCAAAAACTTACACTTGTAAGCAACTTACACAGACCTTCTTTATATCATTTACTTAAACCCTCTTAATTACTTAATCATATAGACTCTTATCCAGAAACACATTTTCCCTCTATGAAATCCATACCTAGAACCTTCTAGTTTCTTTTTTATCTGTTATCTTCCTTCTGTTCACATTTTGAAACAATATTTGTAAATTTTTGAATTTAAGCAGATTTAACATTTTATTAGGGCCTTTTTGAACACCTAGAAAAACATAAGCTTAATTTTAAAGACATCTTTACTTTCATCTGTTTACCTAATTTAAATTGAGCCATTTGAATCACGTGAATCAAAGATACTTGGATCCATTTTTAAAATTTTTCATGAGCGCTCCTCATCTGTCAATTGTCATATCACTGCATGATATATGGACATACATACACACATACAGACATACTGACATACAACACGTAACACAAGTGTAACACAACACAATAGTAAAGGCCTTGTTGCTTTCTCAGGTGAAATCTTATTGCAATGTTTAAAAACTCCATAGTTGATCAAAAATAGAACTTATCAAAAAAACATTAACTTGTCTGTCGGATCAAAATCATGAGCTCAAAAAAATACAAAATCTAAGAAAAAAGCAAAAAGTCCTAGAAAAAAATTGACCGGCCTGTAATTACTCTCTGGTTTAATCTAGTTTGAGTTCCCATAAAAAGACACTTTTACTATTTTTTCCCCTTGGGCCTCAGATCTGTCTCCTACTGAGTGCTCCAGGCTTCTTCTATTTGCATATCAGCTTAAGTCCTGGCTGAGGTCTGGGAAAACTGGAATTCTGAGCACAAACCTCATGCCTAAGGCATTTTAACCATAAATCACAATTTTCAGGTTTGGATGTTGAAAATTATGATACAAGTTTAAGATACAATTTATAAAATTTTATACCTTTACATCTTTCTACACTAGAAAAACTTTCTCACACAAAACTGAAAATAGGATCTCCACCATCAGAAGAAATTTCTTTAGGATCATTAAGCCACTTCCTTTGTTCTGAAGTTCCTAAAGTAGTATAAAGTTTTATTAAATCACCTGGAGAAAATCTTAAGAGAACCACACACTACCATGTATATCCAAAATTAAGCTTTAAAAATTTCCAAGACTGTTGCTATTCAATGTTATTTCAATAAGCCAGACCAACATCCCAATCCAACATTTTCTTTTCCTGAATCTTACACACTACGGGGAACAGATACCAAATCATAATTTACTATCCTTGCCCAAATTAATGCACTGGTACACCTAGTGAAATCTTTTCAGGCTTCCCAGTTCAAAATTGATAAAAAAATAAAACTGAATGATTGAGAGTTACTTGCCAACTTGGAAGTAGAGTTCTTTTAATTTTTTTTTATCCTAAGTATTTAAGTTCTCTGGCATTAATTATCTTAAATCACAAACTAAACAATTACCTAACCCTAACTTTTAACTGCAAGATTGTGCAATGCTTCAAACTCATTTAGATACCAGATGTTACAATGAAACATCATCTTTTAGACACACATTTAGCCTAGATTATCCCCAAGAAACAATCAGACAACTAGATAAGAAAATATCTCTCCAGGTTTTGAACTTCCATTTAATTATGACTCCTATCAGTGGCACCATAGATTTTCCCATGAGTGGACCAGATGTTTTCACATAGGGGCAACTATAGGTGTAAAATTAAGGGTCTCAGTGTGACTGACTTTACTGCATTCAGGTGGAGTAATCCTTGCAGTGCAGGGAAAGAATGAGGAAATTCCCCAGAGCAAATGGCTCTGGCAGCTGCTGGGAAATCCTCAGTCTCCCCTTTACTTATAGGATTAGCACCTTTGGATAGACCCAATCCCAGGCAATCTGGCATATCTCCTAACTTTCCAGTAGAGTCAGTTTTTATCTGCCTTAGGTCTTGAAGGGGGAAGAGGGTATGTACTTTGATCGGATCAAATTTTTCTCTTGATTTTTTTCCTCAGTGAGTCCAAGATTTTCTCTCTTCATAGCAGATATCATAGCTAAGTCTACTTCACACTGTTGGCATAATTTAGGATTTTCCCTTAGAGCAACGAAAATCTGAACATACAGCACCTCACACCATTTCTTTTTTGTAAATTTTATCAAACTGTCCCAGTTTTTCAATACGCAGGCTTGTGGTGCACCTGGCGTATTGAAGAGAGAGAAGCTCCCGTCTGAGTGAGAAGAAAACAGGACTCAGGCGCCCACACTGCGCCAGAGAAAACTGTTCTCATTAGGAACGTCTCCCTAGGTTTGAGCTTCCTAAACGGTCCAGAAAACCCGTCTCTCACCTTGCTTTGCCAAGGGGTTTCTGGTCCCTTTTAGCAAAGTGCTAGGGTCTCAGTTTGCCCTGTGCCAGAGACCCTGGGAGGATTCAGACTTAAGGGCATTACTGCATCCTCCCGGCCACTAAAAACCCATTGTAAAGAGAAACATGATCTCTTTTGTTGCCTTTGCTCTGTAGACTAGCAGATTGCCTGAGGAGTTGATTCTAAAAATGCCTCTCTTGCAGCTTAAAGAGAACACAGCTCATTTTAAACACTGGGCGGTAAAACAGACTATTGAAAGTTACCTATGCACCTTAGGGAACCTGGGCAGATTTTACTAATTATCCCATGCCTTTCTCTCAGTCCTACAACCTGAATTGCTAACATTTCTGACCTGCGAAGAAAGGGGAGCATCCAGGAGGAATGGATGCGAGTTTGGGAGTGTTGCGTAGCCCATACGGAGGCAAATGTGATTGGGGCTTTCCCTCAGTGCCACTCATCTACTGCTCACCCTAGATACCCCTGAAGGCTGTCGGGAGGCTCAAGAGAAAGGAACCTTAGGAATCATCTGAGTGTAGCCCAGACCGGAATTCCGCAGTTGTTCCAAACTCCTTCCCCCACCTCCACGCATCCGAGGCAGATCGGGATTAGGGACCCCATGTACTCATGCCAATTGCTCTCCGGGCCCAGACAGAAAAGTTGGAAGCAACTTTGGCAGAACCCAACATGCCTGCTCTGTATTGAACAGGTGATCGAGAGCTGCCTAGGCCTGGAAACCTCTCACCCGAGTCTTGAAGAGTGGCGGCTGCACTAATTGCGTTTAAGTAGCCGTCAGGTACCCACCTTACCCTCCAGAGAGAAAGAGAGAGAAAGATGCACCTCAAACAGACATGGGGTGCGTGCACTTACCTCGGTGTAGAATCTCGGTATGGGACCTCCAATATGAAACCGCTGTTCACCGGTGACGAGTTCTTGCTTCCCTGATGTTGAAGAATAACACCAAAGAAGCACGCTGAGGCAAGGTCAGAGTAGAAATTAGAAGTTTATTAAAGGACAGCAGAAAAGACTTCTCCCGGAGGAAGAAGGGGACCCAAGAGGTGGGAATCCCTGTGGTTTATTTTTTAAATTTTCAGTTCTCCCCTAGCAGCTTAGCAGTCAGCAGGTCCAGTTTTCACTTACCTCAAAGCACAAATAAGATATTTCCATCTGGATGTCTCAAAGGCATCTCAAAACAAATGGTTAAACCCTTTTCACCTATATATAGAAAACATTTTATACTTGTATTGACTCTCCAAATACTGACTGAACTCTTCTTAATTTTCATTTGTATTGACTTATCCTAGCTTTTAACTGTCTCTTGAGCAGGCAAGTAATTGCAATATACCCCCTAACTGGTGTATCTTGTGTCAGTCTTTCTCCCCTCCTACATATCTATTCTACCAAAGTTGTATTTCTAAAGCATAGCATTTGCGTTAAAACATGAAGTGAATTCCTTCTGTAATATACAGTAAAGCCTATATGTGATAGGACATTTTGTGTCCTTTCTGAGCCCACCTTACCATAACCTCCAATTATGGTACCATATCCAAGTATCCGAGGATCTGAATATATTTTGAGTCTCACAAAAGATTTTATAACATCATTTATATGATTCTTTTTCTGTTTTCCCATCTGTTGATTTTATATTCATCTGAAACTTCAAATTTATATGTAATAAAATCCCTCATTTAAGCTTTCTTAAAATTAATTGCTTTTCCACTGTGTCTTTATAGCATTTATCTTACCATTCTTGCAGTATACTTGATCATATAACCTTCTAGGGCTATACTAAATTAGATACTTCATAGCATACTTTAATTATTTTATTATCCCCATTGTACAGAAACAGAGACAATAGCTAGTTATTTAGATCTAATATTTAGTTTTGTCCTTTATCCATTGTCCTAAAAGATTCTTAAATTTTTGAAGGGTTCTTGTACTATACTTGCTTCTTTTTTCACTAAAATAAGGGACTTAGAATGTTTCTTTATCTCACTTTTATATTGGCTTCCTCTAGACAGGAGTCATTTAAAATCCCTTTAAAATTTTTCCCTTATACGAATTGCTTCTCAAACCCATGAACATGACATACTACTAAATTGCTTATAATATTTCAGAAATATTATAAGAAATAAAAAATATATCTCAAAAATTTTGTCCATGTAATTTAAAATTTTCCTTCTTGCCCTGCATATTCACAGTATTAAAAACAGACCTATACCAATGGGTAAACACTATGATTCTATATTTCAAAAAACTTAAAGATTCAAGTAAAATTCTATTAGAGCTGACGAATGAATATAGTAAAGTTGGAGGATACAAAATCTGCCTATAAAAGTCAATCATGTTTATAAACCAATGAAATTGATTAGAATTAAATCCAAAAAGAATTACATTAACAGTAGCTACAAAATAATTTAACTATCTTTAAATAAATTAAACAAGAAAATCAAAGAACTATTGATGTAGAGTAAATACTATGTGCAAACTATACCCCTGAAATGGAGTAATATCCAGAATATATGAGGGACCTGAAAAGTTCAATAGCAAAAAAACAGACAAACCAATTAAAAAAAGCAATGCAATTTAATAGATATTTTTCAAAAGAAGACTTATAAATGGCTAACAGATATAAGAAAGAATGCTCGGTGTCACTAATTATCAGGAAAATAGACAGGAAAACCACAATGCATTATCACCTCACTCTAGCAAAAATGGCTGTTTTCCAAAAGACAAAAATAGTCAAATGCTAGCTATGAAGTACAGAAGTGGAAAACCTTGAACACTATTGGTGAGAATGTAAATAAGGAGAACCATATTGAATAGAGTATGCAGGTTCCTCAAAAAATTAAAAATAGAACTACCATATGATCTAACAATTTAATTACTGGCTATATATCCAAAAGAAATGAAATTAACAGGTTGAAAAGACTTCTGCACTTCCATGTTAATTGCAGCACTATTCACAATAGTCAAGAAATGGAATCAATAAACTGATAAATAATAAAGAAAATGTGGTTGCATATACACCATGTATTCCATTATTCAACCATAAAATGAATGAAATCCTGTGATTTTTTCAATAATATGTGGGGAACTAGAGAACATTATGTTAAGTGAAAAGTTAGACTAAAATGCAATCACTGCATGATCTCACTCATATGTGGAATCTAAAAAAGTTGATCTCATAGAAGCTGAGAGTTGAATGGTGATTACCAAACACTTAGGAGAATATGGCTAAGGGAAAAATGTGTAATTAAAGTGGAGTAAAAAAGCACACATGGTATTTTCCTTTAGTATTGACTACAGATGACTATTTATATACTGTAGATTTCAAAAGGTTAGAAAAAACAATATTGTTTTCCATAGAAATAAATAATAGATGATAGAGAGGATTCTTGTTAAACCCTGATTTAATCATTACATAAGATATAACTCTATGAAAACATTACATGGCACTCTATTATTATGTAAAATTGTTGTCTGTCAGTTTAAAAGTGTAATAAAATATTAACATGTATTTTGATTCTTTGAAAAAAAATTTAAGTGGTGAATCAATTTGTTGATTGATGAGACCCCTTCCTGTCACCAGGGCACAGTGTCTCACGCCTGTAATCCCAGTGGCTTGGGAATCTGAGATAGAAGGATTAAGTGAGTTCAAAGCCAACCTCAGCAAAAATGAGATGCTAAGCAACTCAGTGAGAACCTGTCTCTAAATAAAATGCAAAATAGGGCTGGGGAATGTGGCTCAAATGATAAAGTGCCCTTGAGATTAATCCCCATTACCTCCCAAAATATGTATATATTTAATTTTTCTATTTAATTTCAAAAATTGTTTGTTTTAGAATATGTTTGGAGATAATGCAATGATTCATCAATTATTGTCTTAACTGACACCAAAAAAAAATGCTTCAAGTAAAGCATATCTAAGGGAAAATTAATGTTTTGGGCAAATATATGCTGGAATTACATAGCTGAAAAAAAGAAATAGAAGACTTTGTAATTATCTTCTTGAGTCACAATTCCTTTGTAAACATGTTTTCATGCAGAAAACAAATCCAGATTCAGTAAAGAGAGACTTTAATTGAAAGGATTGTTACAAGAATGAGAAAGAGAAAATAGAAGGAGGGAAATTACTTTCCAGCATCACACAGTATCTATTAAATTCAACATTACCAAAATTGTTTTATATTATAGTTTATACTATGTGATATGTTCATTCAAAACTTCCCTTATTGTGGACAACACAGAGGCCAAACTTCAATATGAACTCAGCTCTCCCACACGCTTTAGAACAAGTTAGATGTTATTAGTCCATACACCAAGAACCAAGAGATTTAGGGAGGTAGTATGATATGGTACTCATTGCAAAGTTTCATCAAAAATCCTACGATTATTTCCTTTGAGTCCTTCTTGTTTACTTTCCAGTATCCCACTTTGCTTGTTACTCAAATTAAGCTCTACAATGCTGATATTCTTTGTGTATTTACTTCAAAAAATTATAGTCTGATATTTTAGAAATCATGTATATTTTAAAAAGAAAGTTAAGAAGTTGCATCAAAACAGAAAAAAAGTGAAAATTAGTTGTGATCATATTACTGATGAATAGATATTGTTAATGTGTCTGGATCATATGCATATTTATATATTTTTGATGATGCTGTCCCTAAATTTTGTATCTTGCTCTTTTGTATTTCCTGTTTTAACATATGAATAATAAAAATTAGTATTAAAAATTTAATATAATAACCCATTTGATATGCATAATAGTCCCTATTGTAGTTAATGTGTAAGTAATTATTATCATGACACATAGAATATTTAATTTTTTCTTTTGAATTTTCGAATAAATTAAATAATACTGAATCAAAATCACAGTGCATGATATTTGGCTCTATCATATATATATATATATATATATATATATATATGTTATATGATTATTAAATGACATAAAGGACATGAACATTTTTTATGGTCAAAAATATTTCTGTGCTCGCTTCGGCAGCACATATACTAAAATTGGAACGATACAGAGAAGATTAGCATGGCCCCTGCGCAAGGATGACACGCAAATTCGTGAAGCGTTCCATATTTTTTTCTCTCGCCATGCACAAAAGCTAATTCAAAATGGATCAAGGAGCTAGATATCAAACCAGAGACTCTGCACCTGATAGAAGAAAAAGTCGGCTCCGATCTACATACTGTGGGGTCGGGCTCCAAATTCCTTAATAGGACGCCCATATCCCAAGAATTAAATACAAGAATAAACAAATGGGACTTACTGAAACTAAAAAGTTTTTTCTCAGAAAGAGAAACAATAAGAGAGGTAAACAGGGAACCTACATCCTGGGAACAAATTTTTACTCCTCACACTTCAGATAGAGCCCTAATATCCAGAATATACAAAGAACTTAAAAAATTAAACAATAAGATAACAAACAACCCTATCAACAAATGGGCCAAGGACCTGAACAGACACTTCTCAGAGGAAGACATACAGTCAATCAATAAGTATATGAAAAAATGCTCACCATCTCTAGCAGTCAGAGAAATGCAAATCAAAACCACCCTAAGATACCATCTCACTCCAGTAAGATTGGCAGCCATTAGGAAGTCAAGTAACAATAAGTGCTGGCAAGGATGTGGGGAAAAGGGTACACTTGTACATTGCTGGTGGGACTGCAAAATGGTGCGGCCAATATGGAAAGCAGTATGGAGATACCTAGGAAAGCTGGGAATGGAACCACCATTTGACCCAGCTATTGCCCTTCTCGGTCTATTCCCTGAGGACCTCAAAAGAGCATACTATAGGGATACTGCCACTTCAATGATCATAGCAGCACAATTCACAATAGCTAGACTTTGGAATCAACCTAGATGCCCTTCAATAGATGAATGGATTAAAAAACTGTGGCATCTATACACAATGGAGTATTACGCAGCACTAAAAAATGACAAAATCATGGATTTTGCAGGGAAATGGATGGCATTAGAGCAGATAATGCTAAGTGAAGCTAGCCAATCCTTAAAAAACAAATGCCAAATGTCTCCTTTGATATAAAGAGAGCAACCAAGATCAGAACAGGGAAGAAGAGCATGAGGAAAAGATTAACATTTAACAGAGACGAGTGGGGTGGGAGAGAGGGAGAGAGAAGGGAAACTGTATGGAAATGGAAGGAGACCCTCATTGTTACATAAAACTACATATAAGAGTTTGTGAGGGGAAAGGGGAAAAAAAAGGGAGAGAATTAAACCACAGCAGATGGGGTAGAGAGGGAAGAGGAGAGGGAAGGGGAGGGGGGATAGTAGGGGATAGGAAAGGTAGCAGAATACAACAGTCATTAATATGGTATTATGTAAAAATGTGGATGTGTAACCGATGTCATTCTGCAACTTGTAATTGGGGTAAAAATGGGAGCTGATAACCCATTTGAATCAAATGTATGGAAGATGATATGCCATGAGCTTTGTAATGTTTTGAACAACCAATAAAAAAAATTAAAAAAAAATATTTCTTAGCTGCCTTCCAAAAAATAGCAGTAAACTATATTATTTCTCCATATTTTAGTAGATCCTATGTAAATTCAAATTTTCTCAAATGTTTAAAACTAATGACAAGTAATATTTTATTATTTAATTTGTGTTTACTGATAATGCTGTGCATAAAAATATCTCATTATTTGTCTTTATTGATATTGTTGAATACTTTTCAATATCTGTTTTTTATTTCCTTGAATCATTGATCCTCCTTTCTTATAAAAAACTCTGATTATATTTCTTACCAATACCCAGGCTTTTTATTACTTGTTTTCTTCTACTTCTAATCTGTGGTCAATGCCTAGATGTTCACCAACCCATTTATTAGAGTAAACCTTCTCTGCTTTCTCCTTAGCTAAATCTGACTTTCCTTTTTCCCTCAAACTTCATGTATAAATGATGGGTTAATAAGTAAGAAGAAAGGACTCAAAAATCTCTTGACTTTTTAGTGATACTTTTAAAATCTTGTTCTTCCAATAATGACTCTGCCTGCAAATTCCACACCATTATTTTACAACACTTTTACTTATTATTATGCCCTCAATCTAGAAAAATTCTTTTCTGCCTCTTTATCTTTGTTTATGTCTCTCCATTTCCCTAAGATAATTTTGCTCTAATCATTTTATTTTCTAGAAAAATCCTACTATATTTTCAGTAAATAACTAAAATGCAATTTGGCCCATACTGTCTCTCCAAATGTATTCAATCCAGAATAAAATACCTCCTCTATGTTTTTCATCATCATTTATCTTTCTAACCCTTGTGCTTAGAACAATGCTTGTTTGAGAATCCAAGCTAATGAGTTTTTGAATGGACAGATGTATAGCAAGCATAATATAACCTTGTTTTGTAGTTATGTTCTTTGTATTTTAGTGTGTTTTTAGATCACATATCTCATATTCATAAATGTTTTCATTCTAGATTTTACATTTATTGATGATAAAGACCAGGTCTTTTTCATATGATGTATGTGATAAATGTTTCTGAGGGAATGATTCTAGCACACACAAAGACACATATACATGACATAGATGAGCTACTTTCTTGCTAACTTTAAATCTGGGTTTGTAGTAGGCTCTAGGTTAACAATCAACAGAAAAATATTGGACGAAAATGCTAGCAAGTAACATTAATAACCTAATTTAACCTTGTTCAAAGACTTTTTTTTTAATTCTTCATGATTTTTTAAGTAGCCATGATGAATCTGCTGACATATAGAAAGTGAATTTAAACTGCCTTTTATCTGAAAATATGTGCAACTTCAGACATAGAATATATAAATACTTGCAATGTTTTAAGATCTGACTGAAATATATGCAAGATTAGTTTAGATGTAAAAAAAAAAAACTTAAAAGGAAAATAAAACTGATTAAATGGCCAATTCATGTTCAAAGATAACCTCTGTGTAAAAGAGCAAATGATGGTCCAGATTATTGATCAATGCAGAGTAGGCTTCTGAATATGCAAAACAATGCATTGCACTTTGGCCCCTTATTGTCTTCAATTAATCAAAATATCTAGGCATAGTTTGCATTCTAGTTGGCAACTTAAATTCCCAGTTTGAGCTACATTTTGCAATGAAATGCTAGATATAGCAGTTGGATATAATTTTTCCATAATAGAAATAGCAAAACATCTTCCCTGTTAGCCCATAACAAACAATATTCATATCAAAATGAACCTACTTAATGAAAAGTGTAGCTGCTTTTATACACTTTTATGGCTGTTTGATCATATTTTGGCATAATCAGCTCTGAAGTAAATCTAGTATAGGTCTCAATGGAAAGTATTAAAGCTGAATAAAAAATTGCAGAGATCCAGTTTTCTCATGAACAATTTTTAAAACAATGCTCAAAATTATACAGAACTATGCTGCTTAGGCACTTCTTTAATGAATTGGAGTGCTTTCTTATAAACAAACAGGCACAAAGAAACAATAAAGTGGAAAAGAGGATTCAGAGAATTGCATTATGCTAATCCCGAGAAACTAATTCTTGTGATGTAGTACAAGAACAGTCTATATCCCATTCACTTCAAGTAAGAAAATATACTGCAGAGACCATTCAGCAGTTGCTGTTACTTCAGAGTACATTCAGGAAATCAATGTAATATGCATTCACTGTTTTTTGCAATGAGAGTTGTATAGGCACTGTCAGAGTTTCAAAACTCTTATCAATTTTCAAAAAGAGAATTCAATTTGGTTTAATAAAGAATGCAAATCTGACAACTCATAATTGTAGGTTTATCCATGGTATAGTAAATAGAGGAGAATAAAAAAGTCAAATGTATTTGAATTTTATATAACTTTTGTTACCAGGCTTAGTTTTAAATACAATGCTACATGCTATGTTTAATGGAAAATATAACAGAAGTAACTAAACAAATATTGCTTTGTTAAAGGGAATGTATTACTAATTACTTAGTAATACAAAGGTGTTCTTTGATAAAATTTATAGTATCTGATTTAAATATAAC
Source organism: Callospermophilus lateralis (assembly GCF_048772815.1). Classification (NCBI taxonomy): domain Eukaryota; kingdom Metazoa; phylum Chordata; class Mammalia; order Rodentia; family Sciuridae; genus Callospermophilus; species Callospermophilus lateralis. The sequence goes on from NW_027512606.1 coordinate 1,400,632, forward strand.
ATGTTTATGTATTTATGGGATAAACATGATAATTTTACTGTAAAATATATATGAAGTAAATGATTCTTTTAATTATTTTATAGTTCACATTATGATTCTTTATTCAAACTCCTGGCAATGTGACATTTTTTTCATGTTCGATATAATTAGTATAAATTGTCAATAAAATTCATATCAATTCAAGGTAGCCAAAATACTCAAATCCTTTTGGTTGTAGCAGTAAAACATGAGACCAACCCAATGGGTAACTTTTATTAACTTTTTAAAAATAGACAATTTTTTATTTGAAGATGTTTTTACAGTCAAAAATATGTAAACAGTACTGTGAAAAGTTAAGCACCAGACCCTCATCAAATGAGATCCATGCTTTTATAATTTTTCTTGCAAATTTTTTTCAGAATCACATTAACATTCATACTCAAAAACTCTCTTAAGAATAAAGCACATTATAATCATTTGGAGGGGGAAGAATTTTGCAAACATGCCATTTCTGCTCCCAACTTTTCATTAAGATGGTATTATGAACTGCATTCTATGTTCTGAAATGACAGGTTATTCACATAGATTTCAGAATAATGAGCATGTCCTGTAGAACTAGATTCTGTATTCTGTATTTCTGTTCCATCTAATCAGAAATACAGGACCTTTAGTGAGTCACAAATCTTAACAATGCATCAGTATTTTTATCTTTAAAATGAGGATAAATAATAGAAGTTTTCTGATATAATTTGTTAAAGTATAATTTTCAAAAGGTTAAAAAAGTGTGACTCTCAGGCAAATATAATAGGAATATTTGTCAAAGTTGTTGACAAATTATTTAATGATATTAGCAGTAATGTGTCATGAGCAGTTTAAACATTTGTGACTACATTTGTAGAAATAAACCTCTTCTACCTACCTATATCCAAGTTGTAGATATTTTTGTTCAGGATGTTTCACCTCTCTGATCACAATCTCCAAAGATTCTTCTCAAACACACACACACACACACACACACACACACACACACACACAATGGCCTTAGTAGATTTGGCTTGATTATTTGTATTGTTAAAGCAAGAAAGTTACTTGTCCCAAAATACCTTTTTTGAGTTTGTTGTGAGTCTTCAGTTTTGATGACTAATAATATCAAATAATTATTCTCTGTGTATAAAGTTTCTAAAGGATTCATCGATTGACTGCTCAAAGCTGTGTGACTACTTTTTCCTTCTGAAGGTAGGGAACTAAGCAAATACTACCTTCTCCATCAGATTTCAACTGCTATATATTTGAGTGAATTCTCTTGAATTGAGACATCCAGATTTTTCAAGGTCCTTTGCTTACTAGATAGTTGAATTTCTTACCAACTGTAATAAGACTTTGTAATTCAGGTAACAAATCAGTTTTCTTGGGAGGATATTATAGAATTTGTCTCCAAAAACTCCTAGAATTCACAGATACAAATTAAGTATATGAAGAATTAACAACTAATAACCTAATAAATAAATAATAACCTAATAAATAATAATCCAACTAAACACCCATTAAATAGAGAATATACATTCTCAGGAACACATAGAACATTTTAAAAAGTTGATACATAGAATAAAGTTAGTATCATCAATTATTGAAGAGACAGTGACACAAAAGACCATTCTCTGACGATAAAATCATTTAAATTAGGAAACAAAATAAAAAAGGTAACCATATGTGCTATATATGTTTAAAAAGTAGAGCACATACTTTCAGATAAATCATAGGTCAAACAAAAGAATATAAAACAAAATAATAATAAAAAGCAAAACTGAAAGATACATAAAAATAAATGTCAAAATTTGTCTTATGTAATGAAAGATGTATTTAAAGGAACATTTGTAGCATTAAATGTTTGCATTAGAAAAGGGCTAAAAGTAAGAAAACAATTTCCAGCTTAACATTTAAAAAAAAGAAAAATGTAAATATAAGAGCAGAAATCAGTGACATAGAAGCTAAATATGTAATACAGTTTTTTAAAAAGCCAAAAGTTGGTTGTTTGAAAAAACAAATGAATAAAACAGGCAAACATGTCAAAATTGGCCAAAAGAAAGAAATGAAAAGGAAAAATTAAATCTAATAAAAATGAGAAAAATGAAATCTAAGTGTAAATGTACAAACAACTTTTTGTAAAACTTTTAATACACAGATGAATAAATTTTTAAAAAATGTAATTTCCAAAACTGATGAAAAAGAAAAATTTATTTATTTTAAAATTTATAGTTAGTCACAGTGGTACATTCCTGTAGTCCCAGCTACTTCAGAGGCTGAGGCAGGAGAATTCCAAGTTAAAGCTCAGCCTGGGCAATTTAGGAAGACCTTGCTTCAAAATAAAAAAGAAAAGGGCTTAAGCTGGGGTTGTAGCTCAGGGGTAGAGCACTTGCCTAGCACAGGTGAGGCAATGGGTTCAATTCTCAGCACCATACAAAAATTAATTAATTAATTAATTAATTAAACATATGGTGTCCATCAAAAAAATACAAGAATTTAATTAAAAAAAAATAAAGGGCTGGATATATAGGTCACCTAGGTGGTAGAGCATCCAGTTAATAGAGTACCCGACTACCTAAAAACATACATACATACAAACATACATACATACATAAATAATTAAAGCTTATATTAACCTCTTCTTCCCTTTTTCCCCTACACAAAAATGTTTTTCTTAGGCAGACATTTTTACAAGAAATTATATCAAAATTCTAGAATAACATAATAATAATAATAATAATAATAATAATAATAATAATAATAATAATATATAAAATCTTTTAGGAAATAGAAAAAGAAGAAATATTGGTTCAATTCATTTTTGAATCTAGTGCAATCCTTGTAACAAAACCAGTGAAAGAGACAATATCACTTCTGAGTATAGATGTGAATATCTAAAAGGAGTACCGTAGAACCTAATTATTCTGAGATTATATATTTGCACATTTTCCTATTCACTAAAGATTATAATACCCAAATCAATATTTAGAGAACGTTTGAGGTAATTGATAAATATGTGCAGAGCAGTGAAAAATTTACATCACTGGACATGCACATCCACAGGGTGCCCTCCCTTCTTGTTTCAGCTTTCATACGGTAAACAAGTATCCTTTGAGTGCTGTGAATGCCATGTTTTCGTATTTTTATGCTTTTTCTTGGTGATTTCATTGTTGAATCCATTAAGTCCCAAATTTTCAAAGATGCAAATATTTGAATGATATTGAGAGAGTTTGCATTAAAATAGGTTAGAAATCATAATCTAGAGTTTATAATTTATTATCATTAACAATATTAATAATGTCATTAACAATATTAAGAATACTATTAATAATATTAATGGATATTATCACAAATCCTTCACCCATTACTTTTCTCGAAAGAAAAGAACTCTGCAAACATGAATGTTTATTTCAAAGTTACCATAAGTAGTACATTTGTTTCCTCAATTTAAGTATTCTAGGTGAACTAGAAATGGGATGATGGGACATAATGGATTAGTTGACCTCCAAGAATAGCCCTTAAATAGTCTGTGGTGTTTCAAAGCACAAGAAGACTTTGATGTACCTTTAAAAGAAAATACATGTTATATAAACTTCAATCAGGCATAAAGGTACATACATTTCAAATGTGTTAAGGCCTACTCTTCTCATCTTTGGTGGTGTTATAAATTTACTCCAATCTGTCTTCCTTTATTGACATTTTCAATGAAGTATTTGGAAGAAGGGGAGAAAAATAAATATGTTCAGCAAAAACCAATAAAGATTTTTCAAAAAAAATCAATTCTGAGTCATCTACTCATAGGAGAACTACGTTATTGTAGGGCCTGCCAAGTACTGATTATGACTACTAGTTAGTTCATTGAAAAATGACTGACATCTCAAGATAAAGGGAAAGGTAACCAAGTTGACAGATGTGTTATGTTATCTTGTGTATGTAGGTCTAATTTCATACTCCTGTAAAGAAACAAAGATAAGTCTCTCTACATTTGGACCATAAATTTTATTAAGGCAGAACCCCATGCAACCATTTACAGATTAGCTACTTTTGGAAACCACATTGTCTTTTTTACTAGTGTGGCTTCTATCCATGATTCATTCATTCAACATACAATCTGTGCAAGGCTTATCATGTGTCAGCATTGGGTTAGGTGCTAAGAATATAAAAGTGAACAAAAGAGATCTCTGTTCTTATGAAATTTGTAGTCCATGGTCGAGATACACAAAAAACTTGTAAGAAAAGTCACTAAAGAATGCTGAATTCCATTAATGTATATGAACAAAATATGAACAAAACAAGCTATATGAAGAAAGAAAATAGTTTTCTGAGATAGAAAACACAGTCTTTTGTAGGAATAAACATGGCTCAATTTCCACAGATAGTTGTAGGAATCAAGGAACTGAAAAAAACACTACTCAAATGACATTTTCCACTGTCTGGAAATTACTGGTCAGGCTTTATGCACCACCTTTTATATACCAGGTTGCAACTCAACATATGCCAATCCAAAAGATGCTAATATTGTATTTAGTGATTTATCCTGAAGCTAATATTCAATCTGTATATCTCTTAATCAAAATAAACATACAAACTTTGCTGAATAAAGCAATATTCATTTACAAAAAAAATATGCCAGATTAAATGATGGAGAGAAGTAAAGAATATGTAAAATTACATTAATATAAGGACATTAATGAGCTTTAAAATGATGCGCTATGAACTTCCTCTGTGAAACTGGCTATCTGCCAGTCACAGTAATAATACCCTGTATACCAAATGGCGTACTCTAGGTCAGAACAAAGTTTATTCCAAAGCAGTCAAATATATCATTATTACTATTGCTTCTATCCCTTAATTTCTCAAAGGTTTTCTTAAGCATGTTCTCATCAATCAGACTTAAGGTGTCTTGCTAGAATGTGTAAAGATAACAGACTGATCATACATTACAATTTCATAACACTAACTGTCTGGCTTTAAAATATTCTCAGCCTAAATGCAAATTTAATACAAATTCATTGCACCCTCCCCTTCCTGCCCACCCCCTTTTAGTACTAACTCTTTAGCTCTGGAAGTATGGACATTGTATAAGGAGCAAATAAGGAATCTTATGTATTTTAAAACCATAAAGTAAGGATTCTGATCCTTTCCTTTCCTATATTTTCATTGATGATCTTTACATAAGTAATGATGCTGAAAGGAGAGTCTATTTGTTCCTTCATAAAGATATCTACTCAAAGGAAAGTATGTGGGGATGCAAAGCTTTTATATAACTTTGTGATTATCATTTTAAATAACCACATTTTTCACCATATTAAAAAGCACAGAGAAATAAGAAGGAAACTGTAAAATTCAACTTTTCTTTTTTAAAACTTATTTGGAGAAAACTTCTTCATATGTGCGAGAATTCTGACACATATTTATCTGGTTATGTTTTGAATTTTATATTGTTATTAAAATGATTGCATTAAAATTTGACTGGCATATTAATTTTTCAATGTAAATAAATTATTTGTTTTTGGTCTCAAACAGTTGGCATATCAAAAGAACTTATTAAAAGTGCAATAGGTATTTATCTTACTTATGGGTTAGATATTATCCATACAAGGCACACTAAAATTTTTATTCATAATTATATCTCATCTGATATACATTAAATTCACATTTTTCAAATAGAAAAGTTGTGCATATTCAAGAAACAGCTGTGCTTAATGCTAAAATTTATCCTTGCTGTGGTTACATTTAAAACTGAAAAAATCCTTTTAATTTTTGTAATAATTAGCCTAAAAGATAAATAAATATTCAAAAATAAAAATTCTTTCATATAATATAACAAAACTTATACATAAAACTATGTTTGTTCAAAACCTTTTGAAATCTGTGACATTCTCCTCAGTATATTTGCACCCGGGTATCTTCATTTTACACGAAATTCTCATAATGTTCTTCAAATACTAGATCAATTTACATCTGAATAAAATTTAAGCACCAAAGTCCTACATAATTGATGAGACAGTTGAAGAATATTGTGTTCTAGCACATCTTTAAAATTAGGGCCTTTGATTCCTAGCAATTACCAATGCAATTGTGTCTTTGTTTAATTTTTGTTATGGAATTTTTGCAAGAAATATTATTTATACTCAGAAGCTTAGTCTTGAAAATATTGGTGTAAATATAAGGTTAATCAATTTATTAACTTTGGTAAATGCAATTAATTTTAGTACTATTTCTGGTACAAGAATGCAAAAGGCATTTGACTTCTATGAGTGACCCTTATTTGTTCACCAAGACTGGACTTGAAGGTTTTCAGAGTTATTCCTACAATAATTATATCCTAACTCAATCAGCAGGAGTTTGACATGCCCAGACTTCCTACAAGGTGGAATGTAATAATGGAAATATTGAAAGCTATTCCTTGTATCCATATTTCACAGATATTGGTGAAGTAGTCCAGGGACTGTCACTCCAAAATCCAGCACCCTGGTATCCTGATTACTTTAAATGAAAGAAATTTAGCAAGTATAGACTAGAACAGACTTTCCTCTGATATTAACCTCCAAGAAAGCAAACAATTGTCTCTGGCTTCTTCCATGAACTTTCATTAAAAAAATCATTATTGAAGGAAGAAACACTGAAATCTATTGATAAGCACACTTGGACAGACTTATCACACACCAGTGTCTTCTATTTCAGTCCCATAGAGAATCATTTTAAATCATTGTTCATTCTATGGCTTAAAGACTTTGTCCCACTAAGTGTGGTGGTCCAACCTGTAATCACAGTAACTTGGGGGTCTGAGGCTGTAGGACTGCAAATTCAATGCCAGCTTCAGCAACTTAGTGAGGCACTAAGCAACTTAATGATACACTGTCTCAAAATAAAAAATAAAAAGGGGTGGAGATATGCTCAGTACTTAAGTACCCTTGGGTTAAATCCCAGGTACAAAAAAAAAAAAAAAGAAAAGAAAAAGAAACAAAGACTTGGCCCCAACCTACTGAGTGTTCTCCAAAAGCATTGTGTTTTCCCTAAAAATCATTTGCTATTTCCCTGACATTCCCTATTCTCCCCTTACCCTGTAGACAAAGAGGGGTATATACACTTCTGAATAATTTGGGACTAATAACTAATCACTTACCTGTGATTTTCCCCTGCTTCTTGTTTATACCCCTTTTGTCTGTTAATAAATTTGTATGCCTTTTCTCCTATTTAATCTTTGTCAGTTTATTCGAGAAAAATTTCAGAGGGCAGAGGGAAATTTTTTCTTCTGCCCTACACTGGTTTATTTATATTTTTATACACACAGGAAAGATTTATACACCAATATAGATTACATTTAAATCAATAAAGTAATTGTACATGAAGCAATGAATAAAAGTGCTTAAGAACACTAGTCTTCAAATGAGACTAATCTGATTTTTAATCTTGTTCTAGCACTACCTGACTCTGTAAATGCTGTGAACTTGGCTAAATTGTTTAACCTCTCATCCCCAGCCCTGTGCTTTAGTTTCTTCATGTATAAAATAGAATTAATAACATTGACTCTTACATAGGATTGCTGAGAAGATTCAAATGAATTAAATCATGTAAACTGTTTAGCATAGTGGCGGGACATGGTAAACACACGTTAATTTCTTATTCTATACTTCTTAAAATTCTGAGTATCTTTCAAACCCTGCATAGCCAAATAACATGGAAAAACACTCATTGTGCTGGGTGTGGTGGCGTTCCTCTGTAATTCCAGCAACTCAGGAGGCTGAGGCAGGAGAATCACAAGTTCAAAGCCAGCCTCAGCAACTTAGTAAGGCCCTAAGCCACTTAGTGAGACCCTGTATCAAAATAAAAAGTAAAAGAAAGAAAGAAAGCACTGAGGGAATGTGGCTCAGTAGTTAAATGCCCTGGGTTCAATCCCAGAACCAAAAAAAAAAAAAAAACACCTCATTGTGATAAATAAATCAAACTGTTAACATTTCTTTTTAAAGTGTGTAACTTATAGAGAATAGTTTCTATGGAAAGTCTTTCAGATAAAGTTTGATAAGTAGAAAGAGAATGAACAAAAAACAATATCAAACAAGAACAAGAGCACTGCCATTTGCCCTATTTTAATATATTTATTAATATATTCCTTAGAATACATTTTAATGGTTCAATTTCACCTATAAAGGCATGTGATTTTAATATCCCGTTATTAAAAATGTATAAATAAAGATATCAGATATAACCATAAACTTTGCCATGTATTCACAAAACACTATAGCATCAAAAGCTTTGACAAAGTTGTTTTATCAGGAATGCCTGTTTATGACCATCTAAAAAAGGTTCACTTAATCTTAAAGTTCCAAATCAAAAGTCAATTTCTCATTAAAACCTTTCCAGATTCCTTCACAAAAATGTCATCTCTGTAAATTCTCATGGCCCTTCTATTTCCCATATTTTACTTATAAAATATACCTCTTTTTCTTTATCGTGTCTTATTAGTGCATTATAATTATACATAATATTGAGGCTCACTGTGACATATTCATACATGCATGTAACATAATTTGTTCTATTTCATTCCCTAGCACCACTGTTTCCCTCCCCTCCTTCCTGGCACCACTTCCTCTATTAGTTTCCATTCTATTTATTTTTTTAATTGGTTCATTATTATTTTCTTTTTCTATAGATGTGAAAGGCACAGATTCATCATTTTTTTCTATCCTACAAATCATCTAGACAGTGTCATCTAGATATAATGGATAATTAGGATATTTCATATAATTCTAAAATATTAGAAATAGAAAATGCCATTATAATAAAAATTATTAACATTATCACATCCTTAGGTACTAATTAAATGTTTATATTAAATATTAATCAAATTACTAAATATTAAGTTATTAAAGTTATTATTTTAACTTCCATAATAATAATTCAAGGAACACAATTATGATTCTATGAAAGATAAGAATAAAACCAGCTTTACAAATATACTCATTAACACAGAAACATTAATAAATTGAATTCTACCTCATATCACAGAATCAGTTTTCACCCACTGTTGGAAATTATGGTATTTTGTTTGAAAATGTCTGTACACTTTGGTCTCTCTAATTTTTAATTCAAATTTCAAAAATACTTTCTTTTTTACTTTCATTGTTGACTATAATTATTGAAGGATGTGGAAAATAACAACCCCCAGAGAGAAAAGGAAAACAATGGGCTGTAGACTTTCACAATTTCCTTCATCTACAACTGTTCTCCTGACTGCCCAACTGACACATTCTGCTATGACTCAATCTCACTGAGCCCTATGATACTCAGACCCCTATTGTAACCAGTTGCCATTTTCCTCCTTAAAATGTGCCCCTCCAGTGCTTAATAAAACATCATTGGTCTATTGAGGTCTATCTCCATTTCTTTTTCTTTTTTTTTTTTTTCGCTTGCTTTCAGTTATAAAGTTAATTTTTCTTATAGGCAATTTTCATTTCCAGGTGGTCTTATAATAGTTTTGAAAAAAAAGCAGGCTTGAGCTTCTGCTTTGAAAATGGTGTTGTAGATTCCACATTTCAGAGAAAACGTGACCTTTGGTTTTTGAGGATTGGGTTTATTTCACTTAGCATGATTGTCTCCAGATCCATCCATTTACCAGCAAATGTCATATAATCATTTTATAATGAATTAATTAAAAAAATAACTGTAGGTAAATGGAAGAAAGATCAGTAGAATAGAAGGAATGGAACAGGGAGGGAAGGGGAAGAAGAAGTACTTGGGAATGAATTAGAATAAGATATATTTCATGCTTTTATAATGATGTCAAAATGGGTTTTACTGTCCTATATAACTAAAAGTACCAATAAAATTAATTAATTTTTAAAAAAGAAAAATGGTATTTTTCTCTATAGCAAGTAGTTCCCACAGAAACCAACAAGTAAGAAAAATCTGCTTTGAGTCATGATGAAGTAATTAGAATCACACTTGATCTCCTAAAATAAGCACCAAACAAGCTGAATAAAACATGTGAAACTATGATTTTTAGAAACTAGAAAAGGGTAGCATAAGACTAGGATTCAAGAGACAAAGGAAACAAAAGAGATTAAAGGAGGTCAAACAGAGATGAGAGCCCTAGGTGAATAGAGACAGGACATTCAGTAAAGAACAAGGGAATATCATATTCTAGAATGAGGGCCTAAATTAGCAGTGAAGATTATATACTAGAACCATTTCTAGAAAACCATAAATGAAAAAATTTAAAAGAATCAAGCTGTTGCACAAGTCTGCTGCTTCTCATAAAAAAAGAAATTGTTTTGAAGATAAAACAAGCATTCAACAAAGTGAAATTGCAATGTCTAACATTCCATCAAAATTAAAAAAAAACCTATGAAGAAGAAAATGTGACCCATAAGCAGAGAAAGATTAATTTATAATAGAAACTGAAAACAGACATGATTGAATAACAAACAGGAATTTTAAAATAGTTATTATAAATATTTTAAAAGATTAAAGAAAAACATAAACACGATTATGAGAGAAAAGAAAGAAAAAATAAAGAACCAAGAGGGACTTTTTTTTTTTTTGGTACCAGGGATTGAACTCAGGCATAGATAACCACTTTGCCACATCAGCCTTTCTTTATATTTTATTTAGAAACAAGGTCTTGCTAAGTTGCTCAGGGCCTCTCTGAGTTGCTGAGGTTGGCTTTTGAACTTGCCATGCTCCTGCCTCAGCCTTTCCAGTTGCTGGAGTTACATGTGTGCTCCAAAGTACCAGGCCCAAGGTGGACGTTTATTGATACAATATCTGAAATGAAGATAAGCTATCTGAGCTTAAATCAGGAAGGACACTACAAAAGAAAATCTCAATGAATCTGGAGACATACCAATAGAAATTATCCAAATTGAAGCACAAGAAAAAAAAATCTGACAAAAAATCTTAATTGAATCCTCGTGGCACATGAAGAAATATCCAGCAAATTAATGTGTAATTGAAACTTATGTGTAATTGAAACTTACTTCGACATTTTTGTGTGAAGACCAGCACAGAGGGACAAAGATACGAACAATGTCAGACTTTTGATCAGAATATTTGCAATCCAGAAGAGAGTGAATAACATCAACAGGGCTGAAAGATGAAAAACTATCCAAAAAGAATTCTATATTAGGTGAAAATAACCCTTAAAAATGAAAGCAAAAATACTTTGCCAGGCAAAAAAAAATATGCTGAAAGAATTTGTAGTTGTCAAATCTCCACTACAAAAATGTTAAAAGTACGTCTTTGATCAGAAGGAAGTGATACCAGAAGAAACTTCTACAGTTAGTAATATAGAGCTGTAGAAATGGTAAATGTGTGGGCAAATTTAGAAGACTATTTTCCCATTTTTAATTTTCTTATAACTGATTGTCTGAAGTAAAAATTAGGGCCTGGGGATATAGCTCAGTAGGTCAAGTGCATGCCTTGCATGCATAAGGCCCTGGGTTCAAGCCCTAGAACTACACACAAAAAAGGTAAAAATTATATCAAACTATTGTTCAATTAATAACATATGTTGAAATGGAAAAAAATCTCATAATTATCTCATACCATGATTTGTCATATTATGACAGTATTTAAAGGTAGACGGTGAAAATGTCAATGTACATATCATAGACTCTATACCAAAATATGTGGAGCATGTTAGAGACAAACATCATGGTAATTCTAAACTCAACTATATGAGTATAATTATATTAAAGATAAATAGTCTAAATACTCCAATTAAAAGACAGTTAAAATAGATTTTTTTAAAGAGCCAACCAAAAATAAAATGACCAGTACATGGATTTTAAAGATAAAAATACAGTCTCTTTGTAAAAGAGGAAGAAAGATAATACCATGCAAACACTATTCATAAAATAAATGCAGTAGTCATATTAATATCAAAGTAGCTTCAGGACAAAAAAGATTGCCAGGAGCAAAAAGAATATTTCCTCATAATAATAAGCCAAGTGACCAGAGGATATAACAATCCTAAATGTGCAAGCACTTAATTATGTTATAGAGCTTTAAAATATACAAAGAAGGACTAATAGAACTGCATAAATAAATAGGCCAATTCCCAATTGCAGTTGGAAATTTCAAAATTCCTTTCTTTATAATCACTTGAACAAGTAGACAGAAAATTAGGAAGGATATAGAATTCTTGGACAACAAAACAAATCAATTTTACTAAATTAAAATTTTATAGAATACCTGTCTAATAGGCAAACATACATTTGTTTCAAGTTTGCATGAAAAAGCCATAAATTGAGCAATAAAAATTTCAATTAATAACAAAGTAGTGAAATCATAAAGACAATGTTCTCTAAACACAGAAGAATTAAATTTTAGATCAATAAGAAAAATATATTCCTAGTCATGCATAGCTCCAGTGGCTGAAAGTTAAACCTTTGTGAGCTTCAAGTGTCAAAGGACAGAGCTAGAGGCCAGAAGAGTAGCTAGAAATTAAGATTAATCCCTAAAAGCAAGGAAATCATGAAGAGTGAGTTAAAACTCTGCCCAAGCCATGATATGACTGCAAAATTATCCATGCAGAGGAAATAATTTGGACAGGACAAGCTAAAAAAGGAACAATCATGGAAGTCCTTAAGAATGGAACAGAATGGGACCCCATTAATATGAACAATTTTTATGTTTTTAACTATTGGTTAAAAACAAATAAGACCTCTTATTTAAAAAATAAAAGAATAGAACAGAGATATCAGTCATTGTATACTGTGGGTAAGACTAAATTTGCAGATTGTGAGCAGGCAAAACCAAAACAAAACAAATACAATTAAAAAATCCCAATATCTATTTATTACTTTTAAAATTTTCTATAAAATAAGAAGGGAATTTTCTCAACCTGATGAAGTATACATATGAAAAAATCTATACCTAATATATGAATTCCTTTCCTCTAAGATGAGAAATAGGGTTAGAATATCAACTATTATCACAAAATATTGTCGAAAGAAAATAAAGAAAACCTACATTAAAAGATGTGATAAGTATATGGATTGAAAGATTCAATATTGCTAAGATGTCAGTCATCACTTTGTGTGTACATCCAAGACTGAACATATAAATCATTTAAATAGCTCTTAGACCAAAAAAAAAAAAAAAATAGATCTACACTAATAAGGTCAATTTGGTGTTTTGTTTGTTTGTTTGTTTAACAGTCTCAAGATAATTACTAAGAAACCCTGAATCTTTTCAGTACAAGTGCTGAAACAATTAGACATATACATAAAAAAACAACATGAACATGAATTCACTACAAACCATATACAAAAATTAACCGAAATAGCTCATAAGCCTAAATATAACAGCTAAAGCTATAAATTTTTGAGAATAGAAACAGACAAAATAAATATGGTCTATGGATCATCTGTGTTCTATAGTCTATTTTGGCACAGCCCAATGTCTAAGGATATTTTTAACATTTTTAAAGGATAGAGGAAAATATGCAATAGAGACCATAGCCCTCACAGCCTAAAATATTTGCCATCTTGCCTTTACAGAAACGTTTTTCTAACTACCACTTCACTCTTCATGCTTTCTGGCTGCCAAGAGTTGAACAGCTTTCATCCACTACACCATTTCACCATGATGTTCTGCTTCATCTTTGTTCCAGAGCGGTCAACCATGTATTAAAACCTCTGAAATAATGAGCCCCAAACAAACTCCTCCTTTAAGCTGTTCTTGTCAGGTATTTGCTTACTCCAACAAAATGCTAGCAGAGATATTATTTAGGATATGAAAAATAAATGTATGACAATCAAATTTTTGTGGATAAAATTTTTAAAAGATTGGCAAGATATGGACAATTGCAAATTCTTGTCAATTGCTGTGAATGCAAACTGGTTAACTTTGGAAAAGAGTTTGGTCTCCTGCAACCAGAGTTGGAGAGAACTGACTAGAAAAAGAGAATGAGAGAACATTTTGAGTTATAGAAATATTGTATATTTTTATTATTGTGACAGTTAGACAAACATACATATGTGAAAATTCAATGAATTGTTATAAAATAGGCACACCTTCTTGTAATAAAAGATATATGTACCTCAATAACTTTTTTCAAATTAAATGCATATGAGCTATTGAAAGTCAAGTAATATGAGTGAAATAAAGACAAAACTTGAGGCTAATCTTCAAAAGCAATGTAGGAAATTCTCAAAAGACATTCCACTGGCAAAGATTAAATGAAGAGGCTGCCAGAAATAGAGGAGACACTGTTCATTGTTTACCTAATAGCTATTATGCCCTTCTTTCTTTCTGGGTAGCCATCTTGTAACTCTGAGTGAAAACAGACCAAGCCCAAAGTTGTCATAGTAACAATATCATAGCAGAAAAATGAAAAGAACCTAGGTCCTTGAAGTATATTATTACTGAGCCAACTAAAATGCCCTACCAAGGATACTCCCACTCTGAATTTCTTCTAATGGGATAAATACATTTCTTCATTGTTGTTTTCTATTACATAAAGTTTTCTGTTACTTGATGAACTGAAGGCATCATGACCAATAATTACACTGCTAACTGAAGCCTTGGGAAGGAACTCACTATGGAATACTGGGTATCTCAGTGGCTGGAAATTTCCATAAAAAATTAAAGTTAAAAGTGGAAGGTAAACTACTATAAGGAACCAGAGTCATCTAAGCTTAAATAGGCTTCATTTGAGAAAAACCTAACATAAATGAAAAGTAGTGTGTGCATGTATAAATATGTAACAACAAATCCCATCATTATGTACAACTATTATGCACCTATAAAAATGGGGTAGAAAGAAGACATATGAAAGTAATTTCTTAATTTAAAAATGTTATATTTAACTTTACAAAGTATTTAAATGACCTTATTTATTCACTTGATTTTTGCAGAGATATATAAACTCTTGATTTTAATTATAAATAATATAGTCACAAGTCATATGATGACATTTTGGTCAATGTCATACTGCCCATGTGATAGCATTCCAATAAAATTATAATGAATCTATTGTTTAGTGACATCATAGCCATCAGAATGTCATTGCAAAATGCATTAATCACTGTCAGCCTTATTGAAGTATAGCACATGCAATGGGATACAGTGCATAATACATGATTATAATGATAAATGACTATGTTCCTGGTTTTTATATATGCTATTACTTCTTTTTATTGTTATCTTAGAGTATTCTCCTATTTATTTAAAAAAGCTTAGTGTACACCAGCAGCAGCCTCAGACATTTTTTTTACCATGTCTCTTGATTGCATCATTTTCTCATGTTTGACTTAATCTCCCCCCATGTTGTTTGGTTCATCATGACACAAGGATCAATAGGCTAGACCATATATATGCCATGGTGTGTAGCAGGTGATACTATATAGGTTTGTGCAAGTAACTTTCTTCACATAACAATGAAATTGAGGTGATTTCTCAGAAGATATTCCTGTCATTAAATGATGTATAATTGTATAAACAATATGGACCTCCTCTAGCACTTTTGAAAATTTAGTTATGCTAAACAATGATAATCCTCACCATTTTTCAGATTCTCACTGAGGTACATATATAGTAACATTATTCTATCTACTTTCCAAGTGGAGAAATAAAGGAGGTTTTTTAAAAAAAATCTAGTGACTCACCCTGGAGTATTTGATAGAAATAACCACTTGAAATCGAAAATGGAAGTATAATCAGAATTCAGTCAGACTGATCTTTGGTACTTTTAACAAGAGCACCAAACTTCATCTCTTTCTGGAAGAAAAAAAAAATGACAACATGCAATACATTGAAAATCAGGGTTAGTTTATCTGCAACTGTGAAAAATACAGCAGGTTGTTTGCTAACATATATCATCTCCAAAGAAAAGAAAATAATACTAGATAAGCAGGAGGGCACTGTAGTTCTTCAGTTGTAGGTTGAGTATTAGACTTTGAACATTGAACAATACATTAAAAAAAGAAGAACAAAGAAAACGCCTGAACAATACATCAAAAAAGAAAAAGAAAGATATTCCAAGCAACAGGCTAAGTAAGTAGCAGAGACAAGGAAGAGTTACAATTCATAATTAAATAATTACATTTGACTTATTTATGTGGGACCTAAAGCAAACTAATTTCATTTGCAGAAATGGATAAAGATGACATAGAGAACCATTACAGGCTTATTTAGAAGGGAACAAAGGAAACACAATGAAAAGCAATGTTTTATCAAAAGAAAATCAAAAGCAAAGAATTCAAATGCCTAAATTCTTTATGGTAAGAATAGGACAGAGAAATTTAGAGTTCTAACCATCAAGAGAGCACATGTAAATCCTCTAACCTCTCTGATGTTCTAAATGTAATTCCAAAAATGAAACAGATGGGCTGGGGGTTTTGCTCAGTGGTAGGGCACTTGCCAGTATTTGGAGTCCCTAGTTTTGATCCCTAGCACTACAAAAAGGAAACATACAAATTCAAGACCCACCCATGCCTATGGAATACATCTTTCTAACATGTTTATGCAACAGCAGGAGCTCATTCAAATGACTGAAACAGATGAAAATAAAATATATATTTCTAATTAAAAGTTTGGTTTGCAGTTCTGGGGATCTAACTCAGGTCCTCACACACGCCAGGTAAGTATTTTACCACTGAACTACATCCATAACCCAAAAAGTTATTTTATATATTAGCAAAATATCCTAGGATACTAACTATATTTAATCAACATATATTTCTTTACTATGTGCTATTCTGAGTCAATACTTTTTCTGTCATTTCAATCTACTCCTTAAATTCTGTTTCCTCATTCTCAAAAGCTTCCAGAACTCAGGTCTTTGCTCTATCCTGAATGACAAGTAGTGAGTCTGAGAATGTAATTCATTTTACAATTTTCTGGTAGCACTAGGATACCATGTTTATTCCTCACCTCCTCTTTGTTCCCCATATAGGAATCTCATTTCAACAGATGCTTCTGGGTACAAACCACTTTGACAAAGCTTGGAAACCATCAATGTCAAAGCTTCATCTTCTTCATGAATAATATAATCTTAGATGAGCATTTGTTTTCTCTAGCTATGAAAGTTGTGTAACAACCTAACATTATGAGAATTCAGTGAGAAAGTATATGTAAAAGTACTTCAAAAATGGTAATATATTATACAAAGATAGGAATTCCCCCAAAGCCTGAAAGATTTTAGTAGTCCCCTTAGCTAAGGTTTCACTTTCCATGACTTCAATTATCTGCAATAAACTATTTTCCAAAGTATCAACTTAAAATTCTGGAAATAAGTAATTCATAAGTTTTTAAATAACTTTTAATTCACAGTATTTTTATCATTATTCTACTTTATTAGTGGTGATTGTCACTAATCACTTACTGTACATGATTTATAAATTAAACTTCATTATATGTATTTTGTGTAGAACTAAACATATTGTGTGTATATACATGTATATACACACACACAAACAGACACACACACACACACACACACACATGCTCACACAGAGAGAAAGAAAGGGAGGGAGGGAGAGAGTGTTCAGTAGTGTCTGTAGTTTCAGGCATCCATCGGGATCTTGGAACATGTGCCTCAGAAATAAGGGGAACTTCTGTAACTCCAGTTGGGGGTGAGAACTCAAAGCTCTGAATTATAACCAGGAATGCAAAGAGGCTGAAGACACTACTCACATTATTCTACACATGAGAACACAAGGTAATGCATCAGGCCTAACAATTTCTGTCCAACACCACAGATTTTAAAAGAACATAGTCATATGAATACAACATGACTTTGTAGCTCTCTATCCTGTTTGTATTAAAAATAACATAAACCAATATATCTTGCAGAGAAGTTATTTAGATGTGTTTTCATATATCCAACTGCATGCATGAAAAATGCACTGCTCTATATGGGCCTGTGCATTTATTAAGACTGAAACCCTTGTGTTGCTATAGAATTTCCATTATATCTTAAGTGGTATCTTAGGAATATCTTAGGAATATGTGCTAGAAATATCTTAGGAATATCTTAGAAATATGTGCTAGAAATGACATAAAATGAGCTTCTAATCTTAGTTCAATACATTTTTCAGATTTCATTAGTTCTATTTGTGTGTGTGTATGTGTGTCTGTCTGTGGGGGGGTGGGTGTTGTGTGGGTGTTTGTGTGGTGCTGGGGATTTAATTCATTTTTTAAAATTTTATTGAGTAAGTATAGTTTTGTCATTAAGTATTAGCCTTAAATTAAAATAATGGATTCACAAAATTTGACTTTATTACTGATAAATACCCCTGTAATCAATACAGTTCCTTTTTTCTGTTTTGGTTTGTTTATTTTTGGTACTGGGAATTGAACTCAGGGGTGCTTAACTAGTGAGCAACATCTCCCACCCTTTTTATATTTTATTTAAAGACAGGGTCTTGCTGAGTTGCTTAGGGCCTCACTAGGTTCCTGAGGCTGGCTTTGAACTTGCACTCTTCCTGTCTCAGTCTCCCAAGCTGCTGGGATTACAGGTGTGCACCACTGTGTACAGTTTAGAGTCCCATTTTTTAAAAAAAGTTTGTCGAGATAAAATATACGTACTTTAAAAATATTCCTTGAGATACAGTACATGTACTATAAATGATACTATTCAGTTATTTTGATTATATTCATGGAGTTGTACAACATCATGACATTCTAATTTTAGAACATTTTCATCACCCCCCAAAAAAACTCCATATCCATTAAATGCAGATGATCTCCATTGCCTCATAGCACCCCAGCACCCAACCCTAGGCAACTAACAATCTAATAACTATCAGTATATCTTTGCTAATATGGGCATTTCATATAACTGAAATCATATACTATGTGTCCCTATTTTACTTCTTTTTTCACATAGCATATGTTTTCAAAGATTTTCCAAATTGTTTCATGTACCACCATTTAATTTCTGTTTTACTGCTCAATAACATTCCATTATAGGGCTACATCTCATTTTTAATCCATTTATCAGTTTATGGATATTTGGGTTTTTTCCTACTTTGCAGCCATTAGCAATGAACATCTGTGTGCACATTGCTGAGTGGTCATAAGTTTTTATTTGTATTAGGTGTATATCTAGAGAGGGAATTGCTGGGTCATATAATTTGATCTCAACTCTTTGAAGAACCACCAAACTGATTTCCAAAATGACTGAAACTTTTTACATTCCCACCACCAGTGTTATGAGGGATCTAATCCTTTCACATCCATTTCAACATTTGTTGTTCTTTTCCTTCTTAAATTATGACCATCCTAGTGGGTGTAAAGTGATATCACATGTTGAGGGCCACAGTCGAGTTGGGATGATGAATGGCATTTTTGCGAGAACAGAGTGGTTGAAAGGTGATGCCAGCAAGCCATTGAGATGATGTTGGTTACGTTAAGCTGTGTATTCAATTGTATATTAGACCCATGCTGTCCGCCTTGACCTGCTACTTTGGAGTTCTCACGGCGATTCCTGGGGAGTTCGTGTTGTGTTGGTTGGGGAAGTGCGGAGGAGGGATTTCCAGTTGGTATGGTGTGTCCCGGGAGAAGACTGCATGCGTGGCATTCGCAGGAGTTCAGAAATAAAGCTTGTTCCTGCTTGAGTGGCTCATGATTTGTGCCCAGCCAGACTAAGGCAATCACATTGTGATTTTGATTTGCAATTGACTGCATTTTCTTGATGACTCCTGATGTTGAGCATCTTTTTTGTGGGGTGTTTTTTTTTTTGCCATTTGTTTATCTTCTTTAGAGAAATTTTCACCCAGATATTGTGCCCATTTTTTAATTGGGATATATGTGTTGTATCATTTACTTATAAAGTATCTTTATCCTAAATACTAGACCACTTTCAGATATATGATTTACAAATATTTTCTCCCATTCTGGGAGTTGTCTTTTTAATCTCTTGATGGTTTTTGTGTGTGTGTGTGTGTGTGTGTGTGTTGTGAAAGTTTTTACTTTTAATGAAGTCTAATTTATCTATTTTTTGATTCTGTTGTCTCTGCTTAAGTGTCATACCTAAGAAACCACTGCCTAACTCAATGTCACAGCACTCTCTCATTTCACCTAATTAATTTGCTTTTCAGAAATATCACAGCTTTGTTGATATAATTCACATACCATACAAATAACAATTTAAAATGTAGAATTCATTGTTTTTTTAGTCTATTTCAGTTCTTTTCCTATTTTAAAATTGTGTGGGGTTTATTGTTGTTGGGTTTTAAGTTTTCTTTGTATATCTGGATACTAGATCTTTATCAGTTTCATGGTTTATAAATATTTCTTTTTCATTTTTTTTGATATATGAAATATCTGTTTCAATTCTTTCACTTTAAATCTATGTATCTTTAGAGCTAAACTAAATTTCTTTTAGATGATACCTAATTGGATAAAGATTTATATAATTCTGTTAATCTCTGCCTTTTTCTTTTTCTTTTTTTCTTTACTCACCAACCTATCAATTGCCAGGACTAGAGATAAGGCTCAGGGCCTCATGTATGCTAGGTAAGGGCTATATATGTTTTCATCCTTCTCCTCCATTATTGTCTTTTATGTGTGTGTTTAATAGATATTTGTATTACACCATTTCAAATTCATTCTCATTTACTTTTGTGTACTTAGACATTCTCTAAGTGGTTGCTATGGGGATTACAATTAACATCCTAAATTTATAACAATCTAGTTTGAATTGGTAACAATTTAGCTTCTATAACATAGAAAAACTTTGCTCCAATAGAATTTTGTCATATAACCTATTTGTACTAATAATTGTCAAAAAATCCATCATTATATACCTGTGCCAATTAATATAGATTATAATTAATATTCAATATATTTTATGTCACATAAGAAATCAAAGAGGTGCCCTAAGTCAAAATAAATATAATATTTAAAGCTTTTATATTTACCTGTGCAATTACCAGAATCCTTTATTTCTTTGTATAGATTAGAGTTCTAATCTAGTATCTTTCATCTGAAGCATTCCTTTCAGCATTCTTATAGGAAATGTCTACTAATTATGAAATCCCATAGTATTGCTTTTTTTTTAACCTGGAACTGTCCTAAGTATTCATTCACTTTCTAAGTATACTATTTCCAGGTGTCTTAATCAGCTTTGTCATAACTGTGACCAAAAGACCTGACAAAACAACTTAAAAGAAGAAAAGTTTATTTTGCCTCACAGTATCAGAGGTTCAGTCCATGGCTGGTCAGTTCCTTAGCTCTAGGTCCCAGATGAGACCAAACACTTTGGTGGAAGGGTGTGGTAGAGGAAAAGCAGCTCAATTCATGACAGTCAGAAGTAGAGAGAGGGCTCCACAAACAGAGACAAAATATAAACCCCAAAGGCACACTCCCAGGCACCTACTTCCCCCCTGACACCCTACCTGCCTACAGTTACCACTCAGTTAATCCATATCAATGGATTAATCCACTGATTATGTTAGAGTTCATGATCTAATCATTGCACTTCTGAACATTGTTGTGCTCACTCTAGAGCTTTTGAAGGGCCAGTATATATCCAAATTACTGAACTCTTGACTGATTTTTTCTTCCAGAATTTTGAATATATCATCTAACTCCCTCCCTCCATGGTTTTTCTGAGGAATCTGCTCTTGTTCTTATAGAAGAACATTTTATACATGGTGCTACATGTCTCTCTTGCTACTTTCAAGATTGTCTCTTTTTCTTGGTCTTTCAACAATTTTGATTATAATGTATCTCAGTGTTTATCCTTCTTGGAGTTTGTTGAAATTGTGCACTATGTAGATTCATGTCTTCAATCAAATTTGTCAGATTTTTGGTTGTTATTTCTTCAAATATTTTCCTTCTCCTTACCTCTCTCTTCTCATTCTGAAATTCTTATTGTTCTTACATTAGTACACTTAATGGTGTGTCACAAATCTCTTGGATTATGTTTATTTTTCTTCATTCTTTTTCTTTCTGTTCCTCATACTGGGTAATTTTAAAGAATTGATCTTTATGTTGTTCATTCTTTGCTCTTTGTGCTCAAATCTCTTATTAAAACTGTGTAGTTAGTTCTCATTTCAGTTACTGTACTTTTCAGTTATAGAATCTCTGTTTGGTTCCTTTTATCATTTCTCTTTATTGATATCACCCATTTGTTCATTCTCTTCGTTTATGTTAGCTCTTTGAGCATATTTTAGATAGGTGACTCTTAGGGGTTAGATTAAGTATCCCCAAAAGCTCATGCATGAGACAATGCAAGAAAGTTTAGCACTGAAATGATTTGCTTATGAAAGCTTTAACCTAATCAGTGCATTAATCTGCTGATAGGGATTAACTGAGTGGTAACTATAGGTAGGTAGGGTGTGGCTGAATGATATAGGTCTTTGGGGGTGTGCTTTGGGGTATATATTTTGTCCTTGTTCAGCAAGAGCTAGCTCTCTCTCTCTCTCTCTCTCTCTCTCTCTCTCTCTCTCTCTCTCTCCTTCCTGGTACCATATTTCAAGTTGCTTTCTTCTATCACATTATTCCACCATGATGTCCTGCCACACCTGAAACCCTGAGGAGTGGAGCAGGCTTTCAATGGATGGAGACCTCTGAAACCATGTTCCCCAAAATAAACTTCTCCTCCTTTGATTGTTTTGTCAGGCCTTTTGGTCACAGCAGTAAAAAGCTGACAAAAACAGTGACTCACAGTGTTAGTCTAGAATATCTAATACCTTAGAGAGTATATCTATTAATTGCTTCTTTGGGCCACATATTTGTGTGTGTGTATATGTGTGTGTGTTTCACATACTTCAAAATACTTGTAGATAATTTGTTATTTGAGTATTATACTGTAGTTGTTATCCATTTGGGAAAACATGGATAAACCTGGAGGGCATTATGCTAAATGAAATATGTCAGGTAGAGGGAGACAAATATTGCTTGATCTCACTTATGTGTGGAATCTAAAATAGTTAAAATCATAGAAGCAGAGAGTAGAATGGTGGCTGTCAGGGGCTGTTCAGAGGGGAATGAGGGTTAAAGTATACAAAATTTTAGTAATGCAAGACAGATAAGTTAACAGAGATTTCCAACACAGCATAGTGCCTATATCCAACAGTACAGGGCTGTATACTTTAAATTTACTATGTATTTGGTGTATTCTTACCACATACTCCAAAAATATTAATAATAAATGGGGTGGGAGGAAACTTTAGGAGGTAATGGATTTGCTCATTGTCTTAAAATAAAGTAAAGTATTGTGTCCATCTACAACTTTTAATAGTATCATTTCCAGTAGTTTTAAAAAATTAAATATTTACTGATATCTACTCAATGCCAGGCTATTAAAAAATTAAATAATAAAACAATAATGCCTGGCATTGAGTAGATATCAGTAAATATCTATATTTTAAAATATTGTATTAGTTGTAGATGGACACAATACTTTATTTATTTTTATGTGGTGCTGAGGATCAAACCCAGTGGCTCACACATGCTAGGCAAGCACTCTACCACTGAGCTATAGCCCCAACCCCCATAAATATTCTATTGGATAAAAAAAGGTAAGTGTGAATGATTTTAAATTATATAATTTTAAGCTTTATTTAAAATTCTATATATTGACTTCATTTATCATTTTCCATTGCCAACAGAAAGAAATATTATGGCCTGTATAGGGGTATCTTAACCTGGGGGTTAAGAGATAAGGTTAGGGCTGGGGCTGTAGCTCAGCGGTAGAGTGCTTGCCTTGTATATGTGAGGAACTGGGTTTGATCTCAGAACCATATAACAATAAATAAATAAAGATATAAAAAAGAGATAAGGTTAATAAATATTTATAATATTCCTATTTGCATATATATATATTCATTCTTGTATCCTTTTGAGAATTAAACAATGGTTAAAGATAAAATGTAACAAATTTTAAAGGGGTAAAATACAAAATGTCATCAGGGCAGAGGAATAAAAGACAAACAACTAGATAATGCACAGGCTTGGTAATGAGCTGTTCAGGTAATACAAAGGATACTCAGAAACACTTGAAATGTGGAACTTACAAGAAGAAAAGAGGGCACATTAGGCGCAAAAGTGATGTCAAAACAGGTTTGGAACTCTCTAGGCATGAAAGAGACATCTTACATCTCAACCACAGAAGGGGATTGTGAAATAAGTCTATTTTAGAAAATGATCTATGTCTATAAAGGCAGAGGTTTCTTCAGGTAGCAAATCTGACCCTATTGCATGAAATGTTTATTCAAATTGAGTCAAATAATTTATTTGAAAATGGTCATTTAAGTATGCTTTATTATGAAAGGCTTTAGTTTTCTAACATAATATCAATATTAACAGCCAAGAAAAATCATCAAGTAGAAGGAGTAGACAAAATGAGTGGAAAAGTAAAAGAAACCTTGCTAGACTTCATTTTTGGGGTTTCTTCTAACATCATTCAAAAATTATTTATAAAATCTCATTTTCACTTTTTAAATAAATATAAGCATGTATACATTATTCTGCCATTCACATTCTCTGATGTTCTATTTTATAGAAAACTAAAGGACTTTTGAAATTCAGAAATATATTAAAATTCAGAAATATATTGTGAAAGGTTTGTTATTGTTACTATTGTTTTTGTTGTTGCTTACAAATGTAAATAATGATGTGAAATATCCCCATAGAGCTCCTATAGAAAGTACAGTTTAAGGAACCAAAGGGGTAAAATTGGTTTCTTCTAAATATGGATAAGTTATAAAAATTCCCTTTGTGCAGATAGAAATAGTTCATGCATTTAGAACTTATAAGTTATAAAGCCTACTGCAAATCAGGAGATTCAGGGAACTACATAAATATAACTTGAATTATCTGGATATCAATGTACATTGTTATTATGAATACCTTTCATTTGCTACATCTATAGATGCCTCCAGTTTCATTGTGCTCTTCCCTTTACCTTTGTCTGTTTGCACCATTTTCATGCAAACTTATACTTAACCAATTCTTCCCCTTTGATCAATTTTGATACTGTGCTTATTTCTAAATCACTCTTATTCTGAGAAATCATTTTCCTTTTCCTCTTTCTTTTAGTAGAACTTCAGGTTTATATCAATCTGATGAAACAGAATTCAATCTTTTTTGTTTCAATTATAAAAATACTCACAGCTATCTTTTTAAAACACTTTCTCCATTACAGGGTAAGACATTTCATGAGAAAAATGGTGATAAAAAAGCAATGTGAGCTCAAAGTAGATACTGTATTATCCCAAATACTTGTCAAATTCTGAGGCCCGAATATTTCTTTTTACATGCAAATGCTTTTAGCATTTCATTGATAGTACAGTCTACTCAGGCAAAAGATTACATTCAAAATGTTTTTGATTTTATTATACATAGGCCTTACTTCCTTTAATTTTTTCTTTCATTTCTTATTCATTTCAATCTATAGGTAGTCAGTGAAAACTTCAAACTAGGCTCCTTTTTGCTTGCCTGTCCATTCTAAAATAACTTATTTTTATCATAATTTGATCAAAACCAGGAAGATTGTTTTTCTTACCAGTACCTGTTTTTGACTGATATTCTACAGTTTTATTCATTTATCATTGTTGAGTTCTTTCTACTGATGCTAAGCACTCTCTCAAACTTTTAATAGTTTTCCCCTCCATTAACCAAAATTTCCCCCTGATGATATACTTAATATTCAATGTTTTGAAATATATATTTCATTCATTACTTCATTCATTCATTCATTCTTCTTTTTATCATTGTTATTTAAAACTAAATTCTAGTCACCATTTCCTCCCTTATTTATCACCTATAGCAACAATTTAAAATTTTTTTGGTACAGCACATACTGCATCTCCACGCCTCTGGTGCTTACATTGATTGACTTTAGTAATGTTACATCTTGAGCTAAAAAGAGACTGGAACCAACCAACGAGTATTAGAATTGACATTACTACTCAGCACTAAAAAATAACAAAACCATGGTATTTGCAGGGAAATGGATGGCATTAGAGCAGATTACACTAAGTGAAGCTAGTCAATCCCTAAAGAACAAATGCAGAATGTCTTCTTTGATATAAGGGGGGCGACTCAAAACAGAGCAACCTAGGGCTAGGGTTGTGGCTCAGTGGTAGACCATTTGTCTAGCATATGTGAGGCACTGGGTTCAATTCTCAGCACCACGTGTAAGCAAATATATAAATAAAGATCCATCAATAACTAATAAAATATGAAAAGTATCTTGGTTCTATCTCAGTGACTTTATATCTTTCTGAAATGTGATTATACATATATAAAACATGCATATTGCCATCATTTTAGGAAAGCATTTTCAGATGTCCATACATCATTATGTATATCAAACAATTTTGTAAAAGAATAAGATTCATCTAAAAATACTGTCATGTTTTATAATCAGGTAGAAAGGATGGAATCTGGCTCTCAGGACATTGATCATTAGGGTTGATTCTAGATGCTAACTTGCTAGGCAGAGTTCACTGCCTTTCTTACTTCATTATATGTGTTTCACCCAAAGGTATGTGTTCACTTGCCAGGTGTGATGGCACACGCCTGTAATCCCAGCAGCTCAGGGGGCTCAAGCAGGAAGATTACAAGTTCAAAGCCAGCTGCAGCAATTTAGCAAGGTCCTAAGCAACTGAGAGAGACCCTGTCTCAAAATAAAAATAAAAAGGGGTGGAAATGTGGTTCAGTGGTGAAGCACCCCCATTTTAATCCCTGGTACCAAAAAGATACGTGTTCATTCAAATAGGTTGAAGTTTAGTAAAGATCATATGCTAACTTATTTGACAGCAAAATAATTGCATAGCCCTATTAGTCTTTAATATTGTTTAGAAAGATTATGAGAAAGACACCTCTTTAAATGCCATATGAATTCTGGTTTCTCTCATGCATATGAAAAAAAATTTTCCTTGAGATAGAAACAGTAAGTAAGTCCCATATTTTTCAAGGGAGGGTGGATTCCTCAATTTCATTGATTATTATAAAGTACTTTCATGTGTGCAAAAAAGTTTTTAATTTTATTATAAGTAATATCATGTCTTTGAGAGCAAGAAACTATAAATGATAACATTGAGAAATAGTATAGAACCTCTATTAATCTCCATATTACAAGTTGTTATCTCTGAATAGAAATCACTTCTTGGCAAAATTCATTCATCTTCCATTGTTGTCTTTCTTCTCCAAATATTCCTTTTTTAAAAAGATTTTTAATCTAAACTGATTGACTTAAGTTTGATTTAATTGCAGAGAAAGAAAAGTATGCTCATTCCCTTTTTATTATAATCATCATTAAATTGTCATGTAGGTTCTTTTGTTTGGGCAAGTTCACTGTCAGGAGCCCCAAGTTCACCTGTGCAACAAACAGCTTCTCCATTTGCTGTCTCCCACTGAGATCCTATGTGCTGAAGCAAACTAATGGTAATTCATTGCATTTTTCAGGCTTAACCTGTGAAGCTTGTGTCAAATTCTTAAGATTTTTGCCTCCCTGTCAACCTTTCATGATAAAAATGAGGTTGATATTGAGTGTTTCTACAGGTTTAAGATCAAAGTTCTCTCCTGATGATCATTACTTTTGTATATATCTTGGCCTCAAAAACATTGTTACCCCAAATTCCAGCATATGAGAACACAATAGTATGTGATTTCTCATACATAAAATAACCAAAAAGTATTATTATTAGAATTATGCATTTTATTCCTTTGGGGGTCTTTGGCTCTTTGCTCAAAGCATATATTTCAAAGATGACAACTAATATAACCACACTGGGAAGCTCTGCTTTTTCTTTCACTTCTCACTTTTCTCTCTCTTTTTACCTCACAACCTGTTTGTAGTATTCTATTTGTTCAGCTAATGGAAATTTTAATTGCACAAAAGTACAATTTTGACTCTAAGTTTCAATTAAAATTACGAATTTCAAGCTAGCCGTGATTGACTAAGTCCATTAAACTGATTGATTTGAAAACAAATTATTAAAATAATTTCCAAATGGTGCTACACGTGTCAAACAGAGTTGTATTTGGTTCAAATGAATTTGGCACTAACATACTTAACCCCCATCTCCTAATCGCTCAAGAACAGAATATTCTTTTGTTTCTGATTGACACAGAATTAGTACCTTTTCAAGTGTCAAACTAATGTCATAGTTAGGAGTATACACAGCTAATGTGCTTTGTGTAAATGCACACTTTTCTATGTTTTCTCTAGAGACTTTCTGTAAATTCATATTTGTAGATGCTAATTAATCCAGAGACTTGTGGGAATGTAAGATATAATATACTAGCACCACAAATCACACAGAAGGCACAGGTGAGAAAACATAGCCCAGAAGGCTGAATTTTCTTTGGCTACACTCCTACTCTCATGCATATAAAATCAAATAATTCTCCTATTTATTTTTATTTGCCACGGTGTTATCTTCTGGAGATAAAAGAAAATAAAATGAAAATCACTTGTTCTCTGAGTTTAGTGTCAATTAATATGGCACTCAGATTAAAAGAAATTTTACCCACAATAAGATTTGCCATTTGTCCATTTTACAAAATTGAAGATTATTGCTTTCTTCTTTCCTGAACACCAAATACACAAGAACAGAGTGAAAGCATAGGATTAGTGTTTCTTCCATAAGTTCTCATTACTGAACTTGAATTTTCATTGAAATGTATGCTTAGCCTGGAGTGTAACATCCATAATTATCTTCACCCCTTTGCAGATAAGGCAGGAGGATTTGAAGGGTTTGAAAAATACACTTTTAAATTAGTCAGAGAAAAGAATTATAGTGTATTACTTTTCTTTTATCAGGATGCAACTGATCAAATATTTTCTAATTCATTTTCTAAAGGAGAGTGGTGTTCATTAGGGAATTTGGACTCATTTTTTACTCAGCCTCACATGTGAAAACTCAAAGACAAGAACTATGAATTGAATCAAAACTTATAGGTATAAGTAAATAAATTCTCAAAATAATAATTGAAGCTATTAACATACCTGGCCCTAGGCAAAATTGTGAAGTAGATAAAGACTAACCAGCATTAAAAAAAAGTAAATGTACATGTGCCTGACCTAATATTTGGCACATGGTAATCACTTCCTGAAATTTCCTCCACAGTTTCTCTTCTTTTAGCATTTTTTCCTATTAATATACTTTTGCACTACCACCTGGTTCTCCACAGTATCTTAATGCTGCTTTTCCCCCATCCCTTTCTAACAAATCAAACTCACTCCCACCAGATAATTTCCTATATTCTTTTTTTTTAAAGAGAGAGAGGGGGGAAAGAGAGAGAATTTTTAATAATATTTTTTTCAGTTTTTGGTGGACACAACATTCCCATTTTTATGTGTTGCTGAGGATCAAACCCAGTGCCTCGTGCATGCAAAATGAGCGCATTACCGCTTGAGCCACATCCCCAGACAGTCCTATATTCTTTCTTGGAAAATCTCTTTCTAATTGGTTTCTCTTATTGGAAGGGATCTCATTAGTTAATGTTCACTTAAGGATTAACAACAATTCATAGCTTAATACATTATCCCTCCCAAAACTACTAGCATCTTAAAAAGAAAAATATCAAAATCTCAAGTCAAAAAAGAGGTTCATGATAATTGCAAGTACCAACAGGGAGATGTTTGGGGGCATAATTCTGTTATTGAAGTTCTCTCTATCTACTTTCTTTAAAACATTAAACATACATCTTAGGGTGTAATAAAAAAAAACAAGACTAACATTGCACAGGTATATTCAAACAATGAAATATGCCATATGGTTCTTATCCACCTCCTTTGGGGTTAGCAGCAGTGGTTCTATTCTCCAACTCCTCTCTCTTCTGAAAGTGTTGTTAACAGTAATCCTGCTAATAGCTGGTTCTGTGGCTAATGGGTTTCTTTATTTAGGATATGTGAATAAGTTTGCAAACTTCATAGTTTGAGGAATGCCCTCAAAGTTGCAGTGACTAAAATTTCCATTGACCCCCCTGACACATGAGACCCGCTAGTTTCACAACAGTCTAATTAACACCCTACCATTTCCTGAGAAAACTGATTGTACTTCCAACTTAATCAGGCTTCTGGCAATAGAATGGTAAACATAAAAAGTAATATCTGAAAGCTGATTTTAAAAAATTTTCTTTCTTTTCCTTGGGATTTGTGCCCATGAGATAGATTGTTTATAACTCTATATTTTTATTTAAATATGGTCTAAGTAACTCCTTTTCATTACACCATTATTCCTTTACTTTCAAGGCCTTCTCTCTCCCCACCACTTATTCAATTCAGCCTGTCTAGGAACCCTGTAAGGAAGAAGATGACCGCTTACCTGTACTGGCATCTTTAATGTCTTATAGACACTGTATTCTAAGATAAGCTAAGAGGCCATTTATTAATGCTCACTGTATGTCATTTTTCTCTTTCCTTTCTTATCACAACTTGGGAGATAAATAATTCTATCCCCATTTTACTCAGATGAAACTCAAAGAGGCTAAACAATTGTCCAAGGTCATGTAACTATAACAAGAAGAGCCTAGATCAAACTTCTGGATGGTCTCCATCTCTGACTATACCCAACAGATCTCCCACTACTCAAACCTTGCTCCAATTCCTTGCTTCATGTTTGTGAATATACCTACCTTCCTCAAATATTCTTTCATTTAAAGTAGCTAAATCTTGGCCCCGCTGGATTCAGAGACAGCATAATAAAGATAATTTTCTTTCCTCATTGTTTCAAGTGACTTAAGGAATATTTGGAAGAATTATGGACAAAAGAGTGGAACCCCAAGAGTTGTGACAAGTGGCCTCACTCAAGTGGTCTTTTGCTAAGATGGGGAATTGAAGTGCTATCAATAGGGTGAACTGGGACCCCAAAGTTCAAGCAGTCTCAAAGGCCAAAAGAAACATGGTAGGGAAGGCAGTGGAGTATTTGCATGATACTGTCAAAAAGATGCATTTGGCCTTATGTGGACCAAATGTAGAAAATGAATCAGAATTCTAACTTTTTAATGCATATAATTTAGTATCACATACATATGTCTCTACAGTACATGAGCCCATGTGCAAGGAAAAAAAGTCTATTTATTGAAAATAAAAAGATAATATCTCAGAAATTTTGCATATCAATAAATAAATTTAAGCAGAAATAATCTTATTACTTGCAATTAGATAAAAAGTGCTCCTCTAGTGATCCATCTTTCCTTTTATTCTTTGTTTTGCCTGGTATTACTTATGTAATTTTCTAAAGATAGCACTGAATTCAATAATTATTCTCAGAATATGCTGCCCTCTATGTTTAGAGCACTTTTCCAGGAAACCTGTACAATATCACTTTTTTCTATATGATGATTAATGCATTCATTCTGACGAGGATTGCTCAGTAGCACTGTGTTCCTGACCACCTGAAAGTAAGTTTTCACAAAGTTGAGTTCTGGCCATGTCATTATGGAGTATCCCATCTGCAGACTATCTGCAATATCCCATATGCAGACTTTAGAAACATTAATTTTCTCTGCCACCAAAAAAATTTCATATTATGCACTGTTCCTAAAATTTATTGAAATTAAGAAAGGACAGGTAGAAAGAAACCCAAATTTTGGAATAGGTCATTCTGATACTTTGTTGGTTTCTGTGCTTGCTTCCAGGACTCGAGGAATTGTCATCTGATGCCAGAGACTCAACATCTCATTATATAAGCTCATATATAGTGGTCACTTTTACTTTTTATTGAATCATCACTGATCTTTAATACTCATAAAAGGAGGCAAAAGTCTAGCAGTATGGTGATAAAGGGAACACAACGATTCAACATAGTTTCTCCCTGTTCTGCCTACATAGTGAACATATTTTTAATTTTGTCCCTTAATTTGATTTATTACTTTTCATCATAAGTTAGAACTCAACTTCCTTATTTCATGGTTCTGGGTTTAGGGATAGTACATCTTATTGGCATGCTCTTGATTCTAACCCATTCTTTTCCATCATAACATCCAAACCTACTCTGCATGTCAGATTCTTTATCCTTACGTGGTAAATCTTAAAAGTTATGTAGGGTTTATTATCCTGAACTAAGAATGGAAAAGAAAAAAAGAAGTTAATGATTAAATAGTATAGACAGGTGTGTGGGCAGATTAATGATCCAGGGCAAAGTACAGTTGCTTATCCTCAACTTAGCAAGCATTTTGGGAAAAAAAGATAAATAGAATACTATTGTTTGTTTCATCGATCAATGCCATGATGAAAATTTATAAATGCCTTGAAAACAAATTTTTTCCTCAACTATTCTAACAACTGCTTCATTTTAATATCAATGTTTTTCAAATACTATGGTGGATGCTCAATGTAATAACTAGGCACCTAATTGTCAGTTAAGTGAATTATTTTTTTAGAAGTGAAAATTCAATGCAGTAAGCACTTATTGAGTATTTATTTGTAAGACAGGCACTGTACTACAAACACCATTGTTTTGCCACATACTAGTGAGATCCACATAATATTGAGAGGCCATTTATATTCATAACACAGAAGCAATTGTATTTGTATGGCTCAAGAGGTAGGAGGAGACTGGCATACTGAATCTATCTTAATATATACCTCTATAATCATTATACAGTAAATATACCAGGAGAATAATTATTAAAGTAGCATAGGTATACTTCCTTTTACTATGTACAGAGTAAGATAATTAGTTTGGAAAATAAAAACTTTAAAAATCAGATGCTCATAGATACTATGTGACTTGGACAAGGTCACATGATCTGTACAAAGATCCTGAGAAAAGCTTGAAAGAATGAAAATTAGAGACATCATATGCTTGTCACACATCTTGAAACATAAGACTACAATGTCTTGAAAGTGTTATCATCACCTTGTAATTCAGTTTTTCTTTCCTAACTCTTTTTTTAACTGGGAAATGTGTTTTTTAAACTTTGGACAAATGATTTAAGAGGTTAGTTTTATTAAATGCAAACATAAATTAATGAGGTTTTCTAAATGAAAACCAATGTAATATATTATTATTTTATTTAATTTTATCATAACTCAGTTGCAGTATAATATTTAATGGAAATGATTAAACACAATATCAGAACCATCTATCATACGCTGCCTCAGAACACATTTAGTTGTAGTGGAGATCTGTAGAGGCTATTAAAATGCTCCACAAACAGATGGAAAGAGGGAAAGGTACAGCCAAAAGACAAAGTACTATTAATAAGATCTAGTGGAATAAATATTGAGAGGAAGATGGTTCCAGCAAATCCAGATAGTAAAATAAAAAATAGTTTCCCACTCAAGAGAATTAATCAGCATTACATTGGTGATATATTCACTAGACCTTGCTATTCTTTCCCACCTTCCTTTTCTTTCTTCTCAAGCAAAATCAAAACCCTGGCAATTTTGAGTTACAATTCATAAGTTATTTTTAATGAATGTCCTTTTCTATTACTCAAAAGTGGTACATATAAAATTTACAAAAAATGCTTTAAAAATCTGCAAATATTTTTACTTACTTGGGTGAATCAGTGGTAGCCACCTGTTTCAAACACTTCCATATATCCAAATGTTATGTTGTTTCTTATAATGAAAACCAAAAAAAAGTGTGGAAAATTCCAGAATAAGTTTGGAGGACATGGTGAGCTAAAGTAAAATTGAGAACCAAAGACACGTGAAAACCATTTATGTATCACCCATTATGAATTCTATCACATTTCAAAGTAGCATATTCCATTAGATATAAATTGCTATAGTCATTGCTACAATGGAAAAGAGAATATAGAATAAAATAGAACTCATCTAAATATAGGCTGTTTTTATATGACACTAAGTATTCTAAATTTCATTACTGGTAATGAAAAAAAATGGAAATATAGGAATTCTGTGGTTGAATATTCACTTTAATTCAATAGTGAATTATCAGTATTCAGTATCACTATGAGGAAAAAAAAAAGCTCTGAGCTAGGTATTTTGATGGATACTATTAAAGAAGTACAAATTAATGTCTTCTTTCAAAGATCTTTTCAAGTTAGTTTGGGAAAAGTTAAAATATAAGAGACATACATAAAGAATTACATTACTAAGCAAACCAGTATAAACAGCTAAGAATAGCTACAAAATACTTAAGAAAAACAATAAGTACACAAAATGGGTCAACATTCTACCATATACTAAAATCTATTATTTTATTAGTTATTGCTGCATAATAAGCAATCACAAACATTTCAGTGGCATTTATTTAGCCCATATGCCTTTGAGTCAGTCAACAGTTAACTAATAGGGTTTAGTTTAGGTTTTTCAGGGTCTTGTTTTTTTTAAACCATTGAGTTACATCCCCAGCCCTATAAGTTGCTGAAACTTGCCTTAAACTTGTACTCCTCCTGCCTCACCTCCCCAGTCACTGGATTACAGGTGTGCACCACCATGCACAACTTAGCTTTTCCGTTTTATGGATATTGAATGGGATTTATTAAACCTCTGTAGGTTAACCTAGGCTCAACCTAAGTGGAGTATCTTGGCTGAGACAGTTCTTCTTGTAATATATTTCATCCTCTTGTATCTATAAGATAGTGTAGATGCCTGTTTCTAGAGGCAATCACAGAACTGAGTTTGAGGAAATCCAACTCTAGAAACACTTTTCAAGTCTCTTTTTGCATGAATTGTATGGTAAATGATGAGTTATACTTAAAGCTGTTAAAAAATGTGAACAATTTACAGAAGAAAATTAGAGACCAACAATGTGAAATAAAAGATTCACTCACTCTTTCTTTCCTTTCTTTTCTTTCTTTCTTTCTTCCTTTCTTTTTCTCTCTGTTTTTTTTTTTTTATTTTTTATTTTGGTTGGTTTAGGGGTTTGAAACCAGGAGCATTCTGCCTCTGAGCTACATCCCTAGCCCTTTTTTTAAAATTTTATTTTGAGACAGGGTCTCAATCAGTTGCTAAGGCGGGCCTCAAACTTGCAATCCTCTTGCCTCGGCCTACCAAGTCGTGGGATTGCAGACATATATCACCATGCTGACAAAATTCATATTTTCTAGCTGGGTGCAGTAATCCACGCCTATAATCCCAGTGGCTCTGGGGTGATGAGGCAGGAGGACTGCGAGTTCAAAGCCAACCTCAGTAAAAGTGAGGTGCTAAACAACTCAGTGAGACCTTGTCTCTAAATAAAATACAAAAGGGGGTTGGAGATGTGACTCTGTGGTTGAGTGCCCCTGAGATCAATTCCTGGTAAAATAAATAAATAAATATTAATACTTTCTAGAAACCAATGACAGGAAAATTAATATTAATATAAGAAATCTTTTTATTTTAGTTAAATTTGTGAAGTTTTAATTTGTCAACATTCAACATAATCAAAGGTTGAATAATGAGTGTTCTCATAAATTACAAGATGTATAAGTGAAATGGTTTATAAAGTAAGCAAAGTAGTGAAAACAATCTTTAAATGTTTGTATCTTTTAAACCAATAATATCCGCTTTAGCATATTATCCTAAGTAAATATGGGAAAACATACAAAAAGTTTATTATGTGCAAATCATATCACAATATTATTTATAAATAGCAAAAATCACTGTGAACAAGTTATACGTCCTACAAGGGAATAATTAAATAAATTGTATTCCATCCATTAAAAATCTTCACATGCAGTCATTTGAAAAATGTCATTGTTATCATGTTAAATGTAAAAAATAATACTTAGTGACATAATAAAATTATTAAAATATAACATCAAGTGAACATGTCAGATCTGAAATTTGTGTAAAATGTGATCACAATTTTATAAAATACATACATAAACAAAGAAAAATAACCTGAACTGTCTAAAGTCATAGCTTCTAGATAGTGAGATTCTCAATTATTATTAGTTGTATTCCCAATTATTTTGTACATGCTCTGTAATTTCTCTCATAGGTTTATAATACTTCTAAATTAGAAAAAAATATTATCTAGAGGAAAAGTGAGGATATCTGATTTAGTATCCAAGTCGCAGATACCATTCAAATATAAGCTTTCCAGTCTATAATTCCTGATGCTTATTTTACTTAGTGATAGTTGGTTCTCTAAATTGCTTAGAATAATGACAGAAGGATATATCTGAAAAATTGGGCAGAGGAATTATTCCTTCCTAGAATACATACTTTATTTTGATCCTTGAGGATTTTCCCCTCAGCTTGTATGCTAGAATAAACCTTTTTGATTGCTTTGTTCCTGGGTTTTTTATTTAGTTTCCAACAGAGTTAAAGATTTTCTTCCAATAAAGAGCTCTATTAGGTTTCCTCAGAGAAACAACTAAGAGGACACACAAACACATATATAAAATTAGAGCCTGTGTTTTATTTTCATATATATATTTTTCTATATATATGAGGAGCAATTTATGATAAGTATTTTAGCATCACTTAGTATAAGTCATTGGCTCACACAATTTAAAAGGATGAGAAATCCAAAGATCTGTAGTCAGCAAACTGGAAACCCATGAGAGTCAGTTGTGTAATTCCAGTCCAAATTCAAAGGCCTGACAACCAGTGCAGCTAAAAATGTAAGTTCCAGTCCAAGGGCCAATAGGCTCAAGACCCAAGGAGATGCATGTTTCAGTTCAAGTCTGAAAGCAGGAAAGGACTGATGTCCTAGCTCAAAAAGTCAGGCAAGATTTTATGTTCTATCCAGGCCTTCAACTGATTACATGAGGTCTATTCATATTAGAAAGGGCAATCTTCTTGAGTCTATGCACCAACTCAAATGTCAACCTTATCCAAAAACACCCTCAGAGACACAACCGGAAGAATGTCTCACCATACATCTGGACACTCCAAGGCCCAATCCAGTTGATATGTAAAATTAACCATCACAGCTACAGAACATTTTAATAAGAAAAAAGAATTATCAAATACATAGAAAGATTTAATATTCATGGAATATTTTCTGTTTCAAAACTGGTTAAATATTGGCCTTCTCTCTTTGATGTCAAGCACTTTAAATTGTGTCTTTTTATTATCTTAGAAGGATAACGTTTAATTTCTCATCAAGGTCAAAATTCTTAATCTTCACTCCACTGCATTTTTCAAAATGAGAAGCTCCAGGGAGATTAGGGCTATAGCTCAGTGGTAGAGCATGTGGTTAGTATGTGGAAAGTTCTGAGTACAATCCTCAGAAGCAAAAATAAAAATGGGAAGCTCCTGCCAAGAATATAAACACACACACACACGCGCGCGCACACACACACACACACACACACACACACATTTTCCATTTTCTACCCCATTTATCTCAACCAGTCACTAAGCAAAGGATTAACACATTTAAAGGGAAAAAAATGAGAGATGTAAAAAGAGAAAGATATTGGAATTAGGCTATAAATATAAAGAGGACAAATTTTTGAGCACAGAATTCATTTCTACTAGTAGAGATTCAATTTCCTCCCAGAAAATTTACTGTGTGTTTCCAAAATATTCTGCCAGGTTTGTCCTACAAACACCCAGCAGGTCATTCTAAAAAGAAGAATCCTTTAAAGTAAACAAGTTCCATACTTTTAAAAAAGGAAAAACAGCAAATAAAAGATGAAACAAGTCTGTTTCAGACACATTTCAGCTAAAATATTACAAACAATATCATATCAATAAGTTTGAAATTAAAAATAAATAATTGCCTAGAAAAAATAAATTATCAGAGTTGCCTGATGAAAAACAATACCCTGAATAAATCAATAACCATTAAATAAGTTATATCAATAATAAAAACACACCTCTACAATCAGAAAAATGAAACTAGCCCTTGGTTATTTTAACTGGTGACTCTTATCAAAAATTCAAGGAAGTGGGCTGGGGTTGTGGCTCAGTGGTAGAGTACTTGCCTAGCCTGTCTGAGGCCCTGTGTTTGATCCTTAGTACCACATAAAAATAAATAAAATAAAATAAAGGTATTGTGTCCAACTACAACTAAAAATAAATATTTAAAAATAAAATTCAAGGAAGGAAGAATCCCTAAATTATGGAAATGTTCATAAAACAGAAAAGTAAGGAAAACAACCCTAATACATCACTATTCGAAAGTTGTAAAACAATGATAACACTCAGATTCTACTGATGGTAATATCAATAATTGCATGTAAATTATTTAGACAACAAATCAACAATAACTTAAATATTTGAAAATGATCTTATTCTTTGTTTGAACAATGCCAGTCTTAGTTATACAATTAGAGAAATTCTCACACATTTACATAAGAATATCTCTACAATATTTTTCTTTCCTTATGGAGCCATTAATACTACAATAAAAAAAATAGAATTTAAAAGTGCATCAAAGAGGGTTAGGGTTAGGGTTAGGGTTAGGGTTAGGGTTAGGGTTAGGTTGGGATTGTAGCTCAGTGGTAAAGCATTCACCTTGGAGGTGTGAGGCACTGGGTTCAATCCTCAGAACCACATAAAAATAAAATAAATATGTCTATATATAACTAAAATATTTTTAAAAATTGCATCAATAAGAGAACAGATAAACTATGGAATATTTAAACATCTGAAGAGTGTATAGTAATTAAAATGTAAGTAAAGCTACTTGTATCAACATAAGTTTAAGTTCAAAAACTTAAGTTTGAACATAAAAAAAATCAGGTTACAGAATGTTACAATAATAATACTACTTACATACAATTTGTATAGAATTTAAACACATGTAATTCAATCTCAAAAAATAGAATGTGTGGACATAATTGGTATATAGGAGATACATGTGTATTAAATAAATGAAAATATATCAAGGGAAGGGTGTTGACTGCCTCATGGAATAAGTGATGGTAATAAGATAGGAAGGGTATAACCAAAATTTTATTTCATTTTGAAGATATCTGAATCTAATATTACAAGTGATGAAGCTTAGTGATAAGCAAAAAGATGTTTGTTAGCTATTCCTCTCCAATATACATCTTAGAATTGTTAAAAAGGTGGGTAAACACACTGGTTGACAAAATTATATATAGGTCAAAGCACAGTGCCTGGCACATATATGTACTTAAATACTGAACAATTTAATAAATGAATGATGAACTAACCTGTAAAACTCAGCTGTATCAATTGATCTCCTGCCTTTTGTCATTTTATGATCCAAAGGCCTAAACTTTATGCCCTACAAATGTCAGCTTGTATAAACAAGATCCTTAAGAGCCACTGTAACTAAAGAACATAGAAACAAAAGAAAGAAAAAGAAATCATTTTCTTTCTTATGTTGAATAACAGGTATTTCTACCATATCGCCCTCCCTTTAGATTAGGGATTTATTTTTTTAATTTACTTCTACAGATTCCTCTGATTTTGACTCACTAAACATAAGCAATAATATCTGAAACACATCCTAATGTTCTCTCCTGAAACATGAGAACAAAACTGGATGATTTTTAATAAAGGAAATTAAAGTATCACAGGGGAAAATATGAACTCATACAAACAATGAACTTCTCTTTTGTCAATAAATTCTGTCAGTTTATTTATTACTGTATTGCTAAATAGTTGAAAGTTAAAAGAAGATATAATTATACTTCAATGCTGAATTGTTTCTCAAATGTCAAAAAACCCAAATACTTTGAAATTGCTGCTATAATTCTATAAATAAATAGAAATATTCTTCCAGAGAGGTTGAAAAATAGTACCTCAAAATAAATGTTATTATCCATCAAAGGAAGCCCTAAAACAATAGGTAGCAGGTATTTAGCAGGAAAAGGGCACATGAAGAATTCATCTCTCTTATTTTCCAAAGGTAATAATATAAGGCTGAGAGAGGGAAGTGACTTGTTTTAAGTCATACATCTGGTTAATTACAAAGTCAGGATTGTATTTTAGATTTAATCTTTTGATCCCTGGCTTAGTGGACTTTTTTTTTTACAAATGTCATATTCATCATTACAACTATTTATTACTATTTTGAAAATTCAGTGAGTGAAGAGAGATGCCAGAAAATATGTACTATTGAAAGTAGAACACTACATTTCATATGATTACCTTCAGCATGATTTTGGACTCAATATCAATTCCAGCAGCACAAAGAACAGAGTTTAAACATCAATTTTAAATAACAAAAACAATTAGCTCACAGAATACTAGAAACAAACCTAGGCAGTTTTGCAGACATTTCATAAAAGTAAGTTCACGGAGACTACAGAGCAGAACAGAAATTTTGGCTCATTTCAAACCTTTAGAAATATAACCTATGGCTCATTTTGTTACCTGCTCACTTCTTTCTTACTGTAGAAAATCGATTTTAAGAATGCAAAAAGGACTTTTTATTCTTCTCCAACCTGGAAAAACATACACACACACAAGATACATACATATACATAGGAGTGTTTTGTATCAGTTGCCTGACTTTATGTTGGCAATGACTAGGAAATTATATCTAATACTCATGCTACTAGAATGCTGCTTCTTTATTAGTGTTACTTAGAGGGAGAAGAGTATTATTGTGCAAGAGGACAATTATCATACCAGACAAAAATGGGATAGAGGTGAATAGGAACCTTAACCACAATGGCATTTGCCTAAGATAACATTTAGAAAGACAAAGTAATGTTTATTCCTTTACATCACTAATGGTTATTCCTTTACATCAGTGCCACAGAACCTAGGTTGCTTTGTCTGCTACTAAGATGAAATGTGTCACCTATTCATGCAATTGTACCAGACAGGATCTTTTGATTAGGGAAAACCAACTTAAGACTCAGTGATCAGAACAGTAGCTGCCTGTAGCCTATGAGATCCAGTCACACTTCTAATGTAGAAATCTAGGAATCCTTCTAAAAAGAAATTCTCTAGAACATAAGAAGATTCTACAAATGTTTTCAGCAAAAAAGGAATATGAGAATTTGACTTATATTTTTATATCCTCCATTTAACAGACTTATTTGTTGCATACCCTTGACAAAAGGAATACTCTATCCCACCTAGTCTCAAAGTGACATCAACCTAGGAATCCAAGAGAAGATTTAATAACTTTATCTATTAGAAAGAGATATGTGTGTGTTTTAATACTAAGGTTTCCTTAATATAATAAGTCTTTTTTTCCAGATCCAAAATTAATTTAAAATTAAAATGTCAATACAAAAGTTTAGTATTTTGCCAAGTGAAAGTACCATGAACATTTAAGTAAGGACAAAAGAAAAGATGTGGTACTGAAATTCTGGCAAACTGAGGGAAAAATTTCAAACTAAAATCCTCTGGTGCACATAAATTCTCAGCACAGAAGTGTTGAGAGCCACAGCCCAAGGGGACCCAGCAAACTTCCAGCTGCCAGCAAACTTCCAGCTGCCAGCTGATGATTGGCTCACAGCAGCCCCAGCAAACTTCTAGCTGCCAACTGGGCTCCTCTGCGGTGATGCTAATTGGGATGTTTCCCTGCCCTTTCAGACCACAGAGCTGCTCATTGGGGGACTTTTTTTGGCTCTGCCCACGCGACCCAGCCAATCGGCCTCAAGAGCAGGAGGAGGTGGGGAGGTTGAGAGGTTTGTGGGAAGCCGGTGGTGCAGTTGGGCAGTTGGGCTGTGAGGGTTTTTCTTGAAGAGCTGTGTGGTGCAGTGTGTGTTCTAAAAATAAAGTTCATTTCTTTTGACAAGTGGCTCCTGAATTGTGCCCAGCCAGTCTGCAGCACAGAAGTAAGGTACTTTCCATCTACAAACTTTCAAAAATGGAACCTGTCACAAGTAATTGCAGCCAAGACCCAAACACACCACATGTACTAAGAATCTATATAAAATGCAGTTAATTGTTTGGCTGTTCATTCTAGGATCATCAATCTCTCTCTGCATATACTTCAATATCATTGTGCAATCACAGGGTCAAAAGAAATTCATTGATATGGAATGGAAATTCACTAAGATAAGTTCTGGGTGAGTTTGTTGGGAAGATACCCAGGTATAAAGAAAAAAACAAAAGCAAAAGAGAAAACTAAGGGACTATTTAATTGAGACCTATTCATCAAGTCTGTATTTTCATCAGTTCTCAGTTAACCCAAATGGATCCATTACTACCTACACACTTTTAAAAATCTCATCATTTTCAATAACTCACATTTCTGTCAGTACTTTGTGGAGCTTTTACCATTATTTACTCTCAATAAGAGTACCATACTGTTCCAGACTTTCTTATCTATTATATGACTAGCCACAAACTAGGTATTAGTGTTTAGTGTAAAAGACATTTTGGGTAATCCAACTTCCTCATATATGTTATGCATTTACTAGTTATATGTCCTGTCTATGTTTCACATAACCACTATTACTGATGAGATTATGAGATGCTATTTTTCTTGTAAAATGGCAAATGATCTTCAAAATAGTTGCCTAGTAGATCTAACAATACTGGTACACACAGCAAATACATTATTTCGGCACTGGGATTACAAAATAAATTTTATGGTTTAGATGTGAGGCATGCCCCCAAAAGTTTATGTGTAAGACAATGTAAGAATTTTCAGATGTGGAATTATTAGATTAATCTACTGATATGGATCAACTGGGTGGTAACTTCAGCAGGTAGAATATGGCTGGAAGAATTAAATCACTGTGGGGTGGACATGCCTTTGGGGTTTATATTTTGTCCCTGGATAGTGGAGCTCTCTCTTTGCTTCTTAGTTGCCATATCCTAAGCAACTTTCCTCCACCATGATGTTCTGCCTCACATTGGGCTGGGGCTATAAAGTTGGCTGACGATGGACTGAACTTCTGAATTCATGAGCCAAAATAAACTTTTCCACTTCTCATTGTTTTTGTCAGGTCTTTTAGTCACAGTGATGAAAAAAGTTGACTAAAAATAAGCACTCTTTAGAAATTTTATGATCTGGATTAAGTACCAACAAGTATATCCTTGAGTAAACTGGGTATAAAGGTAGGTAAAGTCATTATCTTTAAGAAGACATTTTGGAGTATAACTGTGAGTGAAGTAATAGTTACCACAAGAGTATTTTATTTCTGATATTAGTATTAATTAATGACAGAACATCAAATTTTGTAGATGTTCTATCATTAATTAATAGTAATTAATTAATGATAATCAAATAATTATTTGCTAAGTGAATGGCAATCTAGCACACAGGAATTCTTTTAATTTCTTTTCATTCCTCTCCTAATTTATTTTAATAATTAATCCAAATTTTC
The DNA here is from genome assembly GCF_048772815.1 of Callospermophilus lateralis. NCBI lineage: Eukaryota > Metazoa > Chordata > Mammalia > Rodentia > Sciuridae > Callospermophilus > Callospermophilus lateralis. The sequence goes on from NW_027512606.1 coordinate 1,443,679, forward strand.
CATTGCATTCTATAGTCACACAAAAAATAAAGCATGCCAGGCATGGTGGCACATGTCTATAATCCCAGCAACTCAGGAGGCTGAGGCAGGGAAGATCACAAGTTAGAGGTCAGCCTGGGCAACTTAGCAAGAACCTATCTCAAAATTGAAAAAAGTGGTGGTGGGGTGGATGCTGGGGATGTAGCTAAGTGGTAAAGTACCAGTGGGTTCACCACTAGTAACCTCCAAATTTGTTAAAAAATATTTTAAAAACACATATAAGATTTAAAAACTCATTCAATACAGTTTCCCCCAAATTGTTATACATTTGTATGAATAGTGAAATCATTGTTTCCAGATCTCCTCATCATTGGGTAAATAGAGGCTCATGACACAAAGATCCAGCTTAGGCTTCAGAGGGTCCATAATTTCCTGAAAATTATATGCAAAGTTGTGCATGTGTTTATATGTGAGTGTGTTTGTGTGTGTGTTTGTATGTGTGTGAGTGTGCGTGTGTGTGTGTGTGTGTGTGTGTGTGTGTAGTTGGAGTTTTTTTCAACAATGGGTCTGTCCAATTCATCAAATTGCCCAACAGGTAGATGAGGGGGAGAAAGGTGAAGAAGCATGGTTGTACAAACTATTAAGAGATGGAGGCTTCTAAAATGCTTCAGTTTCCACAGTTGTCATTTATAACATACACAAATGGAAGTTAAAAAGATGGACTGTAGAGTCAGAAAGACTTAGTACAAGACCTTGTTTTACCATTAAGTGATATTGGGCAAGTTACATAATCTCACTGAGTCTTGGATTACTATATTTAATATGCAAATACTAATTATAATTGTCAAAAATAAGTTGTTCTAAGAATTAAATGAAATTATGCATGGATAGTCCTATGAATGACCCATATAATTTGTTCAATAAACAGTTGGTATTAATAAGTAGGCTTTAAAATATTGTAATTGAGACTTCAAATGTCTAAACTTTTCAAAGGGGATATATTGTCCACACATTTTTAAGATCAAAATTAAAACTGCCAGGACTTTCCTTAATCAGCCTCTTACCCTATGTTGTTCTTATACCTTTCTGAAAATCAGACCTAAATGAAATCTAATATAAGCCATATTCTATGAAATATACATTTTTATTATGATTTGATTTTTTAAAAAATCAACATTATACTGTGATTTCTGAGTATCATAAGTAATGTATATACCTGTTACCAAAACTTCAAAGAATTACATGATTTCCTGTCTATAAGTTGTTTCCACATCTAATTTGCCCATTTTCTTTTGTATCATTTGTCTTTTACTCTTTTTTTTGAGATCTCTGTTCATTAAGGACAACAATCTTCTAAATGTCTTTCAATGTTATTTATAGTTTCTATTTTATGTTTATGTAGCAAGATCTAAAATTTTACTTCTGGTGCCTACAATTCCTCTTTTGGTTAGAATTAAAGAAAAAAAAAACATTAAACTTCCTTTTAATAGTTTTGAGTTTTTGACATTTATATCCTCATACCATTTGAATTTATTTTTGTATATGTTGTGAGATAGAATATATATCTATTTTTTTCCATATGGATTGCAAATTATGCCAGCATCATTATACTCATGTATTTTTATTTTGTATTAAATTTATTTTTAACTGATATGAAAAGACATAAAAATTACACATATTAATGGTTACCATATAATGTTTCAATGTTTTTATATTGTGTAATGCTTTAATCAGATTGAATATATTTATTCCTTCAAACATTCACCATTACTTTATGGTGAAAACTTTCAAACCCTTTCTTCCTGTTTTTTTGGAGTGCATAGTACATTATCATTATCTATGATCACCCTACTGTGCAATAGCACACCAGAACTACTTACTCCAACCAAATTCTAACTTAATATCCATTATGTTTAAAAAAAAAATCATTTCTACACAGAAATAAAAGACAAAATTTGTCAAATATTGGGTTTCAATATATACTCAGTTCTGTTTTAGGACTTGATTATTTCCTCAAATTTACATCTATCTATCTATCAATCACCTATGTATCCACATATTTATCCATCTATCATATATCCATCTATGTATTCAAATGGTTTTACAACTTAAGATTTACTATCTGGCAAAACAAATCCCCATGAGGCCTTCTTATTTTCACAGGTTTCTTAAATATTCTCAGGCATCATTTTTCCACTTGAACTTAAATGATTTCATCTGGTTTCAATAAAAGAACATTTGAGGATATTATGTGTGGTTTGTGACAGGTTTTTAAGGGGTATATTTTTCTTTAGTTGCATTATATTTGTGGAGAAAATTGAGATGAATTGACATTTTAAAAACTGTATACAAATACATGGAATGCCTCTCTATTTGGGAAAACTTGTTTTAAATCTCATTAAAATATTACAACTTTCTTCACATAGTTCCTATATTTTATTAAATTTTGTTTCAAGTATTTTATTTTTACTTATTACATATATTTTATATAATATACTCTTCATTTTGTTTTCTAATTATATATTCCTAGTTTTAAAAATGTTATTTATTTTCCATAGTTACAGTTCATTCGTTTACCTTATAACTTTTCTTGTAAATGCTAATATTTTAATAGTCTTGAATTTGTTAGGTACATAATTTCATGTCTTGATTATATCTCTTTATTTACAAAATCCATACCACTTATCCATTGTCATAGTGCAGTAGCCAGATCTCAAAAAATATTTATTGTTGATTAAATTGAGCATCCTGGACTTGATCCTGACTTTAATGTGAATTTAACGACTTTAGTATGTCTCACTTTACAATAATGTTTCTATGGTTTGTGATAAGTCATTTTATCATGGTAATGGGTTTCTTAGTCCAAACTTACTCAGAGATTTCCTAGAAATGCTGGCGTTGGTTCTTGGGAATAATGAATTATATTGACAAATTTCCTAATGGTGAACCATCTTTATATTCCTCAAATAAACTCTACTCAATTGTGGGGTAGTATTACTTTAATGAACTACTTGATCCAATTTGTTAGTATTTCATTTAGAATCTGGTATTATATGGACAAATAACATTGGTCTGTTACTTAACATTAAACATTAAACCCCAGACCATACCTCAAATCAAATAATCAGAAACTCAGGTGAGCTTAGGCATGATCATTTTTAAAAAGCTCCCCAAATAATTATATGGTATACCCAGAATTGAGAACCACTGGCCTACTTTTCTTCTATTGTGTTGATCAGATTTTGATATGGTTATGTTTTCTACATAAAATGAATAAGGGAGATTTAACCTTATCAAGATAATATAGGAATTATTTGTAAAATGGGGAACCCCCTACCTTTTCGAAATAACAAAGAGTTATTTGTAAAATTCCTAAGGACCTGTGGCCTTCTGAACAGAAATTCAAATCATTTCCACTCTACTGCCTTAAAATTTCAATAATTAAAAACCAGCAACCAATTTTTTCAATTACATCTTTTGATCTTTGGTTTGATTACCTAGCTAATGTATATGGTAAAATGTTGGGCAAATACCCTATTTATTCCATTTGAGCACTGATATTTTAAGCTTCTAAAGAGCATGCACACCTAAAAAATATATATATATATATATATATATATATATATATATATATATATATATATATATACCTATAGTAGAAGAAACCCACAACCTGGGCTGAGGTTGTGGCTCACTGGTACAGCACTTGCCTAGCTCACATGAGGCGCTGGGTTCAATCCTCAGCACCCAATTAAAAACAAACAAACAAAGAATTTTTTTTAAAAAAAAGGTATTAGGCTGGGGATGTGGCTCAAGTGGTAATGTGCTCGCCTGGCATGCATGGGCGCTGGGTTCAATCCTCAGCACCACGTAAAATAAAGATGTTGTGTCCACCGAAAACTGAAAAATAAATATTAAAAAAAATTCTCTCTCTCTCTCTTCTCTCTCTTCTTCTCTCTCTCTCTCTCTCTCTCTCTCTCTCTCTCTCTCTCTCTTTAAAAAAAGGTATTATGTCCATCTACAACTAAAAATATTTTAAAAAAAGGAAAGAAACTCACATGCTTACTTACAGCTAACATTATGGCAATGTTTCAGTACCCTTTTTAGGGTGTTAAGAAAGAGAGAAAAGACCAGTAGACTTTTCACTAACAAGATTGTTGTCATACCCAACCTCTCATAATGAAGGCACAAGAGAATGAGGCTCTGACCTTTGAGTAAAGGAACATATCTATCTGACATCAAAGGGTCAGGTTTACTGAATTTTTAAATGAGTTACTTAAATAATTTGGTAAATTCAATCAAAGGGAGACACTAATGCTCCTAAAAGTTTCCTAACCTCTCCTGTGCATTACTTTCCTCTTCTAATAGCAATACAAAGACCTTATATAATATGTTTTTTTAATGAGAATTAAACAAGCTATTTAAGGTGTTTAGCATAATGCTTAGTATAGTACGCACTCTGTAAATGTTGTTGAGTATCATAGTTATTGAGGTGCTTTGGAATCCCCTGGAGAGCTTATTAATTTGCAGAATTCCAGGTGTTGCCCCATAACCTTTTGGGTAGAAGCAGGAAACATGAAGTTTTATTAAACATCCCAGGGGACTCTAATGCAGATAGACCAGGAAATCTATCCTTTGAGAGACATTGTACTAGTCCCTATTTCAGTCAAACTCTCTCTCTCTCTCTCTCTCTCTCTCTCTCTCTCTATATATATATATATATATATATATATATATATATATATATATATATATATATATAATTATTATAGTGTTCTGTAGATCCCCAGTTCAACACAGCCAATTCTTTAGCCAGGGTCCATTAAGCATCAACTTTGAGTCCCACAAGGATAAGCAGAAATATAATTAAAGTGGTGTGCATAGAACTACTTTATCTTGGGCCCCATTATATTATTTTTAAAAAGTGACTCAAGCATAGAAATTGACAAGGTATTAGGAAGTTTATATTCTAGTTGCAAGGACATACCAATAGAGACTACTAACAGCAGAATTATCTTCTCTAAGAAATCTAGGATGTGTGTTGATAGGTAGATGGTACTCCCAGGAAGGCAAGAAATACCATATAAAAAATT